>NC_090443.1:278626333-279241495 GCF_031143425.1 Pleurodeles waltl | reverse complement strand
CTCCCCATGGGGCCAGCAACATGTCTCGGTTTGTGGCAGGCTGCTAAAACTAGTCAGCCTACACAGATAGTCGGTTAAGTTTCAGGGGGCACCTCTAAGGTGCCCTCTGGGGTGTATTTTACAATAAAATGTACACTGGCATCAGAGTGCATTTATTGTGCTGAGAAGTTTGATACCAAACTTCCCAGTTTTCAGTGTAGCCATTATGGTGCTGTGGAGTTCGTGTTTGACAAACTCCCAGACCATATACTCTTATGGCTACCCTGCACTTACAATGTCTACGGTTTTGTTTAGACACTGTAGGGGTACCATGCTCATGCACTGGTACCCTCACCTATGGTATAGTGCACCCTGCCTTAGGGCTGTAAGGCCTGCTAGAGGGGTGTCTTACCTATACTGCATAGGCAGTGAGAGGCTGGCATGGCACCCTGAGGGGAGTGCCATGTCGACTTACTCGTTTTGTCCTCACTAGCACACACAAGCTGGCAAGCAGGGTGTCTGTGCTGAGTGAGAGGTCTCCAGGGTGGCATAAGACATGCTGCAGCCCTTAGAGACCTTCCTTGGCATCAGGGCCCTTGGTACTAGAAGTACCAGTTACAAGGGACTTATCTGGATGCCAGGGTCTGCCAATTGTGGATACAAAAGTACAGGTTAGGGAAAGAACACTGGTGCTGGGGCCTGGTTAGCAGGCCTCAGCACACTTTCAATTGTAAACATAGCATCAGCAAAGGCAAAAAGTCAGGGGGCAACCATGCCAAGGAGGCATTTCCTTACACAACCCCCCCCCAAACGAAAGAGGATGAGACTAACCTTTCCCAAGAGAGTCTTCATTTTCTAAGTGGAAGAACCTGGAAAGGCCATCTGCATTGGCATGGGCAGTCCCAGGTCTGTGTTCCACTATAAAGTCCATTCCCTGTAGGGAGATGGACCACCTCAACAGTTTAGGATTTTCACCTTTCATTTGCATCAGCCATTTGAGAGGTCTGTGGTCAGTTTGAACTAGGAAGTGAGTCCCAAAGAGGTATGGTCTCAGCTTCTTCAGGGACCAAACCACAGCAAAGGCCTCCCTCTCAATGGCACTCCAACGCTGCTCCCTGGGGAGTAACCTCCTGCTAATGAAAGCAACAGGCTGGTCAAGGCCATCATCATTTGTTTGGGACAAAACTGCCCCTATCCCATGTTCAGAGGCATCAGTCTGCACAATGAACTGCTTAGAATAATCTGGAGCTTTGAGAACTGGTGCTGAGCACATTGCCTGTTTCAGGGTGTCAAAGGCCTGTTGGCATTCCACAGTCCAGTTCACTTTCTTGGGCATCTTCTTGGAGGTGAGTTCAGTGAGGGCTGTCACAATGGATCCATATCCCTTCACAAACCTCCTGTAATACCCAGTCAAGCCAAGGAATGCCCTGACTTGAGTCTGGGTTTTTGGAGCTACCCAGTCCAGAATAGTCTGGATCTTGGGTTGGAGTGGCTGAACTTGGCCTCCACCTACAAGGTGGCCCAAGTAAACCACAGTTCCCTGCCCTATCTGGCATTTGGATGCCTTGATAGAGAGGCCTGCAGATTGCAGAGCCTTCAAAACCTTCTTCAGGTGGACCAGGTGATCCTGCCAGGTGGAGCTAAAGACAGCAATATCATCAAGATAAGCTGTGCTAAAGGACTCCAAGCCAGCAAGGACTTGATTCACCAACCTTTGGAAGGTGGCAGGGGCATTCTTTAAACCAAAGGGCATAACAGTAAACTGATAATGCCCATCAGGTGTGGAGAATGCCGTTTTCTCTTTTGCTCCAGGTGCCATTTTTATTTGCCAGTACCCTGCTGTCAAGTCAAAGGTACTTAAGAATTTGGCAGCACCTAATTTGTCTATGAGCTCATCAGCTCTTGGAATTGGATGAGCATCTGTCTTGGTGACAGAATTGAGCCCTCTGTAGTCCACACAAAACCTCATCTCTTTCTTTCCATCTTTGGTGTGAGGTTTGGGGACTAAGACCACTGGGCTAGCCCAGGGGCTGTCAGAGCGCTCAATTACTCCCAATTCCAGCATCTTGTGGACTTCCACCTTGATGCTTTCCTTAACATGGTCGGATTGTCTAAAGATTTTGTTCTTGACAGGCATGCTGTCTCCTGTGTCCACATCATGGGTACACAGGGGTGTCTGACCAGGGGTTAAGGAGAAGAGTTCAGGAAACTGTTGTAGGACTCTCCTACAATCAGCTTGCTGTTGGCCAGAGAGGGTGTCTGAGTAGATCACTCCATCTACTGTGCCATCTTTTGGGTCTGATGACAGAAGATCAGGGAGAGGTTCACTCTCTGCCTCCTGATCCTCATCTGTTACCATCAACAGATTCACATCAGCCCTGTCATGGAAGAGCTTAAGGCGGTTCACATGGATCACCCTCTTGGGGCTCCTGCTTGTGCCCAGGTCCACCAGGTAGGTGACCTGACTCTTCCTTTCTAGTACTGGGTAAGGGCCACTCCATTTGTCCTGGAGTGCCCTGGGAGCCACAGGCTCCAGAACCCAGACTTTCTGCCCTGGTTGGAACTCAACCAGTGCAGCCTTTTGGTCATACCAAAACTTCTGGAGCTGTTGGCTGGCCTCAAGGTTTTTGGTTGCCTTTTCCATGTACTCTGCCATTCTAGAGCGAAGGCCAAGTACATAGTCCACTATGTCCTGTTTAGGCTCATGGAGAGGTCTCTCCCAGCCTTCTTTAACAAGGGCAAGTGGTCCCCTTACAGGATGACCAAACAGAAGTTCAAAGGGTGAGAATCCTACTCCCTTCTGTGGCACCTCTCTGTAAGCGAAAAGCAGGCATGGCAAGAGGACATCCCATCTCCTTTTGAGTTTTTCTGGGAGCCCCATGATCATGCCCTTTAATGTCTTGTTGAATCTCTCAACTAAGCCATTAGTTTGTGGATGGTATGGTGTAGTGAATTTATAAGTCACCCCACACTCATTCCACATGTGCTTTAGGTATGCTGACATGAAGTTGGTACCTCTGTCAGACACCACCTCCTTAGGGAAACCCACTCTGGTAAAGATACCAATGAGGGCCTTGGCCACTGCAGGGGCAGTAGTCGACCTAAGGGGAATAGCTTCAGGATACCTGGTAGCATGATCCACTACTACCAGGATATACATATTTCCTGAGGCTGTGGGAGGTTCCAGTGGACCAACTATGTCCACACCCACTCTTTCAAAGGGAACCCCCACCACTGGAAGTGGAATGAGGGGGGCCTTTGGATGTCCACCTGTCTTACCACTGGCTTGACAGGTGGGGCAGGAGAGGCAAAACTCCTTAACCATGTTGGACATATTGGGCCAGTAGAAGTGGTTGACTAACCTCTCCCACGTCTTGGTTTGTCCCAAATGTCCAGCAAGGGGAATGTCATGGGCCAATGTTAGGATGAACTTCCTGAACAGCTGAGGCACTACCACTCTCCTAGTGGCACCAGGTTTGGGGTCTCTGGCCTCAGTGTACAGGAGTCCATCTTCCCAATAGACCCTATGTGTTCCATTTTTCTTGCCTTTGGACTCTTCAGCAGCTTGCTGCCTAAGGCCTTCAAGAGAGGGACAGGTTTCTTGTCCCTTACACAGCTCCTCCCTTGAGGGTCCCCCTGGGCCTAAGAGCTCAACCTGATAAGGTTCAAGCTCCAAAGGCTCAGTTCCCTCAGAGGGCAGAACTTCTTCCTGAGAAGAGAGGTTCCCTTTCTTTTGCGGTGTTGCAGTTGGTTTCCCAACTGACTTTCCTGTTCTCTTGGTAGGCTGGGCCATTCTTCCAGACTCCAGCTCTACTTGTTCACCCTGTGCCTTGCACTGTGCTCTTGTTTTCACACACACCAGTTCAGGGATACCCAGCATTGCTGCATGGGTTTTTAGTTCTACCTCAGCCCATGCTGAGGACTCCAGGTCATTTCCAAGCAGACAGTCCACTGGGATATTTGAGGAGACCACCACCTGTTTCAGGCCATTGACCCCTCCCCATTCTAAAGTAACCATTGCCATGGGATGTACTTTTCTCTGATTGTCAGCGTTGGTGACTGTGTAAGTTTTTCCAGTCAGGTATTGGCCAGGGGAAACCAGTTTCTCTGTCACCATGGTGACACTGGCACCTGTATCCCTCAGGCCCTCTATTCTAGTCCCATTAATTAAGAGTTGCTGTCTGTATTTTTGCATGTTAGGCGGCCAGACAGCTAGTGTGGCTAAATCCACCCCACCCTCAGAAACTAGAGTAGCTTCAGTGTGGACCCTGATTTGCTCTGGGCACACTGTTGATCCCACTTGGAGACTAGCCATACCAGTGTTACCTGGATGGGAGTTTGGAGTGGAACCTTTCTTGGGACAGGCCTTGTCTCCAGTTTGGTGTCCATGCTGTTTACAGCTATGACACCAGGCCTTTTTGGGATCAAAGTTTTTACCCTTGTACCCATTGTTTTGTGAAGAGGCTCTGGGCCCACCCTCCTGTGCAGGTTTTTGGGGGCCTGTAGAAGACTCTTTACTATTTTTAGTTTTGGTTGTCTCATCACCCTTCCCCTGGGGAGTCTTTGTGACCCCTTTCTTTTGGTCACCCCCTGTTGAAGTCTTGGACACCCTTGTCTTGACCCAATGGTCCGCCTTCTTTCCCAATTCTTGGGGAGAAATTGGTCCTAGGTCTACCAGATGCTGATGCAGTTTATCATTGAAACAATTACTTAACAGGTGTTCTTTCACAAATAAATTGTACAGCCCATCATAATTACTTACACCACTGCCTTGAATCCAACCATCTAGTGTTTTCACTGAGTAGTCAACAAAGTCAACCCAGGTCTGGCTCGAGGATTTTTGAGCCCCCTGAACCTAATCCTGTACTCCTCAGTGGAGAATCCAAAGCCCTCAATCAGGGTACCCTTCATGAGGTCATAAGATTCTGCATCTTGTCCAGAGAGTGTGAGGAGTCTATCCCTACACTTTCCTGTGAACATTTCCCAAAGGAGAGCACCCCAGTGAGATCTGTTCACTTTTCTGGTTACACAAGCCCTCTCAAAAGCTGTGAACCATTTGGTGATGTCATCACCATCTTCATATTTTGTCACAATCCCTTTGGGGATTTTTAACATGTCAGGAGAATCTCTGACCCTATTTATATTGCTGCCACCATTGATGGGTCCTAGGCCCATCTCTTGTCTTTCCCTTTCTATGGCTAGGATCTGTCTTTCCAAAGCCAATCTTTTGGCCATCCTGGCTAACTGGATGTCCTCTTCACTGGGGCTATCCTCAGTGATTTCAGAGGTGTTGGTCTCTCCTGTGAGGGAACCAGCATCTCTGACTATTATTTTTGGAGTCAGGGTTTGAGGGACCCTGTTCTCCATAGATAGGATTGGTAGGGGGGAATTGTCCTCCAAGTCACTATCCTCTTCCTCTGAGTTGCCACCCTCAGAGGGGTTGGCCTTTTCAAACTCTGCCAAAAGCTCCTGGAGCTGTATTTTGGTAGGTTTGGGGCCCATTGTTATTTTCTTTATTTTACAGAGTGACCTTAGCTCCCTCATCTTAAGATGGAGGTAAGGTGTGGTGTCGAGTTCCACCACAGTCACATCTGTGCTAGACATTTTGCTTCTAAAAGTTGGAATACTTTTTAAGGATCTACAACTGGTTCTAGAATCTAATTCAAACTTTTACAAACTTTTAAACTCTAAAAGAAATGCTAAACAGGATCTAACACAAGGCCCTAGCAGGTCTTTTAAGAATTTAGAAAACTTTTCAAATTGCAAAAATCAATTTCTAATGACAATTTTGGAATTTGTCGTGTGATCAGGTATTGGCTGAGTAGTCCAGCAAATGCAAAGTCTTGTACCCCACCGCTGATCCACCAATGTAGGAAGTTGGCTCTGTATGTGCTATTTCAAAGTAAGGAATAGCATGCACAGAGTCCAAGGGTTCCCCTTAGAGGTAAAATAGTGGTAAAAATAGATAATACTAATGCTCTATTTTGTGGTAGTGTGGTCGAGCAGTAGGCTTATCCAAGGAGTAGTGTTAAGCATTTGTTGTACATACACATAGACAATAAATGAGGTACACACACTCAGAGACAAATCCAGCCAATAGGTTTTTATATAGAAAAATATCTTTTCTTAGTTTATTTTAAGAACCACAGGTTCAAATTCTACATGTAATATCTCATTCGAAAGGTATTGCAGGTAAGTACTTTAGGAACTTCAAATCATCAAAATTGCATGTATACTTTTCAAGTTATTCACAAATAGCTGTTTTAAAAGTGGACACTTAGTGCAATTTTCACAGTTCCTAGGGGAGGTAAGTATTTGTTAGGTTAACCAGGTAAGTAAGACACTTACAGGGCTTAGTTCTTGGTCCAAGGTAGCCCACCGTTGGGGGTTCAGAGCAACCCCAAAGTCACCACACCAGCAGCTCAGGGCCGGTCAGGTGCAGAGTTCAAAGTGGTGCCCAAAACACATAGGCTAGAATGGAGAGAGGGGGGTGCCCCGGTTCCGGTCTGCTTGCAGGTAAGTACCCGCGTCTTCGGAGGGCAGACCAGGGGGGTTTTGTAGGGCACCGGGGGGGACACAAGTCCACACAGAAATTTCACCCTCAGCGGCGCGGGGGCGGCCGGGTGCAGTGTAGAAACAGGCGTCGGGTTCGCAATGTTAGTCTATGAGAGATCTCGGGATCTCTTCAGCGCTGCAGGCAGGCAAGGGGGGGGTTCCTCGGGGAAACCTCCACTTGGGCAAGGGAGAGGGACTCCTGGGGGTCACTTCTCCAGTGAAAGTCCGGTCCTTCAGGTCCTGGGGGCTGCGGGTGCAGGGTCTCTCCCAGGCGTCGGGACTTTAGGTTCAAAGAGTCGCGGTCAGGGGAAGCCTCGGGATTCCCTCTGCAGGCGGCGCTGTGGGGGCTCAGGGGGGACAGGTTTTGGTACTCACAGTATCAGAGTAGTCCTGGGGTCCCTCCTGAGGTGTTGGATCTCCACCAGCCGAGTCGGGGTCGCCGGGTGCAGTGTTGCAAGTCTCACGCTTCTTGCGGGGAGCTTGCAGGGTTCTTTCAAGGCTGCTGGAAACAAAGTTGCAGCCTTTCTTGGAGCAGGTCCGCTGTCCTCGGGAGTTTCTTGTCTTTTCGAAGCAGGGGCAGTCCTCAGAGGATGTCGAGGTCGCTGGTCCCTTTGGAAGGCGTCGCTGGAGCAGGATCTTTGGAAGGCAGGAGACAGGCCGGTGAGTTTCTGGAGCCAAGGCAGTTGTTGTCTTCTGGTCTTCCTCTGCAGGGGTTTTCAGCTAGGCAGTCCTTCTTCTTGTAGTTGCAGGAATCTAATTTTCTAGGGTTCAGGGTAGCCCTTAAATACTAAATTTAAGGGCGTGTTTAGGTCTGGGGGGTTAGTAGCCAATGGCTACTAGCCCTGAGGGTGGGTACACCCTCTTTGTGCCTCCTCCCAAGGGGAGGGGGTCACAATCCTAACCCTATTGGGGGAATCCTCCATCTGCAAGATGGAGGATTTCTAAAAGTTAGAGTCACTTCAGCTCAGGACACCTTAGGGGCTGTCCTGACTGGCCAGTGACTCCTCCTTGTTTTTCTCATTATTTTCTCCGGCCTTGCCGCCAAAAGAGGGGCCTGGCCGGAGGGGGTGGGCAACTCCACTAGCTGGAGTGTCCTGCTGGGTTGGCACAAAGGAGGTGGGCCTTTGAGGCTCACCGCCAGGTGTGACAATTCCTGCCTGGGGGAGGTGTTAGCATCTCCACCCAGTGCAGGCTTTGTTACTGGCCTCAGAGTGACAAAGGCACTCTCCCCATGGGGCCAGCAACATGTCTCGGTTTGTGGCAGGCTGCTAAAACTAGTCAGCCTACACAGATAGTCGGTTAAGTTTCAGGGGGCACCTCTAAGGTGCCCTCTGGGGTGTATTTTACAATAAAATGTACACTGGCATCAGAGTGCATTTATTGTGCTGAGAAGTTTGATACCAAACTTCCCAGTTTTCAGTGTAGCCATTATGGTGCTGTGGAGTTCGTGTTTGACAAACTCCCAGACCATATACTCTTATGGCTACCCTGCACTTACAATGTCTACGGTTTTGTTTAGACACTGTAGGGGTACCATGCTCATGCACTGGTACCCTCACCTATGGTATAGTGCACCCTGCCTTAGGGCTGTAAGGCCTGCTAGAGGGGTGTCTTACCTATACTGCATAGGCAGTGAGAGGCTGGCATGGCACCCTGAGGGGAGTGCCATGTCGACTTACTCGTTTTGTCCTCACTAGCACACACAAGCTGGCAAGCAGGGTGTCTGTGCTGAGTGAGAGGTCTCCAGGGTGGCATAAGACATGCTGCAGCCCTTAGAGACCTTCCTTGGCATCAGGGCCCTTGGTACTAGAAGTACCAGTTACAAGGGACTTATCTGGATGCCAGGGTCTGCCAATTGTGGATACAAAAGTACAGGTTAGGGAAAGAACACTGGTGCTGGGGCCTGGTTAGCAGGCCTCAGCACACTTTCAATTGTAAACATAGCATCAGCAAAGGCAAAAAGTCAGGGGGCAACCATGCCAAGGAGGCATTTCCTTACAGGAAAGTTATAGGTAATTTGGTTCATTCAGACCAGAAGGGCTTTATGAAGGGTAGACAACTTTATGAGTTAACCCACGAGTTACTTGCTGCAGTAGATTTAGCGGTACAAGAAAAGGCTCCATTAGCGGTTTTGACTTTCGACGCAGCCAAAGCTTTTGATCGTGTCAACTGGTCTTTTTTGCAGGTTGTGAAGGAAATAGGTGGTCTGGGAATACCTTTTATCAGGGCTATTAGGGAACTGTATAGATGCCCATCTGCAAGAATTTTGGTCCATGGTTTGCTATCTCAGGAATTTAGGATTAGTCGGGGTACTCGACAGGGTTGTCCTATGTCTCCCTTGCTCTTTAATTTATATATCGAACCTTTGGCAATCTCACTACGGGCTTGCAGGGACATTCCCCCGTTTCGGAGTGGGGGTTCGGAAAAGAAAGTAGCATTATACGCGGATGACCTGATGCTATATACTAGTGATGTGGCGACTACTTTACCCATTATTAATACATTGATGGAGCAATTTGGTGGATTTTCAGGTTACAGCATAAATACAGAAAAGACGGAAATTATGTGTTGGAATATGGCCTATGTTTCTTCCTTAGTTAAACAGGAGATTAAATATTTGGGGATTGGGGTTACAACTGATCTTAATGATGTGGCTAATGTAAATTTTGATAGAGCTTATATGGAAACTAAAAAGTTGTTAAAGGCGTGGGCTGCTCTTCCACTTTCCATAATTAAAGATGTGCATTCTTCCAAAGTTTACTTTCTTATTTAATACTATTCCGTTGGAGTTTAAGGTGGGTTGATTTCAAAAACTACAGGGGGAACTATCTTCATTTGTTTGGGCCTTCAAGGGAGTAAGGATATCATGGAAAAAGTTGAGTAGAAAGAAGGAGTGGAGGGGCATAGCATCTCCAGATTTTTATAGGTACTACCTGGCTTTTCAACTAAATAATATTAGAATGTTATTGAATAAGAAGTCAGAGTTCTCATCGGTCTGGAGAGCTTTGACGGCGCATCTTAAGGAAGGAGCTGATAATTTTTTATATAAATTTGGACACCCAAAGTACTTTAAGAAGGTGAGCTTGAAGATCCCCAGACATGCCTGTAAGGTTTGGATACAATTTCGGAAGGTGCTAGGGATAGCTTATTATTGTAGTCCTGATTGTCTTATGGATAAATTATCAACTCCTTTGAGAATTAGTGGAATGGTAAAATGGGGCAGATTATGGAAGGTTCTGAATTAATATCTTGGTCTGCATTGCAGGAATGTACAAGTGGAACAATTTCTAAGATTAAGTATCTCCAGTTATCTAGTTGGGATAAGTCTCGTCAAGTAGGAGAAATAGGGAGGAGCTTGTGGGAGGGGAAATTAAATCAGACATGTATTAAAAAAGAGATTGCCTTTTGGTATCATGTACAGCTGGAAGCAATAGAAGACGTTTCTTCCCTCCCTCTGTTGAAATGGGGGAGGATTTTTCCGACCCTAGAAGTCACATCTTTATGGCAAAAGTCATGTTTAGAGTTGTGGTTTACTATTAAATCTGCGGGGCTGAAGAAAAATCATTTGTTTACATTACACAGGGTATATTGGTCACCAGCTAGATTAACGGCTATTGGGAAATTCAATAAAAGCTGTCCACGGTGTGGGGAAACCAATGCAGATGATGTTCATATGTTTTGGCAATGCTCAATTTTGAGTAAGTACTGGGAAGATATAGGAAGTATTCTTAGGGTAATTGTTGACGATAACTTAAGAATAAATCTTCTTATGGTGGTGTTTGGGGTTTGTGAACTGAATATATAGTGTCAGAAAATGTCTGTGCAGCAAGAGCGTTTGTTGTTTGTACTAATGCTTTTGGCTAGACGGGAAATATGTTGTAAATGGGTGGATCCATTTCCCCCCCTTGTTTTGGACTGGCAATTATCAGTAAACCGATTGTGTAAAATGGAACAATGTGGTCCTCATACTAGAAGAGACAATTTTTGGGTGGATTGGGAAAATGCTTACCAGTAGCTAATAAGTTTGGAGTATGTTTAGATGTGTAATTTTTGTTTTGCTGTTTTTCTTTTTTGGTTTCCTCCTCCTAAAAGTTAAGTCCAATGATTAAAACTCCCCTCACCTAATCGGGTGTCGCTTTGGCTATGATCATGTCTTGAAGAAAATAGTAAGACGTGGTCAATGGCAATCAGTGGGGAAAATTGTAGTGTGTAGAACAGGTGGGGTGGCTCAGCAGTGCTGTGGACCGCGCACTTGGAAACATACTTTAAAGGCCTCAGCCTTTGCTTTTTTCTCTTAGCCAAAGCGAGGGTGGCGGAATGAGGACAAAAAAAATATATATATATATAACAAGCACCGGCAAAGAGAAAAGTCACACATTTGAAGACCATTGTCTTTTTGTCAATGCAGAACAGTATCAGTAACAAGCATTTATTTTTGCTGGTGGTGTTTGGTATTGGCAAAAAAATCATCTAGGTCCCCACACACCCAGACTTCCTATCAAATGGCACCGAGGGTATCATGTTTTGCTTCAGTTTTGATGAAGAATTTTGCACTACAAAATTCTCAGGATTCTGTGGGCAGAAAGTTGGGGCTGATGAGAACAAGGCCAGTACTTTCTGTCCATTTACTCTAGCCACTGCTGGATGGACTGTGGCTTCTGTTCTGCTGTGTTTCTTTCACATGGTCCATAAGGTATAATACTGTCTGCCTCGCTGTCACCTTCCTCATCATTAGGAGGAGTGACAGTAAAACCTAACACGTCAGAGTCAGAACCAAAGAGACCATGAAGACATTGAAAAAAGTCCTCTCTGTTAATAGGGGGTACTTGAGGGATCTGTCTTTCATGAAGATACGCCACAGTTTTAGATCTGGCTGTGCTCGTATTATTTACTGCAAAAGACTTAACAGCCGAGACGGGCCTCAGACACAACTTCGAAGGCGTCAACTTCAATGCTGATGAACCCCGAGGCATCGAGGGAGCAGAGAGTTTCCCAGGACGTGCGCCAGACGAATGTGATGCAAAAATTGCAAACACACCCTTTGGAAGGCCTGAAAAACCTCTAAGGTTCATACACATTTTGTAGGCTGTAGCTCTGGGATATGCTCTTAAATGTAGCACTCTTTAGATTTCTTGTGCCTTTTCTGGTGCAAAGATCTTTGTGCTTTCTTTTGCTTCCTACATTTGTGTTCTTAAAACAGCTCTTGAAATGGGAGTAGGAATGGGACCTGGGTACAGAACAGGGACTTGTTATACCCTGAGACAGATATTCCTATATTGCATGGCTGGAAATAGGGCTCTGTAGGCTTTTATGCTTTATGCCTTACCCCTCCATCTTACTTGTACCATCCTAATGTATGTCAGGGCATAAGAAACCAAACAACCTGATGTAGGCATCCAAACAACTGGCAGTATGCTGTGCAATGCAAAATGAAATCAGGGAAAAAGAAAGAAAAAGCAAACATTCTGTAAACTCCGGTCAAACAGAAACACAAAACAAGGACATAAGCTGCAACCCGAAAATCTCTGCAAGGGCATATCAAAAGACATTCACTCCAAGGCATAAGTACAAGTCTGAGAATCCCTGCAAGTACGCGCCGACAGATGTTCACCCATTACCTAGAAAGCCCTCCTACAAACAACTATAATTAGGTGTACCATTTTAATTAGTCCAGGATGAAAACCAGGACTACATCACCCATAATGCACTAAGGTGTACTTATATCTCGGGGCGGAACCAGTACCTGCAAAGCGTGAGATTGTCACCCCAGTCAAAGAAATCCCAAGGGCAGACAACATAACCTAAAAAAATGCACATGGAAACACATTTGAATCCTGCACAGCGCCTTAACACTGGAACACAGGGGGTACTCATGCCCTCAGTCCAATGGTACACAGCTTACCAACTCAGAAGAGTGAAATTAAGCTGTATGTCACAATTTCGACTACACAAACAGCAATCTGCAACAATACTGACTGCAAAATATTGACTGGCACAAAACTGTCAAAGTAAGCATACGTAGATTTGCTAATCTAACTTCAAATGTGTTAACCTTGACGATATGGTGCAAATCGATATCTTGCAATCCGTTTGATTACAGGTAGACATTTTAGAGTTGATATTGTCATAATGCACATGAAAATCTGAGAGGACGTGCTTGTTGTGTCCTGGGCCCTAGGCCCACATGTAACATAATAAAGGATGACACGGACACATGGTTACATGTTAGAAAACTGGCCACGAGCTCGAGCCCTGAGACCCTTATATTGACAGGGTCACCTGACCGGTGATGCCTGTGTTGGATGGGTGTGGGATCGAGTAAATGCTAGCTCTCGGGGAATGGCTGATAGAAACACTAGTATGTGTCCAGCAGGACACTATGGGGGTCATTACGACCCTGGCGATCGGCGTTAATATGGCAGTAAGTACTGCCAACAGACTGGCGGGACTTACCACCATATTATGACATTGGCGGCGGCGGTAACAGCCGCCAGGGTGGAGATATCCATCTCCAGCCCGGCAGTCGTCACTGTTTCGCCTGCAGGATAATGACCCTGCCTACCGCCATGGTTTTAGTGGCTTCCTTAACGCCACGAAAACCATGGTGGTAGGCACTATCAGTGACAGGGAATTCCTTCCCTGTCACTGATAGGGGTCCCCCCTCCCTATCCAGTTAGCCCCCCCACCCTCCTACCTTTCCAAAGACCCCCCTACATTCACCCCACTCACACACACATGCATATACACACCCATTCCCACATGCATCCACACATGCATATTCATTCACACAAATCCGCACTTTCATACATACACGCATTCACATAACATCCACGCACTCACACCTCCATACATGCACACACGCATTCAACATGCAATAGACACCCACATCCACGCACACACAAACATTCACACCCCCCCCCCCCACACACACACACGACACCCCCTACCCCCCACCCCTGACAGAGACCCGACATACTTGTGTTCAGGGGGTCCTCCGCAAGAGACGGGACGGGGCACTGCTGCCACCAGCAGTGCCCACCAGCAGTGCCCGCCAGCAGAACACGGCGAGGCCGTATTATGGGTCATAATACGGCTGGCGGCGGTCTACTGGCGTGGCTCTGCTGGTGGCAACAACTCCACCTTACCGCCATCTGCCGGCATGGCCACAGCCGGATTTCTGCCATTCTTCTGGCAGAAATCTGGCAGTGGTCATAATACGGCGGATGACTGGTAGCCGCTGCAACGGTCTTTTGGCGGCCGTCGCCACAGCGGTAGGCAGTTTTTTTTACCACCAATGTCATAATGAGGGCCTATATTCCTCCCAAAATCTATTAAAGACAAAACATGTACAACCTGGGGGAATACAACAAAACACACTAGACACCACTTAGTATCTCAGCCTTGAGAGGCAGTCCACACAACGGCAGTGGAAAGGTGCAGCTGGGAACACCTGGGCACCTCTAGACTCCTCCATGGTTTAACCAGCTACTACTTGTTGCAAACACTGTGTAGATGAAGTCTGGATTCTTTGACAGCCAGTCAGATGGGCCAATGTCCACTCACACACTGTTGGTCAGTCCTGATCTTCTTGTAGTGATGTGGTTGGTGTCAAACAGTTCAAACTTGGTGCACCAGGAGCATTGGTTGAGTCTGCTGCAGAGGTTTCATTTGGGGTATCCTGACTCCATGAAGGTCAATCCCGTGAAAACTGGGAAGACATTGGTGATGATTGGATGCCTTCCTTTGAAGCTCCGCTGCCTCTTGGTACGTTGCTGGGGGAGCAGTATGTGGGAATTCCCTTAAGGCCCTTTTGATGGGTTGCCACGGGACCATGTGGACTGTGCAGGGCTGAGTGTGGGCTGCGCAGGAGCTGCTGCATGACTGCCGACATGAACCACAGCCACGTTGTTCATGCAACCGCAAGGGTGGATGAAACATCGTTGGTTGTGCTTGCCAACAGGACCTAGGCGCAAGAAGGGCTAGCAGATAGTCTCTGGACAACTGGCTCTTCACGGTGTCAGGAGTGTCTTCCTGGTGACTTGGTGGTTCTCAGGTGTAGGGCTCCACTCTGTTGGTGTGGTGTTCCTTGGGTGGTTATGGTGATGCACATGGCAATGATTGTGTTGTTGCTACTTGACAACCTGTACGACAGGTGGTGATGACTTGCCTGAAGTTAAGGTGACAGGAGGGACTTCGCAGCCATGTGGCTCATTGGATAGTTGGTGCAGTTCTTCTCCTTCTGCATGTGTGGTTGCTAGAGGGGATGTCATCTGCTTCAAGCAGCCGATGACAGGTGGCTGGACGGTCACACTCTTAAGCATGGAGCAGATATGTGGTTCGCGTATGCAGGCAGCTTACGTTCGGTATTCCTGATGGGCTGTCTCCAGTGACCTCGCTACAGCCCGGTGGCTGGCTTGTGTTGGTAGATGCACTCTCAGGTAGTAGTACAAATCCTCTGCTTGCCACCCTGTTCATTCCTACTGCGCACTTGTGGTTGGCAGGTTCTTCAGTGTGACAGGTCTGTCACACACACTTCTATCCTCTCAATTCTTCTTCATTGGTGTGGCATTATGCCACGCTCTCTTCTTTTGGCCTTCTGTGATGTGGCATCCTGCCACGTGTTCACTTTACATGGACCTCTTGCTGGTAACGTCTGGTTCATTGGACTGTGCATCTTCTTCTGCTGTGGGCATCTCGAATGCCCGGTCCTATCGATAGGACTTGACTCTGCTATCCTCATGGACCTCTCGCAGGTCTCGTCCCTTCCTCAGGGATCTTCTTGGTGCCCCGTTCTCTGAATGGGGGTCACCTTCCATCCACCATCACTCGAGGGCGTAGTGCCTATGCCTCCAGGCAGGTCACATGGCTTGGTCCTGGTCAGGGTTGTTGTGCTTGGCAGGGTTTGTCACTCCATGTGACATTTTCACTGACGGACCAAACAGTGGGAATTCAGTACAGTGGTGGCCAGCTTGTATGGCCTCTTTTGTGCAGTCATACATTGTCTATGTGCTCCCTGTTGGCACTCTGGCTGTACAGCTCTAAAATAGTGGTCTGCAGCATCAGTCTTTTTACTGGGTGGCACTGGTAGGTTGTGCCTAGTGCTCCAGGTGTCCTCTTGTGAGGCCTCCACTCCTTTGTTGCACATAAATCATGGTATGAGCACTCTTCTCCTTTTCACAGCTTGTCTGCTTGCTGCCTCGCCCTGTGTTGGATGACCAGTGGCTTCTGCACAGCTGCTTACTGGGGCAAAGTTCCTACCATTTGGGATTATAGCTGTGATCCCTTACATGAAGTTGCTGTGCTCATGCATCCTAAGGTGGTGCACTGGCAAAGTGCACTAAATCCCTCCACAACACTGGCCAAACCTACCTCAACGAAAGAGTAAACTTCCGCACTCCCACATGTAACCTCCGATCAGCCGACCTCGCACTAGCCACAGTCCCCCGCATCCAACGCACCACCACAGGAGGCAGGTCCTTCTCCTACCTCGCCCCCAAAACCTGGAACTCCCTCCCCACCAACCTTCGCAAAACCAAAGACCTCCTGCTCTTCAGAAAGAACCTCAAGACAAGGTTGTTCCCCTCCCACAGCGCCTTGAGCCCCTCACAGGTGAATAGCGCGCTCTATACATTTTTTTGGATTGATTGATTGACTAAAGGAGAGCTCTCCTGTCTAAACTAATCTGCATAACATCAGTTAATTCTGCATGCTGTGGGGCCAGGGGGCATCACTCAGTCTCTCCCTTGGTTCTTTATTGCTTGTCCTTATTCTGGCACTTTACAGTTCCCACTTTCCTTTTTTTTTTAAGGTGTCCCTCCCAGCTGGTGCCCCAAAGTATTTAGTGTGGCTTCTGTGTATTGTAGGGGTATTGGTCACCTGTAACTCAGTCTCTTGTGTTTTTCTTTATGCCCCTTGTCACTTGCTTTTTGCTGCTATACAGTAGGGGTGTGTACTTCAGGTGTGCCAATACCTATTGCCAAGCAGGTGTGTGATTGCTGCCTATGATCAGAGGGAGCAGTACTGGTCCTTGGCTCGACAGGGTAGCACCACAATTAGCCTATCATTCGTCAAGAGGCAGCAGCAGAGGCATGGACAGGAAGAGCTGCAGTGAGTCTTTGGGTGTAGGGAGCACACTTTGCGGCTGACAGTGAGAAAGATCACATTTTATTAATATGTTAGTGGCATAGAAGTTAGCAAATAGTGATTAATTATCTTTTATTTAGAGGGCCTAACAGAGAAATTAATGTGGAAATGAAAATGTGAACATTGGAATTGTGGTGGACCATGTGGCTGGCATTTATATTTTGACATCACGTTTTAACCTGAAGATATTGGGAATTTATACTTGAGCAAATTACTGATATGAATTAATGCAGAAAGTATTTCTATTAATGAATATAAGAATTGAAGCATTAAGTGAACATGAATTAATCGGACTTATATTGATTTAAATGGATTTTAATTAACGCGATTTAAATGCGCGCAGAAACATAAATAGATACACGTTTAAACCTTTCTAATATGTCATGAATAATGTTTGCAATTAAATAATCTGCTTTGTATATCTGATTTAAATTGTAAGGTATGCAATAGGGTTTATAAGTATTAAGTTGCATTAGAATGTATGCAGGCTTTTTTAGCTTGACTATGCTTGAAATATTCAATCTGCAACATTAGAGGAAAATATATGTTCCCTCTGACCTGAATTCTTTCGTAGGTTGCTGATGTGATGTTGAATGTTGTATTCTATTTAAGACGAAGAACATGCTTCAGTGTTAACTATGTAACAATATTTGTTCTAGCTGTTGAACAATTCAGGTAATTCTCATGTGAGATGTGTTTAGTCCATCCTACCTACAATGAGAAAGAATTCGGAAGTAACAAACAATTAGAATATCTTGTTGGAAATGTATGAAATAATTGAAATGACTAAGAGCTTTTGCTCAGAAAATCCGGAGTAGCTGCAAACTTGATGGTGCCAGCGGCAATCACTGGACGCTGGATCTTGTGCGTAAGATGAGCCCACCTAAAGGACCAATCAAAGGACCATGGATATTTCTAACTAGTGAGAGACTTTGACATTTTGAGTTAGTCTGTTTAGTCTCTCTGCTAGAGCCAGTCTTGATGCGCTTACGATCCCAGACGTGGTGCTGCTCTTTGCTTCTTCTGAACCCCCCTACCCCTTAACTATCTTCTGAAGAATTAGGTGATAATTTCTAATTGCCCTACTTGTTTATGCCGTTCAGTACTAATATGCCCAACCAATTCTGAACTGTTGACTTGTCCTATGTGCAGCCTGCCCTGATGCTGCCGTCTACTGATGTCGGGAGAAAGTGAAGTATCCCTGTCTGCTGTCCCATGAAGAGAGGTATAACTAAATATGATTTATGGTTTCTTTTTTCAGCTTAGATAATTACAGCAGCATATTTCTATGGGAGCAATCCTAGTAAGATGTTTTTTCTAAATTATTTTGTGTCTCCTTTTGCCCACATGTTAGCCCGTTCCCACACATGCAAGTCTAAATTTGTGTTAGAAATAAGACTGGGCCAGCCCTGAAATTGATTGTTAAAACTTGTATTTTGAAAGTTTACTGATGTCACCATCATCTTTCAAATCTGAAATTAATGTGCATATTGTGGTTATCTTGTTCTTTTGGGGTGTTTAACTGTATTGATGTTTGGTAGGATAAATCTCTTTAGATGTTTCGGTCAGCCAATGGTTTTTATGTATGTTTATAACTTAGTTTTGCGCACCATATATATAACACTGATTTTGGGATTGTAATAAAGCTTTGAGACTTTATTCAGTTTGGAGTTTAATTTGGTGTCAAATTGTGTGTAAAACTGTTTGTGATTAAGTGAATCTGACTATTACACTCCTTACTAATTCCAAAGATCCAGTCAACTTCTAGTGGTGGGAATAGCGATGGTGTCTCACCAGAGTGCTTGCGGTTTCTGAACCCGAGGTGAGAAGAAGACTTCTGCGAGCATGCAGCAGTTTTGGTAGCAGAGTTATGGTTTTTTTTTATGAGGAGGAGAGTCAGAATTTGCCCAAATTGTGAGTTGTTTGTGGTGTAGTGTAGGTGTCGGTGAAATTTCAGTCTTTTGTCACACGTGTAAGGTATGTGTTTTGAGTAGGGTTTGCGCTTGCAATGCTTTGGCTAAATTACATTGAAGTGTGATGTATGAAGTGAGTAGGGAGTTGGCGTACTCCTGGTAAATGAACAGGGATGTTGTGTACTCCGAATAAGGAAGAGTTGGCGTAATCCAAGTAAATGTTGTGCTTTGTGCCAGAAATTGCCCATGTGGTTGTTGTACAAGACTGCACTGCTATAGGTTGAGAACAACTTGTGAAAAGGCTTGTGTGATCGAAATTACCTCCTGGTTTTGTACAATTTGTGAATTAAATTTGTGTAAAAAATAAGTTTTCAAAGTTTTTAATGAGTGTGCTGAGAGGAGATGTTTTATTCTAGTTATAGAGGGTGAGCCTACTCTACCTGAGGGTACATCAGAGTTTGAAGTAATGGAGAAAAGAGGAGTTTCAGCATGTCTTTGGGTAAGTCAATGGTGCAAATAACTGAGAAGGAAGGTACTTTAGTATTTCCCTGTTACCGTTTTGTTTTTCATTTAAGAGTATTGGAGAATTTGAGGAGGGTGTTGTATGAATCAAAACCCCTTCCTGTAGCCCGCACAATTTGAAGCACTTGCCATTTGGGAACTACTTGCGAGGCAGAAAAAAGCTCAGAAATTTAAAAGGAGAATGAGGAAGGTAGAAAAGGCGTTGGAAGAAGTCAGATGGGGTGAGGGGCAGAAAATGTGGAGAGCAGATACATTACATGCAGTGAAGTTATTCCCAGCAATTAAATAGGAAGGTGGTTGAAGTGTTAAACCGAAATCCAAAAAGAAATCTGAGGAAGACTCAGAATATAAGTTAGATGGAAATAAAAAGGTAGCAGTCACCGAAAGTGAATCAGATGAATAATTTATAACTTAGTTGTTGGAGAATCGTCCCCCAACGTATAACGCAGTTACATCAGTAAACCAGAATGTTGTCCCGAGTATTGCTACGGGTCCAGTTGTACAAGGCCAGGTTCAGATGACTTCAAACGTACCTACTGCTAATGTTGCACATGTACCAGCAGTTTGTCCAACAGCTCCAATTGTTAATACAGCCCAGAATGTCACAGTTCCAGTTATGCCACGGCCAATTCAGAATGCAAGAATGACTCAATTTGAATCCACACTTAATGTACAAAAACCTGCCCAAGTCATGAAGCAGAGACAGATAATGCTTATGTATTCCCCAGTAACTACACCACAGAATGTTGCCCCGAATCAGTCAAATCAGGCTTTTTTGGTACGGTACTAACTGGCCAAGGTAAAGGATTAATGTTCCCGCCAAATCAAACAAATTTGTCAAGACCAGAAGCATTGACAGTTCCTGTGACAACAGGTCCAGTAGTCCCATTGTATGCCCAGGGTCATAATGGGAGTGGTCCCCAGATTCCAAATCCAGTATCAGCAATGACTTCACTTTTTGGAATTAATGCTGAAATGGAGAGACTGAGCACTACTGTGACAGCCATAACCCCTTTGAATTCCTTTGGGCCGAACCAGACTTATTATAGAGTAGCTCCACTAATTGATGTGACGTCCCCATGCTCTACAGGCTCATCTGTATTAGCTCACGAGCAGGTTATGAGAGCATCCAGCATTCATCCACAGACCCTATCTCAAGGTAACAACATTAATTTACAAGGGTTATCAGCACAACAATTGACGAATGGTTAGACAATCTAAATAAAGGGGCGGGTTTGAAAAAAACACAGAGGAAGAATAGACATTGAACATGGCTAGACTAAAATTGGAACTAAAACAAATGATTAAGGGAACACTTGAATTGGACAGAGTAGATTCTTATAATGAAAATGAGTTGTGCTTCATGTGCAAGGACATTACTGTTCGAGCAGGACAGATTTATGAGAAATTATCTAATTTAGCAGAGAAATATGAAATCGAGATTAATAAATAATAAAGGTGGTGCACTGGCAAAGTGCACTAAATCCCTCCACAACACCGGCCAAACCTACCTCAACGAAAGAGTAAACTTCCGCACTCCCACATGTAACCTCCGATCAGCTGACCTCGCCCTAGCCACAGTCCCCTGCATCCAACGCACCACCACAGGAGGCAGGTCCTTCTCCTACCTCGCCTCCAAAACCTGGAACTCCCTCCCCACCAACCTTCGCAAAACCAAAGACCTCCTGCTCTTCAGAAAGAACCTCAAGACATGGTTGTTCCCCTCCCACAGCGCCTTGAGCCCCTCACAGGTGAGTAGCGCGCTCTATAAAAAATTTTGGATTGATTGATTGACTAAAGGAGAGCTCTCCTGTCTAAACTAATCTGCATAACATCAGTTAATTCTGCATGCTGTGGGGCCAGGGGGCAGCACTCAGTCTCTCCCTTGGTTCTTTATTGCTTGTCCTTATTCTGGCACTTTACAGTTCCCACTTTCCTTTTTTTTTAAGGTGTCCCTCCCAGCTGGTGCCCCAAAGTATTTAGTGTGGCTTCTGTGTATTGTAGGGGTATTGGTCACCTGTAACTCAGTCTCTTGTGTTTTTCTTTATGCCCCTTGTCACTTGCTTTTTGCTGCTATACAGTAGGGGTGTGTACTTCAGGTGTGCCAATACCTATTGCCAAGCAGGTGTGTGATTGCTGCCTATGATCAGAGGGAGCAGTACTGGTCCTTGGCTCGACAGGGTAGCACCACAATTAGCCTATCATTCGTCAAGAGGCAGCAGCAGAGGCATGGACAGGAAGAGCTGCAGTGAGTCTTTGGGTGTAGGGAGCACACTTTGCGGCTGACAGTGAGAAAGATCACATTTTAGTAATATGTTAGTGGCATAGAAGTTAGCAAATAGTGATTAATTATCTTTTATTTAGAGGGCCTAACAAAGAAATTAATGTGGAAATGAAAATGTGCACATTGGAATTGTGGTGGACCATGTGGCTGGCATTTATATTTTGACATCACGTTTTAACCTGAAGATATTGGGAATTTATACTTGAGCAAATTACTGATATGAATTAATGCAGAAAGTATTTCTATTAATGAATATAAGAATTGAAGCATTAAGTGAACATGAATTAATCAGACTTATATTGATTTAAATGGATTTTAATTAACGCGATTTAAATGCGCGCAGAAACATACATAGATACACGTTTAAACCTTTCTAATATGTCATGAATAATGTTTGCAATTAAATAATCTGCTTTGTATATCTGATTTAAATTGTAAGGTATGCAATAGGGTTTATAAGTATTAAGTTGCATTAGAATGTATGCAGGCTTTTTTAGCTTGACTATGCTTGAAATATTCAATCTGCAACAGTAGAGGAAAATATATGTTCCCTCTGACCTGAATTCTTTCCTAGGTTGCTGATGTGATGTTGAATGTTGTATTCTATTTAAGACGAAGAACATGCTTCAGTGTTAACTATGTAACAATATTTGTTCTAGCTGTTGAACAATTCAGGTAATTCTCATGTGAGATGTGTTTAGTCCATCCTACCTACAATGAGAAAGAATTCGGAAGTAACAAACAATTAGAATATCTTGTTGGAAATGTATGAAATAATTGAAATGATTAAGAGCTTTTGCTCAGAAAATCCGGAGTAGCTGCAAACTTGATGATGCCAGCGGCAATCACTGGACGCTGGATCTTGTGCGTAAGATGAGCCCACCTAAAGGACCAATCAAAGGACCATGGATATTTCTAACTAGTGAGAGACTTTGAAATTTTGAGTTAGTCTGTTTAGTCTCTCTGCTAGAGCCAGTCTTGATGCGCTTACGATCCCAGACGTGGTGCTGCTCTTTGCTTCTTTTGAACCCCCCTATCCCTTAACTATCTTCTGAAGAATTAGGTGATAATTTCTAATTGCCCTACTTGTTTATGCCGTTCAGTACTAATATGCCCAACCAATTCTGAACTGTTGACTTGTCCTATGTGCAGCCTGCCCTGATGCTGCCGTCTACTGATGTCGGGAGAAAGTGAAGTATCCCTGTCTGCTGTCCCATGAAGAGAGGTATAACTAAATATGATTTATGGTTTCTTTTTTCAGCTTAGATAATTACAGCAGCATATTTCTATGGGAGCAATCCTAGTAAGATGTTTTTTCTAAATTATTTTGTGTCTCCTTTTGCCCACATGTTAGCCCGTTCCCACACATGCAAGTCTAAATTTGTGTTAGAAATAAGACTGGGCCAGCCCTGAAATTGATTGTTAAAACTTGTATTTTGAAAGTTTACTGATGTCACCATCATCTTTCAAATCTGAAATTAATGTTCATATTGTGGTTATCTTGTTCTTTTGGGGTGTTTAACTGTATTGATGTTTGGTAGGCTAAATCTCTTTAGATGTTTCGGTCAGCCAATGGTTTTTATGTATGTTTATAACTTAGTTTTGCGCACCATATATATAACACTGATTTTGGGATTGTAATAAAGCTTTGAGACTTTATTCAGTTTGGAGTTTAATTTGGTGTCAAATTGTGTGTAAAACTGTTTATGGTTTTATGCCATGATTTGTGATTAAGTGAATCTGACTATTATACTCCTTACTAATTCCAAAGATCCAGTCAACTTCTAGTGGTGGGAATAGCGATGGTGTCTCACCAGAGTGCTTGCGGTTTCTGAACCCGAGGGGAGAAGAAGACTTCTGCGAGCATGCAGCAGTTTTGGTAGCAGAGTTATGTTTTTTTTTATGAGGAGGAGAGTCAGAATTTGCCCAAATTGTGAGTTGTTTGTGGTGTAGTGTAGGTGTCGGTGAAATTTCAGTCTTGTGTCACACGTGTAAGGTATGTGTTTTGAGTAGGGTTTGCGCTTGCAATGCTTTGGCTAAATTACATTGAAGTGTGATGTATGAAGTGAGTAGGGAGTTTGCGTACTCCTGGTAAATGAACAGGGATGTTGTGTACTCCGAATAAGGAAGAGTTGGCGTAATCCAAGTAAATGTTGTGCTTTGTGCCAGAAATTGCCCATGTGGTTGTTGTACAAGACTGCACTGCTATAGGTTGAGAACAACTTGTGAAAAGGCTTGTGTGATCGAAATTACCTCCTGGTTTTGTACAATTTGTGAATTAAATTTGTGTAAAAAATAAGTTTTCAAAGTTTTTAATGAGTGTGCTGAGAGGAGATGTTTTATTCTAGTTATAGAGGGTGAGCCTACTCTACCTGAGGGTACATCAGAGTTTGAAGTAATGGAGAAAAGAGGAGTTTCAGCATGTCTTTGGGTAAGTCAATGGTGCAAATAACTGAGAAGGAAGGTACTTTAGTATTTCCCTGTTACCGTTTTGTTTTTCATTAAAGAGTATTGGAGAATTTGAGGAGGGTGTTGTATGAATCAAAACCCCTTCCTGTAGCCCGCACAATTTGAAGCACTTGCCATTTGGGAACTACTTGCGAGGCAGAAAAAAGCTCAGAAATTTAAAAGGAGAATGAGGAAGGTAGAAAAGGCGTTGGAAGAAGTCAGATGGGGTGAGGGGCAGAAAATGTGGAGAGCAGATACATTACATGCAGTGAAGTTATTCCCAGCAATTAAATAGGAAGGTGGTTGAAGTGTTAAACCGAAATCCAAAAAGAAATCTGAGGAAGACTCAGAATATAAGTTAGATGGAAATAAAAAGGTAGCAGTCACCGAAAGTGAATCAGATGAATAATTTATAACTTAGTTGTTGGAGAATCGTCCCCCAACGTATAACGCAGTTACATCAGTAAACCAGAATGTTGTCCCGAGTATTGCTACGGGTCCAGTTGTACAAGGCCAGGTTCAGATGACTTCAAACGTACCTACTGCTAATGTTGCACATGTACCAGCAGTTTGTCCAACAGCTCCAATTGTTAATACAGCCCAGAATGTCACAGTTCCAGTTATGCCACGGCCAATTCAGAATGCAAGAATGACTCAATTTGAATCCACACCTAATGTACAAAAACCTGCCCAAGTCATGAAGCAGAGACAGATAATGCTTATGTATTCCCCAGTAACTACACCACAGAATGTTGCCCCGAATCAGTCAAATCAGGCTTTTTTGGTACGGTACTAACTGGCCAAGGTAAAGGATTAATGTTCCCGCCAAATCAACAAATTTGTCAAGACCAGAAGCATTGACAGTTCCTGTGACAACAGGTCCAGTAGTCCCATTGTATGCCCAGGGTCATAATGGGAGTGGTCTCCAGATTCCAAATCCAGTATCAGCAATGACTTCACTTTTTGGAATTAATGCTGAAATGGAGAGACTGAGCACTACTGTGACAGCCATAACCCCTATGAATTCCTTTGGGCCGAACCAGACTTATTATAGAGTAGCTCCACTAATTGATGTGATGTCCCCATGCTCTACAGGCTCATCTGTATTAGCTCATGAGCAGGTTATGAGAGCATCCAGCATTCATCCACAGACCCTATCTCAAGGTAACAACATTAATTTACAAGGGTTATCAGCACAACAATTGACGAATGGTTAGACAATCTAAATAAAGGGGCGGGTTTGAAAAAAACACAGAGGAAGAATAGACATTGAACATGGCTAGACTAAAATTGGAACTAAAACAAATGATTGAGGGAACACTTGAATTGGACAGAGTAGATTCTTATAATGAAAATGAGTTGTGCTTCATGTGCAAGGACATTACTGTTCGAGCAGGACAGATTTATGAGAAATTATCTAATTTAGCAGAGAAATATGAAATTGAGATTAATAAATCCAAACAGTTAAAGAAAAGTTACAGATTAGAATTTGAGTCAAGAGACGTGAACATGAGATCACTAGGAATGAAAAATCATATTAAGGAATTGATTCAGAGCATGCAAACATGGAGAGCATTAGATAAGTGGGAAGGCAGATGGGCAAAGAAAAGAGATCAGAAAAAAAGGCGACTGCATCTTCAAATCATGTACAGCAGGCTGACGGAGCTGTTAAAATGATGGCAATGAGAAAAGTTCCGGGAGGGAATTTTGTTCATGTCCCATGGAGCAGAAGTAACATACTACACTTCTTTTACAAATGCTTACCCAAAGTTGAGGGAGAAACCAATGGAATGGTACCAGCAAACAGAGGCGTTTGTCAAGTTTGCAAAGTGTTTGTGGAAAGATCTGAACACTTTATTTGAACTCATGGTTCCAGCAGATTTGTGGAATGAGTGTAAGCGGAGTGTTGATTGGCCAACACGTGAGCCACCAAGGGATGAAATAAAAGGTGCGCCATCTGAAGAGGTGATGAAACGTTATTACAAGGTGATTGAGTTTTGAAAACTAGAGTTTTCCCTAAAGACATTGATTGGCAAAGGATTGATAGGACATCTCAGGAGACAAGGGAGTCTGTTCATGCTTATCATGAGAGATTGTTGCAAGCATTCAAGCAATACAGTGACACAGAGATTAATGAACCAAGAGACATGATTCATTTTGTGTTCAGATTCATTCAAGGACTGAAACCTGAAATTAACAATATGATTCGGAATCATTTGATTTCCTGGCAAGGAAAGCCGATCGATGATGTATTGCATTACGCAAAATACTGCAGTGACTAAATTGAACTGAAGCAGAAAAAGTTAAGGGAAAAGGCAATGGTGATGCAAATCAAGTCTGCCCAATCAGCAAGTATGCAGGGATCACAAGGAATGCTGAATGCAAGAGCAATGCAAGAAACACAGCAGCAAGGAAATATTGTGCCTCAGGTCAGTGGAAGTTTGCGGAATTCAAACAGAACTGAATGCGAATGTGGCTGACGTTCAAAATATTAAGGAAATACGCCATTGTCGTGTGTGCAGTAACGTTAGACATTAGAATCAGGATTGTCCCTATAATATTGTAAATAATTTGGTGTAAGGTAGTGATGTTGCACAGATGGTTGACAACAGTCAATTCCAAAATCAAAGAGTTCAAAGGATCAGAAATAAAAACCTGATCAACAGGTTCCTCAGCAGAACGCAAACCAAAGAGAAAATGCAAATGTGAATCAGTTAATCACACAATACCCATTGATAGATTTCAGTGACGATGAAATGAGGAAGAATATATGAGTTGAAGTTCAGAAGAGGAAGAATGTGTGTTGGCTGCCTTACTGGAAGAAAATCAGCATGGTGCATATGTGAATGCGAGTGTTATGGGTCATGATGTTTCATTTCTGGTTGACACTGGAACAACTTGTTCAACTGTCAGATCTGCAGAAGTTCCTAATTTGCGCCTTTCAGGAAGGAAAGTTCAGGTTGTATGAGCAGCAAACCAGCATTTGGTAAACCCCATTACAGTGTTAATTCCAGTCAAAATAGGAACATTTGAGGATCTGCACCAATTTGTAGTCTGTGATTAAAGTCTTTTGAGTCTGTTAGGAAGAGACTTACTATGTAAATTAAAATGCTTCATCACTTGCACTCATGAAGGGATTACAATTAAAACAAATAGTTATGATGAAACTTCCAGTCAGATTGATGAGAAGATGTCTTCACTCATTACATTGTTCCCTGCGGTGACAGTCAAAGACTTGCCTGATGAATTACAAGTCACAGTAATGCTGAGAGTTTGGGATCTCTCAGGAAAGGATATTGGACTCATACAAGGTGTTGAGCCAGTCAAAGTGACTGTAAAGCCAAATGCAGTTTTCTCCAGAATGCCACAGTATAGCATGACTCCAGAAGTAATTGAAGGAATTACCCCAGTAATTGGGGACTTTGTTGAGCAGGGAGTTCTGAAAGAAGTGATGGGTAGCGCATGTAATTCTCCAATCATGGGATTGCAAAATGCAATTGGGAAATACTGTATAGTTCAGGTTTTGAGAAAGGTGAACAAAACGGTGGTATCCTGTTGTCCTGTAGTGCCAAACCGAGCAGTAATTTTATTTCAGATTCCATGTGAAGCAGAATGGTTTTGAGTTATTAACTTCTTGCAAGCATTCTTCTCAGTGCCTTTACACAGGGTTAGTCATTTCCTTTTCTCATTCAGATTCGGCAAACATGTGTATTCATGATGCCGTGCTCAGTAGGGGTTTTCAGAAACTCTGTCCATTTTTAACCAGATCTTAAAAACACATTTAGAATCTTTGAACATGCCATTTCAGTCACATTTAGTTATGTACATTGATGACCTGATGGTTGTATCAAATCCATGTGAAGCATGCAGACAAGATACCATAGCGTTGTTAAATCATTTGGGCGAAAACAGACATAAGGTTTCCCCTATGAAATTACAGTATTTTCATAAGGAAGTAAAGTATTTTGGTGACCAAATTGAGAAAGGTGCAAGAAACGTGTCCTGAGACAGAGTTGCAGCTATTTTGCAAATTAAACCCCCAGTTACACAGAGAGATGTCAGAATGTTTTTGGGCATGGTGAGTTACTGTTACCAAAGGATCCCAAAATTTTCAGCGATTTCCAAACCACTGCAGAACGCACAAAGAAGTTAGAGACCCAGTCCCCTTCAATGAAGAATGCATGAAAGCTTTCACTGAGTTGAGAGAGTTTGTGCAGCGCTCCAGCTGTGGGAATGCCTGATTACACTAAAGTTTTTTTCCGCTCTTTTGTCATAAACGCAATGGTTGTACTCTTTCTGTTTTGACACAGTTGCATGGAGGAACAAACAGACCTGTGGCATATTTTTCTACCACATTGGATCTTGTTGCTACTGCTTTGCCCTGCTGTTTAAAAGCTTTGGCTGCTGCTGGTGTCAGCATAGGTCAATGCAAAAGGCATTGTGATGGGACACCCCTTAACTGTTTATGCACCACATTCCGATGAGGTTCTCTTTAACAAGAACTACAACTCAATATCTGACCAGTGCCCGTCTTACCTGTTATGATTTACTGATCCTTGGATCGGCCAATGCCGTTATCGAGAGATGTGCTGTGCTAAACCCAGCTACGTAGTTACCTGTTAACATTAATGATTCAAATTATGTTAATTAAATAGAACATGACTTCCTCTATATCAATGAACTGCACACCAATCCCAGACCTGATATTCAGGATACTCCTTTAGAGGAGAATGGTCAAGTTGTGTTTGTTAATGGCTCCTGTTTAAGACACGATGAAGGTACTCTGAGAGATGGTTATGCAGTTTGCACTCTCTCCGGAGCAGTTGAAACTTCATGGCTTCAAGGAGTCATTTTTGCTCAAGTAGCTGAATTGGTTGCTCTTACAAGATCATACTGCATTTCTAAGCAGCTCAAAGTGACAATATTCACAGATAGTCAATACGGATTTGGTGTTGTGCATGACTTTGGGCAGTTGTGGCACCAGAAAGGCTTTATGAACTCTTCAGGATCACCCATTCAAAATGATGAAATAATTCATAGTTTGTTAAATGCTTTGCAGTTACCTGAGAAGATTGCAGTTGTGAAGTGAACAGCCCATCAAAAGTCAAATGATTATGTATCGTTGGACATTGCCTATGCTGACCAAATTGTCAGATATTGTGCACTCCATTGCGTCACCTTCAATGAAGAGTGGGGTGTTGGAAGGGACACCGGTGAGACAAATCAACGTTTCTTGATGTCAATGGTTCATACTTGGAATGAGATTAAGAGGTTGCAGGTAGAAGCGACAGAGGAATAATACAGAGGTTGGAATAGTGCAGGTCGTGTTCAAAGATGATGTCTAGATTTCAAAGGAAGGGAAATTTGTGTTACCAGATTGTTTGTTGAGCTCAATGGCTAGATACTACAATGGTCAAGTTCATCTTGGCAAAAATGAAATGATTCGCACATTCAAACAGACATGGTACAACCCCAGATTTAAATTGATTGCAGAAGGGGTCTGTCACAGGTGTGTTATTTTTCAACAGATGAATGTAGGGAAACGCACATTAGTTAATTTGAACCACATAGGCATATCAAGAGGTCCATTTAATAGAATGCAACTTGATTTAATTGAGATGCCTGCTTGCAATGGATTAAAGGATGTATTGGTCGTTGTGTGCCTGTTTTCCCACTGGATAGAGGTATATCCAACACTTAACAATGACAGACTTACTGTAGCTAAGATGCTGCTCAGAGATATGACACAGAGATGTGGGTTCCTGACTTCTTTGAAATCAGATTGAGGAACTCATTTTAATAATGAGATCATAAAATTGTTTTGTGCAGCACTGAATATTGAGCAAAAATTGCACTGCAGTTATAGACCGGAGGCATCTGGATTGATGGAACAGATGAATGGAACACTAAAAGCTCGAATGGCAAAGTCCTGTGCCTCTACAGAATTGAGATGGCCTGATGCATTGCCTCTTATCCTGATGAGCATTCGTAGCACCCGTCAGGAAGACAGGACTGGCTACCCATAACATTCTTATGGGGCGTGCAATCAGGTTACCAGCAGTACCTGCAAATGCACTTGTGAACATAACAGATGACTTAGTGCTGGATTCCATAAAGGTCTGGCTGTTGTGGCTCACTCTTTTTCTTATCAGGTTGAAGCAACAACAGTTCAAACGGCTCAAGAACAGTGTCACTGCTTGAAAGCTGGAGACTGGATTCTTATAAAGAAACAGATAAGGAAGACTTGCTAAGAGCCAAGGTGGAAAGGACCGTACCAGGTTATCTTGGTGACGACAACAGCTGTGAAGTGTGCTGGTCTTCATGTAAGCAACACATACAAAGTTCTGTGTCCTCTTGAAAATACAGAGGGGGTTATTACAACTTTGGAGGAGGTGTTAATCCGTCCCAAATGTGACGGATATACCACCAGCCGTATTACGAGTTCCATAGGATATAATGGACTCGTAATACGGCTGGTGGTATATCCGTCACTTTACCGTCACTTTTGGGACGGATTAACACCTCCTCCAAAGTTGTAATAACCCCCAGAGTCTGATCCCGTAAGAGGGAGTGCAGAAGAAGAAGGGATTTGGTTTGAACAAGCTGTGAGGACTGAAAAAGTGGCTGAAGTAGAAATTGTGCAAAATGGTAAAGATGCAAGTAATCTGAATGCCGGCAAAGGCGCAGAAGAGCAAAGTCAACTGACTCCTGCCAGCACAGCATACGTCGTAAACCCAGTTGCACCTGAAAGAGAACTGTGAAATGAGATAAATGGCCTGCAGCCGCACATGAACTGGTTGCTGATAAACTCCCAGCAATAACAGTGAATCTAAAGTGAATCTAACTACTACACTCCTTACTAAGTCCAAAGATCCAGTCGACTTCTAGTGGTGGGAATAGTGATGGTGTCTCACCTGAGTGCTTGCAGTTTCTGAACCCAAGGCCGGAAGAAGACTTCTGCGAGCATGCAGCAGTTTTGGTAGCAGAGTCATGGTTTTGTCTTATGAGGAGGAGAGTCACAATTTGCCCACATTTTGAGGTGTTTGTGGTGTGGTGTAGTGTAGGGGTTAATGAAATTTCAGTGTTGTGTCACAGGTATCCGGTATGTGTTTTGAGTAGGGTTGCGCTTGCAATGCTTTGGCTAAATTGCAGTGAAGTGTGATGTATGAAGTAAGTAGGGAGTTTTTGTACTCCAGGTGTCTTACCAGAGTGTTTGCAGTTTCTGCACCAGAGGCGGGAAGAAGACTTCCGCAAGCGTGCCAGCAACAACCTCATTCTTAACAACTCCTGTGTGCCTCAGAGTCTGTTGTGCCAGTACTCTGTCTTTCCCTTCCTTCTGTCTGTCGTCTTCCTGCATGCAGGGTGATGGGTAGTTGAACAGCAGCTCCTGCCTGGAACAGAGCTCCCACTGGTGGGAATACAGATCAAAGGCCATTCAGTGAAATCCTGTTCTCTGGCACCCTCTAGTGGCGCACCAGCAAAAGTGCACTCTAAGAACGATCAGTAGACTATGGGGGTTATTCCAACTTTGGAGGAGGTGTTAATCCGTCCCAAAAGTGACGGTAAAGTGACGGATATACCACCAGCCGTATTACGAGTTCCATAGGATATAATGGACTCGTAATACGGCTGGTGGTAAATCCGTCACTTTTGGGACGGATTAACACCTCCTCCAAAGTTGGAATAACCCCCTATATGCTTTACGGCACCTCCGGCCTGAGTGCATCTCTGGGCTGCCCTGTATGCTACCCTCACTGGGCCATACATAGGGTGCCATGCTTTGGACACCTGGAAGGGTGCCCAGATTCAGAGGCCTTGTTCTAAGGTGATGGTGCAGTGCTCACTGTTCTGGTTTTAGCAGCGTTAGTCCAGTATCACTAAGCTCATCTGCTGTTCCTCACTCAGGCCCTCATTACAAGTTTGGCGGTCTTTCTCGCAGTGACGGTCGGATTGACGCCAAAGTGGCAGTCCAACCTCCACATTACCACAGTGACGAAAGTGACACAGTCGGACCGCCGGCACCGCCAATTTTAGGCTGGCTGACGGCCTGGAGGTTCCAGCAGTAGTAATCCGCCCTGGGGATTACGACTCCAGTGTCTGCCAGCTTTTGCATTGCACTTGGCATGGGTAGTGCAAGGGCCCCCATGGACAGCCCTGTCACGCTTTTCACTGCCTGAATTGCACGCAGTGAAAAGCGCAACAGGTGCTGTCGCATCCGATACACTGCAACATTGCCGCCGGCTGGATTACGAGCCGGCCTCAATGCTTTGGTGAGTTTTCTGCTGGGCAGCAGGCAGAAACAGCTGGCCCAGCGGGAAACTTGTAATAGGACCAGCTGGCAGAAATGTTGAATGTCAGTTTTCCACGCCAAAGAGTTTGGCAGGCGGCCTTTGCTGCCTGCTAAACTCATAATGAGGCCCTCGGTAGGTGGAGAGTTGAATAGTGGTTTCACAGGGGCTGCCAGTGTTTGGTGGGAGGGCTTATCTGTTGGAGACGCACTGTATTGTCTGTAATGCCCTCCCACCTTTCAGAATGTTTCCATTTGCACTGCTTCACTTATGCGCAGCTCTACTGGCTTTTCAGGTGACTGCCCTCTCTCACCTTATGGAGCTAAAGCTGCATTCTCATCTTCGCTCTGCCTCCCACCTCATGCTATCTCTCCGCAGGCGGGTGGCAGCAGTTGCGGTGAGGTGCTAAAGGTGAACGGTTTCTGATACTTCTCCCAGGTAAGGACAGATTTCTCCCCCTTTCAGCGCACCTAGACTTGTGCCTGGGCTGAAAACGGCCGCAGAACCGTTCCGGCTGTCTATCACCTTCACACTCTGGGGCAGCGTGGCCGGTGTGGTCAGAAATACTCGTGCCCATTATTATGCGCTGGGCCCCAGGCCCACATGTAACATCATAAAGGATGCATGTTTATATGTTAGGTAACTGGCAACAAGCTCGAGCACTCTGACCGTTTTATTGGCAAGGCCAGTGCTCTAAATGGGCAGGTACTGCCGGTACTGAGTACTGGCACGTCTTCAATGTGTGAGGGAGAGTACCAGCGCTGCAGCAATACATATAATAGGAGAGTACCGGCACTTCTTGGGAGCAAACATGTACTCTAAACAGTGATTACCTGCACTTATGTATCTCCATTTAAAGTACTGTGTTGGATAAGTGTGGGGTGGGAGTAAAAGACAGCCTTCGGGGAATGGCTGGTAGAAACACTAGAAAGTGTCCAGCAGGACACTACAGTGCTGTGAGAGCAGACAACTCAAGACAGCGGAGACAGGCTTCCCCGTGAGCCGCCAGATCATACCAAACCTCTCGGGAAGAGTAAATGTCGAGGCCCAAGCGCAGTGCTTTTTACCACCTCGCATTACTACAGCAATTTGTATAGATTACTTAATGAAAGCAAACCTGCTGCCTTCATTGATAACAAGTGAGCTTACGTGACTACACCACTAGATGGTGCCAGGTGCCCTTTTTTCTCTTTGCCTGGTTTCCATTTTGAATACCTAGAACAGGTGCTCCAGGGACCTGGCAAAACTGGAGAAGGCTTCAGAGGACCTCCATAAAATGTTTGTAAAGCCTAATATATGGCAGGTCGCCATGTCATGGCCAGGCAACGCAGCACAAACCAGGCCCCCAGCATTTCCTTGGAACACACGGAGAAGGTAAGCTGAGATGAAGCCTGCTCAAACGAAGAAGTTCCCGAACCGTAGTAGGCCTGTAACACCAAGATAGAAGACAGGACGGAGGCGGGCTGCAGATCTGCACAACATGAGAAATCCTAGGGCTAGTGCACAGCGGGGTAAAACAATGAAAACATACTACTGGGAATATGTAACAAACATGTTAAATAGGAAACAAAAGCACTGATTTGAAAGGTTAGGTTATCATCTCTGGATGGTGGATTTAAAAAAAAGTGTGTGTGTGTGACTGTCGAACAGAGTGCAGGAAGGGAAGAATGGCAAGCCAATATATGTAAATGGGAAAACAGAGAACCTAACACCCAGTTATGGAAACCATGGTTGCCTTACTCCGCGTGAAGCCTCACGTTGATAACCACTGGGACAATGAAGACGGACAAGAGGGTACTGGTCTTCAACTACAGAAAATACCCAAGAAACGTTGGAAAATAACTGAGAAAATCCCTAGTCTTCTCATCCTGAATCTGCAAAAGTGCTCAAAATGGAAATAGTAATGTGGGCCTTTACATGAAGTTGTTGTGTCATTTCTGATGAAAATGCTAGACACCAGAGACATCCAACACCAGTGACTCCATGTGGGTGAAAAAAGTTCTCAAATCTCAGAGGCGCCGGGGAATGGAAAAAATCTGTTAAAGCAAGATTCCTTTAGAACATTGCTTTTGGGAAATACAGCTCAGGGGTGTGGAATTTAATAAATTATGTAATTGTCCATGTGACAAGTAGTTTCATAAATCTACTTGTCCTGTAAAATAACCTACTTGTCCCTTTGGTGCCATGTGGTGCAGCGACAAATTATGGCAGCAGTCTCATTATAAAACAGCTCTGATAATAGCCTTGCTGATTATGCCAGGCCTAATACTATATTAGGGCTTCAATACAAGCAATTTCCTTATTACGTCACCTTTTCACAGACCTACATACTACGGCTGGATGTACCGGTAAGCAATGGTTCCATGCCCTTTGGAGTCTGTGCAAATCTACTAACTTGCATCTTTTAAGGGTTTTCACCAGCCCTTTTCTAATCTTTTTTTCCATACTGAGAGGTTGGAAATTTACTCCTGACAAGGGCAGAAGTAAAACTTCTCCCAGGGTTGGGAAAAAGTGGTTGGAGGGAAAGTGAACTTGTAAACGCTCAACAGATTTTCACTGGAGCAAATCTACACATGCATATTTGCTTGTGCTAAAATACAGTTCACAAATATTTTCTAAGAGTACAATTTTCCAACCTACTTGTGTAAATTCTTGGGAGTTCATGAGCTACAGAAATCTGCATTAATGGAAAGACATCTACGCTAGGTGCACTTTTGTGACTTTCTTTAAGAATTGGGCCCTTTTGTTTTCAATACATTTATATCTCTCTCTCTATACTTGTATTGGCTGGCTTCACTGCGAGTTATAGCAATCTGCTCTTTCATAAGGAAGAGTATTGGGACACAAAGTAGTTTTGATAAATGCCAGGAGCAACTGTGGCATTTTGTGCTTTTAGAGACCAAAAAATATTTTTGATTTTGCCAATGTCTGTTACAATGGCGTGGGCCCAGCAGCTCCCACAACAATAAAGTTTTACAAAAGCCATGCCAGAACAAGACACGCATTAAAAATCCTCACATTCAAAATGCGATGAAGCAGATGGCTAACAGTGGAGGGTTGTAAACGTATTATTTGTAGACCGGGGACTTTGTCCGAATATTCCCACACTTTATGAAGCTGGCAACAGTGAACAAATCAAGGAAGATAAATAAAGGGCAGACCCACCTCGAAGACTGGGTGACATCACTGGGAATTTCCTGTTAACTTTTATAGTACGCATAAGATTGTCTTGTGAAAGTCTTACGTCAGACAGAACATCTCCCATGGCATTAGATCCTATGCTGCCAGGCCTACACTCTATAGTAACAGAATTCTGTAAACAAAATGTCTGCAGACAGAAATACTGTGTCCTAATTATCTCATACAAAATTATTAACCCATTGTACTGAAAAATGTTATGCTTATTTCTTACAGTAAAATGCAATTTAACTGGCATCTAATTGTAATTTGTATGCATGTAAATGAAGGGATCGTATAATTGTTTCTTTTTTTGCACCTTGTGCTAGGACACCACCCCTAACATTCTTCCTTCTATTCAGGCCCCCTTCCTTTGTGTCCAGGGCTTCAATTCCTCTTCTTTCAAACGCAGGATTCCACTCGGGGGCCACTGTTGTTCACCCAGTCTAACAGCAGCATTGCACAGCAGCGTGTCCTTGCAACTGGCCAACACCTCGCCCTGCATGTTCCTCTTATTTATGGCTCTGGGCCCCACACTCACTCCCATGCCTCATACTCAGGGGTTTCAATTCCAGTTTCCATGGCCCACAGGTGCATTTCATGGCAGCACTTTCTCTATTTATTCCGCACATCTGAGACGCTCTTCTTTCTTATGGAGGAACTGAGACCCCTATTCACAGGTCCATAAATGGAGTCATAGCTTCTTACTGACCTACAGGATCTTCATCCACTCGGCATTCCCGTCCCAAAACTCCTCCCCTCATATTTAGAGCCCAGACTCCTCCATTCATATCTAGTGCCTTATTTCAAAACCCCCACTGGATACGTAGTTCCCTGGGCGTAATTCGACCGGAATACTGTCATTTAAATGTCAAAATTATCATAGCCAGATTATCTACTACTACAATGGTGCACCTATGTATATCTACTTCTACAATATTGTGGTAGTCGGTATTCTGGCTACAATATTTTTATGGGACCATATTTTTGTGCACCCACTACTTTCACCCCCAGGGCCCCCCCAGACCCCCTTCCTTCGTTCTGAAAGGCCTCATCCCTAGGGCCACCACCACATACCAACTGACACAGGTGTGTCACCCAGCAGCGTCTTCTTGTACTTGGCCAGACTCTCATCATCCTTGTCCAACTCTTGGATCTCCTGTAGAGTCTTCTGTGGTGGGGGCTTATAATTTAGCTTCCCATCCACCTCGTCTTCTTCTTCTGCCAGAGTGGGAGTCTCGGGTGCTGGTTCCGTCATTGCAGCCTGTGGTGGGAGCAAAAAGGCAGTAAGCATGGTGCATGGGTAAAGACAGTGGTATTGTCCACTGGGCAGAGTAGACATCTACAAGAAAGGTGTGACACCTCATGGAACAAGGCTTTCTCCAGACCCCAGGACAATATAGAACCCATAGGGAAGAGTATCACAGAGACCCGCAAGAAATTCAGAAACCAATAAACGGTCTCACAGCTGCTGCAGACACACCCAAGAACTTCAGAGGTCTGCACGATGCTCAGTGGGCCACAAACTTTTTCAAAGTCTTGCAAAAGGTTCTCAGAGCCCTTCAAGGACTTCAAGAACATGCAAGAAGTTCTCAGAGACATACAAAACCTTCTCGAAGATCTGACAGAGATAAGGAACACGTAAGAACTTTAGAGCTTTTCAAATGTTCAGAGACCAGCAAAAACATCTCATAAGTGTGTAAGACGTTCAGAAACCTCCAAGGAGATTCAGGAACCTGAAAAAAAGGTCAAAGATATACAATAACATTTTAAAACAGCAAGCATTTCTAAAATCTGAATGTACTTGGAGACCTGTAAGATCTTTAGAGGCCTGCCACAAGTTCATAGACCTACAAGAAGTTCAGAGACCTGCAAGAACTCATCAGAAGATCTTCTGAGAGAACCCCAAGAACTTCGCAGAGGCCTGAAAAATCTTATTTTAGATCAGAAAGTGGTTTTCAGGAACCTGTGAGAGGTTTTCAGACACCCAAACAAACGTCTCACAAACACAAAAGGAATTTGCCTGCAAAAATGGTATCAGAGCTTATGAAGAATTTCAAAAGTGCCAAAAAGTTCAGACTCAGAAAACATTAAGAGACCTGCATGGCCTTCATCAAACTTTTCATGACCCACAAGAACTTTGCAGAAGTTCACAGACCACCTAGGAACCTGCAAGGTCAGAGACATGCAAGAATTTCAGTGCCCTGCAAAAAGTTCAGACTTGGTAAATGTTCAGAGACCCTCATAACTTCAGGGAACTGCTCAGGGACCTGTAAAAACTGTTCAGAAAACTGCAAGAACTTCTCAGAGAGTTGCAAGTTCTTTTTGAAGCCCCGTCACAACTTCTAAGAGACCTTCAAGAAGTTCTCAGTGACCTGCAAAAAGTCCTCAGACACTTTAAAGAGTCTTTAAAATCTTTCAAACACAACAGCTCTGAATGAACTTTCCAAGACCATGCTAGAGAAATTATAATATTTTAAGAAGTTCTTGACACTCTGGAAAAAGAGCCTGCAGCAGGGTCGTATTGGCCTATACGGCAATCTGGCAGTGCCCTATGGGCTGGTCTCATAGATCACTATATGAGCTGTGTTTTTTTATGTTGTTTGTGGACCTGTTTTATGGTCTGGTGAGTTGGTTTTACTGTTGATTTTTCTGATATTACAACAAACCTTGCCCGCAATAAGCACAAATGCATAGAGTCTCTCATACCCTGCAAAACATTTTTCACAGGATGTCTTTACAAGTTTAGAACTGTCCTGATCTGCAAATGCGGAACACTTTTTTTTGCTAATTCGCTAATGTGGGCCACTTTTAATTTGGTGCCCGGGCCTATTTTCAGTGGCAGTCCAAAGACGGCCTTGTAGGCTGCACAAAGACTCAAGTTCTGAAAAAAATGCTACCCATTTTTGGAACATTTCATTTCGAAAGAAGTCCCGTGGTGCAAGACCCAAGAAGGAAAGCAGCTATTGACAGGAAGTGGTGGAGAAGCTCTGAAAATCTTAACCACCAAAAGACACGCCACCTGCCTCTCAGTCTCTTATCGCATTCTCTCATTTCCCCTCTGACGCCCCGTTGCCCCTCCAATGGAAGGAGTTTAGTTGCATGTCTCACCCAGTGCAAGGCGTGATGACACTCTGTAAGGAGGCAGTTGGTGTCAACAGGCAAGGGAGCTGGGTCAGGATGAAGCAAGACTGTCAAGCAGCCAGTAGATAAGCGGCACAGTCACCTAGCCCTAGCCTACCAACTACACTTTGCAGTTTGGGACACGTGATCTCATTTTTTCTATGTTTTCTATTTTATGTTAAATGCCACCAGTGCTAGTATGAGACGTGTCAGGGCTGGATCAAAATGCCACACTTGAAAAAAGGTCACTTGGGAGCAGCGTTTGTGTGTTTCTAAATTCCTCTACTCCCGGTTTCGCCACACCTTACCAAAGGCTAGCAGAAGCCCGGAAGTGCACTACAGACCACTGCCACAAAGCACATACCAGATGCCTCAGAGAGCCACTCTCAGCTAAATGCATCTGATGGAAACTGCATATCTTAGTGTGGCGGCCTGAAAATACCTCACTCAGGGGGCAACCTTTACAGTGCTGTAGGGACAGAGGCACTTCCTGGTAAGAAGCCTTGTCTGTGGCTATCATTTTACATGGGCAGTTATGGAAGGAATCCCTCTGTGGGAGGAGCTCTGTGAATACATGGCACTCCCTAGTGCATTGTTCTTTCTTTGTGCCAAGGGGCCTCTCTTTTGGTATCAGAATCCAAAGGGCGCTCCCTGGTGGGATACCCCCTGTACAAGGGGTATCTAATCTCCTGGGAGTCTTTGGATATATTTAATGGCACTTTGTGGGGGATGTCCTCCCTCTGTGACAGAGGGAATTTTATCTATGGCAGGGTGACCCTACTCTCGGTAGGTATTAGGAGTCTACTAGTGGAATCCCCCTTTTTTGGGGAAGGTGGTCTCTGCTCTCCGCCAGGTACTAGAGTCCATGGGACAGTCCCTGGTGGTATGTCATCTCAGGCAGGAGTTCTCAGCTCTGGTATCAGAATCCACAGAACACTTATGTCTTCCCTCTGAAACAGTCTCTCATCTGTAGGAGGGGTATCTTCTCTCCTGGATGTCTCAAAATCCATGGGGCATTTTCAGGGAGGATGCCCCCTCTCTGATTCAGCCACTCTATGTACTTGCTGTGCTTCCCCTACGCAATGAACCACCCAGACCTCAATCCTGCTGACATCAATGTGGCCCTCTGCCACACCACAGACCAAATGTTTTGGCCCCTGGGAGAATGTTTGGGAGTACCCAGGAGGTGGGAAATACGTTTGCTGCACAGATGCGCGTGCATCCTGCTTGTGACTTGATTGAGTCCCAGAAACAGAGCACAGTGAGTTGATGCATCACCTGCAGAGGGCGGCATCACATGCCCAGACATCATGGCCGTATCATGATGCAATATCCTTGCTGTGCCAGCGCAGAAGGAATCTCATGGTTGTCTGACAGCAATTAATGCCCTTTGTTTCCAAGCTCTACTTTCAGCAAAACATGCAGTTAATGTACACAGTCAAGACACCAAAAAGAATTGCAAAGACCCACCCTGTGCTAGTGCAGCACAGAAAGCTGTAACTATATCTGCTATACTCAGAGCCACTTGAACTGTGCAGCTGCAGCGTTTTTCACCTAATTATAGATTTGCTGCAACTGCCCCATCATATGTTGCACAATGTACAGATTTTAACATGAAGATTTTGTTTCTAGTTCTTACGGTTCAAAGGTTACTAAAAACGCAGTGCACGTGTTGCAGCGTGGTGTAAGGCCCGTTCCAAAGTTGACAGTTCATCTTTCTGTTGCTTATTGCTATATTTGGGTGTTAAATTGATACTGAGATTCAACCAATGCCCAGACAGTGTTAACAAGTAGAAGACATTTCAAACTATGACGTAATACTATCACCAATTGTGCCGTGTTTGCCGCATAATTTGCTCTTTCTGGCATCATAATTAATTTACTCAACCCTGCCGCATGATTTGGCCCTGTCCTGCTGCACAATTCCGTGACCCTGACTATATTTTATTTAAAGAATGGCCCAGCAGATTGACTCAAAATGCTGGGTTCACCGTAACTCAATGCGACGTGTACATGGGATAAAGAAGCCCTGTGATACTCGCCCCACTCAGAATAGGAAGTACAAAGAGGGGCCTTTTGACCTCCCTTCCCCCAAACTCTCCAGCTGCTCCCAGATAATCTCATTAGGGAAAAGCACACTTAGAGCTAGATGGAATTAGAGGGGGGGGTGAAATTAGCCTCCGCCCCTCCGAACTAGGCACGTGGATCCCTGCCCAGTCCCATGAAGCCCTCGGGTCATTCCCCCACCCACCAGGCACGTTCCAAAGCAGTACATTACCAATTTTAACATGTTTTATAATTTCATGGATTTTGAAGGACTAAATGAGCGCAAATGGAGAGAGAGACACACAGTTTCGCTACCAGTAAGGTTTTACCTGCACCAAAAGCCACTCCCTCGTATTTAACCAATCTCCGCTCCCTGTAGCCTCCCTGCCTGTAGTCCACCCTTAACTTCCCCACTAAAACCACGTATTTCTCCGCCACACCCACCAGTACACATCCTACCCCTCTTCCCCAGCCTGCTGCCTGGAAATGTAAAACCCCATCCAAGGCATCGGAGAGTTTTATATGAGAGCCAGCCATTTTACATGAAAACAGTATAATCTCTCTATCGCTCTACTGCACGCTCCCTCAAAAGCCTGTATCCCTACCAGGCGCCCCCTTCTAAACCCGAATGTAACCACGCCATCTACTAGACATTTGGAAACGGGAAGTTTAGGTGCAGTTTGCCCTTCGTCCCCCGATGGACCTTGCAACGACAGGAGCTGCGGCAGATCTCTGGGTGTCCAGGCCCCCCTCCACTGGGGCGCCCTACTGAACCACCTCCCGCGGAGAAAAGACTGAGACAGAGCTCTCCAGGCTGGCATAGCTCTGACTTTTACTGCGACAGAGGCGGCAGCCGGGCTTGGTAGGTGCGTCACACCCATCACTTTCGATGGCACTCTGCACATCCTCGCCCATTTCTGATCTCTACTCCGGATTTCCTTTTTTTCCCAGCGCCTAGTAATATCTCACTGCGACTCGTCCGCACTCTACAAAACTTCTGAAAGAATAAATGCTCTTTGCTATATGGTCCGTTTCCTGCGAAAGAGCAAGGATATGCCTCAGTTATGCGTCCGCTGTACATACCCCCTGTTGTCCGGGTTTAAGCTCTTCCGTGGGACTCCTTTCTGGGTCGAAGGTGCTCCGCTAGCTCTCCGGGTCCACTGAGCACCCTGATGTTCCCCTCGGTGTCCGGCTCCCCGCAGCTTTCTGGTGCTCTCTGCTCGCAATTGGCAGTTGAAAGAGGAAGGAAGTTGGCTAAGAAAAAAAAAAGCAGCGCCTTGGGGGGGCCGGTGCAGACAGGAAGCAGGACTGTACTCACGAGAAGCTCACTTGGTTATCACAGGCGAACACGTCACGCCTCTCGAAGCAGCAAGCAGCTCGGTGTTGTGGAGAGGGTCCACACCAGGGGTGCATTTGTCCAAGCACTCCTAGCCCCACTACAAATCACTAAACTTACTCAAGAATTCCAAATAAACTTAATATCTTAACTGCAAAGCTAATAACCAACGTGTCACGTAACTATTCAAACAAATTACCACACACACTTTACTGAGAACAACATACCGAAATACCCATAGCTAACAATGCAGATAACACCTCACAATTATAACATCAAATAGCACAATACGTGACACGACGCCACGTAATTAAGACACTAAGGGCCATATTTATACTTTTTGACGCAAAACTGCGCTAACGCAGTTTTGCATCAAAAAAATTAGCGCCGGCTAACGCCATTCTGAAGCGCCATGGGGGCACCGTATTTAATCAATGACGTTAGCTGCCGGCGCTGCCTGGTGTGCGTGGAAAAAAACGACGTACACCAGGTAGCGCCGGCGTAGGGGGATATGGGGATTGGGTGTCAAAAAATGGGGCAAGTCAGGTTGAGGCAAATTTTTCGCCTCAACCCGATTTGCGCCATTTTTTTCGACTCCCAACCCCCATAGAAATGACTCCTGTCTTAGCAAAGAAAGGAGTCATGCCCCCTTTCCCAATGGCCATGCCCAGGGGACTTATGTCCCCTGGGCATGGTCATTGGGCATAGTGGCATGTAGGGGGGCACAAATCAGGCCCCCCTATGCCACAAAAAAAAAAAAAAAAAAAGACTTACCTGAACTTACCTTAATGTCCCTGGGATGGGTCCCTCCAGCCTTGGGTGTCCTCCTGGGGTGGGCAAGGGTGACAGGGGTGTCCCTGGGGGCATGGGAGGGCACCTCTGGGCTCCTTCAGAGCCCACAGGTCCCTTAACGCCTGCCTTTTGCAGGCGCTAAAAAACGGCGCAAAAGCGGCTGTACGTCATTTTTTTTGACCCGCCCACTCCCGGGCGTGAATTTTGCCCGGGAGTATAAATACGACGCACATGCCTCGGAGTCAATTTTTTAGACGTGAACGCCTACCTTGCATCTCATTAACGCAAAGTAGGTGTCCACGCAAAAAAATGACTCAAACTCCATGGACTTTGGCGCTAGACGCGTCTAACGCCAAAGTATAAATATGGAGTTAGTTTTGCGTCGTAATTGCGTAAAAAAAAACAACGCAATTCCGGCACAAACGGAGTATAAATATGCCCCTAAGGGCCACATATACAACCATTTATCCTGTTGCAAATGAGGTAGGTCATTTGCGACCCCATTGGGATTCGCAAACAGTGTAAAGTACACTGGGCCAGATGTAGCAAAGGGTTTTTCCCATTCTGTGTCAATGGGAAAATGTGTTTGTACATATGGCCCACTGTTGTACATCCGGTTTTGCGAGTCGCAAAACCGGATCTTTGTACATGTGGCCCTAAATAACCAGCATTACACTGAACAGCTGATTTGGCAAGCAACACAAGCAGGAAACATAGTGTATAACCAACAAAAAATAGATATGATGCCACATAACTTTACTAACTCATTTTGTGATGTGTCTTGTTCCGACCCTGCGTCATCACATTCCAGTCTTGCATCGCCATTGGGCTGTGATTACATGGGAAGGACTGAGATGGGGATCTAGCCAAGAGAGTTTGTTTGAGAAGGGTACTATGTACCTCTTATTCAATTTGAATAATATTTATTCTGGCATGAAGTGACTCCAGCGCAGAGCCGACTTCTCCCACAGCCTTTCGCAGCCAGATTACTATCTCAGTCTTCCATTCTCATCGCATTCCAACCTTTAACAACAACAAAAACTATGAAAGCAAAAGTTGCTGCATAGGTCAAACATTTCTTAGACAATGAAAGAGGGTAAAAGCAACAAACATTTATAAAGACATAAAACATTTCTGTGCTAACCGATTAGGTAAAAGAAACATAAATTCATATAAAATGGCGTGTAATATAAAACAATACAGTTGAATGCAATAACATTCTAAGAAACTCCTACTATGTAATCATCACATTTCTTTGTAAAATGTACTCCTCTATCTGTATGGGTTGCACCATTTCCTGTAACTGGTCTTGAATTGGAAGTTGCAGCACTGCTAGAATTGGAGGTTGTGGCACTGCTAGAATTGGAGGTTGTGGCACTGCTAGCATTGGAGGTTGTGGGACTGCTAGCTTTGGAGGTTGTGGCACTGCTAGAATTGGAGGTTGTTGCACTGCTAGCATTGGAGGTTGTGGCACTGCTAGCATTGGAGGTTGTGGCAATGCTAGCTTTTGGAGGTTGTGGCACTGCTAGAGTTGGAGGTTGCGGCACTGCTAGCATTGGAGGTTGTGGCACTGCTAGCATTGGAGGTTGTGGCACTGCTAGAATTGGAGGTTGTTGCACTGCTAGCATTGGAGGTTGTGGCACTGCTAGCATTGGAGGTTGTGGCAATGCTAGAATTGGAGGTTGTTGCACTGCTAGCATTGGAGGTTGTGGCACTGCTAGCATTGGATGTTGTTGCACTGCTAGCATTGGAGGTTGTGGCACTGCTAGAGTTGGAGGTTGCGGCACTGCTAGCATTGGAGGTTGCGTCACTGCTAGAATTGGAGGTTGCGACACTGCTAGAGTTGGAGGTTGTGCCACTGCTGGCATTGGAGGTTGCGGCACTGCTAGAATTGGAGGTTGCGGCACTGCTAGAATTGGAGGTTGCAGCACTGCTAGAATTGGAGGTTGTCGCACTGCTAGAATTGGAGGTTGTGGCACTGCTGTGAGAATTCACATCAATCTTCTCATTATACACCTCTATATTATAATCCATTGTTAGAAATGGGGTCTCTAGTTGGCAGTGGTTTGCATCCTGTCCAAGTAGGGACTCTCACTCTAGTCAGGGTAAGGGAGTCACACAGCTAAGATAACCCCTGCTCGCCCCATTGGTAGCTTGGCAGTACAGTATTTGAACTCACACACAGTAGCACAGTGAAAACATCACAAAAGTACTCCACACTAGTTTAGAAGAATAGCAAATATTTATCTGACTAAATGCTGTCTCACGAAGGAGCTCTAATTAAAAGATCTGCAACTTTATTCTTGGACACTGCTCAGTACTGTACCTTGTAGTTATAGTCCAATATTCTCAAGAATTTTCTAACTCATCTCGGAGTAGCTTTTACCATTTCTGTAATGGTTACACGTTTTGTAAGTGGTCAGTACAGATTACAAATTCAGACCCAAATCCAGACATAATCCAGACAGTGATGTAGTGCAGAGTCGCTTTTTCCCATAAGCTCTCACCACCACATCACTGTCTCAGTCCTTTGCGTGTCATCACATTACCATGCCCTTCTACTATACCAACTCTAACAAAAAACATAGCAAAAACAAAAAAAGATAAAGCAAATAATGTAAACCGCATAACATAAAAAATAATCATATTTTAAGGTTTGCTTATTTTTATGTTAAATACTTAAACCTGCATACATAGTTTACCTTAAATAGTACTAAACAACTTGTGTAACTAAACATTACATAACTTACATATCACATTCATTCTTTTATACGTTTATCTCGACCAAATTCATAAAAAATAAGTACTCTGCACTTGGACACGGGGACGGAAGGCTGGGCTGAACCACACCTCCCAGGAGAACCAGAGGGAGGAGGCCACCCACAACACTCTGAAGTGCCAAAGGCACCTTAATTGGGACTCATGCTTCCCCTGCCCGCATCACTCTGGACTTGGACACAGGGGCGGAAGGCTGGGCTGAACCACACCTCACAGGAGAACCAGAGGGAGGAGGCCACCCACAATGCTCTGACACGCCAAAGGCGCCTTAATTGGGACTCACGCTGCCACTGTGTGTGTCACTCTGCACTTGGACACGGGGTGGAAGACTGGGCTGAACCACACCTCCCAGGAGAACCAGAGGGAGGAGGACGCCCACAACGTTCCGACACGCCAAAGGTGTATTAATTGGGACTCGCGCTTCCGCTATGCAGACGTGCGCGGGATGCGCCCAGGCACGTGCCCGGGCAAAGACCGGGCCAAGAGTGGGCCCGTCTGCGCCCCTCAGCTGCCGACAGAGGTTGGGCTGGCCCTGCTCTCTTATTTTATTTTAACCTTTTCTTCTTATGTTTTATATTTATATATGCTTATTGACCTTCTGAAAACTTCCCAGTTATCTAGCAAATAGTGTGATAAGAATAGACCTGCAATCAGGGCAGTTCAATTCCATAGATTTAGGCTATTGGGTAATCAGCTATAGACAACACGCGACTACTCAAGGAGGCGGTAAATCTAAACCCTAATTATGGGAAAGAGGAAGGTGGGGGACAGAAGGTAGATACAGAACCCTGCCGCACAACAAAAGACTCCTTCCTAGTTAGAGCGGTAGGTGTCACCTCAAAGGAAATTGACCTCGTGGAAAGATGGTTATCCCTGGGGGCAGCTGGATTGGGAGATGGGATAGGGGGAATTTTAGCACCACATGAACATACACCAGATATTCACCCCCCCCCCATCTGACACAGTGGCCTTGATGAATGGGGATTCTCAGATAGAGCCTATGACCCCCGAGTGAAAACCCTACACCTCAAAGCCAGTAACCCATTATAAAAAGGAAAAAAAGATGCAGAAGGGGGGCTGATAGAAACCTGAGCCCTACCATGGTTGAAAATATGGTATCTACTGGCTGGAAAGATCTCACATCCCACCTCAATAACTTGTTTAAACCTATCTATACAAAACTGGATAAACTGGAAGGGGAGGTGGGAAAAATTCTGGAAATCTGCCAGAAACTCCACATGCCCACGATGTCCCTTAACCCCCAGAACCCTGTGGTACAGAATACTATTCCCAATGTGACTGGTCATTCACATATATCACAGGGCACTGATACTTTAGATCTGCCAGGAACTGTATTGAGGACTGGTCTTGGGACCCCTACACAAGGGCAAGTCAGGGAGGACTTAAATACAGGCCATCCCAGGCAACTAAGGGTGACCCAAAATATTGATCATCCTACTGGGTGGCATATAGTCTCTAAGACGAGACCACCGGGTCCCACTCCAGATGACCCACAACCAATACCAAACCTTGTAGCACCAGGACAATCTTCCTCGAACCCCCAGAAAAACGGGTCCGCCCGCCTACACATAAGAGAAGAACTGCCTATTGTCAATCTACCCCTGAGTCTTGCCCCTATGTTATTATTATGACCAATGTCCCCCCTCTACGGTCTGACCAGAATGAGCAACAGGGTGACCTTAAGAACAAGGTTATGCACTGGCTAGCGCAGAACAATCTATTCTCAATTAACGATGCCCACCAGATAATTCTAACCCGGAGAGTAGAGTGTGTGGGCCCCTTAGGGAAAGACCATGGGGGGGATTGTATAATTATTAATTTCAGAAAACCCTGGATGGTGAGGGATATCCTGTGCAGAGCCTCTTTTTGCCCCCAAGATAGAAGTTCCCGGAATTACTCCCACTAGGTGTATTCTATAGACATCTGCAACCGGGCCAGTCAGGACTCAGATCCGCACCCTGTATGCCGCCACGGCCTGTATTGGCATACCAAGGCCCTGAAAACATTGATAATGCACACTCTACCACCCCGTTACTACTAAGCAATAAATACCAGACATTAAGTTCACTGTCAGATAATGTCTGACTGTTAAGCAAGGGGTCTGTAGTCTGCGAGAGGATGAGGTTAAGGGCAGAGGAAACAATCAAGCGTAAGACGGATACGAGCCCTAACAGGTAATTATTACTCCATCAGGGCACAGATGATAACAGCATTGGGGATACAACACATAATGGGGATGGGGAACCAATTTAAATAGTTCCAAATGCAGCTAGCAGTGGTAGGGAAGAATCACGGAACCAGGGGCCTGGGGATTTGAATATCCAGCCTTGCACCTGTATTTCCCCTCATTCCTGTGGACTTACTACCCCCGACTGGACATGATTTGACCATTTTTGCCACAATGAGTATGGGGAGGCCTTTAATCTGATGCTGTCCACTTTTGAGTTAATGCTTATGGAACATAAGCACAGAGTTTTCGACAAAATAATTCCAACTCATAGGAGCCCTAACTCATCCTCTGTTATAGACCACATTATTTTGTCATCCTTCGCAGTAAATTGCTGTGACACAGCCTGTACTGAGCTGACCCTTCTTAGTGATCATGATCCGATTATTCTCTGTACGTTCTTTTGGGGGCCAAGGGATGTGTTTTATACCACCCCCAATTGGATCGAAGTACATAGAACCACTGGGGTGAGATGGAAATGGGAAGATATTGAGCCTGCTGACATTCTGTGGGATGTCATATGTGGCTGCCCGCATGAAATTGGTTACAGCTTACAGGAGGATATTGATGTTTTGGTACAATCACTGCTTATATACAGGGACTCCTGACCGTGAATCAGATAGCTGAAAAGTGGCCTTCGTTTGTAAATTGGGACAGTTTTGAAATTGCAAAGACTCGCTGTATAGGTGCTTTGCCAGGCAGAGGAAACATCATGCATATGTGCTTACTGCAGGCAATGTTTGTGGTAACATCAGGGAAGTCAACACTAAAAACAGGCCCATCAGAACAAAAAGCAGGCTCACAAACAGCCCAAAAAATGGTCCTGCACACTGACTTGTCAGACCAGCCCCTCGGGCATTGCCAGGTTGCCGTATATGCCAATCCAATCCTGAACACTAGTTTAACAATTTCTACAATTTGAACAATGCAACAAAAAAGCAACATAAACAAGCATGCATAACACAAATGCACAAATTGTTAAATAATTTGATTAATTTGCAAATGAAAATATACAAAAACAGATATTTCAATTTAAATGGGAAGATTGTAACTTTTAAAAATTTGATTTGGTTTTATTTCTGAAAAAAAGTGATATTTTAGAATCTAGCCTACCAATTCCTCTTTCTTTGCTTTTTTTCTTAACGCACACTGGTGGTTCGATTGAGAACAGGCTATTTTTGGCTGTACTTGTTTTCCTTCATTTTTATTGGGGCTTTTATTATTTTCAATGTTGTTTTCTATGTAAATATATTTTATTAATGTGCTAATGTTATTTATGTTTTTTAAACAGTCGCAAACACCTGAGTGGGACCCCAATTAAGGAACCTCTGAGTTAGTGAGTATATAAGACCTAACCAATAATATCTTGGCCAGATTTAAATTACCTCTCTCTGAAGTAACAATCACCTTATATCTTGCTTTAAGTAACTTAGGTCTGATTTAGATTTCCGCGGACGGGTTACTCTCTCACAACAGTGACGGATAGCCTGTCCACCGAAATATGAATCCCATTATATCCTATGGGATTTATATTTTGGTGGACGGGCTGTCCGTCACTATTGTGACGAAGTAACCGATCCATGGAAATCAGGCCCTTACTATCCCAATGACAGGGGAAAACCCAAATGTTTCTAATAATCACAATCTATCTAATTTATGTTAAGGTTGGGGGTGGAGGGTGGGGAGGTGAGTGGGCATTCAGGTCCTTGATTACCTTTCCTACAATTTCCATGTTACAGAGGTATATAAATTTGCTCCCTCCACTAGCTAAAGATGGAGAGAGAGAAAGAGGAGGCCTTTTGATCTTGTCAAGAGATATAAGGTTGAAGAAATGCGGTGTATTACAGGGCGTGGATGTGCAACCTCACTGCATAATAATCTTACATCTTGGGTCCACTCGGGCTTGTTTGTAAAACTTTAGCTTAGCCACGGGTAGCTGTGGCTTTGAGCAGTGAGGCTGTAACATAGGAACAAGTGCAAAACATTTAGAAGCACCAAAACAATTGAATAACAAAGCAACATGATACAAAAGAAATCCAACACCAATTTAAAGAAATCAATTTCATTTTTGTAAATGTTTGGACACCAGAACTAATACAATCCATCAGAGGGTTCCTGAGTTATTAATCTTTAAGAGCATCACTGCTTTTTACTCAAATATAAACAAGCATCGGGAGCTACAGTAGTTAGAAGGTACTTTGAAAACTTTTTATAACATTGTGGTCAGTTACTCCGGCCCACTTTGTGCGATGAACTCCAGCAGAGAGCAAGTTAGAGGGGGCAGTAAGGCTTAGAAGGACAGTTACCTTGCAGTCAAAACAGTCTCCAGTCCAGGCTCTTTGGGCAAGCTGCCACAGACATCAATTAAATGGTTCGGATGCAAGGGATACAGGATGCTATGATGCTGAGGATGCTGATCTAGTTGATGAAGGGTCTTCCTGGGGCAAACCCTTGATCCACAAAGTGGTGGGGAAAATTTGGCCACAGAGGTCGCAGTCTCTCAAAGTTCTGGTGAAGTCCAGCCCAAAACCATTTGCCATTGGTTTACTAGTCTCTGCTTACAGCAAAATCAGCAATTACCTTTAGCCATGCCCAGTGTCCGTCTTGGGGAACCAAACTTCACTTTGATGACTCTCCCTGGCCAGGGAGACTCAGGTGTAACTTTTGAGTGTCAGGGTTCAGTCTCCTTCGGCAGTCAGCAGCGAGCAAGCAATTGTAGCTACAAAATTTGCCAAGGAGGCTTTCTCAGCTTTTTGGCTGTGCAACTGTAACAGAAAGTCAGGCAATGGACTCTCTGAATTAACCTCTTCTATCTGGAGCTCAGGAATGCCTGTTCCTCAAGCAAAGCACCACAGACACAGTTATCTATTTGCTAGCCCAGTTGCAGCATGTGCAGTCTAGTCTACAGTGCAGCCTCTGTTTGCCTGGTCCAGGAAAGAGCAGGTCAGTCTTTATATGGTTTTCTCCCCAGTACAGATGTGATCTGAGGTCTGGGTGCTAGGGGCTCCACTTTCATGCCATTAATATGCCCTCAGGGGATGAGGGGACTACTAGCCAGTGGGCTACCATGTCCCTTCCTGCCTGATGACAACCTCCTGCAATATGTGGCATCTACCTATCCCAGAATGAAATATTCTGCCCACTCCCAAAATGGCAGACCTCTCTCTTAGTGTGTGGGGCTGATAGCCCACCTTAGAGGTGTTGCTACCTGAGGGTTACGCACCCATGGGAAAACTGGTTTGGCAGCTGTTTTCCTCTCTCTGTCCATGCAACAACCTATCTACCAGAACAAACAAGCAGCCCCACTCTTAGGTGTCCTCCATTTGCCTTAAAAGGGGCATTCCCCGTTGAAGCTTGCCTTTTGGGCTTACACCCTGTGTGGCTTCCTCCTGCCAGGGAGAGGTACCCCTCTTCTAATGGTAGGTTTCTATTGTTTCCTTTCCTGTGTGCTGTTCACACCTCTCACCAGGAGGGCAGAAGGCAGTCTGGTGGCCAGCATCTGGAACGGCCCTTAGAAAACTTGGCAACAAAGCGGCAACTTCCTAATGCCCTCTTTCACTCAAAAGTTACATTCAATTGGACTTGGGAATCAAGTCTCGTTTAATGTAATGATTATTTTGATACCTTGAAGTACCAACTTCAGTAGTACCATTCTGGAGTTAGCACAGCTGAGTTGTCAGCGTGGACTCCTGTACTTGCCAATAGGGCTACTAGCCTTTCCTCAGTTAAAATGGCATTTGGAGTTTTTACTATTAAAACATCTGAAAATATTTGTCCTACATTATTATACAACACCCAGCCATTAGGACTCAATAGGCCTACCGTAGGGGTAACTGATACATATTAAAAAGGGAGATCATGTCTTTAGTTTAAATGGCAAAGTTGGGTTAGCAGTTTAAAACTGTTCTACCAGTCTGCAGTGACAGGCTGGGAGAAATATTTTACTTTGTCACACTCAGGGTGGCACAACAAGTACTGTAGTCCATGAGGGACATTTTAACTTATAGGCTCTGGTTACACCTGGTGCCAATATGTGGTTCTTAAAGTAAGGTAACCTATACTATTCGGGTAAAAGCCAATTAAACATATACTTTTGAGGGTCGGAGCACTGGCACGGAGGTCTGGTTAGCAAGCCTCAATGCACTTAGGAGTTGAAAAACCAGCAGCATCAGTCCAAAACTGTGGGGTGATCATGCAAACAAAGCATTTCCTTACATAGGGCATCCACGTTTCCTCATGACATGCTAATCTAAGAATTCATGCTGGCAGATTCCTTTAAAAAGCCTTTTTCCAAAGTCAGTGATTTTGAGTGTTAGTGTAGTCCCAAATGGCATAGCCACTCTACAGATTGCACGAGTCATGGTCTTTATACCCACAGAATTGATGGATCATGCATAGCACTCTGTTTGTTTGCAAAAAAGTGGACTAATTTTGCTGATCAAACTATCAAAAGGGGGAACCAATTCAATATAGAATCAAAAGTAATTTCTAAGTATAGAAACAATACCACTTTTTAAGCACATTCTTGTCAACACAAATTGCTTTGAATTTGGAAGCGGTATGGCCAATCTGGGCCAAATTTAGGATTTGCCTTAATTTTTAACCAGACCTATGGATTCTACAATTCACAGGACTAATTGTTGTTGTGAATTAAGGGTCTGTGATATGAGAACAGTGTCATTCACAACGAGAAGGAGCAGTAGTCACCTCCACCCAACCACTGGAGGATCTGTGCAGGCCTGTAGAAACTCAGGTTCCAACTGGTTTATAAAAATGTGTGCCCAGAAAGAAAGCCAAGAAACATCCCTGTCTGACTATCTCTGTCTGAACGGAAGGATGATGTTCACGCATGACTATCTATACCTCTATGGCCACTGTTGGAAATGAGTGGGATATAGCCACATCCTGGATTCAGGAGTTATTATAGATCCAGATCTGTGGTAAGGGATGGCCTCAGTGAAATCTGCTGACATTCAACAAGTATGTGAGCTAAACAATGACCTAAGTATTTGAGTTTTCCAAACTCTGGGGCTCCGTTACGATGTTTTGGCACAGGACAACGCCACAAGGAACCTTTTTTAGCAATACAAAAGGTTGAGAAAAAATAGTAGGGTTCAATACTTATGCATTGCAGATTGCATGCTCCTCCTTGATACTGGTTCCTAACTTAGTTAGCTATACTAAGGGTTATAAATTCGAACCTGCAGGAAACCCTCCGATCTATGTAGCAAAAGTAGTAACCATGTGAACTGTCCACATAAAATATAAATTTGTGACCTGAGTGTTACTCGTTGTGCTATCTAGCAGGCACATTGACTCTCTAGGCTATTTTATGAGGAGTCAAACCTGCTCCTAAGCACACAGACATCTCCATACATATGAAAGAATTTGAGAATCGGTGATCCAGGGAAGTAACCTATTCAACAAAATCTTACCTAGACGTTTGATGGTTGAATTTAGGTGGGTAACATGCCAGCAGCGTGATAGGTCTTGTCTGTCCTCTTATTAAAGATAGGGATGACAATATAGGAAACCCATTTAGGAAACCACAAGCTACATTTAAGATCCCAGTAAGCAAACGGCCCCTGAAATCTACATGAGCTTTAAAAATTTCCTTGGGAAGCCAATGAGGCCCTAGAATCTAGTTCCTATTGCTGGCTATTCAAGGATGTCTTCAAGGGCAAAATGAAAGTTGCAAAAGGGTGGAATTTTGGTGATGAAACAACTTTCACCTTTCTCCCTTATAGATTTCTGAAATGTTCTACCGATTATGAAGCACGGACGGCATCCTCCAAGTTATGATCAAATTAGTTAGTAGTTGGATGTACTGCAACAAGTCAGCAAAATTACCACAGTCCCACTTATTAAAGGTTTGAAGGTTTTAATTTCAGTAATCAGCACTTGGTTGTGGGCAATACCTTGACAGCAGCACAAATACCTCAATTGACTTCCTACAGGGCTTATCATGCCATTTATGTTGAGTGAGAGCAGGCTTCACAGGCTGGCAAGATCTTCTTTAAGATTCTGAAATATTGATATTGATGGTGTCACAGCCCAGGAGAACTTTCTCATTGCTTGCCTAGAGGTCTAAACACACCAAAAATATTTCCATGGTGTTAACACCTTGTAAAAATTGTCAGGTGGATCTAATTCTGCCCAAAAAATTATCCTTCTGTCATTGGTAACTGTCCTTTATCTTGGCACACAGGTTACTGATACTTAGAAATATAGGACCAGCCAACTCGTCTGAAGTTAAAACCACAGATGTGTAGTCACTCTCAGTATGTGATATAATTTAAAATCAATAAACAAAATCTCACCAGTCAGTGGAGACTAAGGTGTGGCCGGTTTGGTTGGGCAGACATTTGAAAGACGCACTGTCCCAAGCAGCTAATCTAATTATGAGAGTTTATGACATCTGTTAATAAGCTCCCCTAACAGCCAACCCTGCCACCATCAATTTTTGCCTGAGGTTGCACCTCATAAATACCCGATTCGTTTTACTCCAATGTCGAGTCGATCTCAGAGTCAATCTTTGCATTAAAGTCTGCCAAATGACTAGGAAGAAAGTTACCTCCTGGTTTAAGAACAGCTTCCATGTTATTCATAAATTCAGACAATTCTACAAAGAAGGTAGAAGCGCCCCTACTGACACAGTTGTTATAATAGTAAAATAATAAGGCCAACTATCATAACAGAACATAATAGGTAACTAAAACAACACATGCGTAACAACCAACATGTCATAACATGAAAAGAACAACGAATGTAAAAAATGATTTTCAACAAGTAGCTTCAAAACCTAACATGCCTAGGGACGTAACAGCTGAAAATGACATCTTTGCAGAGCCTTATCATGGCACATATTGAGTCAGGGTACCAAGTCCAAATCCTTATATTACCTGAATGATGAACCTGAGAAGGTTTAGCTCAATAATGTAAACATGACAAAAGAATACAAGAAACCCTTGCTCAAATCCATATGTTGGACTTTTCTTGTATATATGTGTTGCATGAGACAACAAATGATATGTTTAACTAAAGACTGGTTTTAATTTAATATTCCCTGACTTAGAATTTGTTTTTTGCTCTTAGGTTCAACAGTTTGTCAGTTATGGAATATGTAGTATCCCGAGTGCCTCCATCCTCTGTATGCCTCAAATGGTGCCTGGAATGCTGAGGGTGATTGATGTAATAGAATGTTGGTTTGCGGTATGTAATCTAGGAGAAAAAGACAGCCAGAAGGGGAATGGGACACTGACAGGACCTACTTGCTGTTGTTTTAGCCTACCTTCCTACCATGAAAAAAGAACAAACCTCCTACCTGAATGCCTCCGGACTCTTGTATGAAGACCCTGCTGTCTAACTTCAATATTTTGTTGATGAGTTGTTAAGGACCTACATAAAGGTACAGCAAGATTTTGGTGGCAATTGACAGCTATTTCTGGCAGAGGAGTAGACTGGTTCTGAGGAGGATGATGGCACTATGAACCTGGAAGACTAATAGGGGCCGCCCATCCTAAGATCTACTGGCAAGCAGTGTCAGCTGAAGCTGCTGGGCAGGAGGAGGCCAGTGAGGAAGGTGAACAAGATCTGGAAAGGACAAGGAGCCCACTTACAGGTGGTATAAATTGAGGTGATGTGTCCACTGTAGAGTTTAAGGACAATGCTATGGAGGCAGTGGGAAGAGACAGTAACTCTCCTTCACACTAAGCATAACTCTGATATGACCCATGGAGCTTCAGGCAGTAATACATTCAGTGCTGACACAAGAAGCAGTGTTATTGAGTGCCCAGTATGATTTTTCAGTTATGTTGATTGTGGCACAAAGTAGCCTATGCCATTGGAGGGTCTTGTGTGCATTCTACATATTTCATGGTACCCAGTGTGGGGAGGCTTGTAGAGATGACGCAGCTCCTGCTAGTGCTGTGAACAAGGCCCTGGACAGTGGCCTTGTGACACTATGCAACAACATGTATGTGTGAACTTTCCTTCCTGAGCTAGTTGGTGGTGGGACAAGAGGGTGTGAATGTCAGGATAAGTGTGGCATAATGGTTAGAGCAGCAGACCCTGATGTGGAAATCTGGCCTAGGACCAGGGTTCAATTCCCACCTTGGCAGTTTTGGGGCTTAATTCCCTTGGACCAGATAATTCTTGCCTCTGTGACTAATCTAATTAATGAGTCCCACTCTGTAACTCTGGGCAATAGCTTGCTTAATCTCCACAATGGCCCTCACAGTGCTTGGATGCCTGGCTTCACCCTGGGGCTGTCCAGGAGTGGGCACCGCACAGGGAAAAGCCAGGAGGGGTTCCACAGTGGTATGCGTACAGCGCCTTGAGACCCTAACGGGTGAGTAGTGCGCTATACAAGTGCGAAGTTTACAGGTTTTTTTTATGTTGGGGGAATAGCATCACAACATGCCAGTAAGGGAGCCTCACCAACGTCTTGGATTCCAGACCTTGGTGTTGGAGGGGATGCTTTGTTTATACAGACTTTGATATCATGAAGATGGTGGCGGTAATAAGCTGATGTTTGATTTGGACGGGTGTAGAGGTGTTAAAACGAGACTACTCAATCACTCGGTTAATGACTATCTCCAAGGCCATTGACGATAGAAATGAGACTGTGTTGTTGAAGGATATACTGTGTCCTGAAGTTATGGGAAGTTGAAACATTACCTGCCTGGAATTGGTCAAACTGTGAAGTTGAAATATGACAATAATTTAATTTATCAGTGTGGTTATTTAGCATTCTTGGAGCTCATAGAATTATATGTACTTCAGGTAAAATATGTTCCTTGTTTACCACTAACTATGGGGTCTATTAGGTTGGGGAACAGTTTCGTTCATGATTCTTGCATGCTGGCATGTGCCATATGCATCTTATTGGTAAACAACTTGTCAGGTAATTTTCCTTGTTTTCGGTTATTTGGGACTTGCAGTTTTTAATGGTTGTGGACTGCTGTGTTCTTAGTGCTCCATGGCTCTCTGTGAAGTTTAAGTTGCCAACCTGTAGGTTATGTTGGGGGTACAATGTGAGCATTTACTCTCAACTCCGTATATTTTGGTATCTGGAATCTGGTTAGCAGTTTGGGGAAGACTATGTAGCACCCATCTGCATGCTGTTGTGTAGAGATAACTGGTGGTTATACTTGTCCAAGTGTTGAGCGTGTGGGGAAATGTAGTACCGCATTTTGAGAGATACACGTGTGGTACTGTTGTGTGTGTGTTCATGTGAACTAGGGAAAGAGTAGTACTCTGTCATGAGAATATGCATGTAGAGAAAACCCCATGGTTAGGGAAGTGTAGCACCCTTTTGTGAGATGTTGCATGCAGGAGTACCCCATGATATGTTAAGTTGAAGGAGAGTAGTACCCTTCTAGGAGTTATTGTGTGGGGTAGTAATTCATGGTATGCTACGGTGGGGAAAAGTAGGTCCCTATATTGAGAAGTTGCTTGGGTTAGTACCTCATGGATGCAATGTGGGAAAAGAGAAGTGCCATGTTGCAAGGGGTTACAAAGGGAAGTACCCCATGTTATGAGAAGCGTGGTAACCCCATGGTAATGTGGGTGGTAGCCAAATGTTTTTCCCAATTTTTCAATCTGTAAACATGGGAAGATTTGACAAGTGTGTTGTACAAGAGGCTGAGTGCATTTGTGATTTATTGTGGTACTTTTTATTGATTTTGCATATATTGGAGCCGATCTGTGTTGAGTTTGAATAGTTGTGTTTAATGTAGCTCTAGTGTGTTGTAGACAAGTATTTCTTCACCTGCTGAAATGGTTTGGTGTTAATAGTGGTATTGATGGACTGCTTTAGAGTTTGATTGTTGTTTTATGTCAATCTTTTTTTAATATGCTTCTACTGGAGGCTGTCCTCATTGTGTTCAGACAATGTCTAATTTTTTTTCTGATGCAGCTTCCCGCGGGCGTGGTATTGGGTGCAGATTACATGCATTTTTCTGCCTGATACTTGGTCATGTTGGTTTGGCCAGCTAGTGTGATTGAGTGTGGGGCGCATTGAGTGTGCTTGGCTGCAATTTTGTGTCTGAGTGTGTGGTAGGGTGTATTAAACTTCTGGAGTTATGTGGGTTGCTTGTGGAAGATGGAGAACACGTGAGAGTTGTTGTTTCTGTTTCACCTGCATCATTTAGTAATGTGAGGTAGACGTCTGGGGACCGTTTTTGAAGGAAGCTCCTGGATTCCATGCCTTCATTGTTGTGTGTCTGAGCGCCTTTGACTACATGCCCTGTATGCATAAATTGTTTATGGTATCACTATGAATGGGCAGACTTGTGGTAGTAGGGACTCATGTCCGAGAAAGTCACAAGACGTGCCCATCTTGAACCGTTGTGTGATGGTAGTCACAATCTAGTTGTCTCATTTCTCTGATATGAGGTGTTTGAAGCCTCCTGATTTTACCTGTTGCAGAGGTTTATGACTTCAATTGATTTTTCTTTGTGTGGCTGCGTGAGTATTGGAGCATTTAACAGTTTGTTGTTGGGTGAATGTGTAAGCAAGATAAGTTGGAGTTAGAGTGATTGGGAATGCATTTTCCTGTACTTTATATGCAAGGGAGTGGCTGCTGTTTGTTTTGTTGTTAGTAAGAAAGGGAGGCGTGTAGTATTCTGTGTGTCCACATTATGTGTAGGCCTGAGCTGGTGTTTAGAATGCTGAAAGTGAATGATCTAATATAATCTTGGTGTGTGGTGTACAGTGGAAACTGTGAGATAGGGATAATTGGATGGAGGATGGATTCCTGACAGGACCTACCTGCTACTTTGGTAGCCTAAGGCCCTACCATGAAATTAAGAACTGAACTCCTCTGAGTGGCTTCAGAATCTTGTATTATGGCCCTGCCCCTAACCTCAACAGAAGGGTTGTAAGGGCCACATCTGTAATTGATTTAATTGCCAAAATCTGATTACCATATCTCTTCATACTGCTATGGGCAAGTCTGCCAATAGAGCTACAAAAATGGTTAGTTATTGCTTCTGGGGACGAGGACAGGAACACCAGTTTATCTTAATGATTTTGTTTGTGCTGTGTTAATTTGCGTGGTTAAGTTAGATGTATTGGCATCACTTCAAACTTTTTATCCAGGGTTTACTTCTTTTTTATTAATAAGTAACAAACCTCTAATGTGTGCCTTTCATCGCAGCACCATCCTGTCATAGTTTGACATTTCTGAAATGCTTCTTCTTTTTATTTGTTTAAAAAGGTATTTGGAAAAATGTCCACCATGAGTCGACTGTTAGTTTTCACATTCTCATGCTACTGGAGAGGGGTCAATGAGTTTGGCAAGACAAAGCAAATTAAAATGATAAAACTCTATATTTACTAAGGAGAAGTTATGCTGTCATATATATGGACTAAATGCTTGGACGATGGGCTCACCTCTCAGTAATGATTATGCTATAGTTTTGAGACAAGTATCTTTATCAAAGGTCCACCTTGTTAACTATTGGCATAACAGTCAACTTTTGCTTCTTTTGCGTACAAAATGCTCCCAATAAGGCACTAAACAAACAGAAAAGATCATATCTGTTTGTAAACCTTACAAACTGAAACCATAAACTACTGCAAGATCTTAGCATACATCTAACTCAATTACTCATCGAACACAGCATGAATATCACAGCACCTTCATTTAAAAAAAGTGGCTCCACATTATTTCCATATTTATACGCATAACACTCAGGCAGAGGATGTTGGTCCTTACTGTTGTAGTTGGAGGGCAGGGCCTTCATACTGTAGTCTGGAGCCATTCAAGTAGTAGATAAGTTATTCATATCATGTTAGGCCCTTGGGTTAGAACAACAGCAGGTAGGTCTTATCAGGTCTCCATCCTCCTTCCAACTGTCCCTGTCTTGTAGCTCACACCAGCTTTCTATTACATCATTCACTCTCAGAATTCCACACACAGTTGAGATGTACATGGAACGGGGAAACACATAACACTACATACACATTCTCAAATATCACACAAAAGTCATTAAACTAAATTAGTGTTCTGGTCCTCATTTCGGGAAGCCGTAAGTGGCCATTTTTTCAGTCCTATCGCCAGACCTGCCCACAGCTCAGGTTGAAGAAACATGATAATCTGATCATAAAAATAAAATCAGTTACAAATGCTACCGTTATAACTACTCCATAATTGAAAAAGATCATACCCAAGAACAAAACACAAATTCTGCATTAAGGAGGAAATTATAAAGTATTAAATCTTTACTTTAAAAAATTATTTGTTAACTGATGTTATATTCATCCACTAGAAATGTGCAAGGCATGGATTTGAACCAGTGTCTTTGATGTTCTATAGTCACATTTAATTTATTGATCGAAACATTTTCAGGTCAATATGTAATGTCATGTGATTTATGGAATGGAAAAAGTTGGACTTAGTACCTCATACATCCAACGCCTCAAACACTGTCTTCACATCATCCAGACCTGGATATCCAGCGCCTACTTGAAGCTCAACCCAACAAAAACTGAATTCCTGTTATTTACAAAGATTAAAAAAACAGGTAAGAGGACAACCCAGACTCAATGATACGAACCTTGACTGCTTCAAACCCCAACTTTCACTAAATGGCAAGGCACTTGATTTCACCCAGAACACCAAATTCACCCTTTAACAACATGTTGCATTGCCAACTCTTTCTTCTAAAGAAATTGAAACAGTATCTTCCAGAAAATGACTTCTGAACTGCTTTTCAGGCCCTCTTATGCTCTTGGATTGTAGTACAGCCCTGCTTCATGGAATACCAGACTCCCTAAAGGCACCCCTTAAGGGCATCTTACACATTGAAGCATGTCTCATTCAGTGCTTAAAGAAATATGATCACGTCACTCTCATCATGATGGAATTCCAGTGGCTGCATTATTTACAAATCCATCAGAACCAACACACTGGTGTATTTTGAAGATAAGCTCAACATTTCTTGTGATACTCAGCACACCCACAGCTAGGACATCATGTCAGGCGAGCAGCTTTTGTTAGCTTTTGCCATAAACTGAAAAATATGGTGGGCAACACAATAAACTATCATATATGGGAGGAAATTACAAAGAAGTCATGCTCACCAGCTCGAGATTATCCTGATGCCTCAATCAATCAGTTAGGCCTGGGGGACTTATGGTCATCAGCAGTAAATCATAACATCTTCAAAACAATAGTTTAAAAAGTCACAAAACTAATGTCCTCAGCAGAAGATAAGATAACTCTTGAGAAACGGTGTGATGCTTGACTAATATTAAACAGCTACAAGTCCCTGCATTCACAGCTGTATGTGGGAGACATCTTAAATTACAGCATTAAAAGCAAATACCTGCAATACTGCCTGAGGGTCCTACCGGTAATTAAGCATGAAAGTCCCTGGCTGTTAGACCTGACAGCTCTTGGCGTGGTTTCCCTGTACTTTTTTTTTGCTTCTGTCCCCCTGTTTTTGGATCCTGTGCTCGAAATTCGTTTTTGCTGGTTTTGATACTCTGGGCACTTTACCACTGCTAACCAGTGCTAAAACTCAAGTGCTCCCTCTCTAAAAGATATTGGTAATTGGGTTTCCATAATTGGCACATTTGATTTTCTGATAAATCCCTAGTAATGTACACTTTGTCTGCCCAGGGCCTGTAAATCATATGCTACTATTGGGCCTGCAGCACTGATTGTGCCATCCACATGAGTAACCCTGTAAACATGTCTCAGACCTGCCACTGGAGTGTCTATGTGTGCAGTTTTGCACTGCCAATTCGACCAGGCAATTGTACCCACTTGCCAGGCCCAAACCTTCCCTTTTATTAGATGTAGGTCACCCCTAAGGTAGGCCCTAGACAGCCCCCTGGGCAGGGTGCGGTGTATGTAAAAAGTAGGACATGTACTGGTGTGTTTTACATGTCCTGATAGTGAAACACTACTAAATTCGTTTTTCACTTTTGCAAGGCCTAGCTCTCCCATAAGTTAACATGGGGATTGCCTTTGAATAACGTTTAAGTGCAGTTTTCCATTGGGAGCAGATAGAGATATGGAGTTTGGGGTCTCTGAACTCACAATTTAAAAATGCATCTTTTGGTGAAGTTGGAATTTAGATTGTCTGTTTGAAAATGTAGCTTTTAGACAGTAGGTATTTTCCTGCTTAACCATTCTGTGCCTCTGCTGGACGGCTGAATACACGTCTTGGTCAGACTGACAGTTGGGCTGTTTGTGAATTCACTCCAGACAGTGACACTAAGGGAGCTGAGGTGTGTCCTGCATATGCTGATGAGTCTTCCTGAGCTAGAGTGGGAGGGAGAAGCTAACACCTGCACTTGAAAGGGCTGTGCCTGCCCTCACACAATGCAGTCTTCAACCCCCTAGTGTGTGTCTGGGGCAGGGCAAAGAAGAGGCAGGGTCTTGTGCACTAGAAAGACTTTCCTTTGACATTTGCCTACTTCAACACAGAAATGAGTATAAGTATTGACCCCACTACTTTGGATTACTTCTGGATCAAGAGGAACCTCTGCCAAGGAGAAGAGCTTGATGCTTGAGGAGGACCTGCCACTCTGCCCGTTGCTTTGTTGTGCTGGCCTGCTGCTGCTGCTTCTGCCTGAAGAGGGAAAGGACTGGATTTTTTTACTGAAAACCTGCTTGTGAGGTTTATCCAAGGGCTTGGACTAAACTCACCCCCTGTTCTGTAGTCTCAGGGACATCAAAGACTTCATCTACCAGTGCCTGGGCTCTTCTGCTGACAGTCCTGACTTGACAGGTGGTGCCAAATCCAGTCCCTGGGCCCTTAGTAGTGGAAACTGGTAACCTGCTGGAGAAAATCCATGCACCGCTGTGTGGACGTCAGACAAATCGATGCAGCTCCTGTTCGATGCAGCACTTGCCTCACGTCTGGAGAACAACGCAGCACCTGCTCTCAACGCCGACCCTTCACACGGCGCATCAGAGTTTTCCACTCATTGACCCAGGAAGTCAAAATCTTCAACATCACGGCACAGACCTGAGGCTGCTTGTCTAGAAATCTACGCATCTCTTCCCTACGAGGAAAGAATAGATGCATCGCTTACTCAGCAGTGAAGAAATTGACGCACTGCACGCTAGCCCATGTGGCTTTATTGTTGACACATACCAGGTACTTTGTGCTAAAACAACACAACCATTGATTTCCATGGGTTAACACTATCTTTACTTTAAAAATGCATATCTTTGCTTTTGTATGTTGGATTTTTGTTGTTTTGGTCCTGCTTGATTTTGATCAATATTAGCTATTTTTCTAAACTGGTGTGGAGTCCTTTTGTGGTGTTTTCACTGTGTTACTGTGTGTGTTGGTACAAATACTTTACACATTGCCTCTGATATAAGTCTGACTGCTTGTGCCGAGCTACCAAGGGGGTGAGCAGGGGTTATCTGAGCTGTGTATCTCCCTTACCCTGGCTAGAGTGAGGGTCCCTAATTGGACAGGGTGTAAACTGACTGCCAACTAGAGACCCCATTTTTAACACTGGCTTAGGGATGATAAGGATTTGCCTTGTCGTTTTTGTGGGCTCGCTTCGGAAACCATGATCCACATGTTTTGCATCTGTAATGCTACCCTGGCCATACATCGAAAATGGTTGTACCTGCTTTGGATCTACATGTAGTGCACATGTGGCAGGCAAGCTATTTTGTGTGCCCTAGCTCAGCAAATCAGAGATCGATTTCTCAAAGTGTGAAGTACCTTACAGGATTGGAGTGGGCTTTGACTGGTACAAGATCTCCCTAGGTCCAGATGCTGGCCCATTTTGCATTCGGACTTTGACCAAAACTGTAGCATACAATATTCATAACAAGCCAAGTATTTTAAATGTGCCCATTCTTTTTGCATTTTTTATTTGTGTCTAGTACTTTATGAAAAGTTTTTATGCTATTTTGGAACGATTTTAAGTAATCGAACAATAAACTTTTACTTATTATTATTAGTGTCAAAGCTCTGTATGACCTCTGGGAAGTGGGGAGCTCTGGTGACCTGTGTCGTAGCAGTGTAGCATTTGGGGAGAGGGAAGTTCTTCTGAGTTGTCCTGGAGCTCTGTAAGATCTCTGGAGAGAAAGCTGTGGTGACTGCAGAGCTCAGTAGGTTCTCTGGTGAGAAAGAAGTGACAGTCAATGGTCTCAGAGCTCGGTTGGATCTCTTGGGACCGGGACGCTCTAGCGGCTGCTATCAGAATTTTGTGTTAAAGTGGCATAAATACCCTAATGGGTTAATGTTAATTGGTTAATATTAGTTAATGTTAATTACGTTTGATTAATTAATGTTAATGAAGTTAATTCATGTTCATTAATGTTAACTAATGTGTGAAAGTATTCATGTGTTAAAATGTTTTAAAGGCAGTAAAATGCTGATAAAAACAGGTTGCATGTAAAATATATACAGTGCTAATGGTCAGCAGGACAGGATCAAGTGCCTTAACATCTGTGAGGCTAGTCGGAAACATTGTGACCAGCCTTGAAGTAGGAAGTCCAAGTTCTTGTATGAACAAGGTGAGCCTTATCTACGTTCATCCAGAGCAGACATGGCAGTGCCCAGCAGAGACAACAAACACACTTCACTGGCTGGAACCTGCTTTCAGATGGGCTTGTTCAATAAGATATGGCACGTGTATTTGCTATATTGATCTGTATCAAAGGCAGTACTTCATTTGCAACACAAATAAGTGCCAGTGCCCTTGTCAGGAGGCCACTGCAGCTTGTACCACCCATTGCCCCTGCTATGTGGCAGATTTTCATAAGTACCAGTATTAGCAATTAAGGGCAGGTGCCGAGAAACGGAAACCCCCAGCTCAAGTTAAGCACTGATCAAAGGTATTGCTATACATAAGAGCAGAATTAATTGAGTGTGTGGAGGAAAGGCAGGCAATAGAATGGGAAAGAGAGAGCAGAATGAAAGTTAACTTGTTGAGACGTATATAAACAGTGGTTTGAATAGCTCATAGATAAGACAAAAATGGAACTAAAGCTGGAAAAAATAAGGGGGTGACATTCACATAATTTATTTTTCCATAATTACACAAACTTTTGATAAAATTATGCAAAATTACATGCGAATACGTGAAATGTAAATCCATCATTTAGAGCTATATTTTGGTGCAAAACATGTGCTCTCCTAAAGTTTTGCCACAAGCATGCATTTCATGGCAAAATAATAGCATGACAACCCATATGGTGCAAGGAGCAGCTGCTTACATTCTTCCGCATGCGCTCATTGTAAGATTTGACAGCAAGTGGTGAGCAATCACATGAAGTGGACTAATGGCATAGTTTCAGGAATTTTGCATAAGAAGTGTAAAGCAAATTCCCATAATTATATGAATCGGGTCATAATTTAAATTTGCTACACCTCAAAAGAAATCAGCCCTAGATATGTATCTTTGTGATGGTGGTTGTATTCTAGTTGAAGTTTTGGAAGCAAGTGTAAGTCTTCTTTTTGCCACACTGTTTCCTTTTTGTCCAAGATGTCACTTCCTTACAAATAATGAAAATACAAACTGTGAGAAACTTCTAAAAGAACAGGAGGATACTTCCTGATGCGAACTAGGAATTGAACAAGGGCCTCTGTGGTCTAAAACAAAGTTTTGGGCCTGCATGGCAGGGTGAGAAATAGAAGGGTAGTTCAGGGCAGGGTGTTTCAGTCTTGGTCAGAAAGGGCCGCAATCTACCTAGCACTTTGTGTCTCACTTTGGCATTTGCATGGTACCAGTCTGGCTACGGTGTGAGCAACAATCTATTAGAGCTCTCCCGACTGGTGGTCAGCATTCAGGAGCAGGAGAGGGGCTGTTGGTGCAAAACCGTGCTCATAAATGTGGATATTTGGCCTATCAGGCGTAGGTTAGATGTAGTCCTTAAAAGATTGTGTAGCTTCATCTCAGGTTGCCATCCCTGATTTCTCTTCCACCAATTAGCCTAGTCGAATGTATTTGTACAGCTGTAGGCACTATCCCTGAGCTAAAGGCTGTATGGCAACTGCGCTTATCGCCAACTTTCTCTACTGCTCCAACCCTTATGTCGCCCATTTTGCTTTATTATACTCATTTGACTGTACCTCTGCCTTGCAGATAGTTCTATTTGGATCAGTTGGCCTGTCTGGATCGTTCCCCCTGCTTTGGTGTAAACTCATACAGCTCCCTGAAGCCCCTCTGTCCAGATAACTGCAATGTACCTGCCTATAGGTTTTAGTCCCTTGACAGTTCACCCCTCACCTACTCCCCCTAAGCCACGATAGCCTGTGCTCTGGCTACCCAACAGTGCTTCAGCGGCTCTTTGCTTCAGAATGTATCCCCCACAGTGTATGCACGTTGGTTACTTTAAAGTGCCGTGAAGGGGCGAGTCAATGTAAGCTGCACGTGCTCTGTGTCTCCTGCCACCAGCACACTATTCAGTGCTGCAACCGAAGACAAGATAAGGGCACCCCTATGGTCACTCAGGCACATCACCGAAACGCTTCCTAGCCAGGAACAACACACGACATCCTCCCAACCGCACAACCCACGCGGTGTAGCCCGGTACATGTGAGGGCAAGTGCGTCAGCAACAACATAAAGGTAGTAAATGCGGTATAAGTGCTAGAATCAAATAGAACAGAATAGCATAGAGCTGTCTGGAGAGGGATGCTCTGGCGGAAGGTATCAGAGCTCAGTGGAAAAGGAATCGTTAGCGGGCGGCCCTGCAGCTTTGCTGGGCTCTCTGTGGAGGAGGGGGCGGGCTTGAGGCCCGCCGGTGACTTCTGTCCAAGGCCAGCAGTAACTCTGGGTAGAAGGAAGTTGGTGACTGTAGGATCTCTAGGGAGAGGGAGGATGGAGTGACTGTGAGCTCTGGTGACTGGTATCAGAGAGGGAGGCTATAGTGACCAGTCCCTGGTCTCGGTAGCACCTCCTGGTTGGGGGTTGGGGGGCTTTGGTTTCAGCCAGGCTCCTGGTGCCTGCTGATGTTTAACAGCACCAATCTTCGCCCCACACCCCCGCGCCATCCGTGATTCCTGGCACATGCAGTCTTCCTGCGGCTTTGAGCATTAATCCTCTTAGGGTCGTCAACACCTGAAAAGGGGCTATTTACGGAGACATAAACAGCCCGTGGTTTACTGCAAATAACAGCTCCCTCTCACAGTAAGAACAGCCCCCGCCCTGTGTCCGGAGCACAGGACATACACCCCACCCCAAGCCCTCCTGAGCCAGGAGTTCCCGGGTCCTGCCCCCTGATTGGCTGCCCATGACTGTAAGGATTACAGGTCCAGTGGTATTTCAGGGGGATGAGCTGGGGGCTCTCAGTCCGCTTATCAACTGAGGGAGAGAAGCGCAAGCGCCTCGATGAGGTCCTGCCAACGCTGTGAGTACTCACAACACCCAGGTACGGGGCAGAGCCCAGGCCTACAGCTCCTTGGGTATCAAGGGAAAGTCACGGCCGAGGAGGAAACTCGGCCTCTGGGCCAGCTGCATCCCAGACCTCTCGGGGGAGTACTGGTAGAGGGGAGTCTACAGTAGTCGTGATGGTTTAATAGAGTTTGGGGGGGGGGGGGGGGGGGGGGGGAGGCGGGGGGGCGGAATATGAAGTTTTCCAGGACCGTACTGTTGGTTTCCGAGGATTTCATCGGCCAGTTTATCAGTGCTTAATGTGAGACGGTGTTTTCGGTAGGGGTGACCAGCACTGATTTTTGGGGACTGGCGCTTATTTTTCTTGATCTGACCGACACCTCCGGAGAGCGAGAGAGCGGAGACACACAAAGAGGAAAAAGGGCAAAGAAAAAGACGGAACAAATCTCAAAAGGGGAAGCAGGAACCTTCAAGAGTAAGATAAAGGGGCCGGGGTGTCTAAAAGTGGATCTGAGAAGCACGAGGTCGAATGAAGACCGCGCAGCTTTGGTAATCGATGCACTGACAGCGGGGCCTGAAACTGTGCTTCTTTTGAAAATTAAGCACCGCATTTTACGATAAGTGTATCTGTTGGACACGTGACACGTATTTCACTCTGGGGCCAATAGGTCAATAAGCTTACCTATGGCGTGAGTCGATTGTTAAGTTATTCGCATTCATGCAAGGGATCCGTCCATGACTGAAGTCAGCTTTCTAAAAATCGGTAACGACTGTCACTTAAGGTGACTGTACAGTGGCAAGACAATAAACATGAACGGATCTCTTTAATGCATACTAGCAATTAATAATCGACTCACGGACTTCGGGAAGCTTTTTAGAGTCGAGCGCTCAAGCGTTCTGTCCCTGTTGTAATCTTTATTTGGGCTTTTAACCACACCCATGTCATGCCTGTCACTTTTATTGGTTCGTGGGCTTGCCTTTTAAAATCCGCTTGATTTCATTAGTGAAAGGCATGCATACGTCTTTTCCTTTTAGCCCTCAGCAACAAGGTCCATTGCACCCTTCACCTCTTTTGGGATGAGGACCTCAGTGAGTGGGTGTTATTTTAGGGTCGAGCGCGTAAGTGCTCTGGCCCCTGTTGTAATCTCTCTGTGGGCTTTTAACCACGCCCATCAGTTTGGCTGGTTCGTGGGCTGGCCTTGTCAAATTCACATGAATTCATTAGTGAATGGCATGCATATGTCATGCCTTTTTTGGTGTTTAGCCTTCCTCGAGAGCACAACTAAACTACTGAAAACATACATGGCTCCATGTTTTCCGAATGGCTTCAGGGCTACTTTTTCTTTTTAATTCCTACAAAGCGCAATCTCGCTGGGGCGTAATCGAGCGCTTTGCATGACATTGACCCTGTTACATGGGGAAGTGCACTTTTGCCAATACATTTTACTGCAAGCCAACGTCAGTTTCCTTTTGTGTGTCTCCTCCACGCTCATGGCGGCTGTCGGCTAGCTTTTGTGACACTGTTTTACTTTTCAGTTTCAGTTTATGTGGCAATAAAGGTCAGGCTAGGAGTTTACAACACTAATAGCTCTAACTCAAGCAAATGCATGTTAGTTTTTGGCCTCTGGTGATCACCTTTGACATGGAAGTCAGCCCAGCCTCCCTGTTGATTTCTGTCTTAGCCTCACTTCGGGATCACCTCTAGGACGGCTAGGCAGGGCCACTGGAACTATGAGATTGTGAGGCCCTGGTGCTTTTGCATGAACATTGATTTGCCTTGTTTGCCACATAATACATCATCTGCTGCACAATCTGCATATTTTAACAAAATAAAATTGATTCTAGCTCGGACGCTTCAAAAGATACTAAAAAGACAGCAACACATGTTGCTGTGCCGTGGAAGGCTGTTTGGAAAGGTTGACTGGTCCCCTTGCTATATTTAGGTGTTAAGCTGGTAACAGTGAGGAGCAACGTTTGCTCAAAAAGTGTTAACAATTGTAAAAATTACAAAATAAGGAAATAACACTATTACAAAATGTGCTGCATTATGCCACGCATTTGAACTTTACTTGCCGCATAGTTTAGTCAACACTGCTTCATAATTTGGCCCTCCCCGTCGCATAATTCCTGTGGCCCCGGACATAATTCCTCATGTCTATTCCATTGTTGGCCTCTTTGTCAGGTTTGAACTGATTCTTAAACTTTTCCTCTTTCTCTATGTCACCACTCCTGAAAAGTATGCCCTAATGACTCTGTGCAATTTAATTTTTATTTATTGTATCAGGAATATCTGTGTATAATGGGGTGCTCTGATGCCATATGGGGACTGCTTGTGGCAATCAGAAATCTTTCTAAATATATAAATAGATAACAGGGCTGAACCTCTGTGGGACACTATAGCGCTCCCGCCCTGGGTTTTTGGAGACTCTTCTCCAAGGGTGGGTGCTCAACTCCCTATGCACATTTTTTCCTTGGCCTCTTGAATTTTTTGTGTTGGCTGAGCCTAAGGACTCATGCGCATTCCATGCCTGGTCTCTCTGTTTCACAGTTTTCTATAGCGCAAACTGGACCTGATAGTATTGAAACACTTTATTTACCTAAGCATCAGTTGCATTACAAAAGGCCATATTCATTGTTTTTTTATAGGCACTGGAAGATTAAGGGCCAGATGTATCAAAGGGTTTTACCCATTCTGTGTCTGTGGGAAAATGCTTTAGTACATATGGCCCTAAATGTTTTGCCCAGAACCACAAGATGTTGAGCCAACACTGAGACGTGACCCTGATTCCCCAACCATGTCAGCAGCTTTGGCTGTTCGCCACATCTTCTACACTCTAGGGATATCTTTCTAGGGTGGGACTTTGCCCCTTTTAGATACTGCCCTTCTGATCCCCCATGACAGTGTTGTATTAAGGATTTTTGGGGCCTTGGGCAAGACATATTTTGGGGCCCCTTGTTTGTAACAACTTTGAATTTTGTTGCTCACTTTTGTAGTAATTGTAGCCCGCATGATACCATACAAACTTTTGGAGACAGGTTTAACACAGCAACACAGTGGTGTAACCAAACTTGGTGGGAAGGGGCTGCAAAGTACATGAAGACCCACCCTTGGACCCCACCAGGAGCTCTCAGACCAATGGCCCACCGCCCTTGCACAGTGTATTGTGCTGAAGAGGCCTTTTGAAGCTTGCCCTCCCCCCCCGCACCGCAGGGCCTGCGGGGCTAATGTTATGCCACAGAAAATGTCTTTCAGAGGGTCCCAAAAATCCTTAAAATGACACTGGGCAAAGAGAGACAGAGGCAGAGAGAAGAGATGTTCAGATTTAGAAATATAGATGAGCTGGAGAGAGATAAAGTTTACTTTGAAGGTGGAGGCCCAGGGAAATTGCCTGCTTTGCCCATGTCTTTAAACTAGAGGTGAGCGAGCCACTGAAATTTTGAGCCAGGCTCCAGTCTGAAGCCAGACACTGGCTGATCTTGAGGTCCTCTTGGGATCTCGAGCCCATAACGAGCTGAGCTTTCATGTGGCTTATGCTGCCTCCATCTCTCTGCCCATGATGTTGTGTTACTGCCAGTGCTGCCATCTTTCGAATTGGTGAACGAGGTGAAAGAGTCTCAGTGTCGACTTAACATCCTGTGATTAGGGCAAATCATTTAATATCCCAACGCCAGTAAGCAATGCATGTAATCTTGTGTATTAGTGTTTGTGCTATGTATAAAAAGTGCAGAAAAATGCACTAGCATGTAAAAAGAAAGCCTTAACATAAGGAAAGACAAATATTTATCCCATTTACTGGCAGATTTGGACAAAGTGAAACCAGGAAACCTGGTATCACTCACCGCTTCTCCACTTAAATTGTGTGTTTTTAAGCAAATAGTTTATTTCAGCAAAACTCTTTTTTCATTATCTGGCATAAAAGCACTTTCAAATATGTGAGTTCAGACTACCTGTTTTACAAAACTATGAATTTTAAGAAGTACTTTCCAGTGCAGTGCTATATTGTGCCCTATTAATGTCAAAGCATCCACATGCTAAAGAAATACATTTTTAAAATAATTTTAAAGCAACTATATCATATTTTATGTGATGTGTGTTGTGTGATTTACATTGGAAATATTTTCAGGGCTCGGCATGTGCACAGGCTCTAAGAGCCAAACCAGGCCCTTGGCTCGGCTCTCCTTATTACATTGTTGGCTCATCCACCTCTACTTAAATGTCTGTACCCCATGAGTGTTGTCTTCCAGTTCCTCGCCTCCCAGTGCAGCCTTGTCTCTACAGCAGCCTTGATCTGGTGCTGGGAGGCAGGGTCAAGGCAGGCAGTTGGGTTTTGCGTCAGTGCCTAAGGTTGACCTGTGGGACGTGTTTTTTTAGGGGAAACGTCCTTTATGCCGAAGTTTTGATAACGAAGTCGTGGTTAACGAAAGCGGGAACAACGCTTTCTTTAACCACGACTCCGTTATTTTGTGCCTTAACTACGCATGTTCTGAACAACAAACATGCGTGGTTAAGGTACAAAGAAGGGAGTCGGCAAAGGAGGACGACGCAGGTGACGAGGGGACGACTAAGGTAAGTGGGGGGTTTTAGATTTTGGGGAGGGAGTGGGGGTTCAGGGGGTTTTAGGTTTTGGGGTGGAGTTGGGGGGGTGGGGCGTTTTTGGTTTTGGGGGGGTGGGGGTCAGGGGGTTTTAGGTTTTGGGGTGGGGTTGGGGGGTGGGGCGTTTTTGGTTTTGGGGAGGGGGTGGGGGTCAGGGGGTTTTAGGTTTTGGGGTGGGGTGTTTTAGGTTTTGGGTAGGGGGTCAGGGGGTTTTAGGTTTTGGGGTGGGGTTGGGGGGTGGGGCGTTTTTGGTTTTGGGGAGGGGGTGGGGGTCAGGGGGTTTTAGGTTTTGGGGTGGGGTTGGGGGTGGGGCGTTTTTGGTTTTGGGGAGGGGGTGGGGGGTCAGGGGGTTTTAGGTTTTGGGGTGGGGTTGGGGGGTGGGGCGTTTAAGGTTTTGGGGAGGGGGTGGGGGGTCAGGGGGTTTTAGGTTTTGGGGTGGGGTTGGGGGGTGGGGTGTTTTTGTTTTTGGGGAGGGGGTGAGTGGTCAGGGGGGTTTAGGTTTTGGGGCAGGGTTGGGGGGGTGGGGTGAGGGATGCAGGATCATTGGTGCCTATTACTAATGCTTTTATCAGGAATGCCTTTACAACGAAATATCGTTGTTAAGGCATTCGTGGTAAAGGCATTAGTAATAACAACGAGGTCGGTGTTCCGACCTCGTTGTTAAGGCACTAGTTGTTTCGGAAGTCGGTGTTCCGTCATATAACCTATTTTTAGGGGCTCTGTCAATCGGCCCACAGCATGCTATTTGCTTTATTCCTCCCGTGCCAGGCCATCGCTCTTCATGATATGATGGGCAAAGGAGGGGTTGAGTCTGAGATGTAGCCTCGCTGGGGACCAGGTGTTACTCTGGCTCTTGGGCTATTCTCACCCCGGCCCCCTGCGGACCGGCCATGCCGAGAAGCAGTCTCTTTTCTCTGACCCCTCTCTGGCTTGGCCATTGCATTCAGGGAATGGATGTATGGAGGGCCTGGCTGGGGTGGAGGGGGCGGGCAGGTGATTTTGTGACCATTGGGTCATTTTCACCTCATCCCCCTAGAGAAGCAGCAATGGGTTTTTCTTAACCCCTTCCCTACCAGGCGATCACCAAGAGGCTATGGGGGGCTGGAAGAAGGTGACTCAGGCCGGGTGATTCTGTGGCCTTTGGCCCCACCTTACTGTTGGTGGAGAAATAGCAGCTTGGTGCTTCACCTGACCCCCTCCCCTGATACATTTCTCTGAAAATTATTCCAGTGAGACTAAGCAAATAGTATTTCATGAAAAGGCGCTGTCCCGAATTGTAGGATACTTTTTTGGAACTGCCCAGGCATAATTGTGATCCCAATCTGACCCTGCTGGGATGGAGGAGGGGCTGAGGAGAGTGCTGCGCTTCAGAGAGGGCTCCTGACTGTTTTCGTCTGAGCTCTTTGTTAAAATGTTTATTTAAGCAGAGTAGAGCCCGGAACCAAGTAAGGGGTGGAATCTTCCTCTGGGGCACGAGTGGCACGTTTACAGATTACAGGCGTCTGGCGACTTCCGGGGGAGGGGCGTGGCGGGATAAGTGCGTGGTGCATGAAACAGTCGAGGGTCGCACACGCTACCTGGGCACTGAGGGCAGCACGCAGTCCTGGCACGACTGAAGTCTCTGCGGAGGGAAGCTAATACTAAGCTCAAAGTAAAGACACACCCTGGGGAGGCTCACACTGCCTGGGCACCGCTGGGGGAAGCTTGTATGAAAAGGAAGCTCAAATTCAGCACACTGCTGCAGGAACCGTACACCCTGGGCAGTGCCGAGGGAAGCACACGCTGCCTAGGCACTGCGGTAGGAAGCTTGCATGGAGAGTACTGCTGAGGGACGTTCAATCTGAGCACACTGCTGGTGGGAGCTCACACTGAGGGCACTGCTGAGGGAAGCTCCCATTCAGGACACTGCTGAGGGGTCCACACACTGAGGGGGCTGCTGATTGAGGTGCGCACCAGGGCACTGGCTGACTCTAAGGGCACTGTGGACACTGCTGAAGATATCTCTCACTGAGGCAACGTCTGAGATCAGCTTACACTGAGGTCACTGCTGAAGGAATCCTGCACTGAGGGCAGCTAATACCGAGGGTACTGGAGGATCGAGCACCCCTAGGCTGGGTTCTATAAGTATGGGCACTTGGTACGGTGTGTTTGGAGTGGAAAGTGGGCAGTCACACAGCAGCGTAGCAAGGATGCCACGGGCCCTGTCGCAAGCAAGGGTATACCCCGTTAGAATGATGTTCTAATAGGTACAGCAATGTTCGCAGTTCAGTGGGCTCCTCCAGGCTCTGAGCCTCGGTGCCACTGCGCCTGCTGCACCAATGATAGCTACGTCCCTGCGGGTGCACGTCATTCCGTGGTTGGGGACTCAACGCCCAGTGTCGCTCTACAACAGGAACACTATCCAAAGAGTGTTATTTTTGGAACAAGGCGTCCTTGCACGGTGTGAGGGAACACACCGTGCTGTGAGCCAGTGGCGCACTCGTGTTGTCAGATCAGCATTAGCAGAGAAGACATCACAAGCTGTGTAGCACCACAGCGTTTTTGGACTAAGGACGCCCTTTTCCACGTGTTTTTTATTCTCTGACTGGTGTGGTTAGAGAACATTGTTTTATTCTATGTACTGTTTGATAATGTATTTTGAAAAAATGGCCCGTCTCTGAAGTGTACCATGGATATGGGCGTGTGCGCCAAAGGGCTTAGTGGTTCATTTAGCTCCGCTGTGATAAACGGGTGTCCATTCCTGATGTGAGCACTCTGCCAGTGAGGGATCCAGTAGTCAAACCTATAGCTTCTTTGCTCTTAGCATGTACTATTATTACGTTAAGATGTTGTGAATGCGTTTAAGGTGTATGTCTGTGTCTTGAAGAAGAAAGTGCTGCTGATGGTGAAATACTTTGCCAGCCACATAGTTTTGATGTTGTGCAGTGCACACGCGAGTTTCAGGAGGTCTATCAATCATGTTCTGTTGGAAAGGACTAAACAATATGTTTTAAATTCTTAGCACACATATGTTGACAATATGCACCCACACCCGACTTTCGATCTTCAAGATGGGCACTTTTGCAAATTCAGTCATTCAAAACTTCTTGAACAGAAAGGAGAGATTTAATATCCAGTCCTCGTGGTTGGGTATCTACTTACCTTCGAACCCTTCAACACGGTAGCCATCTTGCTTTTCGTAGAAGCTGTGGTTGTTTGTGGAACTTCAGTAGTACACCGCTTTATACGTCACTTAGCGCCAGAAAGCCCCAAGCAGTCCAAAGCTCTGGAAATAAAATTAAGTAACACGCTTTGTTGAAAGGTAGGTGCATTTGAGAGTCATTATTAGCCGACTTTGTGGTATATCCAAGCTGTGTTGGATGTTTGCGAGAAGAAACGTGGGAAGAAAAAGAGGGTAATCGATATTGAGGGCCACTGGAATTATGCGGCTGGGGAGGACCATATTATGCAGCAGGGTTGAGACAATTATGAGACAAGAAAAGGCACATTGTGCAGCCTAATGTGGCACGTTGTGATAGTCTTACTTCTTATTTTATCATTTGACACATGGTAACATTGTATGGGAAACGATTTCACCTTATTAGTACCAGTTCAATACCCAAATATTGCCACACACAACTGAAAGATGACCAGTCAACCTTTGTGAATGGTCTTCCATTGCACAAAAGGAGATGTTGCCATGGTTTTAGCAAATTTTGATCCATGTGAGCTAGAAACACCATTCTGTGCTAAATCTGAGATTAGGCAGCAAATGATGGTTTATGTAGCAAATGTGGGAAATACGTAATTATGCAGAAAGCGCAGCAGAGTTGTATAATTCTTGGAGCTTGAGTCATGATGTGAAAGGTCACGTGAAGGTTCTTGGGAGCACTACCAATATTCCTTCTAAGATGCGAAACCCACATCAGCTTCTTCATAATGTGTTCTGTAACACCCACGCAGTGACAAAGAATTACCCCTCAGGTAACAGAAAAGCTGACACTCTGGAAACGGAAAAATAGTAGAGCATCAAGGAATCTTCCTAAAACAGTTTTCAGGCACGAAAGCTCCTCCCCAGTGAATAATGAGCACTCGCCATGCTGGTTTTGAAATGGCACTCTAGGTTACACAACTATTAGTGAAGTGCAGAGTGGCCCATTGTCATTTGTAGAGGAGGTCCCTATATTTAGCTGCAGGGAGAGGGGTTTTTCTTTAAACACGCAAAGGAACCTATGGCACCTGATATTGGTCTATCTTGTCTCTTGTATACGGCCTTAGCTTATAATGTCATATCTACTGTTCCAACTGGCTTGACCCAGCCCCCTCCCATTCAATGCTTAATTTGAGTTGGTGGTTGTCCGGGGGACCACCAGAACTCATGTTTGGGGACCAGCACACATTTGTCTGCATCAGACACTTACTGAGAGCAAGAAGGAAAACGAATCAGAAAGATGGAAGAAGAGAAAGACAGAAAAAACGTCAAAAGTGGGGAAGCAGGAACCTGGTACAGTAAGATAAAGGGGCAAGGACGGTCTGGTATGGTATTAAAAAGTCATAAGGGGGATTTAAGACTTCGCAGCCTTGGTATTTGATGCACTGACATTTAATTTTACCAGTGCAGGCATCCAAGCAGAGATTTGGGCACCAGCATGCACTCTTTTACAAATTAAGCAATGCTTTCCACAGTCTCACTAGCAACCCCTATCACCAGATTAAGGCCACTCACACCTGGGTGTATTCTTAAATCGTGCAGCACATGTTTAGGTCCGAACCTACCAAACAGTGCAGCTTGTTGCAAAGACCTATTGGGGACATGCTGAACGTTTACCTAGAAATGCATTCCGCCCATTGCTTACCTAAGGCATTGTCTTCTGTCACTCTCATTTGCCTGCTTCTTATTTTTGCCCCCGCTTGTCAGTCTTGTGTTAGTCTATACCATGGAGCATTGCCTCCATACCATGTAAATGTTTGCCTGGTGACTGGCACAATGTCAATGGACCTACTTTTTTCTTTTTATGTAAGCACTCACAGAGAATACATGTGTTTTCAATCTGTCACCCTCATGTACTTCTCTTCCCCATTGTGTTGCTTCCTGCCCCTGTATTCGTCTGCCTTCCCCCTCGCTGTTGCACTCACCTGTGTGGTTTTCCGTGTTCCACCTGCCCCACTCTCCCTGTGAAGCTTCAATGTCCCCCTGACCTTCTCCTTGTTGCTTCTGTGGCCCAGTGTGCTTCCGCATCCCCTGCTGTCTCCTTGTTGCTTCTGTGGCCCAGTGTGCTTCCGCATCCCCTGCTGTCTCCTTGTTGCTTCTGTGTCCTCCCGCCTCCTCTGTCTGCTTCTCTGTCCCCCCACCAGCCCCTGAGTTACCTCTGACCCCCTGTTCTTTTGCCCCCTGTTGCTTTTGCTACCTCCGACCCAAAGCAAAAAAATCACTTTTGGTATTTTATTTCCTGCTGATCCGACTAGAAAAATGCTGCATCATTTTGTGGGCACGCCCATGCGTTGTTCGCTCACCTACGAAATGACAAGGGCTGCAGCATAAACCTTTATGTTCTTTTACTTTAGCCATGCTACACAGCAGTGTGACTGTAAACCATAGGCAAAGCCAATAGGTCACGATAGCAAGACCCATTGGCTTTACCAATGCTTTTTCAGGTTGAAGAGGGCACTAATTGCAACATCATGCAACATTCAAGTCAGAGGCTCTCTGTCTGACTTGAAGTACAATTGCTTCAAATGTATTTTCAGAACACTATGGGCCATACTCACAAAGGTAAAGACATGTAAATTTACTTACTTGACTATTACTACTACACTAGGTGTAACTCTACATTTTTTTTCTATTTACCATTTCCAGTCTAGATTTACACCTAGGTGTAGACTTACTTACTTAAACAGGATTTACAAATGAAAAGTTGCTATTTTGCGCACATAGGTGGAGATGTCCACTATTGTGGCAAAGATCTTACTACGTGAATGAAAAGGGATAATTATTAATTTGTTATTTTTTAGAAAATTTTACAATTATTTTAATGCATAATTTATATGCAAATTAATTTAAAATATGTATTATTAACCTAGGGCTAATGGCATAAAATACAACAGCATATTGACTCGTGAAATTAAATGTATATTCATTAATTTACACATATTCATTCAAATAAAAAATACACATTTTTAACAATAATTTAAAACAGTTTCACCTTCCTTGTTTGTATTTGTATTGAATATTCAGTACATTTTGTAGGAATTTGTATTAAAAGGTATCTGAAATAACTAAAATATGTAATTTATGTTTAAATAATTTCTATTTTTAATGAAAAGTCAAGCTTGAAATTATATTTTGATGAAAACACTCTCTCTGGCTCTCTCTCTCTGTATATATATATATATATATATATATATATATATATATATATATATGTATATATATATATATATATATATGTGTATATATATTTTACCTACTGGCAGTCACCAGTAGGTAGTTATACTTAGGACTTAGTTTCCATAGGAAAAGCATTTTTTGACTTGGGTATATCTTTGGTGCTGTTTGCCAAATCTTCATGAAAATTTCCAAATAAAGTGTCCACTGGGGTCTTGTTGTGCATGGAATGTTTCGGGGTGATCTGTCAAGCCAGGGTCGAGAAAAAGGTGGGGGGAGGGTCAAAAAAGTGTGTTTCCCATGTTAATAAGTATAGGGATTTTGAACACAATTACAGCCCAAACCCCAGATGGAATTACACCAAATTTGTCAGAAAGGTACTGAAAGCAGGCTGTTTGTTATTTGGTGTAAATCCGTTCAGTAGTTTTTGGGAATACCAAAGAAAATCTGAATTTATTTATCTGGGTAGAGCCTAAGCACAGATCTCATGGTGAGATCTGATTGGCTGTCAGCACTTCAACCAGAAAGTGATGGCAACCATCTTGGGACCAATACACATGATAGCACCTTATTGAAATGCATTGTAGTGATTGACAGGTTTTGAGGATAAAAAAAAACAGAAAGTATAAAAGGTGATAACAGAATTTAATTACAATATAAATCATTTGTTGCTAAGGTGATTTTACTCTGTGAAAAAGCCTTCTGCTGGGACTTCATGAATAATGCTTTATGCACATGCATATTTTCTGTAAATTCACACTATCTTTCTCAGCCATATGAGAATGAAGTTTGACATTCTCAGTAAATCATATACTTGCAATGGGAGCAGCCTGTCAGTTAATTCCCTAGTGTTCAATTGCAGCCTCCCAGAGTGTTAGAACAACAAGAGCGCTAATAGTCTTATTATGACAAAAGTGTTACACACATGAAACCATCTTGATTGAATCAAAGTGGTAAAACATAAAACATTTAAATTAGAAAATAAAAAAATAAGGGTTTCATTTTGTCACAGAATTTATGGTTGGTGCTGTAGAAAGAAAAATTAGGACATGTTTTATGTGCGTTCTCAAATATCTTTTTTTATTTCATTAAAACATTCTGATATGTAGCCTGAAATATGCACTTTCAACACCAGAAACAGACTGCCAGTTTACTCCCTGGTGATCCGCAGTTTACTGAAGTGTTCTAATGAGCAACTAGAGTGCTAACATTCTGAATTTATGCCAAAAGTGTGGCACATCTGAACGCCATCTTGATGGAATTGAAGTGGAAAACTATAAGCATTTTCTACAAGGAATACTGCAGTAAATGAGGAGATTAGGGAGCTTCATAACAAACAAGTTTCCCAAGATGGCCGGCAGAGAAAAAGGAGCCCAAATGCAGCTCAAATTTCACCCAAATGAAGCCCAACTGTAGGTCAATGACAGAAGTGTGCAAAACCATCAATTTTTAGTTTTTTTGCAGTTATGTATAGCACAGACTTCACCCGAAGGTTTTGGAGTGCTTTACATGAGCATCAGTTACATTACACAAGGACTCATACCTATTGGGCTTTAGACATGGGGAGATAAAAAAATATACCCAGAATCACAGGATGTTGAGCTGACACCAAAAGTTGAACCTGGTTCCCCAGTTGCAAAGTCTGCAGCTCTGGCTATAACGCACCAAGCTCTCAGAAGTATGTCATTGTTTTGTTTTTTACAGCATTAACTATAATTTCTATGGAATTAAAACCTTCTCATTTTAATAATTTCTAACGGAAATGCCTTAGGTATTACAGTTTTGATTACATCAAGATGACGTCAGGCATGCCACTCTTTGGTATGAAATATAGAATGTTAGGAATCTAGTTGTTCATTGTAATACTGTGGGTAAGCAGATGTCAGGGGCATAGACTTGGATACTTAAGGGCAAGGAGATGGGGGCAGAGACAACAAGTTGACCATTCTGGGCAGGCAGGAGGGGCAGTGGCAGCACAACGGACCATGGAGAGCAGGGCAAATGGGGCAGAGGGAACAAACCAACCATGCAGGACAGGCAATAGAGGCTGTGTCAGTATAGCAGACCATTGAGGGCAGAAGGAAGGGGCAGTGGTAGTGCAACCATACATGCCAACAGACCCAATTCAGGCAGGAGACTCCTGATGTTTTTAAGCCCAAAAGGGCTTTATTTTATTTGTCTCTTGCCTGAAATATCATCTTTTTCAATGTTTGTCAATGGGGAAAATCAATTAATCAGGTTTTTTTTTCAAAATCTCTCTCTTACCAAGAGGGAGGAGGCAGGGGCACGGCAACAGACCAGACAAGGCAGGAGGGAGAGATTAGGGGCCTGCATATAGTAAATGGAGGGCAGAGGGCAAAGGAACAGGGCTGGAGCAGCAAGCTGACTGTGGAGGGCAGGCAGGATGGGCACTGGAAGCACAACACACAATGGAGGGCAACAGTGAGACTATAATAGCATACACACAGACAACAGAGGAAAGGTGGGAGGGGGTCAGGGGCAGCAAGCTGACCACACAGGGCATGTGGGAGGGACTGTGGCAGCACAGAAGGCCATGTTTGGTAAGCTGGAGGGTTAGAGGCATCACAACGGCCAAGGTGGGTAACATGGAGGGGGCAAGGACATGCATAAAGGACCATGGAAGACGAAGATATGGGTATGGGCTGGACACAGGCAAGTGAGGGCAGGGGAAGGGGATTCACAACACACCACTTGTGTAGGCAGGAAGAACAGTTGCAACACAACAGAGCATGGAGGGCAGAAGGGAGTGGCAGCAAAATGGACCATGGAAGTCAGGAGGGAGGGGATAGGGGCATGGAGCTCGGATAGGAAGGGTGGAGGTGGCAGGGACAGGTGGCAGTCATCTGACCACGCTAGGAAGTTGGGAGGGGCAGTGACAGTGCAATAGAACACTCAGAGCAGATAGGAAGGGTAGTTGCAGGTCCATGGAACATGGTGAGCAAACAGGAGGGAGCACAGGCAAGCACACAGACATCGGCAGGCAGGAAGAAGGAGGGTAGGGGAAGCAAGCTGAGCATAGAGGGCAAGCAGGAGGGCAATTATGGGGCGCAGAATTGGGCAACAGTGGGCAGGAGGAATAGACAGGGATATCAAGCTAAATGAAGGGCAGTGGCAGCACATCAGACCATGCAGGGCAGGAGGGAGAGAGTTGGTGCATAGACTCAGGCAACAGAGGGTAGGGCGGAGGTGGATGGGGCAGCAAGCTAACTGTTCAGGGCAGGCCGGAAGGGCAGTGGCAGAACAATGGCTACACAGGGTTGTAATGAGGGAGCAGGGGCATGGACTTGGACAATGGATAACAAGGAGTGGGGATAGGAGCAGCAAGCTTGGGAGGGGACAGCACAGTGACAGGCCAGACCCTGCATCCAACATCCCCCCCATCCCCACCATGCATTGTGATGGGCATTTTACTTAACGTTAAAAACCCCCTAGAAATTCACTAAAAAAACAAAGGTTACAGGGATGACATAGTTAGGAAATAGAATTTAAAAAACATAGAAATTCAATTAAAAACTAAAGGTTACAGGACGTTATAGTTAGGTTTTGAATTTCCTCGCACAAAACAATAGACATTCAGCAAGGTAACTATAACTCGCGCCCTCACCATGCACTGCTAATTACCTAACATCTTACATCACTTACAACATCTTTGATGTCATTCATAATATCAATGTAACAGTTGCAGTAAAATTATTGAGGACAAAACTGTGCATAGCAGGGGCCCAAGGAGCGTTCTGTGTGGCAGCACAGAAGACCATGCATGACAAGTGGGGTAGTGGCAGCACAGTGGCCATGGTGGGCAAGAAGGAGTGGGCAGGGGCATGCACAAAGGACCGTAGAGGACAGAAGGGATGGTTAGGGGCTGGACACAGACAAGAGAGGGCAGGGGAAGGGGCTTCACAACAGACCATGCAGTGCTAGCGCTGTGCTTGCAAAAACGCCTATAATGAAAAGAAATCCTAAAGGGGCCTTAGAACCTGCCCATTACTTACCTTTAATTACCATTGAATGTCTCCCACATCTCTCTTGTTTCCTTGCTTCCTATTGGTAAGTTGCTCCTCCTGGGCTTCAGAGTGTTTTGCAGTCTTCGTTCAGCATGGACCAAGTGCAGCTTCCTGTGGCCAGTGTCCTTCTACTGGCCGCAGGTACTCCTTTTGTAAATGTTCCACATGCACTCTTAGAGAGTGCATGTGCCTGCAGTACCGTTCCTTCACGCCATCCTAAAAGGTGGTGTTTGTGTGAAATTGCTACACTTTTGTGCCCCCTGAGTTCCCCTCCACACATACTCATCTGTTTGTGTACATTAGAGGAACCGGTGCAGGGACTAGAGACAATGAGCCAGATGTATGAAACATTTTAAAATGCTTTTTGGCATAAACCAACACTATTTTGTGAGTCGGTAACCCATTACCGACTCCCAATATAGGGTTTGTGACTCACTATTAGGAAGGGGCATGCCAAGGGCATCCGTTCCTAACAGCGAGTCGCACTGATATGCAGGAACGTTTTGCGACCAGGAATACGGTGACAAAACATTTGCAGTTACCGCCAACTTCAGGTTGGTGGTAAGACATTCATTCGCAAATGGGAAGGGGTCCCCAAGTGATCACTTCGCCTTTGCAATTGGGGGTGCAAACATTTTTCAAAGCAGGTAGTCCCACGGACCACTCACTACGCTTAAAAAATTAGAAGAAAAGTTTTAATTTTTCTTTTTGTAAGGCAACCAGTTTTTCTTCAAAAAACGGGCTGCATTACAAAAAAAAATCTTGCTTTATTGAAAAAACAATCACAGGTATGGTGGTCTGCTGACCCCAACAGGCCACCATTCCTGTGATTGTGGCCATTCCTAAATGGGTCGCAAATTGCGACCTGCCTCACGAATATTAATAAGACAGGTCTCTTGTGACCCATTTGGGAATCGCAAACAGTGTTAAACACACTGTTGTACATAGAAGTTTGTGATTTCCTAATAGCAAATCACAAAAATGTGTTATTAGGTAATCACAATCCAAAAGCTACATCTAGCCAATTATATCTACAGGGGTTGGGGCATTTGCTTCTGCCCCCAACCCTCCAGTCCTCTTTTCATGAATTGTTTGCCGACATTTTGGGCAAAACTCAGTGTCTGCTCTTTTGGTGGATGGATGACAGTATAGACTCAGCTTTCGTCCCTTTACCACTGATCCTTTTCAGGTCCTGCAGAGCTGTAAGAAAGGTGGATTATGTGGAGTAATGCTGGAACTGTGTTCTAGTCAGGGCTTCCATGACAGCTTGACAGCCACACCCCAGTGCAAACACTCTCTAGGCAGTTCTCAGCACTTCAAAATGTAGATGAATCATCTGTTTACATTATTATTTATTTTGCATTTCGCTGCTGACTGAAAACATTTGGTTAACCCACCGCCTCTAGAAGATGACTTGTACCCTGCAAAGCAACTTCCTCACATTGCTTAAGCAGATAAATTACACATTGCTCAGAGCAGTGCAGGCTTCACTGCCCATGCTGCATTTGCTCAGTATGGGAGACTATATGAACCCTGTGTTTTCAGGGGCAGCTTTTCCATTAGGATGGAGGAGCATCACCCCTCCCCCACCAGCAGCGGCAAAACATTTACAAGAAAACAATAATAAACTGTGTTTATTATCGTTTTCTTGTAAAAGGACGGGCTATGGGGGTGATGAGCAGTGAGGGTGAGTGCACAGAACTCCCCCTTAGAGTGCATGTGGATTTGACCAGCCGTCTCGGGCCGGCCAAACACACATGCTCATTAAGCTTGCTGGAGAGAGCATGCACAGGCTCCCAGTCTGCCTGGGAGCGCCCTGGCTGGGCACTCCCAGACAATCCTGATGATGCTTTGAGCAGCATCAGGATTGGCAGCAGGGCAGGCTGGGAGCCTGAGCCTGCAGCCTGCGATGGAGGAGCGGAGCGGCACAGCGGCGAGTGAAGGTAAAAGTTTTAAAAATAAATTAATTAATGTTTATTCCCCTCTCCCCCCGCACTCTGCCCTGCCCCTTCTGCACCCTGCGTGCAGCTACTGCGTGTTTTCTTTCGTAGCCTGTCTGCAGCTTGCAAGCTGCTTTGGCATTTCTGCGGAGGGGACTCACGGAGGGCTTTCTATCAGCCTGCCAGTATTACTAGAGCCCTTCTCAAAGACCAGCAGAGGCTGAAGATGTGATCACTTATTGAAGTTAAATAAGAAATCATGATGGACAGGGCCTGGGTTGGCTGTAATAATTTAAGCTTGCACACCTTAAATGAGATCATTTTGGATTTATGAATGCGTTAGCCCTTGTTTGTATTTGACATATTTGTCCATGTGACTTTACTCTTAACAATAGTAAGTTTTTACACCATTTATTAAAGCGCTATTGCCATTTCTAAGTGCCATACAGCCTGGAAGTGATGGCGGGGTCATCCTTGCTTATATTGAATTAATACGTTTTTACACCATTTATTAAAGCGCTATTACCATGCTAAGTGCCATACAGCCTGGAAGTGATGGCGGTGTCATCCTTGCTCAGATTGAATTAATACGTTTTTACACCATTTATTAAAGCGCTATTGCCATTTCTAAGTGCAATACAGCCTGGAAGTGATGGCGGGGTCATCCTTGCCCAGATTGAATTTGTCAGAGTTGATCGTTAAACTCACTGAGCTACCCTGGTCCTGGACACTAGTTCTTAATTAAGCTGCCCAACATGTGGATTCTTTACACTCTAATGCTCCACTTCCCCAGGAAAACACAACAGCACTGAAAACGTGGTGTACTTTGGTTATGTCTTATAAGGTTGTGTAGTGCTGGGTTTCTGTATTTTGACTACATTCGCCCTTTCAGCGAAATTGCAGTATGCGTAATGGTACAGCAAATAGGTATTGCCTATGCAAGTTCTATTGGCTTTGTAATTTTTTTTACACATGTTGCACAGCAGTTCTGGTTGCTGTGCAACATGGCCTAAAGTAAAGAAAAAAAGCGCTATCATGTGCACAGCACTGGCCACCTCATACCGCTATTATTTTCTTTACCTTCAGCCATGTTGCCCAGTAGCTCACGCTCCTGAACAACATGTCTAAAAACATTGACAAAGTCAATAGATCTTGCATAGGGGAAACCTGTTGGCTTTGTCCACGCTTGTTTTGACTATTTATGGTTTTTTTTATGGTCTGGTTGGGACATTGTTAGGTTGAGCATAGCAGCATGCAAGAGCTCCTTTTCCGATGTGTTGTAATCTATTCTGGGCACCTCACGTCCAACGCTTTCATTCGTCCCTAAGCTTGCCTCACAGAAATATCTTACTGTCTTTGGTACATGCTTTACGTTTGTCTCACTGTGAAGATGCTTTGTTATCGCCTTGGGGCCTGACCCTGTTACATGCATAATTGCACGATTGCCGATATACTTCAGTGTGGGCGAAGCACTTTTTTTCTTTTGTGTGACACCTTTGCGCTCCATTGTGCACTTCAAAGTTTCAAAGATGCGCACACTCCATTGGGGTATTGGAGCACTTTGTATGAGTACAGTTATGTCACATTGTTTACTTTGTCTCTCCTCTTCGTGCTCCATGGCAGGGGAAGAGCAGAAATGCTTCGGTTTGTTTTCATTCAGTATTAGTGTTTCCATGTTGAAGACGCTCCGTTGCGTTTCCCGTGAAGCCTGCCTCTCTAAAGCCAGTGGAATAAACTATTGCTCTGCTTTGCGCCATCAATCTTTGCTCTCTGTTTGCCTGTTCTCAGTGGTCTACTTCCCCTCCCCAGGCTCTCAGCTGCCCTCTTTTCATTATGCTCATATTCTCAGAGCTGATCTCTCTGGCTCCCGAAGACCCCTCCCACCGCCGTTAATGGGCGAGTTCAGGCTGAGCTCTCTCTTTCCAGGATCCATGCTGTCCCCCAGTGCACCTGAAAGTTTGCTCCGCTTGCACCACCTGATCTTCTGAGCTCCCTGGTTGTCAGCTGCGCTCTTGTATTCCCAAAGACAGTCCCCAACCTCCGACCACATCTCCATCCATGCATCCTCCTGTAAATCAGTATATTGAAGTTTAGTGTTATCAAGGTGGAGAACTCCTACCTGGATTCCCAGCTGCCACACTCTCTCCTTCTGAATCGCAAGGGTGTTCGGGACACAATCACTGACACACTGGTTACTTAGTGCAAAAGCTTCTTTCTCCCCCATGGAAGGGTGGCCAGGCCCGCATCTGACTCTCTACCCTCCCACATCTACTGTCACCAATCCCCGACTGCAACCTGCCCTAACTGGCGGTCACCCCAGAAACCCTACCTATCCTCAAAATCCAACCCTTTAACTTCCACCTTCTCATGTAGGGTGGGTGGGTGGCCAAAGAGTTCCCTCCACGCGTGCAGGCTGGCGCGGAAGAGGCCAGTCCCCCTTTCCCACTCCCTATTTAAACCAACCCTGTACTCGCTCCCCCACGTACCCTATGCCCAATCCTGTCCCCATACGTCATTTCCCTGTCTCGAATGATCCCGCGGAGAGACTAGACCGTGTCTGCTCTCTGCTGGACCCTCCATCTGGACACAATCACTGACACAATGGTTACTTAGTGCAAAAGGCCATTTATTTAGGACAGGATTGCATGTCAAACATAAACATTATATATAATGAAATTCAAACTGTTAACTTTAAACAAACCCCCCCACCCTGAACTTCTCTCCATTCCTGTTCCTCTTCATTCTTTCACTATGCCTCTGTTCACTCATCTTCCACTTCAATTCACCTACACCGTACCCTTTTCCTTTCATCCCCTGCTTGCTTCTGGCATACCCCACCCTTTCAGTCTTCACCTGCTTCTTTCTCCCCCCTGGAAGGGTGGCCAGGCCCCCATCTGACTCTCCACCCTCCCCCATCTACTGCCACACAACACAAACCTGTTAGGCATTTTGCTGCCCTACCAGTGAACCAACTGCAACATTGCAAACCTCATACTGTTTCTATGAGCCACATTGTTTCCCCCAACAAATCCCCCATGATCAGGCACAGTTCCATCAGATAGTAAGCATTACCAAGCTCTGAAAGATGTACACCATCGGCCCGAAAAAGACCGGGTTCCCCTTCTATAATGTCTTCATGTCTCAATACTTTAATACCGTGTGTCCAGCAAAAGGCCCTCATTGCCCTATTGAGCTTCCTCCGAGCCCTGTCAATAGCCCCATTCTTGATTGCCCCTCGCCACTTCCTTCTGGGTACAAACTCAGTCCAGACTATGCAAGTACCGTGCATCTTCTGCCCAATCAGCTCCAAATCCTGTTGCATGTGTTGCAGTAAGGTGAGCCCAGAAAGCCTTACCAAATCGTTTTCCCCCAGGTGCAGTATCAGCAGATCCTGGCAACCCCAGCTTGGTGTGATGGATGTTAATAAAAGAAGCAGGTAACCCCACCTCATGCCGCTTTTCCCCCACCATATTACTTCATGTTGGCAACTCGGAAGTCCCAAAGATCGTCCATAGATCTGCCCCTCGGCATACTTCGCTGCCCAATGTACAAATGAGTGGCCCACCACCCAAGTGACCATTTTCCCACTTCTGGGGCCCTCTGGGCAACCTGCAAGGAGAATAAATGTCAACTGGACTTGCAACAAAACACTTGCAATAATGATCATTGTGTTTCCCCCCACCACCCCCATCTAACTCAGGGTCCCACATATCACTCGCAGCATCTAGACCTCCACCTGCTGATCCGCTTGATCTGAGCCCAGTCCCAACCCACCTTCCATCCCAAAATAGACCAAACCAGCAGCTCCTGCAACATCCGAGAAAATTTGTACCTGCCAGACTGTATACTCTTCCCGAAACATCATTGAGACCTAATTGAATTGTGTCAAAAAAGTTTCCCATACTCTGACATCCTCCCATAAGCCAATCGACACTCTGTGATGAGGAAGGGAAGCACCTGCCATGGCAAGACCAAGACGTCTGCAAAAAGTCCTGCCCCCTTTTACGAATCTGAATGCAAAATTAAGGTAGCCCAGCAACTGCTGGTCCTGCGTAGTTCAATCTTATGCAATGATAGCACTTGACTCAAAAATTCCAAAATCTCCGCAACCTTTCCAATTGGCAAACGAGCTACCAGGCTGACCGTGTCCAGTTCAATTCCCAAAAAATTCAATACACAACTTGGCCCTTCAGTCTTCTCTGGGGCCAATGGAACACCCATTTCCCCCAATCCAATCTCTCAAAACATGCCAAAGCCCGTCCACAACCGTCAGAGCCTGCTTTCCCTACAAACAGGAAATCATCCAGATAATGAGTCGCCTCCCGATGTCCGCACACTTTCACAAAAACCCACTGCAGGAAGGTGCTAAACATCTCAAAAAGCGCACAGGAAATAGCGCATCCCATCGGGAGGACTCTGTCAACCAAAATCGCCCCATCCATCTGCATACCCAACAACCCGAAATCCTCCGGGTGAATGGGCAAAAGCCTGAAAGCTGCCTTGATGTCACATTTTGCTAACTGGGACCATTTCCCACATCCCCGAACAAGCCGAATGGCATCGTCAACAGGCGCATAAACCACCCGTGTATCTTCAGGAGCAATATAATCATTCACCGACGCTCCCTCTGGCCGTTACAAATGATGAATGAGACGAAACTCCCCCACTGCTTTCTTGGGGAACACCCAGAGGGGAGATCATCAACTCATCCATAGGCCAATCAAAAAAGGGGCCGTCAATTCTACCTTCAGCGACTTCCTTTCTCAATTTGTCCGCTACCACCTGTGGCATGTCCTTGGCAGACCTCAAATTGTCTGCCGATCTCTTGTGTCCCGGACCTTGGTAACCTATCCGAAACCCCTCCAGAAAGCCCCATTCCAGCTTGTTTGCTATGTCCCTGTCAGGGTACATGTGAAGCCAGGGCCGCAATACAACTATCTTAATTGGTGTAGGCTCCCTTTGACACAGCAGCGCCTTGCATCCCTCTACCCCTAGTCACCCTCCACTGTTCTGCTGGGCTATTGAGGGAAAAACATTGAGTGACCGGGTGCTTCCCACCGCAATTAGAGCACTTGTGCTTGAATTTGCATGGATGTCTGGAACAAAGCCTTTATTGAAATTCCAGCATGCCCCTGATCTGGACACCTGAGGTCTCTGTCGCATCCCTGCTCCGGCTGAGGCGGGACGGGACTGAAAGGACTTATAAATTACTGGGAGGCCACTCGCAGTATGAGTTGAGGCTGCCAACTGTGAGGAAGCCATCCACTGCATCCAAAGCTCGGAGTCCACATCCCCCCAAGGCTTGTCTGGATTCACACTAACCCTTGCCCGAAACTCCTCATCATAATTGAGCCAGGCAAAACCCCCAAAATGCATCTGAGCCTTCCTAATGATGTCCATATATTTGAAGAGCGCGATGGCCTTGTCAGGAAACTTCTCACAATATATGCTAGCATATATTAGAAAAGCAGAAGTCCAATTATCCATAGTAACCGGGACCCGGTGTCGCCTAGCTAACTCCCATTCCTCCTCTTTTGACCCTTCCTTCGCTTGTATGTCCCTGTGCAATAATTTGAAAACATCGACATACTCTTGCTACCAAATCCGAGCCTTCATCTTATCTGCCACATGCAAACCAAGGGCATTGCCAACCCCATGTAGGGAAGCCTCTTATGCCCCTCCACTTTATCTACCCCATCCTTTTCCTGCGCCGTTGTGCTTTCACTTTTGCCAATACCAGCAGCTTCCAATTTGTCCAATGTGTTACCATCCCCTGCCTGTGTCGCCAGACACCAGTGCCTGTTGAACGGAATGATCACCTACCCCAATCGACTTGTGCATTTTTAACACAGCCGTAGCCTGCCCACTGCCCCATACCATCCACCATTCCCCTTTACCTTGAACTCAGGGAATAGCCTTGTGTGTCGCTGTCGGGACCTGACGCCCTCGCTCTTCCTTGCGTACCGCCCCTTGCGACGTTCCAACCGCCGTTGACGCCTGTAAAACAGAATTAGAAGAGGGGGTTTCACCGCTCCTGTGCCCCTCTTCCCCCTCTGTCACCTTGCTCACCTCGCCTTCGCGAATCTCTCCTTCCTCCCAGTCATCCGACTCTTCATTATAATCCAATTCCACAACCACCTCATTGTCCAGAGCACTCTCGTCCATTACCTCACTCCATTTGTCTTGTTCCCGTCCCACGTGGCGACTACCACCTCTGCTGCCAGCACGGTCCCACGATGTAGAGAAGGCTGCCGAAGACCCCTCTAGTGCTTCACACCAACGTCCCGAGGCCGTGTTGAGCCCGTTAGTGTCACCTTCCTACTGCCAGCCCCCTTTGCTGGCTTATACTCCCTGCACCTCTCATGGCTGTGTGCGCCACTCGTGCCCGCTCCGCTGGGGGACCCCTCAGCCACATTAGCCACTTGCCTACCCTCTCTCTCCTTGGGGACCCATACCCAATTTTCTAACTCCTCCCCTGGTGATGTGCTATGCGCCGTTCTCTGACTCCCCACCTTCCTTTTTGGCTGCCGCCCCCTCTCCAAAGCCGCTTTCCTGTCCCTGCACAACAGGGCCCACCTCTCCTCTGTCTCTGCCACTGCTTTCGGTTGTTCGCGTATCCTGGTTTCAGTGTCCACAGAGGACCAGTCCTGAGGCGCTTCCAGGCTTGGAAATCTCCCTTGAACATCTAACGTATGGGGCCCCGCCTGGGCCCCCACCTGGCCCCCTTCCCCCTGCTCTCCACCTGCACTAACCCCAAGCAACACTTTATGGGCCTTGCTGCCTCTGTCCACCCCCTCTTTAGAAACAGGGGCCCCAAGCGGCCCTTCAGGTGCAGGGGTACTGGGCCCTGCCCCACCACCTGAGTTTGGGGGGCTGCCCAGACCACTAGGGCCAGCCCCCAAGCTGGCTGTCAAATCTGGAGCCTCCCCTTACCCAATATGGGCATGCTCCAACACTGCCGTATCGACAGCTTCTTGTGGAGGCCCGCCTCCACTCCCTCCACCAGGCCCACGTTAGGCCCGGCAGGGCTCGTGACGTTCAAAGTAGCTGTGGGGGGTGGATTCTCAGCCTCCTCTCCCCAGCCGAGCGCCGCTTTTTTGGACGCTCAGGCGACGTACAGGCCGCAATCGCGGCCCCCACACCCCCGGATGCCACATGCACGGGGAGCGACATCCCCACCCAGGCCTGGTCCAGGACACCAGGCCTGCGTAAATCGGAGCAGCCTGCTTTGCCAATAAGGCAAAGCGCTGCACGTACCGCGGCTGCATTGTGGCCTTGTGCTATGTAGCCAAAGTACGAACCTACCTAATTTTCCACGGGGACCAGCCAAACACTTCCCTCCACGTGTGCAGGCTGGCGCGGAAGAGGCCGGTCCCCCTTTCCTACCTCCTATCTAAACCCACCCTGTACACCCTCCCCCATGTACCCTACACCCAATCCTGTCCCCATACGTCATTTCCCTTTCCCGAGTGGTCCCACAGAGAGGCTAGACCATGTCCCCCCTACCCACGTATTCTCCTGTTTTCTTGAACCATTCATAGATTATGCTAGCTATGGTAGGTGGGGGAGGGTAACCCGCATTCCTAGCTCTCACAGCACTGCAATCTTTGAGCCTCAGGTTCTGGCTACTTAACACCCTTATTAGTTGGTCCTTCGCCCTATCACCGCAGTAGCGCACTACGATTAAGAAGCAAGTCAGAGGCTGCCTGCCTGTTTCATGCTTTAGCAGAGGGGGCTGTTCAACGAGGTAGCGTAGCCCCCCTCTCACCGCCACTCCTTCTCAAGCCTTTGCATGGGGGCACGTCATCCCTGGAGCCATGTACCACAACCGATTACATTCTGCTTCCTGTATTTAATGGTGCTCGATGTATCAACTGAAGATGGATGGAAGGCTAATCTGCCCAAGACAGGATTTGAACTTGATTTAGATGATTATAATAGTAGTGTGGCATGCTCAGGTCTACCTGTTACTTGCATTGTGGACTGTATTTTGTGTATGTGTGTGTGTAGTGGTGGGGGGGCACGTCTTCTCCGCCTCACGTTTCCCATTCGAGAGGAGTTGGGGGTCCAGTGGCTGTTCTATGCCAGATGTGATGGCCTTCTCCACCATAGCCACCTGCCACTTCCAGGTGGGCTCGGGATTCCACATCAGCGTAGTCTGGTTTGTTATGCTTCCGGAGTACGGCACCACGGAGGCTAGCAACGTTGGACTGTTACCGGGCCTCTGTTCTTCTCGCATGCTGTGCCCTGCTCCCTCCACATTCAGGACAGAATAGCGCGAGGCCGGCAGATGTGCAAGGCCGGATCTTCTCGCCCGCCTTTATTAGCACCATTAATTATTCATTTTAATTATGTGTCCCTGTTTATTCTTCTGTGACCACGGCATGCGAGCCACCATCCACAGCGAGTCCGTTTAAATCAAAGTCTGAGTCGGGGATTGCTTCATAAAACGTGCAGCATTCAGCGAGATGTGCAAATCCTCACATGGCAAATAAATGAGCAGGCGTTAGCCATGCCAGTCGCTATGGCTTTTGTATAGCAAAAAGCATTTCCTGGGCGCTAGAAAGATAAAAATAAAGGGTTTTACAAAGTCACCAGCAGCTCAAGGCCCCCCTGTATGCATACAGAATGGGCAGTGCATGCAGCCTCCGCCCCTCGTGAAAGGTTATAGTGCACTTTGCACCTCGCAGACAGAGAGCAGGAAGATGTGACCAGAGCTTCCCTATATACAACGTACGGAGCAGAACAGGCGACGCTGTAGTATGAATGTGTTGCTTTTTTATCGGACTTCGTCAGCGTTAAGCGTTAACCAACTGTGTCCGGAAAAAGACTATGGGGCATATTTATACTCTGTTTGCGCCGGATTTGCATCGTTTTTTTTTACGCAAATCCGACGCAAAACTAACTCCATATTTATACTTTGGCGTTAGACCCGTCTAGCGCCAAAGATCTTGGAGTTTGCGTCATTTTTTAGCGTGGACACCTTCCTTGCGTTAATGATATGCAAGGAAGGCGTTCCCGTCTAAAAAATTACTCCGAGGCATGTGCGCCGTATTTACACTCCCGGGCAAAAATGACGCCCGGGAGTGGGCGGGTCAAAAAAAATGACGTCCAGCCGCTTTAGCGTAATTTTTTAACGCCTGGTCAGGGCAGGCGTTAGGGACCTGTGGGCTCGGAAGGAGCCCAGAGGTGCCCTCCCATGCCCCCAGGGACACCCCCTGCCACCCTTGCCCACCCCAGGAGGACGCCCAAGGATGGAGGGACCCATCCCAGGGAACTTAAGGTAAGTTCAGGTACGTATTATTTATTTTTATTTTTTGTGGCATAGGGGGGCCTGATTTGTGCCCCCCTACATGCCACTATGCCCAATGACCATGCCCAGGGGACATAAGTCCCCTGGGCATGGCCATTGTGCAAGGGGGCATGACTCCTGTCTTTGCTAAGACATGAGTCATTTAAATGGGGGTTGGGAGTAAAAAAAATGGCGCAAATCGGGTTGAGGCGAAAATTTTGCCTCAGCCTGACTTTGCCCATTTTTTGACGCCCAAGCTCCATTTTCCCCTACGCCGGCGCTGCCTGGTGTAAGTCATTTTTTTTTACGCACACCAGGCAGCTCCACCGGCTAACGTCATTCCATAAATAAGGCGCCCGAATGGTGCTTTGGAATGGCGTTAGCCGGCGTTAAATTTTTTGACGCACAACTGCGTTGGCGCAGTTGTGCGCCAAAAAGTATAAATACGGCCCTATGTGGCAGTAAAGTGGCAGTAAAGCTCAGGTACACTCTGGAAGCAACTGCGAAAGCTTCCCTCCCTCAGAGCAGACAGCGCAGTCCCAAGGCGGCACTTGTAGGCGCAGGCAGTGGGTTTAAATTGTGAGGTACTACAAGGTGTGTGGCCCAAGTAATAAAAGGTGTGCCGTCAACATGTAAACTAAATTTGTGATATCTATAAAGCAGTAAACGACTACAATATTATTTTCTCTCTGACCGTTATTATTGTATCCAGATTCATAACACAACAACTGACATATATATATAAACTGTCAGGATTGTTAACTGTTTGATAAATGAGTAACAACAATGATTTTGTTGCAAAAAAATAATATTGCAGCAGGGTTGACCAATTATGGTGGCAAAAAAAGTCCAGTTATACACTTTACAATGCCAATCGCTCCTACTCAAGTAAACACGAGACCTATTGCATTGCAAATGCTTCTGTTAAAGACACCGATGTTACTAGAGACATTGCCTGCAGCATGCGCAAAGCATGCAGTTTCTTGTCGATTACAAAACACTAATACAGCTTGTCTTTATGTGTTCAAAACTGGCCCGATTTCTACTTTTTTAGCTATCTGATTCGCTAACGGGGGCTTTTATTTTGGTGCTGGTGCCTATTTTCTGTCCCAGTCCGACCCTGATAACGCTGCTGTTTATTCGGTCCTCCGTTTTCCAGAATACCTTATTTACTGACAACTAGCCCTATGGGAAAACCTTTGCTGTCGCAGGGACTGCTTTCAGAAGCTCGTTTGAATTACAATACTGGGGATCCTAGACATACTCAAATTGATAGATGTATTCTCCGACAGCAAAAGTAGGGGCCCAACACAGGCCCCTGCAGCCTCTTCGGTGCAGGGGGCCCAAACCTTCGGGGAACCAACATTGAGCCCAAAACCGTGAATATTAGTGAGATATTTGAACCTCGTGGTCCCTTATCACGTTCTGCATGGCGGCCCCATTATTTTGGGTTTCGCACCTGAGCAGAACGCAACAAATAATGCGTCGATAGGGCGCATCTGAGATGGCTGCAGACAAGTGATCTGCATGCCGTTGAGCCCCACCCTCACCCCTACATCTGAGGAAAGTTATACCGTCCTCATTACAGTCCAAAAGACACACAGACCAGTAATAAACTGCGTGGCTATTCGGGAGCACCTGACCAGGCCTCTGTGTGCGCGTGCGCATCACAAGACTCAGCTGACCGTCCTCGTGCCTGCCTCGTGTAATTCGTTTCTGTTCTTGCAGTCTATATCTATGAAAGGCGACAAACTGCGTGGCCAGATGGTAGAAGGCAAGGTCCCCTCTTTATCGGCACTTCTGGCCCCTGGCTCTCTTTTTGAGGCAGAAAGGGATGCAAGATGCCACACAAGCGGAGAGCCAGGACCTGGCGGTTTACTTCAGTAAGGGACTGGTGTAACTAGAGGGTCGACTTCAGTTGGAAACCTAAAGAAGCATGAATGCACATAGCCATATAAAAATGGCAGTCTTTTTTAAACTTTAGAATAATACACTCCAGCTACAGCTACCTTGGAAGAGGGGCCTTTTTCAACAGCCTTAGAGAGTTCTCCAAACCAAAGATGAACATTCCATAAAGAACGTGGAAGAAGGCTGCAGAGCCTAAGATAAACAAAAATGCAACATAATAGGGACCCAGCACGCACAACAGCAACAGTTAAAATGTAAGATTCTCTAACGTAATGAAAATAAGAGAAATGTATGGCGCTAAATCAATGAAAAAGGGTGTCAGATAAATTAATAAGCTGAAGCTAGAAACAAAAGCCTGCAAATCAATTACAAACAAAATCCTTATGATCTGACTGAGGTTTCACAATCCGACCAGATCTCTTGGTCGCAGTAACTGATGAAGTAGTGGCTGAGTGACAAAACCAACATCAGCCAGCACTGGTTGGGAATCCACGGTATCCAGAATGTGTTCATTAGCATCGCGCTGTGAAACAGGATCAATGGAGACATCATAATAGCCGTTGAGCTGTACATTGGTTACTCGCATTCAACATCATTATAGCAAGGACTAACATCTGTTTTTTTCCCATTGTTAAGATTACAGGTAAAGCTTGGCATGTTCAAAAGCCTGACCCAATAATCCAGTTAACGCACTTTAACTATCATCATGATTTCATTTTGGCAATCCCATATGATTTTCAAACGCCTCCAGTAACACCAGCCTTGAAATCATCAACTTTGACATATTGAGATTTGTTTTTAAATATCCACATACTTGTTATGAACGTCACACACCCTGTTATGGACAACTTCCATATCAACAACACATTCTTTGTCAATCCATTCTTGAAAGTACCCTTGAAGCAACCATATTGCCAGCTCTTTGAGGCGCAGCCGTTTAAGCGGCTTGTACTTGTGTTAGATTGAGGAGTAAGGTGATAGTTCCCAAATCTAACTCTAAATGCTACTTCCTCATCAATCCAATTTGATACACTATCTCAATGGTCTTTTTCAAAATCCTAATCACCGGTTTCACTGTATCATTGCTTTGTGGATTATATAACGCACCGCTAAGTAAATCGCTAAGTAAATCCCATTGCATATGAGGCAAAGTGGACCCCGACATCCGAGATAAAAAGTTTGGATAATTGTCCACCATTAAAATACTGTTGAAAATATTTATACCTGCATGTGTAGTTGGTTTCCTCACCAATAAATGGTACACCTGATTAGACTGCTAATCAATAAAAATAGTGCATTTTTTCAGACAAAGGCGGTCATTCTGACCCTGGCGGAAACCTCCATGGCGGCGCTGCAAGCAGCGCCGCCATGGGGATTCCGACCCCCTTCCCGCCATCCTGTTTCTGACGGTTTTCACCGCCAGAAACAGGATGGCGGGAACGGGTGTCGTGGTGCCCCTGGGGGCCCCTGCAGTGCCCATGCCACTGGCATGGGCACTGCAGGGGCCCCCTAACAGGGCCCAATTGAGATTTTCAGTGTCTGCTTGGCAGACACTGAAAATCGCGACGGGTGCAACTGCACCCGTCGCACACCAGCAACTCCGGCGGCTCCATTCGGAGCCGGCATCCTCGTTGCTGGTGCTTTCCCACTGGGCGGGCGGGCGGCCTTTTGGCGGTCGCCCGCCAGCCCAGCGGGAAAGTCAGAATGACCGCGGTACGGTCTTCTGGCGGTTCCCGCCAGGCCGGCGCCTTCCGCCGCCAGCGGGGCTCAGAATGACCCCCAAAGTCTACAGGCAGCTTTTCACAGGCTTTCTTAGGAAAATCAACAAAAATGAGGGGAGTACAGTGCATGAAAAAGTTCTTATCTGCTTCTTGACAAGCTCAAACACATAATTCAATGGCGCTATCAATAGAAGGTCACTAATAATACACACACATTTTTTTTTTATAGCGGTCACCCCTTCATTGCCCTCATGAGCTAATGTGATTAACTACATACAAAACAAAACAGGAAGACCGACCTTTCCCCCCTCAAAACCAAAACAATACTTAATTCATGCTGAATTTTAGAAAAACCTTGGAAATTTACAACCATCAATTCGAATTGCACTATCAACATCAGATGCACAGTCAATCATTCCAGAGACATTCTCCACATCATCCTGTTGAGTGGCATCATTTACATTATCTGCTAGAGGAAACCTGGATTCTTAAGACATTGGCTCTAGCATTGGCCTTACAACATACGTACACTGCTTCAAAACTAAGTTCCTTTAATCAAGATAATAATCAAGCCCTTGAGATGCTCTCCCCATTCCTGTTTCACCCAGCAAATATACAAGCGGTTTGTGGTCAGTGCATAAGACACATTTACTTTCCCACACATACTTTGCACAATGTTGTGTAGCCCAAGCACATGCTCGTGCATAAAGTTCAATGGTGCGGTAATTCAGCTCAGCATTGCTTAAATACATAGAATCAATCAAGCCAATGATTTGGCTTAAAACAACCCCAATCCCAATGGCATGGGCATCCACTCTAATAGTGCATGTTTCACCCCAGGATATGAGTTCAGAGTTAGAGCTTCAACAAACACCTAGTTGGCTCAAACACAAGAGGTTCATCATCATCCCAGAAAAACTGCACTTCTTTACAAACCAGTTGTTTTTTAAGTATTCAGTGACCACTTCAACAACCTCAAATATTCATTAGTAATACTCACATCAGCCAAGTAAAGACATGACCTTGTTGATATTAGTTGCACTTTGAGCACCTGCGATAGCCTTAGATAAATCCTTACTAGATTTTTCATTTACAGAGCTTGCGCTGTGCCAAAATCTTTTGTATTTGGAAAAAAAAAATCTTAAAAGGGCCTCACAGCCCCCCCCCCCCCCCCCTACAGCCTTCCCATTGCTTATCAGTGGTAGGCTTCACCGGTCACTCTCCTTTTCTTGATTCACGATGGTCAGCAGCAGTTCCAGATCTCATCTGGTTGCACTTCCTCTCTTTGTTCCTCAGCTTTGGCTAATCCCTGGAGCTTGGACCAGGCATCCTTTCCGGGTGGTGATTAGTGGCTGGTAGCCACTGTCCTTCCACTAGCTGGGCATTTCTGAGGTACTTTTTTAAATTTCATGCCCGCAGTCCATACGCATGGATGTGCTCCTTTTTTCCACTGCTCCCTATCACCTCCCCCTCCCGCTGTTGTTTTCCACACTCCCTTGTATTTGTTTCCCAAACCCCTCCCGCTGTTTGTTCCTTTATTTTACCAATTTAAGATAGCCTTGTTTTTTTTCTCCATCTTTTTGCACATGTCTGCAGTCAGCCTCCTGCCCCTCCCTCACTCTTTCCTTTTCCTGCACCTCGCTCGTACTGCCCCATCCCTCCCCCATCTGTTGTTGTTGCTCCCAGCCTTCTCACCCGGGCCTCTTGTGTTTTGTTCATTTAGATAGCAGGACACATTCATTTCTTTTAACATAATAATGCATTCTGAGAGTTGTGGCCTTGTTCACTTAACTCAGTCAAATGGAACTAACAATAAATATTTGTTCAAATAAAACCTAGATTTGTAGTATTGCATACTTGGTGGTATGACGTTATCTAGTAACATAGTAATGATTTCATGGTTAATGTTTCTAGGTTCAAAACACAATAAATCATTTTAGGAATGTGACCTACTAGTAGTGAGCCCGTGCTCACAAGTTTAACACCCCATACAGTGAGTACTAACTTAGTTGTTTTGAAGAGCTGGCGGTGACCCCCTGGGTTGAATGTGATTTATGAGGGGTGATTCAGGCACACCTTCGATGCAGTAGGGGCTCCCACTATAGGGTTGCATAACATAGATGTGTGCGGTGAGTGAGAGGGTAAGACTGAGTGAGAGGATAAGACAACTTGTATATAGTTGCAGGTAAGGCAGTAAACATTAGTGCACAGGCTTCTGAGTTCTCAAAGTGGCCTCCGAAGAATAGCAGATCGTGTGCATTCCGGTAAAGTAGCCACTCCTTGTGTCCGGAAAGTGGGCATTGACACTCGCAGGGGACTTTGCGGTATGTTTTAGGACTCACTGTGGGTGGGGGTATCTGGGTAGTTGTATTTTTAGGGCAGGTGGGGGGGATGGCATGCGAAAACCACGCATGCCATTCCACACATGCCTTTACTAGGCATGCCTTTACAACTAAAAATTGTTGTAAAGTAATGCGTGGTAACGGCATTTGTGGTACCAACACGATTGTTGTTCTGGCCTCGTTGTTTAGGCATGCGTGGTTGGTGCATGAGCTGTTCCATCATACATTCGCTGTCAAGCATGCGTATTACCATCACCGAATTTAATGATAGACCTCTTGCTGACCTCTGAAGGCTGAAATGCGATTTGGCCTTGCTGAGATTTTTACTTGTGATTTATAGATAGTTTAGCTCGCTGTGCAATCTTCTGAACTAAAGTGCTTTCGTGTTGGGGATGTGATCCATTTACTGCGAGTGATCTTCAGCAAGGAACGACTATATTGCGACTCCGTTCCTTTATTTGTAAACTGCAGTACCGGACAGAAACTAACTAGAAAGTAATTCCATAGCAAGAAGCCTGTTTTTAAAACCGGACGTTCACTTTTTACTGTACAGAACCTTCCTTGACATAAGCTAATTATGGAATTGGCTTTGCGCTTTGATGGCCAATATTTCTCATTTGAGAACATCAGTCTTTGTTCACCCAGGCTCGCTTACTGAACGAAAGAAACGTTATCTATTATTACAAATTAATAAAATATACATTGTGGTTTTTGGCTCCCCCTAGAGGAGAATTACATTCACCCCCTGCGATTGGCTGTTGTATCATTCTGCCTCATACAGAGTAGTATTACATCCCCATAGGAAATGGGACTATTTTACTTCCTCATTGAGCAGTTATGATCACTCATTAAATTCTCGCTCATAGATTAATTGCATACAGACACAATCTTTTTTTACTGCAAGTTAGACCCACTGACTATGCCAATGTTTGTTTTAAAGTGTCTTTAATTTCTTGTTCTCTGTCTTTATACTATTAATTGATACAGAGTTAAGGGAAACAGTAACGTTGAATAATTCAGATTACGGCCACTCACAAAGAAATGCTTAACCTCTCTTGGCAGGCTGGTACTAACAATCCCCTACAGAAACAATTTAAACTTTCTTGCATACGAATAAAAAATGCAGAGGCTAATACTATTACCTGGGGGTGTTGCAGGTCCGATCTATATACAGCAAGCATTGGCAGAGCCACTAGGTTTCACCTATGTGAATTCTATTGATTTTGTCAATGTTTTTTTCATATTGCAGAGCAGTTGAGCAGCTGTGCAATATAACTTATAATTATTAAAACACCAGGACCCAAACAATATGCAAAGCCTATTGGCTTTCCAAACGCTTGTTTGTTTTGATGCCATCTGGTTTAAAATAGTGATTGAAATACTCCACTCCTTCCGTGAAATATTACATTTTTTAATTGTACGGTCCACCTTGGATAAGGGGAGTTTTCGAACAGCCCTAGAAAGTTCTCTAAACCGAGATGAACATTCTAATCCCTGGAAGCACGATCCATAAAGAACATGGAAGAAAGCTGCAGAGATATCATAAACTAAAATGAAATGTGCAGTGCTCAATTTGTAAATAAAAAATGTGTGGGTGCTCAAAGCCCTCCTCTTAAACACACGGCTGCTGCAATTAAATGTGGGAACACGGAATACTGAGGCAGTGTAATCCTGAATTCATCTAGGGCCTCTTCAAACCACTTAAAGCCACTACCTGCCCCCATTCAGCTCACTCTTGCAGCTTTCTGCTTTCACCCATTGTGATGCTTTTTCGTTTTTCTCTTCCTCTGTTTTTCCCATATGTGTCTTTTGCTTGCAGAAAATGCTTGGGGTTCATGAATAAACGCCGGCCCTAAAAAATAAGTGCCAGTGCTCAGCACCGGAAACAACAAGCACAAATTAAGCACTGGAAATGCAACATAATACAACTTTGAGATGTCCCCTGCATCTAAAAGGACAGTGCAGCGGATATTTCTGTGCAAGAACTGCAACCACCCAGCAGTTCGGAAAGGAAGAGTAAGGAAGAGTAAGAAACCAGGATAGGAACTCTAACTTATTCTGGGTTTCACAGTGATGAGAGAAATTACCAGAAAATATGTGAAAGGGCACCTAAAGTAGTGGGTTGGAAAAACCTGGTTCTTTAGGCTCCAAGGACTTTCTTTAAAATAGCTTATCTATTTAGTGATTTCTTTCTGATAGGTAGAATAATACACTCACTGGTTGTCCCACACTATGACCGAACATTTGCCCTATTTAAGACTGTCTCCTGGCATTGTAATATTAGGTAGACTTACAAGACAGGTTGCTTGGAACTCCGTTTTACTACAGTTTCCAGGCTTTTTAGATAAATTGCTTCAACCCTATGAGATGCTACTGAAGGAAACTACTTTGTGTGATGTTCTCTTGGTGAAAGAGGAGAATAGAATTGCTCATGGTGAAATTAGCCAGGCACTGAATTGAGCTGACTCATTTATCCATATTTTATGCTGTGGAGGGTGAAAAAAATGTGAATGACACAATAAATAAGAGGGCTGAATAAAAACCTTCGTTAGTAAGTATTATTATAGATATATATGTATCTTTACTAAAATCAAAAGGCCTTGGATATCGTCAGGCATTGAAAGCTCCATGTTTTTGCATCGAGTGGTGTCTTTCTCGGCTAGAGTTGTCTATAGGAACCAGACTGTTCAGCAGGTAAAGCCAACCAGGCTATTTATAGAGGATCAGACATCAGCCGTAAGTACCCAGACAGACTGTCAGCTCTCCTACAAATTAAGCTTGCGATCAGGCAGAGCTGATCCGGTCTGGGTGCCTCCAGTAGACTTGTAGTTGGCCACTGTCATTTCTACATCAAAAGGAGCAAATGCCTCTTTGCAGCCGTTTCCCCTGTTTGGACAAGATTGGACTCGATCATTTTGAGGGGAGATCCCACCATGCCCTCTGCCTCACCCAGAGGATGGATACTCGCAGGCAGGTGTCTCTCAAACAGAATATCATCGGCATTAGTGGCGGCTCACAAGAGCCCGTTAAGAGCATAAAACCGTCTGCTGGCTGAGAGACGGAATCACCATGACATAATAGTGGTTTATTGAACCTGCGGCAGATTGCTGCACGCAACCGCCTGATCTCAGGTTTGTATTCATAAGAATGATTTTAACTGGTTCCTAAGGTCAACAGTGAGGTCAAAAGGCAGAATAAAATGACAGAATAAACAGTGTGTCTGAACTCCAGTTCATGAGCAGCCCAGCGCACAGGGGAGGATGCCGGGGGTGCACTTAATGTGGCACTATCTGAACTTCCCAGCAGCACCTCTGCTCGTTTATTGGGGCAGATCACATCCGAGCCCAGAGGGCAGTTTCTCATCTAAGCGGGGATGCTGTACCCTTACTGCAGCATTCCCCGTCCCCTCCTCAGAGCTGTTTCATTTGAACGGGTCAGTACTGCCAACTTTTTAAAGGAATGCAATACATTGTACATGGACAGTATCAGAACTTCTCAGCACCAGTAATATGTTCATAAACAGTACTCCTCTGCATTGATCCAGTTATTTTAATAAGTAGTGCTATTTGCAGTGCTAATATATTTAAATCAGAATGAGTGTGGGCTGTGCTTGCAGACTCCAATCCTGAGTAGGTCTTATGGGCACCAGTAACCACGTAAGAAGGCAATGCAAGCAGTCCTCACACACTGAGCAGAAACTGCACAGGCAGCAGCAGTGCCGGGCGCTCTTGTTCTGGAGCTTGTTAATATAGCGCCTCATTTTGCTGAGTGAGGTCCCAAAGCACACCTGCTTGGCAGGTTAAAGGGTTACTCAATTTTACTGTCTCTCTCGCTCCCTGGCACACGCACCCCCCCCCCCCCCCCCACGCCCCTCCTTCACGTGAGAAAGTGTAGTGAACTCAGTGGTTAATAAGACATCAACATTCATAGAAAGTATATCATTCAAAGTATATGTTTTGAACTCTGATGGACGTGCTTGCATTGGGAAAGTTGGTTGCAAGGGAGAGCTGTGAAGAGAGGAAGGAAGTCGGAGAGAGAAGGGTGATCAATGCTGACAAGAGAGATGTCAAAGAAAACAAAAGTGGACCTGGTGTCTGAGAGAGACTTTTTGGTATGCAGCTCTGGGCACAGTGCTATGCCTGGAGTGGATTGGAGGCGGTAGTGCATGGCGGGGGGATGGAGGTGGGGGCGGTAATGGGGGGCTTAGGGGTGAGGGCTCTATCACTCAAGGGCCAAATACCAGCCAGGAATTCGTGTGGTCTCTGCCTCCCTTTCCTTTATCACGTTTCACATTATTCTTCAAGGCTACAGAGTGCAGCAGAGAAAGGGCTAGTCAGTGCTACATGTACTTCCGGTGTACTCAAAATGCAACAGGGGGTGGCAAAGCCTAAAGTTCGCACCTTTATAATGTGAGTGCTTATCTACTGGCTTTGCCAACTTGTTGGTAAAACATTGCCAAAAAATACATAAACTAACAGAGAAAATTCGTTGCAGGTACTTAAAGAACATAACACCTGTCTGAGGAAGTGTCAGCATTTAAAGGAAATGCTTGCAATTACTTTCTGCATGACTAGGATCTGGAACAAATGCTCCTGCCATTTGGTGCTATGGCACAGCTTTGGGAGCAGATTTATGGGCTTCTCGGAGAGTAAGAAATGTTTATAGTCACGGATTTGTCTCAAACACAGGCTAAGTGAGTACAGCAACCCATCCCACCCATCAGTGACTTTAGTGCCGACTTCATGTGCTATGATCTGGGCTTTGTTACAAAAAGTGAAATGTGGCAGATAAAAGGCAAACAACATCTTAAAATATGTTATTTCGTGAAACATGGCAAAAATAGACCTGTTGCTGTGCTTTTCCAGGCAAGCTGGGAAGGGTTGGCAGCAACCCAGAAGTGCAACTCAGGAGTGCAGGGGCGGGGCAAGGAGAAGAGGGGGGCGTAGTACATGGGTAAAGGGCAAGAAAACAAAATCACTCTATTGGAGTGTTCAAAGAAAAAGAAAATCGTTGCTCCTTAATGTTGAGCCATTGAAGGATACACCCAAACGGGTCAAAAAGCTTCACACTGACTGAGAAATCAGTTTGTGCTCATTTTGCTGTGGGCATCGCGACCCAAACATCAAAACCCACCCAGCAGACACTAGGGCCCATATTTATACTTTTTAGCGCCGCATTTACGTCGTTTTTTGACGCAAAATCGGCGCAAACTTACTAAATGCAATTGTGGCCCGTATTTATACTTTTTTTAGCGCGGCATTTGCGCCGCTTTTTGACGCAAAACGGCGCAAACCTACAAAATACAATGGCATTTTGCAAGTTTGCGCCGTTTTTGCGTCAGAAAACGTCGCAAATGCGGCGCAAAAAAAGTATAAATACGGGCCTGTATTTTGTAAGTTTGCGCCGATTTTGCGTCAAAAAAACTACGGAAATGCGGCGCTAAAAAGTATAAATATGGGCCCAGATCTTCTGAGGTCACTATGAAGTGCGTGACCTTGAATGGAGGGGGTACCTAGTGGCAGATGAAGGGTTATGCGATTGCTGCTGCAGGACCCAGGGAGTATGCTGGGCATTGTAGGCAGACAAGACCCTCTGTGAGCTGAATTTAAGACCGACCAGACACCCTGTGCAGATCACACACTATGGGGAATGTATTCCTGAAGCATGTTGAGTTTCTGAAACACTGTGCAATAAGAGTAGGAACTGTGTAGGCCCCTTCTGTGCAATTGCATACATTTCTGTAGGCAGAATATCTTGACTTTCAAGAGTAGAGTAATAATTTTAGATTAGCATCTCGATATAGCACGAACATTCGTCAAAATATACATCTATCTTCCAGAGGTTGCACCGACCCCAAACCAAGATGTCTTACATAACAGAACGCCCTGTCTCTCTTCTTGTCTTTTTCATTGGATTGAAGCATGGGCATGTGCCTTAATTCCGGAATACCCTAAGAGGGCCCATAATGAGTGGGTGGATTATTATCCTGAGGAGGATGCCGCCCTCCACAATTACAAGTTTTACCAGGTGCTGCATCACAAGACGTAAAACCAGTTATTTTCCATCTGCCTAGAGCAGGTTGGCCTGGAATTGGGGAATGCATGCAATATGGTCTTGGAATCAGTAACTGCATTCGGTGTAGGACCCAGTATTTCCCTACTCCAGGCTGAAAACTTAAGATGATCAGTAATTGTGGTGGACAGGGGAGAAACCTGCCAGAATCATGAACTCTGCGATAGTCCCCTCTCATTACCGAGCACCTCGTTATGAGGGCATGCCACCTTAATTAGCATAAAGCCAGTGTAGTCAGTTCCATGCTGTAAAAACGTGGTAGCAGTCCTTCTTTGTAGCCACACCCCTACTGGTAGGTGTTCTGCTGTGCAGAGTAGCGCCCCCATTGCACAGATAGCATGTATGCTGTTAGAAAAGCCACACCCATTTCACATTGGTAGCAGGCCTGTACTGTGTCTGTCTGGAGTTTGTCATCCATTTTGTTGTCAACACATCTACCTCTCTGTGTGTGCGGGTCTTCAATATGCCAGGGGATGTATTCTTCAACAAACTCGCTGGTCTTACTCCTGTCGCTCTTTCTCAAAGGCCACTATGCTTTAGGGGAGAGGAGCGTTATCATGGGTGTCCCTCTTTGGGATGGGGTTTCCATTGCACCCCACTCATTTTCTCGCTATAACACAACCAGTCTATTACATAAGTATCAACCATTATGAATTTCAGATATGGCTCTTAGGATTAGGGAGTTGTCGGGCTCCATCGACTGGTCTGATGGCCATAAGAGTGTTTCTTGCATACACTTTCTTATTTGTGTGGGTGGGAGGGGCTGGGTTATGCAGTTACCTGTCTCCTTTTTGTGCAGCCGATCCCTCTTCAGGCAGGTTTTCCTCTGATCTTAACATGCCCAGAGTGGGCAGTGTCAGTGAATGAATTCCCCACTGGTGTAACTGGGTTGTCTAGAAGGTAGGATGTTATTCTGCCCTCCCCATTTTCTATCTCCCCAGAGTCGAGTTTCTGGGCACTGTCTTACTGGGTGGTCACCCTACATGGTGTCCAGGTTCCCTGTGTGTGTGTTCTTGTCGCTTGCCAGCCTCTGGAGTAGCCTAGTGCTTGCCCTTCTTAGGGGCCGTAATTTCCTTCCCCCATGTGAGGAAAATGTGCAGGGCCGTTGGCACAGGGGAGCTTGGCAGTGCCAGGGAACCCCACAGAAATGCTTGCACCCCGTTAAATACACTTAGCAGCAGATCAGAGATTGCTTTCGAAACAGAAGCATACCTCTTGTTAACACCTCTTTCACCCTCAGAATTTAAGATAACACTAAAACCTCACTACATTGGGAAACAAACTTGAAAGGATCTCTTTAAGTTTCAAATGATCTATGAACTGCTACTGCATAGTCATTTACAGAAAGTTGTAAGATTTGGGGGATAACCATAATGACTCACTGTAATGTGTGCATTAATAGAATGCATATTTTACTTGTCAATTCTCCTTTTTTTGAAGTGAGTTTCTCTCACTAAAAACACATTTTTTACAACTTTTTTTCAAGTTATCCTTCCTAACACACTTATTACACTGTCCCATTTTTAAGTCACCTGAGCTCTTCTCCTATTTAATCTCGGCCGTCAGGGCTTTTTCATCCCCAGGCTGCCTCAGGTAGACATAGGGTGGTATAAGTAGTTTGTCATGGGCCACTACAAGTGACACAGGGACACTTAGAGACTGATACTAAAATACTGACCTGTGGACACACACCGGGACAGTGACACACACAGGGCTAATACAAGGGTGCTGATTCGGGGAAAACAACACTGAGGACTGAAATATTATTACTTGCATGGGTCATTGACCCTGTGATGCTGACACACGGTCACAGAAATGGAGACACTGACACAGGGACGAAGTCATAGATATTGACACTGAGACACTGACATGGGCATTGTGTACTGCCTCTTTGCCAGGGGTGTCACATGTCACAGTGACATGGCTTGGAAACAACAACACTGGGTCAGGAGCACAGTGACACAGAGACACCGAACTAACATGTGGACATAGATATTGGAACATGGACAATGCCACAGAGAACTGACATATGGAACACTGACTCAGGGACATTAATACTAGGACATTGATACATAGGCATTGCCATTTGAAGAAGGGAAGGTGGACACTGGCACTGCTAATGGAACGCTGATAGGAGGAAACAAACAGCAGGACGCTAATATATGCACACACTGACAATAGGGGTACTAACCCAGGAACACTGATAAGTCCATAAACACGAATGCTGAGGCACTGGCACAAAGGCACAAGTATTGGGTCACTGACTCCGGAATGCTACAACAGATGAATATAATGACATTCAGAAAGGGGCTTCATTCCCTGGTGCTTGCTGCACGCGAAGGTTGCCAAATACTAAGGCTACCTAGTTTGGGTCCCACCGCAGGCCTTTTTCTTTCACCACCCTACACTTCCTGACACTTTTTCTAATTCTTGCAGATTCTTTTCATTCCTGCTGTTCCCATTTATCACCGTTCTCTGTCTTTCCTTTCTTCATCTTTCTCTCTGTTCTGCCTTATTCCCTTTTAATCTGGGCCAGTGTTTCATGATTCACAATAGGTCTTGGTCACCAAAAACGCACCAGCACTCACGACTTGCAACCACCTGTACAAATTAAGTACTGAGTCTGATGATCTGGAATGATGGCTTGGCAGTTGCCTGGCTAGTTTTTGCTCCTTTGACTAGTGGAAGTGTGTAGGAAGCTGGCTCTTTATATGATATATCAAAATGAGATATATTGTGCAAAGAGTCTAGGGATTCCCTTACCAGTGGGCAGCGACTTGCTCTAGAAATCCCAAGGAGATGTTTTAGGGGGTATCGTGGCTGTGTAGCCTTAGGCTTATCAGAGAGTAGTGTTAGACATCTGCAAATACATACACAGTCAATAAGTGAGACACACAACTCAATAAGTAGACCCACACCAAAATATAAAAATAACAAGTATCTTTGTGTATGTTGTGGTACCAGAATCACTACAATCAAGTAAGTATGTTTTGCAAGACAGATCTTTACAGTTAAGAAAAGTCGACAGTGTGATTCATGGAAGCTTCAATGTTATCCTATGGAGGAAGAACAAATACGGCAAACAGATACAGTACAGCGACTTACAGGACCAATCTACTGGACTTAAGGTAAGTACTGGGCAAGGCAAAAGGATGATGGATGGAGTGGTGAAACCTTTCAAGCACTCACCCCCAGTCATAGGTCTGAGTTAAATCCATTGTTCTTTTGCTCACCATGCCACCCCAACTTGGACCCAGCCATATGCAAATCAGTCTTGACCCTGCTCCCCATGGGAACAGTCCAGCCCAAACTGCCAGGCCAGGTCCTCCCTAGACCAGAAACAAGCAGCCTGGGACTAGTTTCAAGGTATCACCCCTTCTTAGCCAGGCTGTCTTTAATCTAGTGGCACAGTGAGCAAGAGACCCACATCTGGGCGCACTGTGGCCAAATTATGGCAACTTTAGCAACACAAAAGTATAATGGATGGAGTGCTAAAACTTTTCAAGCACTCACCCCAGTCACAAATCTCGGTTGAATCCATTGTTCTTTTGCTCATCATCCCACCCCATTTTGGACCCAGACATAAGCAAATCAGTCTTGACCCTGCTCCCCATGGGAACAGTCTAGCCCGAACTGCCAGGTCAGGTCCTCCCTGGACCAGAAACAAGCAACCTGGGACCAGTTTTGGGGTGTCACCCCTCATCAACCAGGCCAGCTTGAATCCAGTGGCACAGTGAGCAAGGGATCCACGTCTGGGAATACCCTGGCCAACTTATGGCGACTTTCGCAACAGAAAAGGATGATGGACGTAGTGGTGAACCTTTCCAAACACTCACCCTCCAGTCACAGATCTGGGTTAAATCCATCGTTCTTTTTCTCACCATGCCACCCCAGTTTGGACCCAGCCATATACAAATCCATCTTGATCCTGCTACCCATGTGAACTGTCAAGCCTGAAATGCCAGGCCAGGTCCTCCATGGACTGGAAGCAAGTGACCAGGGACCGGTTTCAAGGTATCACCCCTCATCAGCCAGGCTACCTTGAATCCAGTGGCACAGTGAGCATATGACACATGACTGGGCATACCCTGGCCAAATTACAGCGACTTTAGCAACACAAAAGGGTAATGAACAGAGTGCTGAAACATTTCAAGCACTCACCCCCAGTCACAGATCTGGGTTGAATCCATTGTTATTTTGCTTACCATGCCACCCCAGTTTGAACCCAGCCATAAGCAAATCAGTCTTGACCCTGCTCCCCATGGGAACAGTCCATCCCAAACTGGCAGGCCAGGTCCTTCCTGGACAGGAACCAAGCAACCTGGGATCGGTTTTGGAGTATCTCCCCTCATCAGCCAGGATAGCTTGAATCCAGCGGCCCAGTGAGCAAGGGACCCATGTCTGGGCATACCCTGATCAACTTACAGTGACTTTAGCAAGACGAAAGGATGATGGATGGAGTGCTGAAACATTTCAAGCACTCGCCCAGTCACAGATCTGGGTTTAATCTATTGTTCTTTTGCTCACCATGCCATCCCAGTTTGAACCCAGCCATATGCAAATCAGTTTTAACCCTGCTCACCATAGGAACAGTCCAGCCTGAACATGCCAGGCCATGTCCTCCCTGGATGGGAAATCAACAACCTAGGACCGGTTTTGGGGTATCACCCTTCATCAGCCACGCTAGCTTGAATCAAGTGGTACAGTGAGTACAGGACCCATATCTGGGGGTACCCTGGCCAACTTACTGTGACTTTAGTAACACGAAAGGATAATGGACGGAGCGTGGAAAGTTTTCAAGCGCTCTTCCCTAGTTGCAGATCTGGGTTAAATCCATCATTCTTTTGCTCCCTATGCCACCTCATTTCAGACCCAGCCATATGCAAATCAGTCTTGACCCTGCTCCGTATGGGAAAAGTTCACTCTGAACTGCCAGGCCAGGTATTCCTTAGACAGGAAACAAGCAACCTAGAACAGGTTTCGGGATATCACCCCCTCATCAGCCAGGATAGCTTGAATCTAGTGGCACAGTGAGCAAGCGACCAACGTCTGGGCATACGCTGGCTAACTTAGGGTGACTTTAGCAACACAAAAGGATGATGGACAGAGTGGTCAAACCTTTTAAGCACTCACCACCAGTCACAGATTTGGATTAAATCCATTGTTCTTTTGCTCACTGTAAGGAAATGCCTCCTTGGCATGGTTACCCCCTGACTTTTTGCCTTTGCTGATGCTATGTTTTGAATTGAAAGTGTGCTGAGGCCTGCTAACCAGGCCCCAGCACCAGTGTTCTTTCCCTAACCTGTACTTTTGATTCCACAATTGGCACACCCTGGCATCCAGGTAAGTCCCTTGTAACTGGTACCTCTGGTACCAAGGGCCCTGATGCCAGGGAAGGTCTCTAAGGGCTGCAGCATATCTTATGCCACCCTGGGGACCCCTCACTCAGCACAGACACACTGCTTGCCAGCTTGTGTGTGCTGGTGAGAACAAAACGAGTAAGTCGACATGGCACTCCCCTCAGGGTGCCATGCCAACCTCACACTGCCTATGCAGTATAGATAAGTCACCCCGCTAGTAGGCCTTACAGCCCTAAGGCAGGGTGCACTATACCATAGGTGAGGGCACCAGTGCATGAGTACTGTGCCCCTACAGTGTCTAAGCCAAACCTTAGACATTGTAAGTGCAGGGTAGCCATAAGAGTATATGGTCGGGGAGTCTGTCAAACACGGACTCCACAGCACCATAATGGCTACACTGAAAGCTGGGAAGTTTGGTATCAAACTTCTCAGCACAATAAATGCACACTGATGCCAGTGTACATTTTATTGGGAAATACACCCCAGAGGGCACCTTAGAGGTGCCCCCTGAAACCTTAACCGACTATCTGTGTAGGCTGACTGGTTCCAGCAGCCTGCCACAACCGAGACATGTTGCTGGCCCCATGGGGAGAGTGCCTTTGTCACTCTGAGGCCAGTAACAAAGCCTGCACTGGGTGGAGATGCTAACACCTCCCCCAGGCAGGAGCTGTAACACCTGGCGGTGAGCCTCAAAGGCTTACCCCCTTTGTTCCAGCACCACAGGGCACTCCAGCTAGTGGAGTTGCCCGCCCCCTCCGGTCACGGCCCCACTTTTGGCGGCAAGGCCAGAGGAGATAATGAGAATAACAAGGAGGAGTCACTGGCCAGGCAGGACAGCCCCTAAGGTGTCCTGAGCTGAAGTGACTCTAACTTTTAGAAATCCTCCATCTTGCAGATGGATAGGAATGTGACCCCCTCCCCTTGGGAGGAGGCACAAAGAGGGTGTACCCACCCTCAGGGCTAGTAGCCATTGGCTACAAACCCCCCAGACCTAAACACGCCCTTAAATTTAGTATTTAAGGGCTTCCCTGAACCTAAAGATTTAGATTCCTGCAACTACAAGAAGAAGAGGACTGCTGAGCTGAAAGACCCCTGCAGAAGAAGAAAAGAAGACACCAACTGCTTTGGCCCCAGACCTACCGGCCTGTCTCCTGCCTTCTAACGAAACCTGCTCCAGCGACGCTTTCCCCAGGACTAGCGACCTCTGAATCCTCAGAGGACTGCCCTGCTTCAAGAAAGACAAGAAACTCCCGAGGACAGCGGACCTGCTCCAAAAAGACTGCAACTTTGTTACAGAGGAGCAGATTTAAAGACCCCTGCAATCCCCGCAAGAAGCGTGAGACTTGCAACACTGCACCCGGCGACCCCGACTCGACTGGTGAAGAACCAACACCTCAGGGAGGACCCTCCGGCGACTCCGAGACTGTGAGTAACCAAAGTTGTCCCCCCTGAGCCCCCACTGCGACGCCTGCAGAGGGAATCCCCAGGCTCCCCCTGACCGCGACTGCCTGACTCTAAAATCCCGACGGCTGGAAAAGACCCTGCACCCGCAGCCCCCAGCACCTGAAGGATCGGAACTTCAGTGCAGGAGTGACCCCCAGGAGGCCCTCTCCCTTGCCCAGGTGGTGGCTACCCCGAGGAGCCCCCCCCTTGCCTGCCTGCATCGCTGAAGAGACCCCTTGGTCTCCCATTGACTCCCATTGGAAACCCGACGCTTGTTTGCACACTGCACCCGGCCGCCCCCGCGCTGCTGAGGGTGTACTTTTTGTGTGGACTTGTGTCCCCCCCCGGTGCCCTACAAAACCCCCCTGGTTTGCCCTCCGAAGACGCGGGTACTTACCTGCTGGCAGACTGGAACCAAGGCACCCCCTTCTCTCCATTGAAGCCTATGTGTTTTGGGCACCTCTTTGACCTCTGCACCTGACCGGCCCTGAGCTGCTGGTGTGGTAACTTTGGGGTTGCTCTGAACCCCCAACGGTGGGCTACCTTGGACCCAAATCTGACACTTGTAGGTGATTTACTTACCTGCTAAAACTAACAATACTTTACCTCCCCCAGGAACTGTGAAAATTGCACTGTGTCCACTTTTAAAACAGCTATTTGTGTTTTATGTGAAAAGTATATATGCTACTGTAATTATTCAAAGTTCCTAAAGTACTTACCTGCAATACCTTTCAAATGAGATATTACATGTAGAATTTGAACCTGTGGTTCTTAAAATAAACTAAGAAAATATATTTTTCTATAACAAAACCTATTGGCCTGGATTTGTCTCTGAGTGTGTGTTCCTCATTTATTGCCTGTGTGTATGTACAACAAATGCTTAACACTACTCCTTTGATAAGTCTACTGCTGGACCACACTACCACAAAATAGAGCATTAGTATTATCTCTTTTGCCACTATCTTACCTCTAAGGGGAACCCTTGGACTCTGTGCATACTATTCCTTACTTTGAAATAGTGCATACAGAGCCAATTTCCTACACTCACCATGCTATCCCAGTTAAGACTCAGCCGTACACAAATCAGCTTTGTCCCTGTTCCCCATGAGAACAGTCCTGCCTGAACTGTCAGGCCAGGTCCTCCATGGACTGGAAGCCAGCGACCAGGGACCGGTTTTGGGGTATCACCCCTCATCAGCCAGGCTACCTCGAATCCAGTCGCAAGTGAGCAAGGGACCCATGACTGGGCATACTCTGCCCTACATACGGCAACTTTAGCAACACAAAAGGATGATGGATGAAGTGCTGTAACTTTTCAAGCACTCTCCCCCGTCACAGATCAGAATTAAATCCATCATTCTTTTGCTCTCCATGGAAATAGTCCAGCCCGAACTGCCAGGCCAGGTCCTCCTTGGACAAGGAACAAGCAACCTAGGACCGGTTTTGGGGTATCACCCCTCATCAGCCAGGATAGCTTGAATCCGGAGGCACAGTGAGCAAAGGACCCAAGTCTGGGCATACCTTGGTCAACTTACAGTGACATTAGCAAGACGGAAGGATGATGGATGGAATGCTGAAACATTTCAAGCACTCACCGTTCTGGGTTTAATCTATTGTTCTTTTTCTCACCATGCCACCCCAGTTTGTACTCAGCAATATGCAAATCAGTCATGACCCTGCTTCCCATGGGAACAGTCCAGCCCAAACATGCCAGGCCAGGTCCTCCCTAGACTGGAAAGAAGCATCTTAGGACCAGTTTTGGGGTATCACACCTCATCAGCTAGGCTAGCTTGAATCCAGTGGCACAGTGAGTAAGTGACCCAGGTCTGGGAGTCCCTGGCCAACTTACAGTGACTTTAGTAACACGAAAAAATAACGGACGGAGTACTGAAACTTTTCAAGTGCTCTTCTCTAGTTGCAGGTCTGGGTTAAATCCATTGTTCTTATGCTCCATATGCCACCCCATTTTGGCCCCAGACATACGAAAATCAGTCTTGACGCTGCTCTCTAGGGGAAAAGTTTAGCCGGAACTGCCAGGCCAGGTACTCCCTAGACCGGAAACAGGCAACCTAGGACCGGTTTCAGGGTATCACTCCACATCAGCCAGGCAAGCTTGAATCCAGTTGCTCAGTGAGCTAGGGACCCATGTTTGAGCAAATCCTGGCCAACATACGGTGTCTTCAGCAAGACGAAAGGATGATGAACATTTCAAGCACTCATCCCCAGTCACAGATCTGGGCTAAATCCATTGTTCTTTTGCTCACCATGTGACCCCGTTTTGGACGCAGCTATTTGCACATCAGTCTTGATCCTGCTCATTATGGGAACAGTCCAGCCCAAACATGCCAGGCCAGGCCAGGTCCTCCCTGGACAGGAAAGAAGCATCTTGGGACCGGTCTTGGGGTATCACCCCTCATCAGGCAGGCTAGCTTAAATCCAGTGGCACAGTGACTAAGTGACCCATGTCTGGGAGTCCCTGGCCAACTTACGGTGACTTTAGTAACACGAAAAGATAATGGACGGAGCGCGGAAACTTTTCAAGTGCTCTTCCCTAGTTGCAGATCTGGGTTAAATCCATCATTCTTTTCCTCACTATGCTACCTTATTTTGGCCCTAGAGATATACAAATCAGTCTTGACGCTGCTTTCTAGGAGAAAAATTCAGCCTGAACTGCCAGGCCAGGTACTCCGTAGACCGGAAACAAGCAACCTAGGAGCGGTTTCAGGGTATCACTCCACATCAGCCAGGCAACCGTTGGGTTGCCCTTACCAGAGCGGTCGCGGTTGAGGGGAGCCTGCACAAAGAGGCTGCAAGCGTTGGTGTGAAGCTCGCAGTGGGGAATCCCATGATGGACTTTGTCTCTGGAGAGGCTGGGGACCACGCTGGCACCATTGGTCCACTTCAATTAGGGCTAGCGGGCACGGGTTCAGTGGTGCTGTCCGGTGTCCTCATGTTTTCACTCTGGAGTCCTCTTCAGGGTTTTTGGGTGTCTGCAAAGATGGAGGGAAGCAGCTCCGCTGCTCAACAGGAGTTCCTGATGCTGATGTGAAAGCTGGCAGTCTTCCCGAGCTTTTGAAAGTTTCAGCAGCTGGAGCACGATGCGTCTTTCTCACAAGTGTTGAAGTCAGCAGACATGCTGGCAAGGTTGGCGCCTAGTCAATCACTGATCTTCAGTTCTTTCCTTTGCATATCTGGATTGTCCTTCTTCTTCAGGCCAGCAGGGATCTGATTTCCTGGTGCCAGGAGCTCCCCTAAATACTGAATTTCAGGTGTTTCAGGGAGAGTAGGGTAGTAGCCAATGGGCCACTTCCCCCTGTGGTCACTACACCCTGATATGGCCACTTCTTGTGGGAAGTGGGCATAACCCGGTCCCAGAGTTTCTAATGCTGACAACACCAAGATGGCAGATTTCTAAATGTTGTTCAGGCAGCTCACCTTAGGGGTTAGACTGACCTGAACAGTGGCCACACCTCCCTTAATACTTAATTTCCCTCCTGTCCCAGTGCCAAATGGGCCCTTGGGCAGGGGATCAGCATCTGTCCTTTGAGCAAAGCCAGTTCTGCATATCAAAAGCAGGTGGCTTTTTTGAAGCACCCCACCTTGGAATGCAGATTTGCAGGTCATTCTGCCAGGGCAGGCTTAGTTTCTGTGTGCGCCTGAGAGAAAAGGCTCTCACCCCTGGGCTTCAGAAACATGTCTGGTGGTGGCAGACCAGTTAGAACTAGTCAGCAAGCACACAGGTAAATGGTAGGTTTTCAGCGGGGTACCTCTAACGTGCCCTCTGGGTGCATGTATTAATAAATCCATCACTGGAATCAGGGAGGGTTTATTAATAGAAGATGTTTGATACCAAACATCCCTCTTTTCAATGAAGCCATCATGTAGCAGGGGAACTCGTATCGACCAGTGTCCAGCTCATCTTCTTAAAATGGCTTCCCTTTTCACTCACTGTCTCTAAGAATATACAAGGACATAGTAATATAATGTACCTGGCCTTATGATTGTAAGGCCTGTTGTAGGGGTGACTTACAAATATTGTACACAGTGTTAGGGGACAGGGCACACAGGCTGTGAGCCATGCAGTGCTTTCACTTTTAGCTGCACCATGGCAGTCTGTATGTGCTAGTTGAGGGATCCCTGAGGTTGCCACAATAGATGCTGCAGCCCTTATGGACCATCTTTTGGTACCCATGCCCTAGGTACCAGGGATACCATGTTCTAGGGACTTACAGGGGAGCCAAATGTATTGCCAGTTGTAGAAAGCTGTTGGCTATTCTGCAGGTGGTCCTTCCTCCTCATGGAAATCCAGAATCAGGTTGTCCTCCTCTTCCGCAAGAATTTCCTGCTCTTCCTTTGGGATGTCCTCCCCTGCAACCTGGGCCTCCACCCAGGCCCTCAGAGCCATCTGTAGTTCCACCTTCCTGGTGAAACCCATGGTAGGCACTTGAAAGTCCTTGCAGAAATCCTTTAGCTGTTGCACAATGTAAGGCTCTAACCTGGTCAGCTCAAATTTGATTACTGCAAGTGCAGGTGTTGCTTCTCCTGAGCGAGGCATAATTGAACAGAAAAATTCAAATGTCCAATTAGGGAGAATTGAAAACATTAAAAAATGCCAATTGGTATAGGAGAGACAAAAAAATTAGCCAATCAGGAGGAATAGGCTCAAATTGGTCTAACTATAGAGGTGTAGTGAACACTGGATTGCTATATGGTATTGCACAAATACAAGTCCTATCCTCATCGCTGATCACCAATGTTAGGTACTGGGTCTGTAGATGACAGAGGTATGCACCCTGGCAATGTATGGACCACAATCCTAGTCAGGGTAAGTCAGACACCCAATCTAAATCAACCTGTGCTTACCCTCTGGTAGCTTGGTGCAGAGAAGACAGGTCTAACTTGGCAATGTGTAAAGTATTTGTGCAACCAGTCACTTCTCCATCCCCTCAGCAGGCACAGGCTCCAGCCTGCCATGCGGCCAATCCTGATGCTGCTCAGAGCAGCGAAAGGATTGACTGGAGTGCTCAGCTATGGCACTCCCATGCAGACTGGCAGCCTGTGCCTGCTCTCTCCACCCCGGCAACACAATGCTGGGCTAGAGAGAGCACAGTGTGCATGTGTGGTTGGCCAGCCCTAGACGGCCAGCCAAACACACATGCGCACTGAGGGGAGTGCACAGTGAACTCCCCTCAACCCCATCATACCCCATGTCCCCGCCCCTTTAACAACGAAAGGGTAATAAACATAGTTTATTATCCTTTTGTTGTTAAAACTTTGCACCTGCTGCTGCTGGTGCAGGCGAGACGCTCCTCTGCCATAGCAGAAGAGCCACCGCTGTGTACAACACATTCACAGCAACCAAATGGAAGCACTACAGAAGGACTCCACTCAGGTTTACGAAAATCAAAGTTATTTATCTGGGTAAAACAAGACAAAAACAACAAAAAACCCAAACAATAGGTCATGATAAACAATTGTTGCAAAAATAAATGTGAAAGCAATGCTAAATTTGTGTGTGCTCCTTTTAGAGTCTTTACAGTAATTAAGTTCAATGGTGCAACATTAGGAATTAGGCTTGGGCTCAACATGCCCCTTCTCTCCAGTACCTGCATATATTTCTGCCCTAGGAGTGGCTGTCAGTGAGCCTCGGCCATGGGTCCCGGTTTGCAGGGAGAAACTTGCACTGCCAGGCAACTATCCAGTGAGGTGCTCCGGGTGTCAGTGGGTCTCTCACACAATGCCCGAAGCGCTGGAAGGCAAGTCGCGCTGTGGTGCAGTCGGGGAAGTCCATCGGTACTTAGATGTCGGAGATGGTTGCAACTAGCGGACCGGGGAAGCGCTGCTCCTCTGGTCCTGGCGCAGAGTAGCGCTTTGCTCATCTTCTCCATATGTTGAGCAGGGAGGGCATGTCCATTGGGGCAGGGGAACGACACACTGACATGTAGAATGTAGTTGCGGGATTGATGACATGTCAGAGTTTAGCGACAGCCACACAGGGAGGAAATCTTTGATGTCCCTGACATTTCCCACAGAACTGGCGGCAAGCCAACAAGCCCTTGGAGTCACTCTGGGTTTAGTCTTTGGCAAGGCAGAGATCAGCAGGCAGCAGGGCAGCACAACAAGGCAGACCAGCAGTTCCTGCGATCCTGACAGCACAGCAGTCTTTACTCCAGCAGAGTTCCATTTAAGTCCAGAAGTGTACTGGTGTTAGGGGGTCAGAGACCCAGTATTTATACCAAAAAGTGCCTTTGGTGCGGGGATAACTTCAAAAGGCTTATCTGAAGTGCACAGGCCCCCCTTTCAGCTCAGCCTGGGCTCCAGGTTATCACTTGGAGGTAATTAGGCCCTTTATGTGGTATCGGGCCACTACCGTTTGAAGTGCAAGTGGGAGCCCTTCCCAACCTCCTCCCCGGGAAGACCCATCAATATGCAGACAAATGCAGATGCAGTTGAGTATCCTGTGTTGTGAGTGTCTTGAGGAAATGCACGTGTAGCTGTCATCTAACCCAGGCCAGACGTGTATTGGAGACGGACTGTGTGGACACAGGGCAGTGAGGGCAGAGAAATGCCCACTTTCTAAAAGTGGCATTTCTAAAATAGTAATAATAAATCTGACCTTACCAGTAAAGAGGATTTATTATTATCATTTCAATGTCACTAAATGTAATGCAGTACTCCTCTCTGATCAGGAATTACAGTTTAGGAGTATTTTAAGGAATTCCCAGTGAAGGCTTATGAGAGGGGTAGGTCTCTCAGTAATGAAAAACACTTTTGGGAGTTTTTCATTACCAGGGCATGTAAAACTTAAAAGTACGTGCCCTGCCTTTTACTTACATGGCACCCTGCCCTATGGTCTTCCTAGGGCCTACCTTAGGGTGAGATAAATGTAATAAAAGGGGAGTCTAATGCTTGGCAACAGGTTTTAAATGCCAAGTCGAGGTGGCAGTAAAACTGCACACCCAGGCTCTGCATTGGCAGACCTGAGACATGTTTACACGACTACATAAGAGGGTGGCACGACCAGTGCTGCAGACCCACTAGTAGCATTTAATGTATAGGCCGGGGTATATGGTATACCATTTTACAAGGGACTTATAGATAAATTAAATATTCCAATTGTCGATACACCAATGTCACCATGTTTAGGGGAGAAGAACGTTCACTTTACCACTGGTTAGTAGTAGTAAAGTGCTCAGAGTCCTAAGACCATCATAAAGATACAGCAGCAAAACAGGAGGTAAAAGGCAAAAAGTCTGGGGTAAGACCACCTTAAGGATGCCAGGTCTCACACTCACCATATGTTATTTTTAAAAGATATTGGGGGTGATGCAATGTACAACCTGAGACCTCTTTGGATGCTTTATTTGCTCATTGAGGCCAGCTCCACTACCTCTCCAGGGGCATGGAATCCAAACTGATAATGAAGCATGTTGAAACGTGTTATCTGTCCCGAAACCTCCTTGTTCTTTGAGACATTTAAATATCTGAGCCCGCTACACCCTCAGGTATGTCCGCATTCCTCCTCAATAGAGTGGATAACTTGCTTGATACCGACCTGCGCCTTCACCGGGGTAATTCTTCCCTGTCGCACATTGCAGCCAATTTCATGACTCAGCACATCCGAGCAGCTTCAACAGTAATCACTCCAAAGCCGGAGGACGATTGGAACTGGTAGTCAGTGTTTTTGACGCAAAGAATGTTGTATAGAAATAATGGCCTGTATTTATACTTTTTTTTGCGCCGCATTTGCGCCGTTTTTGCGTCAAAAAACGACGCAAATGCGGCGCAAAAAAAGTATAAATACGGGCCAATGTTATCTGAGCACCTTGGATGTGTACCTGCAGCAGTCGCTGATCGCCTAGCTCACCTTGTAATGACTTGAGCTTAAATACAGGCATTGTATCAAATTCATTTTAAATGTGCTAGGCGTGCTGAAGTTTTCACTACTTAGTTTATTATTTGTCTCGAGCCCTTGTCTTTCTGCTTTCTAGCCCCCACTTCCCCCTCACACATCAGATTAGGCTCCCGCAGTGACGGCATTTTTTCCATTAAGAAAGCGGCGGATGTAAGAGACAGAAGGGTGGGGCGCGGGGGGTGCCATTTAAAGCTCTAGTTGCACTCATAAATGGCTCTGGGTCCTTCGGTCTCGGTGAATCGCGGAATCATTGTTAGCATGGCGTTATGGCCTTAAGTGGGCCGGGTCCTGCCGGTGGCAGGTGCTGAGACTGGTCACCATCGGGCTCTCCATTTTTACCCTCACCCTCAGGGTGAAGAATCTTAAATCGGCTGCAGTACCTCCTTGCGCTGCCTTTGATGTAACTTTAAAGAGAATATACATTTAGGAATTGTTTTCTGCCTGAAGTATTCTTCCCCTCACCCCGAGGAAAGGAAGGAACTGCTCACAAACACCGGCGCGAGCCTGGATCTGCTCAGATATGCTGCACGTGCACATTCCAAAGCCGCTGCTTTTATTCCCACCTGTTGCAGCACGTGCTGCAGATCACCTGGCAGCAGTGCTGGACTGGCTTTTCGGCACACGGGACCAAAAAAAAGCTGCACACTGAGGGCCTTATTTATACTTTTTGGTGCAAAACTGCACTAAGGCAGTTTTGCCCCAAAAAGTTTTGCACCGGCTTGCACCATTTTTTAGCACCAGCTGGGCACCATATTTATGGAATGGTGCAAGCCGGTGCAAAGGGTAGGCTAGCTTAAAAAATAAATTACATTAGGCAGTTTTGAGTCAAAATAAATGATTCTGAGCAGATTAGCATCATTTTTTGACGCTAAGGGGCGTATTTATACTCTGTTTGCAATGAATTAGCGTCATTTTTTTTTAACTCTAATTCAGTGCAAAACTAACTCCATATTTATACTTTGGTGCTAGACCCGTCTAGCACCAAATTTATGGAGTTAAAGTCATTTTTTGGAAGTGGAAACCTACCTTGCCTTAATGAGATGCAAGGTAGGCGTTCCCATGCAAAAAAATGACTCTATGGCCTTAACACCATATTTATACTCCCATGTAAAAATGGTGCAAAGGAGGGAGGAAGGGTCAAAAAATGGGGCAAAGCTTGCTTTGCCCCATTTTTTAAGACCTGGGTCAGGGCAGGTCTTAGAGGACCTGTGGCCCTATTTCCATGGTGGAACACCATGGAATAAGCCCAGAGGTGCCCTCCCTAGGCCCTAGGGGCACCCCCACCCACACTAGAGGGACTGCGAGGATGGGGGACCCCATCCCAGGTAAGTACAGGTAAGTGCATTTTATTTTTGAAAGTGCCATAGGGGGCCCTGAAATGGGCCCCCATATATGGCACCGGGTGCAATGGCCATGCCCAGGGGACCCCTGTCCTCTGTGCTGGCCACTGGGGTGGTGGGCATGACTCCTGCCTTTCCTAAGGCAGGAGTCATGTGGCATGGTAGGTTTAGCACCATAAAATGACGCTAATCTGGTTAGAGTCATTTATTTTTACTCTAACCTGCCTAAAGCCATTTTTTGGTGCTAAACCCTCTTCTTCTATACTGCCAGCCCCACCCGACTAAAGTCATTTTTTTAAACTCTAGCCTACCCTTTGCACCGGCTTGCACCATTCCATAAATATGGTGCCCGGCTGGTGCACAGAAATGGTGCAAGCCGGTGCTCAACTTTTTGGTGCAAAACTGAGTTAGTGCAGTTTTGCAGCAAAAAGTATAAATAAGGGCCAATATTTTGTAAGTTTGCGCCACTTTTGTGTCATAAAATGACGTTAATGCAGTGCAAAAAAAGTTTAAATAAGGGCCTTGGTGCTAGATGGGTCTAGCACCAAAGTATAAATATGGAGTTAGTTTTGCACTGAATTAGAGTTAAAAAAAATGACACTAATTCGGTGCAAACAGAGTATAAATACGCCGCAGAGTATAAATATGCCCCTAAATATGGTGTTAAGGCCATAGAGTCATTTTTTGCACGGGAACGCCTACCTTGAATCTCATTAAGGCAAAGTAGGACTCCACTTTCAAAAAATGACTTTAACTCCATAAATTTGGTGCTAGAGGGGTCTAGCACCAAAGTATAAATATGGAGTTAGTTTTGCACCGAATTAGAGTAAAAAAAAATGACACTAATTTGGTGCAAACAGAGTATAAATATGCCCCTGACTGTTTCAGGCAGAGAAGCAGTAGGGACTTTGAAGGAGAACATGGATTTTAAATGGGGCCACAAAGTGTTTACAGCCTATCGCACCACAGGCAACTTCATCTGTGACAATGGCTTAGCAAGATGTAAATGTAAGAAACGAGCATATCAACAGGAAGTAAGTTAAACATTACAAAAAATTACGACCTACACATTTTATTTGGTTTATAAAACCAGTTTAAAGTGCAGTTACCAACTTCCACAGCATAAAAATCGTGTCACTTTCGACTATTTCTAAGCACAGTTGCACATACTAAAATCATACAATCATCAAAAGTAAAGTAGTCTTCAAAAAAGTTGCTTTACTTTCTGTGTGACTGCATTCAATTATAGTTTTTGGGAAGCGCATTCGTAGGAACCCATCATGACTCCATTATTGTGCAAAGGCCATTTATTAGGACAGGATTACAATAAACTTCATAACGTGTAACAACACAACAGACTGAACATTTCCGCTGTGGCTTCTCATTTGCCCCCTTCACCATTCTCTCACCATAATGCCTCACACGTGCTTTTCCCATTCGCTCCAGTAACTTCCTCCCATCACCATCGCCCTCCTCTATTCCTTTCTAAAACATCCTCCAAGCACCATTTCATTTGCCTGTTCCTGCTAACCTACCCCCAGATCCCCTTTCACCTGAACTCCTTATTCCTCCTCCCAAGGGGTAGATCCACCCACATCAGACTCTCCACCCTCAGATGTATCGCTTCCACGCTACAGCAACCTGTCCCAACCAGGCAACCTACATCAACAACCACCCTGAATCTGCAGGGCATGTGGGTGGCAAACGCTCTGACCTCCCCTACAGTGGCCGGAGAGCGGAAGAAGATGTCACTCCCCCCTCTGGCTCTCTTATCCCTGTTCCCATCCACTTGACTCCCTCCTCCACCCCAGCCAATCCTGTCCTCCCTCCCGCTTCCCACAGAACTTCCCGGGGAACGACTAGTCTGTGATCAGCCTCCCCGGGGCATTGCAGTCATGATGCCACTTCGGATCACAAACCACATACACTAAGTTCAGAATATACAGCACAATGTTATGAGTGCAATTAGTTTCCTAATCAAGATCTGAATCCATCAATTTTATATTTGTATTTCATATTATGTGGATAATTAAAAGTTTATATGGGTATGGTTTATACTTCATATGTACAGTCACTTCCTGTTTAAAACAGTGGTGCTTAACCATTTCACTTCTGGGGACCACCACTGAGTCATTACTGGAAGCTGAGGGCCCTCGGCCTAAGTAATTTCTATGATTTGAACATCAAAACAATACACACAAGTACAAAAATAAGTATACACCAAACAAATGATCAAATATTGAAAAATATTGTTTAATTGACAATCAAATATAGAAAAAGCTTTCACATTTTCAATGTGCTTCTTTATTTGTACACATTTTTATTAATTTTCATGTATTCATTTTAATATTATTTAATTTTGTAAAACAGTTGCAGACCACCTGAGTAGGTGTTGTGGACCCCGGGGTCTTCGGACTACAGGTTAAGAACCACTAGTCTAAAACATTCACTGCTTTTTTTTCATAGACAAGTCTACCCATGTGTATGCTTGGTTTAGTTATTAATACATACATGGTATACATATATTTACATTCTTATGCAGAGGAAGAGCAGTGTCTCACGTATGAATGTACAATAGGCCGGTTTCCTGTTATATGAGGGGGATAACATAGTGGCATGCCGGCACTTTCACTGAAGTCACTGCAAATGACGCCACTGTCTATGCTAATTTGTACTAAACTATTTTTTGTAGGACTTGTGTGATGTGTAGAAGAGAGTTCACAACAGGGAGTCGGGCCGCAAGAGGAGGGAGTTCAAACTGAGGGCTTTATTTGAGGAGGCTCACACTGAAGGCAGTGTATACGGAAACCCACATTGTGGCTTTGTTGGAGGCAGCTCATGGTGCTAGTGCAAGTGCACAACGCTGGGAGAAAGTACATGCTGCTGCAAAGGAGGAGAAAGCACGCACACTGGTGGTAAAAAGAGCACCTCCTGCTGGTAAAAAGCTCACTTGGTTAGGAATACACGCATGCTGCTGAGTGGAAAGGGTTACTGCTTAGAGGAAGCTCATGGTCCTGGGAAGAAGTGTACACCTTGCTAGGGGGATTTCAAATTCCTGGAAGCAGCTCACACTGCTGGAAGGAAGTACTGACAAGTAGCCTGGGAGAACGCTCAACCTGCTGAGAGGAAAAGAATGTTGACATGAGGAATCTCAAGGTTATGATTGGAGGAGCACACTGATCTGGAAGAAGTTGACTTTGATGGGAGGAAGTGACTATTGCTGTAAGGAAGCACACGCACTGCTGTGAAAAAGCTCATATTACTGTGAGGAATAAAACCCTGTCGAGAGAAAGCGTACAATACTGAGAGAAAATACACACTGGAGCAGGAAGCTTACACTGCTGGGAGGAAGTGCTTACTTCTGCGGCAGGAAGCACACATTGCTGTGAAGAAGTGCGTAATACTGTGAGAAGTGCACACAGTTGTGAGGAAACGGGCGCTTAATAAAGTCGGGCCTACAGAGTGGTTCGACGGGTCCACTGGGGAACGAAATAGGTTGATGTCAGGGGGTTGCGCCTACAAAGAGGAGCACTCAGCTAGTACCGGAAGAATACAGACAACATCAAGCTGAGAAAAAACTTTGCTTTGGCCTACTGAAAGAAAACAACAGATGTGAATCACTCTGTGACAGACCATTAAATAGTTCGTCCTCTGGCTGGGAGTAGGTTTCAGAGGACCTCCAAATGATCCCAAGTGACTCACTCTCTCAATCGGGACATACATACGTGACACTCTTGTTGGTGTAAAAGGTAATTTTATTAGAACAGGATTTAAACACAAACAATACTTCAAAACATTTAACTGTATATCTTTTAAAGCAGACTTTAACTTTTACAACTCCCTCGCCTTCATTTTCTCCTCAAATGTCTCCCTTCAATTTTCCTGCCGTATATGCTCCCCTATTCCGCCCATGCCTTCCTTGCCTGTAGCCTACCCCTCCCCGCTCTGATGCTTCACCTCCTTGTTTTCCCCCTGGAAGGGTGGACAAGCCCGCACCTGGCTCTCCACCCTCCCCCATCTCCTGCTACCTCTTCACAACTCACCTGTCCTAAATGACTGTTGACCCCCCCTACCTGACCTAACTAACCTGCCTAACTAAAAACCCTTCCTCCCCCTGTCTTCCTAAGCTGGGTGGGTGGTCACTAAATTAACCTCCTTCCCTCCTAAGTCGGCGCGCAAAAGGGCCGACCCCACCCTCCACCCCCCTTATAAACCTAACCTAATACCCGCCCCCACTTACCATCTATCCAATCGGGCGCCTTGCGCGCCACTTCCCCCGTCCCGAATCCACCCGCGGAGAGACTAGACTGCGTCTCTCTCTCCGCGGGTCCCTTCATTCTGATAAAAAATCACACTGTGCACATTCTCAGGGAGAAATGTCTGCCAATAGCATGTTCACAATCATGCATTTTATGGTGCTTTTAAAAAAGATGACTGAATACAACTGCATTGTTCGAAATGTATTTTTTTTTTTTTTTTTTTTTAATAAAGAAATTTTTATTGATTTTGCATGAAAACAGTAATAAATACAAATCAACATGATGCCAACGGGCATTTAGACAATGATGGTCGAGTCCTAGGTCCCCCCCACACCTTGTTGATACATACAATATACAATCTTTAAACCTAAAAGCCTGCCGTGCCCTCCCACCTCCCCCATATCTTGTTATGCTTATTTAAGCAACCTCTGGCCTCATATATAAGTTTCTCACGCTGCGCACACCAATCCACCCCCCGTCTCCACTTAATCAGTGTCGGCGCATTCTTTGCCTTCCATTCTGTCATTATATCCCTCTTGGCCACCAGGCATGCCACCCCTAAAAAGGTCCGGTCTGATCTTCGCAGCCCAATGTCACCCATGACCCCCAGGAGGAGGGGCACTGGCAACCTCTCCACCTCCTCCTGTAAGACCCCAGAAATCTCCTGCACAACCGCACCCCAGTAGGCCGCTATTATCGGGCATGCCCATACCATGTGGAAGAAGTCAGCTGTGGGGCTCCCACAACGTGTGCATTCCGCCGAGGAGCGGAGGCCCGCTCTGTGCAGTTTGTCGGGCGTGAGATATGCGGCATGCAGAAAGTAGGTTTGTATTAATCGGAGGCGAGTGGCCATTGTAAGAGAGCGCGGGGCCATCAGTGCTTCTGTCCAATCCATGTCCTCCATGGGACCCACCCAATCCTCCCACCTCTTGCGAAGTCCTCCCAGGGGGCCCGCCGCGACGGTAGTTAGGGTGCGATATATCTGGGAAACCCCTCCTCTGCCCAGGTTTCCCATCAGAGCCTTGGCTTCCATGGGGCTATGCTCGGGGATGATGTCCCCAGTCTGTACGTGGACTAGTAGGGCATGGCGCAACTGAAGATATCGGTAGAACTGTGTCTTGTTCAAGGCGTATTGTTTCTGGAGGTCCTGAAAGGACCGCATATGTGACCCTTCCCAGATATCACCTAGAGTGGAGATACCTATGTTGTCCCAGGTCTGAAGGCCCTCCAGGCCTGCCACATGTTCCAGCTGCCTCCCGTGCCATAGCGGGGTCTGTTGGGTAAGGCGTCCCCACCACCCCGTCACTTTCTGAGCCGTCCGCCATCCCTGTAGTACCACTTTGGTTACATCTGGGGTATCTCGAGGGATCGGATTCCCATAAAGGGTGCCGAAGATCTGTGGGTAGCCCATTGTTTGTAGTTCTAGTTTGTATGCGGGGTCTGACCAACCACCTACCACCCAGTCATTAATTACAAGTGTATGCATCGCTAGATAGTAGTATTGGATATTAGACATGCCTAAGCCCCCCTCGTATATGTCCCTCTGACATGTTTTAAGTGACAATCGTGCGCGAGTTCCGCCCCATATGAATTGGCGCGCTAAGGAATCCATCTCTCTGAACCATTTAGTGGGGATGGGAAGTGGGAAGTTCTGTAGGAGGTATAGGAGCCTGGGGAGGATCATCATCTTGTACAGCGCTATTCTGCCAAGTAGATTCAGGGGGAGCACCTTCCAGCGCAGGAGGTCGAGCTTGATTTTCTTTGTTAGTGGCGTGATATTAAGTTCCCACGCTAACTCGGGAAGAAGTGAGATATGTATTCCTAGGTATTTGAAGCTGTTTCTCCGAACTGGGATGTTTCGTTGCCAGTCTATACAGTCGCGAGAGCGGTGTAGGGGGACTAGCAGGGACTTGGCTGGGTTCAGGATCAGTCCTGAGGCTTCTGCGAAAAGTCTCAGGATTTCTAGGACGCGTGGGCCGCTTTTGGATGGGGTGGAGATATACAGGAGAACATCGTCTGCGTATAATGCCACTCGGTCTTCCGAACCGATGGGCCAGTGCCAGCCCTCAATCAATGGGTCGCTTCTCAGTAGTATCGCCAAGGGTTCTATTACTAGCGCAAAAAGTAGAGGGGATAGCGGGCATCCCTGTCGCGTTCCACGGCCAATGGGGAACGGGTCGGAGACTACTCCGTTCACCCGGACTCGGGCAGTCGGATTAGAGTATAGGAGTTTCACTAATCCTCTGAATTTCGGTCCGAGCCCATTTTTATGCAGGACCTGTTCGAGGTAAGACCAATCCACCGTATCAAAGGCCTTTTCAAAATCAAGTAGAAGTAGTGCCAAGTATTTGTGTGACAGAGTTTTGCGGTGCGCCAAAGCCAGATGTAACCGCCTGATGCAGTGCCTGGTACTACGGGTAGGCATGAAGCCACATTGGTCAGGGTGAACCAGTGTGGGCATTACCTCTTTTAGTCTGGAGGCAAGGATCGAGGAGAGTACCTTAATTTCGACATTTAGGAGCGAGATGGGCCGGTACGCTGAGCAGTGTCGTGAAGGGGGCTGGGTTTTGGGGATCACCACAATTGTCGCTTGATCAATCTCAGTGGGGAAGCGGCCTTGGTTTTCAGCTTCGTGGTACATGTTAAGTAGGTGGGGACCCAGGATGTGCCTGCATTTACTATATAGTTCTGCTGGGAAGCCGTCCGGGCCTGGGGTTTTGCCCGTTGCCAGGCTGGATATTGCACTGCCAATTTCTGCAAGGGTAATGGCCTCCTCCAATCTATTTCTCACCTCTGGGGACACCCTCGGAAGGGTAATATCGTTTAGTAGTGGGGTCTCTCTCTCAATGGGGGGCGTGGGTGCTTGGCATATAGACGCGTATAGTAGGAGGCAAAACTATGTGCAATTTCTGCAGATGTTTTAACAAGGGAGCCCGAGTCCTCTAGGATCTCGGGTATAATTCTGTCAGCCATGGGGCGCGTGGCTAGCCAGTGCAGCAGCTTCCCGTTTTTATCCCCCCATCCATATATTCGGGCTGCTGAGGCTCTCCACATGTGTTTGGCTGACTCCAGCATCATATGTTTGATATCCTCTCTCACCCTAGTCAGTCGCCTCATGGTAGAGGCCGAAGCCGAGTTTACATGCTGGCGTTCCAGTCTTAGGGCCTCGGTTTCCATTACAGAGATCTGGGAGTTCTGGTCTCGCTCACGGGACCGAAGAATGTATTTGGCGTGGCCTCTAAGAGTAGCCTTACAAGCGGCCCATATTATTCCTGGGGATTGAACCGAACCTACGTTAAGTTCAAAATATTGACTGAGGTGATTCCTGAGCTCCTGCGTGTAATCTTTATCCTGCAGGTGCCAAGCGTTCAGGCACCACATAGGCCGCTTGGTGGGGTCTACTCCGCCTAGTCAGATACGTATTGGCGCATGGTCCGAGACCCCTCGGGGGAGAATCTCTGCCCCGGTGATGTTTAAGAAGTCCAGAGCGGGCATAAACACAAGGTCTATTCTGGATTGCGTCTGGTGGGCCGCGGACGTGTGCGTGTACTGGCGCTCTCTGGGGTGCCAGGTGCGCCACACCTCGCACAGGCCGAGGCTTTCCGCCCAATTGCTTAGGGCTGAAGCCCTCTGAGATCTATTGGTGGTGATTTCCCCAGATATGTCCAGAGTTGGGTCAAGGACCGCATTGAAGTCGCCTCCCAGTAGGGTGGTCCCTTGGGGAAGTCCTGAGGTCACTCGGTGGAGCGAAAGTAGGAAGGTGTCAAGCCCCGCTCATACAAGGTTTAGCGGGTGCCCCTGAAGAGTCCCTGTGACTACTACGAATCTACCCTGTGGGTCGGACTGCATGGCTGTGATCACCATGGGTAAAGATCGGTGTAGTAGGATAGCCACCCCTCTAGAGCCTCTGGAGAACCCTGCGTGGTATACTCTATCATATCCTCCTCGCGCGAGCATAGGGCATCTGGATCCTAGGAGGTGGGTCTCCTGGAGGAGGACCACGGAGGGGGAATATCTACGGAGAGTGTGGAATACTGCTGATCTCTTGATCTTGTCTAATAGGCCATTTACATTCCAGGAAAGGACTTGGGTCATTGAGGGCCAAGCGTGAGGTGTGTAGGTGTTACGCAAGATTTAGTGTGCGGGTGTAAACCCAGGGACGAACATTTCAAACAATTTGGCAAAATCTTAAAGTTACAAACCAGGCTGACTAACTCGTAGCCCTTTAAACCCAACTCAAACTCCCCCCCCCCCCTGAAACTCACCCCCTCTCCATACTCCCACCCCGGAAGCATCTGTCGCCCAAAAACCCAACGAAAACCAGACAGCCAGCATTGCTGTCGTTGGGGTGGAGTGGTGGACCCCTCCTTTCTTTCGGATCAATTTCAATTAGCGGTCGCAAAACGAGCATTCAACACCATACTTTAGAAGGTCTCCGGTGTCGTCAACGGCAGTCCCACCGGGGCCTTCCCGAGCACATCAGGCGCGGCCAGTCTCTTCCCGCGTCCAACGAGGGGGCCGCACACGACTTGTCAGCCGAGCACCGGAGATTGACTTAGGCGACCATCTTCTGTCACTAGGGCCGGTGTCTGAGGCCCCGGAAGAGCGTCTGCTCTGATCTCAGTCTGTGAGCCTGAGTCTTGGGCCGTCTCGCCGTCCGCAGGAGTGTTCAGGTCTTTCCGCCTACCTCTCCGAGATCTGGTGCGTCGCCTGCTCCTCCGGGGCCCTTCTGAAGAGGGGGGTACGATACAAGGGGTTTTCCCGGCAGCCCCCGGGGGACCCCTCCGGGCCCCGATGCCCTCCTCCGTCAGCCAGTCCCACGCCTCCTCAGGTGATTCGAAGAAGTATGCTTTCCCAGCCATGAGAACTTTGAGGCGAGCAGGGAAGAGGAGCATGTACGAAAGTTGCATTGCCCTGAGTTTTTGCTTAACCTGCTCATACGACCTGTGGCGGGTTTGGACCTCTCTGGTGTAGTCCGGAAAAATTAGGATTTTGTGATTTTCCCATTGAAGATCTTCCAACCTCCTCGCTTCTTTAAGGATGTTGTCTCTGTCTTTAAAATTAAGAAATCGTGCGATCATTGGGCGCTTCGGGCCGCCCGGAGGGGGGCGAGGTGCGAGTGCCCTGTGGGCTCGTTCAACTGCGAACAGGGGCGAGAGGGATTGGTCCGGCATCCACGTTTTGATCCATCTCTCTAGGAACTCGGAGGCCTTGTCATCTTCTATACCCTCGGGGAAGCCGATAAAGCGTAAGTTGTTGCGTCTTGCCCGGTTTTCAGCATCCTCTGCACGGCGGTGAAGCTCGTTGGTTCGGGTCTGCAGTTGGGCCACTTTGATTTTGAGGTCAGACAAATCAGTATCATTCTGGGAAACTCGGGATTCCACCTCAGTGATTCGGTTTATTGCATTTCTAAGGTCTTGTCTGATGAGGCCCATATCCACTCGTACTTCTCCGATCTTGGTTTCTACGGCTGCCTGCGATGATTGAATAGCTTGGAGAATGGCGCTCACTCCGTCCAGGGTCGGACCCCCGCTGGCTGTGTCTCCCCCTCCCCGCTGGCCCGTCGTCGTCGTGAACTGATCGATTTTTTGTTGGGAGGGTGGAGGCTGTTTGTTCGCCTTGTCTTTTCCATCGTGGTGCCCGGGGCGGGGGCCGGGTGTGTCACACTCCCCGTATTTATGTTTTCAAGCCCAGGTTTTCAATTTGTTTTCCGGTGTCTTGGACCAGGGAAGGTATCGCTGTGCCGCTCCGCGCAGGGACGGTGGGGTGTCACTGTCTCAGGGGCGTCGTCTGGACTAATTTACTCTCTCTTGGGCCCTGTGGAAACATCTTTTGCTGGTACCGTTGAAAGACCCGGTCGTTGGCTCCCATCCGGTAGCTCCCCTCCTCTCACCCTCTGCCTAGGCGAAGGGGACTCACCATAGATCCGGGCTCAAGTCTCACCACACCCAGGATCTGGTGTTTCCGTAAATGGCCCCGTTTCGCCACACGCTGGCCTCTACTTCTCAGATCTGTCTCGACAAGGATCAATTGTCTATAGTTCGAGGCCTTAAAGTTCAGACTGTTTTGGGGTGTGTGTCTCCACTTCTCGGATCCTGGTCTGCTACCAGCTCTTGGTGTGGGCCTTGGCAAACCCCCTCCGGACGGAGATCTGAATGGGGTCCGGAGGTGGGCCACTGCCTGTCCCCCTCACCGTAGCAATGACAGGGGAGGGGGGGGTTTCACGACTCGTCGACCCCCTCTCCTTCCTTCTCCTCCACTCCTGGGCCCCGGGTAGTGTCTTCGTCCTCCCGGGCGGACCCGCCCGACCTCCAGTCGAGTCCCGACCCCCCGCGTGGCCCCAGCCCCTATTACGTACCGGGGGGGGGTGCGGGGGGAACAAGCAGCGGCGGCGGTCTTCCCGTCCTCGCCCGGCCGCTTCACTTCCGTCTCGCGGGCCAGGCAGGATGGATGGGGGGTCCAGGCCTACCGGCCTGCACCTGCAGGTCAATGCATAGGGCGGGGCCGCTCACCTGGTGCCTTCTTCCTCGGCCGCCCGGCCACAGGGATCCGCCGCCGGGGCCCGGTCCAGGCCCCCCCAGGGACTCTCTCCGTTCTTTCAGCCTGCTGCGCACGCCATCAGCTCAGCTATCGGCCTGGCCTCGGCCCAGCCAGGCGCGTCGCGGTCGCCATCTTGTTTTCCCTTCCCGGGATCGGCCCGATCTCCGCGCGGGCATAAAATGCAGGATCTCCGTTTTTTTTTGCCGTGCGCGACCCCCGCGAGACCCAGGGTCACAGGGGTGTCCGAAACGGCGTCTTTCAGCTCCCTTGGACCGTGCTAACTATGGGCGGATGACGGAGGGGTCCAGAGCACTCTCAGAGTGCGACCGCCATCTTGACGCCCGAAGCCACGCCCCCATTGTTCGAAATGTTAAATGCGCTCATACTTGCCAGTGGTTCTATGTGCTCTGCAAACCCTCAACTAGCCGAGGCATTTTAGCCAACAACACATTGCATTTGAAGGCTTGTAGGTTCGCAAGTAACAAAGTCGGGTCTAAAAAATCTCAGCATGACAAATGCTTTTGGCAAAAAAAATCAGTGCCTATATTTACTGTGGAAAATTGGAAATAACTGGTGCATATAGGTTTGGCCACTGATTGGTTGAAGCTTGGCCACTGATTGGTTCAGGGCATGATCTCAAACCCCACTGATAATTTCCAGCGTTCTTATTTAACAATTTATGAAATAAAAGTGAGAAAAGTATGCTTATCATTTATGATTATTTTACGCTAGGGGGTTGCTTCAGAAAGATTTGGAGCATTGGATTAGAGGAAGCTCACACATATAGGTGGGAGCTCACTGTGCTGGCAGGACGGGCATACTAATCGGAGGAAAGTCAGTTCGCACACACCCCAGATGTGTGAGTTTCACTCAGCCGTAGACATCAGTACAGCACACTGCTTAGGTTTAAATAAGTTTAGGGAACATGGGAATGTGGCAATCAAAGTAATGCTAGGTAATGTGGAATAAAAATTTGGCACCCAAGAGATGCTACTTTAGGAGAGGTGGGAAGGCAGTCAGTAAAATACTTTAAACACTTTAGCTACACATGGGAAAGGGGACAACAGCTAACCAAAACATGCTTATTTCAGATGGGCCACAAAAGTGAATGCTAGTACTAAACTGATAATTTCTGTAAATATATATTTTGGAATGGCCTTTTTTGCGTGGGTCACCCAAACTTTTAGCCTCTTTCCTTCTATTTGTTCTGACCTGTTTTTGTGGGCTTTAGGACTCTGGACACTTTACCACTGCTGACAGGTGCTAAAATGCATATGCTCTGTGTCTAACCTGTATTGGTGATTGGTTTATCCATGATTGGCATATTTGATTTACTAGTAAGTCCCTGGTAAAGTGCATGAGAGGTACCCAGGGCCAGTAAATCAAATGCTACTAGTGTGCTTCCAGCACTGATTGTGCCACCCACATGATTTGCCCTGCGAACATGCCTCAGGCCTGCCATTGCAGTGTCTGTGTGTGCAGTTTCAAACTGCCATGCCAACCTGGTAAGTGCACCCACTTGCCAGTCCTAAACCTTCACTTTTATTACTTATAATACACCCCTAAGGTAGGCCCTAGGGAGCCCCATAGGAAGAATGCGGTGTATTTAAAAGTTAGGATACATACTGGTGTGTTTAACATGTCCTGATAGTGAAATACTGCTAAATTCTGTTTTCACTATTGCAAGGCATATCTCTCCCATAGGTTAATATGAGGATTGACTTTAAATATCTTTTAAGGGCAATTTCCCATTGGCAGAAGATAGAGATTTGGAGTTTGGGGTCTTTGAACTCATAATTTAAAAATTCATCTTTTGGTAAAGTTGTTTTTTAGATTGTCAGTTTGAAAATGCCACTTTTAGAAAGTGGGCATTGTCTTGCTTAACCATGCTGTGCCCCTGTTTGGCTGCTGAATACACGTCTGCGTCAGACTGATGGTTGGGCTGTTTGTGAATTCACTCTTGACAGTGACACAAAAGGAGCTGCAGTTTGTCTTGCATATCCTGATGAAATTTCCTTGGCTAGAATGGGAGGGAGGAGCTGACACCTGCCCTTGAAGGGGCTGTGCCTTTCCCTCGCAATAGTCTCCAACCCCCTGGTGTTTGTCTGCGGCAGTGGAAGGAAGAGGCAGGGTCTTGTGCACTACAAATATTTTCTTTTTAGGCTTGCCTACTTCAAAGGCAGAAATAAGTATAAGTATTGGACTGCTGACCCCACAACTTTAGATTACTTCTGGATCAAGAGGAACCTTTGCCAAGGAGAAGAGCTTGATGGTTGAGGAGGGCCTGCCACTCTGCCTGTTGCCTTGCTGTGCTGGCCTGCTGCTGCTTCTGCCTAAAAAGGGAAAGGACTGGACTTTACATTTCGAAATCCTACTTGTGAAGTTTTTCCAAGGACTTGGACTGAGCATGCCCCCTGTTCCGAAGCCTGAGGGACATCAACTACTTCATCTGCCAGTGCCTGGGCCCTTCTTCTGAGATGCCTGTTTTGCTAAGTGGTGCCAAATCCAGTCCTTGGGCGCTTAGAAGTGAAAACTGGTAACCTGCAGCAGAAAATCCATGCATCGCTGTGTGCGTGACAGAAAAATCAACGCAGCGCCTGTCCTGTGTCTGAAAGTTTGATGCAGTGCCTGCCTCGCGGATGGGGAATCGACACAGTACCTGTACTCAATGCGGACCCTTTGCACAGTGCGTCGGACATTTCCACACATCAACCCTGGGTGTCAAAATCGTCAACATCACTGCACAGACCTGAGGCTGTTTGTCAGGAAATCGAAGCATCCCTCTCTGCGAAGAAAGAATCAATGAATCGCTTCCCTGGCGAAGAAAGAATCAACGCATGGCCTCACTTTTGAGTAAGGAATCACTGCATCGCTTGCTTTTCCGATGCACACATGCCTGTGCGGCTTTATTTTTGACGCATACCAGGTACTTTGTGCTAAAACAAGCATCCATTGATTTCTATGGATTAAGATCTTTTTACTTTAAAAAATAATATTTTTGCTTGTGTATGTTGGATTTTTGTAATTTTGGTCTTGTTGATTTAGATAAATATTGGCTATTGTTCTAATCTGGTGTGGAGTCTGTTTGTGGTGTTTTCACTGTGTTATTTTGTGTGCCAAGCTACAATGGAGGTGAGCACGAGTTATCTGAGCTGTGTATCTCCCTTACCCTGACAAGAGCGAGGGTATATATAAAACCTACTGCCAATAGGTAGTTATACTTAGGACCTGGTGTCCATAGGAAAAGCATTTTTTGTCTATAACTTTGGGGCTGTTTGATGAATCTTCCTTACATTTTGACCACTATCTTGCCACTCCCTTATGCTGCTGTTTGGAAAGCTTCCGAGTGATTCGTTAAATGGGGGCAGGGTAAAAGGGGGTTGTCCCAAAATGCATTTTCCCCATGCAATTTCCCACGGGCCTTTTAGGCACGCCTACAGCCTAAACCACTGGACAGAATTACACCAAATTTGGCAGAAAGCTAGATCTTTATCCAGAAAGAGTACTTTTTGTAATTTGATGTAAATCCATTCAGTAGTTTTGGAGTTATTAAATGAAAAAGAAGGTCGCAAGTTTTAGTTTCTTAGCATAAGTATAACTCTGTAGCTGCTGAATTTTGTATGAGCAAAATGTCAACCTAACTGTAATGTCCCTGTAACCATTGTTTTTTCTGTGAATATATATGTGTGTGTGTATATATATATATATATATATATATATATATATATATATAGCTCAAGTAAGGAAAGTAAGAAGCATCCTCAACACCAAGAACACTCTAGATTTGTTTACCTCACAAAGTCTTTTGCCATTTGTACATCAAAACCTTTGAGCATAGAATTGGCTCATTGCTGTTGTTGCCAAACTAGGCTAAACCTCTCTGATGAGCTGTAATAATAGTGAAACACATGTCAGGGGTTGCTTTTGCTCATTCCAGGTGGCTTGGATGGTATGTTACTAATCCAAAGCTGTAATACAGTGCCTGGAGTGGTGAAATACTTTTGTCATTTTACAGCCCAGCAAGGACGGCACTGAGCCAATTCAATGGTTAAATATTTTGCTTTACAAATGGCAAAAGACTTTGTCCATTTCTAGCTTAGTGTGGATAGCACTTTGCTAATCCTACACTTAAAAAGTTTACTAGAAAAACTGAAATTTGAGTTAAGTAAATCTAGAGTATCACTCGTGTTGCAGGGTGTTACTTACTTGGGGTGCTCCTCACCTACACCTGGGAACTACCCAGACATCTCTCTTCTTTTTTGCGTAATTTATGCGTCACTTTTGATTTGAACTGGGTACTCCCGTGTGTGTGGACAAAGCTAAGTCTCTCTGATGAGTGATAACAATAGCAATAACAGCAAAAGCACATGTCAAGGGTTGCTTTGGCTCATTCCAGGTTGGCTTGGATGGTATTTTACCAATTCAAAGCTGCAATACTGTGTCTGGAGTGGTGAAAGGCTTTTGTCATTTTACAGCTCAGCAAGGATGGCACTGAGCCAATCCTATGCTTAAAAAGTTTGCTGTACAATTGACAAAAACTGTGTCTTTCTAGATCAGTGTGGATGGCACTGTGATAATCCTATGCTTGCAAAATTTGCTAGAAAAATAGACATTTGAGGTATGCAAATCCATAGTGTCCATGGTGTTGCAGGGTGCTCTTTACTTGAGCTGCTGTCTACCTAAACTTGGGAACTACCCAGACTTCCTGCATCTTTTCTGCATAATTTATGCATCACTCTAAGCCTGAAAGGGCTTTGTTTTGACTCATACTGGGTGCTCCCTGGTGTCTGGATAAAGCTAAATCTCTTTGATGAGCTATCGTAATAGCGAAACATGTGTTAGGGGTTGGTATTGCTCATTCCCGGTTGGCTTAGATGGTGTTTTATCAACCCAAATCTGTAATACTGTGCCTGGAGTGGAGGCTTTTATTATTTTACAGCATTACAGCAATGGCACAGAGCCAATCCTAAGCTTACAGATTTTGCTGTACAAAAGGCAAAAGACTTTGGGCCTGATTCCGACCCCGGCGGTCCTTCCGGGGTCGGCGGGTGCACCGCCAACAGGCTGGCGGTGCTCCCCAGGGTATTCTGACCGCGGCGGTTTAGCCGCGGCCAGAAAGGGAAAACCGGCGGTCTCCCGCTGCCCTGTAGAATCCTCTATGGCGGCGCAGCTTGCTGCGCCGCCATGGGGATTCTGACCCCCATACCGCCATCCTGTTCCTAGCGGCTTCGGCCGCCAGGAACAGGATGGCGGTATGGGGTGTCGTGGGGCCCCCGTAAGAGGGCCCCACCCTGAATTTCAGTGTCTGCTTAGCAGACACTGAAATTCACGACGGGTGCTACTGCACCCGTCGCACATCCTCCACTCCGCCGGCTCCATTCGGAGCCGGCATCCTCATGGAGGGGTGTTTCCCACTGGGCTGGCGGGCGGCCTTTTGGCGGTCGCCCGCCAGCCCAGTGGGAAACCCAGAATACCCGCGGCGGTCTTTTGACCGCGCAGCGGTATTCTGGCGGTTCCCTCCAGGCGGGCGGCTCCCGCCGCCCGCCGGGGTCAGAATGACCCCCTTTGTCCCTTTTTAGATCCGCGTGGATGGCTCTATGTTAATCCTACACTTGAAAACTTTGGTAGGAAAACAGATATCTGAGGTAAGTACATTCAGAGTGTTGCTGGTGTTGCAGGGTGCTCCTTACTTGAGCTGCTCCCCACCTAAACTTGGGAAATACCCAGAGTTTCTTTCTTCTTTTTTGCATAATTTACCATCATTCTAACCCTGAAAGGGTTTTGTTTTGACTTTTACTGGGTGCTCCGTTGAGTCTGGAAAAAGCTAAACCTCTCTGATGAGCTATAATAGTAGGGAAACACGTACCAGAAGTTGCTTTTCCTCATTCCAGGTTGGCTTGGACGGTATTTTACCAATCCTTAGCTGTAATATTGTGCCTGGAGTGGTTAAAGGCTTTTGTCATTTTAGAGCTTGGCAAGGATGGTACTTAGCCAATTTTATCGTTAAAGATTTTGCTGTACAAATGGAAAAATACTCTGTCCCTCTTTTAGATTGACCAGGGTGGAATTGTGCAAACTCTAGGCTTAAAACTTTGCTAGAAAAACAGATGTTTGAAGTAAGCAAATCTAGAGTGTTGCTGATGTTGTAGGGTGCTCCTTACTTGAGGGGCTCTCCACCTAAACTTGGGAACTACCTAGAGATGTCTCTTTTTTTCACACAATTTGTGCACCACTCTAACCCTGAAAGTGGTTTGTGTGTATGGATAGATAGATAAATATGTACACTTTTAAAATGTTCCAGCATTCTTTACATGAGCATCTAGGGGTTAAGGCTGTTAATATGGATCCCATGAGGGATGTTATTTTAGGGGACATGTGGGTGGTGTCCCTAAACTAAAAGATTTTCAGAATCATTAAACCAGGTATGGTGAAAACGCAGGTGAAGTAAGCAAGAGGATTCTCCTGAGGTGAAACATTTCAGCTCCCATATTGTAGGAAGCTGGCCTGGTGTGTGGCGGGTACCTAAGGTACTTACACCTTATACCAGGTCCAGGTATCCCCTATTAGTGTAGTGTAGGTAGTGTCTGGAAGCCTGGTTCTCTAGAGGTAGCTGCAGATGAGCAGCCTAGGCTTATCTACAAGACATACAAACCTCATGCAATACCACTGTAGTCACACAGCACTCACACACAAAAGAAAACACTCAGTGTTACAAATATAAAGGTACTTTATTTTAGTGACACAATACCTAGAGAGGCAACTCTCCAATAGGAGGTAAGTGACACACCAAATATATACTCTAGTTAACAGAAATAAGCATAGAAAATATTGGAAAACAGTGTAATTGCAGTTAGACAATAGTGACCCTACGGGGAGCCAAACAATATACTAAAACAATGAAATGCGAACACAGGACCCTCACCTAGGTAAGTGGAATGTGTAGAGGGAAGATAGGGGTACTAGGAAACCCCAAAGGTAAGTACCACAGTGGCCCCTACCGACCAGGAGAAAAGGAGAAAGTTCATAGATTTTCTCCAAACCACCCAAAAGGTAGGAAAAGAAGAAAATTCAACACCCAGACATGACTGCAAGAAACCAGCAGTGAATTCTTGAAGAGGAAGACCTGTGGAAGAAGGGACCAAGCCCAGAAGTCACAGAAGTGTCCAGGAGGAGTAGAAGCTACTATCCAACCAGCTGTGGATGCAGGAGTTGGTCAACGGTGATGTGCAGAAGGTCAGCACTGCAGCCTTGGAGTTGGTGAAGAGTTCCTGAGGGATGCAGACAATGTCCCGTGCTGGAAGAGGAATTGCACTTGGGTGCTGTTGCAGGAATTCCACCAACAAGCCTTGGCAAAGGCAAAGGTCGAGGTTGGTGAAAAAGTGGAGCTGCTGCGGACCAGCAAGGCCCAGGAGGACTCAACCCAGGAGGGGGAGTCAGAGGGGGCTTTCAGTGACACAGAGAGCCTACAGGAGCAGAGCCAGCACCCACAGGAGTCCCACAGGATAGGGACACAGGATTCACAGAAGAGCCCATGCAGCACAATTGGAGAAGGGTCCCACACCGCAGGAGAACCAGGCAGAGGGTTGTGCATCCCAAGAAGGAGTGCTGAGGGCTGGAGTTACAGGTAACCTGAAGATCCCTTTGAGGAGATATAAACAAGCCTTGGCAGCTGCAACAGATGTGGGGTACTGGGGTACTGTCCTGCATGGAAAGGTAAGCTCTTATCTCCACCAAAGTTGGACAACTGGCAGAGAGGATCAAGAGGACTACTCCAGACCACCACCCGCGATGCAGTATCCATGCAGCTCAGGATGAGAGGAGATCCACCCAGCCGGTCGTCATTGCAGTAGGTGCCCGACGATACAGGGGAGTGACTCCTTCACTCCAAGGGAGATTCCTTCTTCCTTCTCATGCAGGCTATAGACTTGCCACCCTCAAAGGATTCACAACCAGGGAAATGTTGCAGAAGCTGGAAGGAGCAGTGGAAACAATGTTACAAGCAGAGTCTTCGTCGTGGATGCAGATTGTCGGTTCCTGGAGGGTCCAGTTGCTGTTACAGTGTCTAGAAGCCGAAGTAAGGTTGCAGAGGCGTCCTGCTGAAATCTTGTAAGCCGAATCTGAGGACCGACCCAAGAGAGAGACCCTAAATAGCCATGAAAGGGGGATTGGTCACCTAGCCAGGTGACAACTTATCTGGATGGGGCTCTTACGTCACCTGCCTGGCCTTGCCACTCAGATGCTCCCAGAGGTCCCTGCCAACCTTGGATTCAAGATGGCAGAACCCAGGGACTATTTTGAGGAGCTCTGAGCACCACCCATGGGGTGGTGATGGACAGAGGAGTGGTTACTCCCCTTTTCATTGTTCAGTTTCGCACTAGAGGAGGGACTGGAGGTCCCTGAACCAGTGTAGACCGCTTTAGGCATGGAGAGCACCCAATGTGCCCTTCAAAGCATACCAGTGGCTTGGGGAGGCTACCCCTCCCAAGCCACGTAGCACCTGTTTCCAACGGGAGAGGTTGTTACCCACATCTCCCAAAGGAAATTCTTTGTTCTGCCTTCTTGGGCTTGAGCTGTTCAAGCAGCAGGAGGGCAGAAACCTGTCTGAGGTGTGGCAGCAGCTTGGGCTGCCTGGAAAACTCTGGAAGATTGGTATGAGCAATGCTGGGGGTCCTCTAAGGATCCTCCTGAGTGCATGGAATCATACTTCCAATACTAGCAACAGTATTGGGGTATGATTCCGAAATGTTTATACCAAACATGCCTAGGTTTAGAGTTACCATTATGTAGCTGGACATAGGTAGTGACCTACGTCCAGTACACACATAAAATGGCATCCACTCACTCATGAAGTCCATGAAAATGGCACTGGAGTTCGCGGGAGCCACTCTGCTAGTGCTGGGGTGCACTCACATGCAGGTACTTGCACCCTGCCCTGTGGGCTTGGAGGGCCTCCCATAGGGGTGACTTACAGTGACCCGGTTCAGTGCCCTCTAGTGAAAAAGGGTGCGTGCACCCTTTAATTCAGGCTGCAATGGGAGGCCTGCAGAACACTTTGCATGGGCTCCCCAAGGGTGGCATAATACATGCTACAGCCCTTGGGGATCCCCTGATACCCCAATGCCCTGGGTACCTGTGAACCATATACTAGTGACTTACATAGGGGCTCCAGTACGCCAAATGTGGGGTGAAAATGGTACAAGTTACCAAGTTAGAAGAGACAGAGCATGGGTCCTGGTTAGCAGGATCCCAGTGAACACAGTCAAACACACTGACAACAGGCAGAAAATGGGGGTAACCATGCCAAGAAAGAGGGTACTTTCCATACACATCCCCCCCCCCAAGTGAAGGACAAGAAGGCTAACCTTTCTCAGATGAGTCTTCATTGCCTAAGTGGAAATATCTAGAGTCCATCTGCATTGGAGTGGTTACTCCCAGGTCTATGTTCCACTGTATAGTCCGTTCCCCATTGGGATATGGACCACCTCAACAGTTTGGGATTGTCTCATTTAGTCTGTTTTAACTACAGAAGGGGCTTGTGGTCTGTCTGAACAATGAAGTGAGTGACAAAGAGTCATGGCTTCAGCTTCTTCAAGGCCCAGACCACACCAAAGGCCTCCCTTTCTATGGCTGACCAACACCTTTCCCTGGGGGTCAACCTTCTGCTTACAAAAGCTACTGGTTGGTCCTGGCCCTCAGTGTTAAGCTGAGCTAGAACTACCCCACCCTAATTCAGAAGCATCAGTCTGGACTATGAATTTTTTAGAGTAACAAGGGCTTTTTAGGACAGGTGTAGAGCACATGGCCTGTTTTAGCTCATCAAAAGCCTTTTGACAGCTAGCTGTCCACAATACCTTTTTAGGCATCTTCTTGCTGGTGAGGTCATTAAGAGAAGCTGCAATGGAGCCATAGTTCTTAATGAACCTCTTATAGTACCCTGTGAGGCCTAACAAGGCTTTGAGTTGTAGGGGGAGCCCATTCCTACTATGAACTTCCTGGAGTAGTCAGGGCTTTTTAACACAGGGCAGACCACATGGCCTGTTTGAGGTCTTCAAAAGCTTTTCGACAGCTAGCTGTCCCAAAAACCTTTTTAGGCATTCTCTTTGTGGTGAGGTAATTAAGAGGGGCTACAGTGGAGCCATAATTCTTAATGAACCTCCCGTAATACCCAGTAAGGCGTAAGAAGGCTCTCACTTGGGTGTGTGTAGAAGGGGGAGTCCAATCTAAAATAGTTTGGATCTTCCACGGTAGTGGTTGAATCTGGCCTCCACTTACCAGTTGGCCCAGATACACAACCTTCCCCTGCCCTATCTGGCAATTAGAGGCCTTGATAGTGAGGCCTGCTTTTTGCAGAGCTTCCAAAACATTCCAGAGGTGGACCAGGTGGTCATCCCAGGTGGAGCTAAAGACAGCTATACAGTCTAGATATGCTGCACTATAGGCCTCCAATCCTTGGGGGACTGTAGTCACCAGACTCTGAAAAGTGGCAGGTGCATTTTGCAGACCAAAGAGCATTACTGTGAAGTGATAATGTCCTACAATGGTTGAAAAAGCTGTGTTTGGTTTAGCATCGTCTGATAGTTTGATCTGCCAATAGCATGCAGCCAGATCAAATGTGCTAAGATACTTGGCAGATGCCAGTGTGCCTATTAGCTCATCTGCCCTAGGGATAGGCTGGGCATCTGTTTTTCTGACAGTAATGAGCCCTCTGTAGTCCACACAGAACCTCATTTCTCTTTTCCCATTCTGAGAGTGACGTTTTGGTACCAGCACCACTGGGCTAGCACAGGGGTAATCAGAGTGCTCAATGACTCCTAGGTCCAGCATCTTTTGCACTTCTGCTTTGATGCAGTCTCTAACATGGTCGGGTTGCCTATAGACTTTGCTTTTTATGGGAAAGCTGTCCCTTCTATCAATGGTGTGCTCACACCATGTTGTCTGACCAGGTGTCAGAGAGAACAGTTCTGAGAACTGTCCGAGGAGGTTCCTGCAGTCTTATTTCTGAGATTCAGAAAGACAGTCTGCCAGGAATAATCCATCCACTGAGCCATTAGCTGCAGTGTTGGAGAAGAGGTCAAGGAGAGGGTCACTCTCTTCTTCCTGTCCCTCATCAGTGGCCATGAGTAGGGTCATTTCAGCCTTGTCATTGTAGGTCTTCAAGTGGTTCACATGAAGCACCCTGAGCGGGCTTCTGGGAGTGCCAAGGTCCACCAAGTAGGTGACCTCACTCTCTTCTTCTCTATTGTGTGGGGGCCACTCCACTTGTCTTGGAGTGCCCTGGGAGCCACAGGCTCCAGGACCCCCAACCTCTGCCCTGGCTTGTAAACAGTTAGGACAGCCTTCTGGTCATGCCACTGCTTTTGCAGTTCTTGGCTGCCCTGAAGGTTTTTTATTGGCCTTTTTCATATACTCAGCCATCCTTGAGCTGAGGCCAAATACATAGTCCACTATGTCTTGTTTAAGGGGCTTGAGAGTATGCTCCCAGCTCTCTCTGACAAGAGCAAAAGGACCCCTAAGAGGGTGCCCAAAAAGAAGTTCAAAGGGGCTGTAGCCCACTCCCTTCTGAGAAACCTCCCTCTAGGCAAAAAAGGAAGCATGGCAATAGGACATCCCATCTCCTTCTGAGCTTTTCAGAGAGTCCCATGATCATGCCCTTGAGAGTCTTGTTAAATCTCTCAACCAAACCATTGGTTTGGGAGTGATAAGGGGTGGTGAACTTGTAAGTTACACCACATTCCTTCTATGTTGCCTTAAGGTATACAGACATAAAGTTGGTACCTCTGTCTGATACCACCTCTTTAGAAAGCCCACTCTTGAGAAAATTCCCAGGAGGGCTTTTGCCACTGCAGGAGCTGTAGTGCTCCTTAGAGGAATAGCTTCTGTGTATCTGGTGGCATGGTCCACCACCACAAGATTGAACCTGTTCCCAGAAGCTAAGGACGGGTTTAGGGGGTCAACAATATTGGCCCCAACCCTCTCAAATGGAACCCCAACCACAGGCAGTGGAACTAACAGGAATTTTGAGGTGCCACCTGTCTTACCACTGGCTTGACAGGTAACACAGGAGGGACAAAACTCCTTAGTATCTTCAGACATGTGGGGCCAGTGAAAGTGAGGGGAAAGCCTGTCCCAAGTCTTGCTTGCTCCAAGTGTCTAGCCAGGGGAGTGTCATGTGCCACAGTCAACAAAGAGTTTCTATATTACAGAGGTACTACCAATCTCCTGATGGCACCAGGTTTGGGTTCCATTGGTTCTGAATATAAGAGGTTGTCTTCTCAGTACACCTTGTGGATGCCACTGACATCCCCTGCTTCTTGAAGGGCAGCTTGCTGTCTCAACCCTTCCAGTGTGGGACAGGTTTTCAGAGTCATACTGAATTCCTCCCTGGCAGGCCCCCCGGCACCTGAGAGTTCAGCTGTGTTAGCCTTCAGCTTTTCAGGTGTAGGTTTTTCCAAGGGAGTAGATTCCTCCTCCTCAAAGGGGGAATCTTCACTGGAGGGTGGGGTAGGAGGCAACATTTTGCCTTTACTACCCTTGAGTTTTGAAAGTTTTTGGGCCATTGTTCCAGGCTCCAAGTTTCCTTTTAGCTTCTTGGCCTGTGCCCTGGCCAAAGCAAACATATGCCCTGGAATGCCCAGCATTGCTGCACGGGCCTCCAACTCTACTTCAGCCCAAGCTGAAATCTCCAAGTCATTGCTAGAAAAATAGACAATTGAGGTATGCAAATCCATAGTGTCCATGGTGTTGCAGGGTGCTCTTTACTTGAGCTGCTGTCTACCTAAACTTGGGAACTACCCAGACTTCCTGCATCTTTTCTGCATAATTTATGCATCACTCTAAGCCTGAAAGGGTTTTGTTTTGACTCATACTGGGTGCTCCCTGGTGTCTGGATAAAGCTAAATCTCTTTGATGAGCTATAGTAATAACGAAACATGTGTTAGGGGTTGGTATTGCTCATTCCCGGTTGGCTTAGATGGTGTTTTATCAACCCAAATCTGTAATACTGTGCCTGGAGTGGAGGCTTTTATTATTTTACAGCATTACAGCAATGGCACTGAGCCAATCCTAAGCTTACAGATTTTGCTGTACAAAAGGCAAAATACTTTGGCGGTCATTCCAACGGCGGCGGGCGGCGGTAGCCGCCCGCCTGGCCGGAACCGCCGAATCACCGCACTGCGGTCAAAAGACCGCAGCGGTCATTCTGGCTTTCCCGCTGGGCCGGCAGGTGACCGCCAAAAGGCCGCCCGCCGGCCCAGCGGGAAAGCCCCAGCAACGATGAAGCCGGCTCCGAATGGAGCCGGCGGAGTTGCTGGGGTGCGACGGGTGCAGTGGCACCCGTCGCGATTTTCAGTGTCTGCAAAGCAGACACTGAAAATCATTATGGGGCCCTGTTAGGGGGCCCCTGCACTGCCCATGCCAGTGCAGGGCCCCCAGGGGCCCCACGACACCCGTTCCCGCCATCCTGTTCCTGGCGGTAAAAACCACCAGGAACAGGATGGCGGGAAGGGGGTCGGAATCCCCATGGCGGCGCTGCAAGCAGCGCCGCCATGGAGGATTCTCTGTGTCAGGGGGAAACCGCCAGTTCCCCTTTTCTGACCGCGGCTTTACCGCCGCGGTCAGAATGGCCCAGGAAGCACCGCCAGCCTGTTGGCGGTGCTTCCGCGGTCGTTGGCCCTGGCGGTCGGTGACCGCCAGGGTCAGAATGACCCCCTTTGTCCCTTTTTAAATCCGCGTGGATGGCTCTGTGTTAATCCTACACTTGAAAACTTTGGTAGGAAAACAGATATCTGAGGTAAGTACATTCAGAGTGTTGCTGGTGTTGCAGGGTGCTCCTTACTTGAGCTGCTCCCCACCTAAACTTGGGAAATACCCAGAGTTTCTTTCTTCTTTTTTGCATAATTTTCCATCATTCTAACCCTGAAAGGGTTTTGTTTTGACTTTTACTGGGTGCTCCGTTGAGTCTGGAAAAAGCTAAACCTCTCTGATGAGCTATAATAGTAGGGAAACACGTACCAGAAGTTGCTTTTCCTCATTCCAGGTTGGCTTGGACGGTATTTTACCAATCCTTAGCTGTAATATTGTGCCTGGAGTGGTTAAAGGCTTTTGCCATTTTAGAGCTTGGCAAGGATGGTACTTAGCCAATTTTATCGTTAAAGATTTTGCTGTACAAATGGAAAAATACTCTGTCCCTCTTTTAGATTGACCAGGGTGGAATTGTGCAAACTCTAGGCTTAAAACTTTGCTAGAAAAACAGATGTTTGAAGTAAGCAAATCTAGAGTGTTGCTGATGTTGTAGGGTGCTCCTTACTTGAAGTGCTCTCCACCTAAACTTGGGAACTACCTAGAGATGTTTTTTTTTTGTTCACACAATTTGTGCACCACTCTAACCCTGAAAGTGGTTTGTGTGTATGGATAGATAGATAAATATGTACACTTTTAAAATGTTCCAGCATTCTTTACATGAGCATCTAGGGGTTATGGCTGTTAATATGGATCCCATGAGGGATGTTATTTTAGGGGACATGTGGGTGGTGTCCCTAAACTAAAAGATTTTCAGAATGATTAAACCAGGTATGGTGAAAACGCAGGTGAAGTAAGCAAGAGGATTCTCCTGAGGTGAAACATTTCAGCTCCCATATTGTAGGAAGCTGGCCTGGTGTGTGGCGGGTACCTAAGGTACTTACACCTTATACCAGGTCCAGGTATCCCCTATTAGTGTAGTGTAGGTAGTGTCTGGAAGCCTGGTTCTCTAGAGGTAGCTGCAGATGAGCAGCCTAGGCTTATCTACAAGACATACAAACCTCATGCAATTCCACTGTAGTCACACAGCACTCACACACAAAAGAAAACCCTCAGTGTTACAAATAAAAAGGTACTTTATTTTAGTGACACAATACCAAGAGAGGCAACTCTCCAATAGGAGGTAAGTGACACACCAAATATATACTCTAGTTAACAGAAATAAGCATAGAAAATATTAGAAAACAGTGTAATTGCAGTTAGACAATAGTGACCCTACGGGGAGCCAAACAATATACTAAAACAATGAAATGCGAACACAGGACCCTCACTTAGGTAAGTGGAATGTGTAGAGGGAAGATAGGGGTACTAGGAAACCCCAAAGGTAAGTACCACAGTGGCCCCTACCGACCAGGAGAAAAGGAGAAAGTTCATAGATTTTCTCCAAACCACCCAATAGGTAGGAAAAGAAGAAAATTCAACACCCAGACATGACTGCAAGAAACCAGCAGTGAATTCTTGAAGAGTAAGACCCGTGGAAGAAGGGACCAAGCCCAGAAGTCACAGAAGTGTCCAGGAGGAGAAGAAGCTACTATCCAACCAGCTGTGGATGCAGGAGTTGGTCAACTGTGATGTGAAGAAGGTCAGCACTGCAGCCTTGGAGTTGGTGAAGAGTTCCTGAGGGATGCAGACAATGTCCCGTGCTGGAAGAGGAATTGCACTTGGGTGCTGTTGCAGGAATTCCACCAACAAGCCTTGGCAAAGGCAAAGGTCGAGGTTGGTGAAAAAGTGGAGCTGCTGCGGACCAGCAAGGCCCAGGAGGACTCAACCCAGGAGGGGGAGTCAGAGGGGGCTTTCAGTGACACAGAGAGCCTACAGGAGCAGAGCCAGCACCCACAGGAGTCCCACAGGATAGGGACACAGGATTCACAGAAGAGCCCATGCAGCACAATTGGAGAAGGGTCCCACACCGCAGGAGAACCAGGCAGAGGGTTGTGCATCCCAAGAAGGAGTGGTGAGGGCTGGAGTTACAGGTAACCTGAAGATCCCTTTGAGGAGATATAAACAAGCCTTGGCAGCTGCAACAGATGTGGGGTACTGGGGTACTGTCCTGCATGGAAAGGTAAGCTCTTATCTCCACCAAAGTTGGACAACTGGCAGAGAGGATCAAGAGGACTACTCCAGACCACCACCCGCGATGCAGTATCCATGCAGCTCAGGATGAGAGGAGATCCACCCAGCCGGTCGTCATTGCAGTAGGTGCCTGACGATGCAGGGGAGTGAGTCCTTCACTCCAAGGGAGATTCCTTCTTCCTTCTCATGCAGGCTATAGACTTGCCACCCTCAGAGGATTCACAACCAGGGAAATGTTGCAGAAGCTGGAAGGAGCAGTGGAAACAATGTTACAAGCAGAGTCTTCGTCGTGGATGCAGATTGTCGGTTCCTGGAGGGTCCAGTTGCTGTTACAGTGTCTAGAAGCCGAAGTAAGGTTGCAGAGGAGTCCTGCTGAAATCTTGTAAGCCGAATCTGAGGACCGACCCAAGAGAGAGACCCTAAATAGCCATGAAAGGGGGATTGGTCACCTAGCCAGGTGACAACTTATCTGGATGGGGCTCTTACGTCACCTGCCTGGCCTTGCCACTCAGATGCTCCCAGAGGTCCCTGCCAACCTTGGATTCAAGATGGCAGAACCCAGGGACTATCTTGAGGAGCTCTGAGCACCACCCATGGGGTGGTGATGGACAGAGTAGTGGTTACTCCCCTTTTCATTGTTCAGTTTCACACTAGAGGAGGGACTGGAGGTCCCTGAACCAGTGTAGACCGCTTTATGCATGGAGAGCACCAAATGTGCCCTTCAAAGCATACCAGTGGCTTGGGGAGGCTACCCCTCCCAAGCCACGTAGCACCTGTTTCCAACGGGAGAGGTTGTTACCCACATCTCCCAAAGGAAATTCTTTGTTCTGCCTTCCTGGGCTTGAGCTGTTCAAGCAGCAGGAGGGCAGAAACCTGTCTGAGGTGTGGCAGCAGCTTGGGCTGCCTGGAAAACCCCGGAAGATTGGTATGAGCAATGCTGGGGGTCCTCTAAGGATCCTCCTGAGTGTATGGAATCATACTTCCAATACTAGCAACAGTATTGGGGTATGATTCCGAAATGTTTATACCAAACATGCCTAGGTTTAGAGTTACCATTATGTAGCTGGACATAGGTAGTGACCTACGTCCAGTACACACATAAAATGGCATCCCATCACTCATGAAGTCCATGAAAATGGCACTGGAGTTCGCGGGAGCCACTCTGCTAGTGCTGGGGTGCACTCACATGCAGGTACTTGCACCCTGCCCTGTGGGCTTGGAGGGCCTCCCATAGGGGTGACTTACAGTGACCCGGTTCAGTGCCCTATAGTGAAAAAGGGTGCGTACACCCTTTAATTCAGACTGCAATGGGAGGCCTGCAGAACACTTTGCATGGGCTCCCCAAGGGTGGCATAATACATGCTACAGCCCTTGGGGATCCCCTGATACCCCAATGCCCTTGGTACCTGTGTACCATATACTAGGGACTTACATAGGGGCACCAGTATGCCAAATGTGGGGTGAAAATGGTACAAGTTACCAAGTTAGAAGAGACAGAGCATAATCACTGGGGTCCTGGTTAGCAGGATCCCAGTGAACACAGTCAAACACACTGACAACAGGCAGAAAATGGGGGTAACCATGCCAAGAAAGAGGGTACTTTCCTACACATCCCCCCCCCCAAGTGAAGGACAAGAAGGCTAACCTTTCTCAGATGAGTCTTCATTGCCTAAGTGGAAATATCTAGAGTCCATCTGCATTGGAGTGGTTACTCCCAGGTCTATGTTCCACTGTATAGTCCATTCCCCATTGGGATATGGACCACCTCAACAGTTTGGGATTGTCTCATTTAGTCTGTTTTAACTACAGAAGGGGCTTGTGGTCTGTCTGAACAATGAAGTGAGTGACAAAGAGTCATGGCTTCAGCTTCTTCAAGGCCCAGACCACACCAAAGGCCTCCCTTTCTATGGCTGACCAACACCTTTCCCTGGGGGTCAACCTTCTGCTTACAAAAGCTACTGGTTGGTCCTGGCCCTCAGTGTTAAGCTGAGCTAGAACTACCCCACCCTAATTCAGAAGCATCAGTCTGGACTATGAATTTTTTAGAGTAACAAGGGGCTTTTTAGGACAGGTGTAGAGCACATGGCCTGTTTTAGCTCATCAAAAGCCTTTTGACAGCTAGCTGTCCACAATACCTTTTTAGGCATCTTCTTGCTGGTGAGGTCATTAAGAGGAGCTGCAATGGAGCCATAGTTCTTAATGAACCTCCTATAGTACCCTGTGAGGCCTAAGAAGGCTTTGAGTTGTAGGGGGAGCCCATTCCTACTATGAACTTCCTGGAGTAGTCAGGGCTTTTTAACACAGGGCAGACCACATGGCCTGTTTGAGGTCTTCAAAAGCTTTTCGACAGCTAGCTGTCCCAAAAACCTTTTTAGGCATTCTCTTTGAGGTGAGGTAATTAAGAGGGGCTACAGTGGAGCCATAATTCTTAATGAACCTCCCGTAATACCCAGTAAGGCGTAAGAAGGCTCTCACTTGGGTGTGTGTAGAAGGGGGAGTCCAATCTAAAATAGTTTGGATCTTCCACGGTAGTGGTTGAATCTGCCCTCCACTTACCAGTTGGCCCAGATACACAACCTTCCCCTGCCCTATCTGGCAATTAGAGGCCTTGATAGTGAGGCCTGCTTTTTGCAGAGCCTCCAAAACATTCCAGAGGTGGACCAGGTGGTCATCCCAGGTGGAGCTAAAGACAGCTATACAGTCTAGATATGCTGCACTATAGGCCTCCAATCCTTGGGGGACTGTAGTCACCAGACTCTGAAAAGTGGCAGGTGCATTTTGCAGACCAAAGAGCATTACTGTGAAGTGATAATGTCCTACAATGGTTGAAAAAGCTGTGTTTGGTTTAGCATCGTCTGATAGTTTGATCTGCCAATAGCCTGCAGCCAGATCAAATGTGCTAAGATACTTGGCAGATGCCAGTGTGCCTATTAGCTCATCTGCCCTAGGGATAGGCTGGGCATCTGTTTTTCTGACAGTAATGAGCCCTCTGTAGTCCACACAGAACCTCATTTCTCTTTTCTCATTCTGAGAGTGACGTTTTGGTACCAGCACCACTGGGCTAGCACAGGGGTAATCAGAGTGCTCAATGACTCCTAGGTCCAGCATCTTTTGCACTTCTGCTTTGATGCAGTCTCTAACATGGTCGGGTTGCCTATAGATTTTGCTTTTTATGGGAAAGCTGTCCCTTCTATCAATGGTGTGCTCACACCATGTTGTCTGACCAGGTGTCAGAGAGAACAGTTCTGAGAACTGTCCGAGGAGGTTCCTGCAGTCTTATTTCTGAGATTCAAAAAGACAGTCTGCCAGGAATAATCCATCCACTGAGCCATTAGCTGCAGTGTTGGAGAAGAGGTCAAGGAGAGGGTCACTCTCTTCTTCCTGTCCCTCATCAGTGGCCATGAGTAGGGTCATTTCAGCCTTGTCATTGTAGGTCTTCAAGTGGTTCACATGAAGCACCCTGAGCGGGCTTCTGGGAGTGCCAAGGTCCACCAAGTAGGTGACCTCACTCTCTTCTTCTCTATTGTGTGGGGGCCACTCCACTTGTCTTGGAGTGCCCTGGGAGCCACAGGCTCCAGGACCCCCAACCTCTGCCCTGGCTTGTAAACAGTTAGGACAGCCTTCTGGTCATGCCACTGCTTTTGCAGTTCTTGGCTGCCCTGAAGGTTTTTTATTGGCCTTTTTCATATACTCAGCCATCCTTGAGCTGAGGCCAAATACATAGTCCACTATGTCTTGTTTAAGGGGCTTGAGAGTATGCTCCCAGCTCTCTCTGACAAGAGCAAAAGGACCCCTAAAAGGGTGCCCAAAAAGAAGTTCAAAGGGGCTGTAGCCCACTCCCTTCTGAGAAACCTCCCTCTAGGCAAAAAAGGAAGCATGGCAATAGGACATCCCATCTCCTTCTGAGCTTTTCAGAGAGTCCCATGATCATGCCCTTGAGAGTCTTGTTAACTCTCTCAACCAAACCATTGGTTTGGGAGTGATAAGGGGTGGTGAACTTGTAAGTTACACCACATTCCTTCTACGTTGCCTTAAGGTATACAGACATAAAGTTGGTACCTCTGTCTGATACCACCTCTTTAGAAAGCCCACTCTTGAGAAAATTCCCAGGAGGGCTTTTGCCACTGCAGGAGCTGTAGTGCTCCTTAGAGGAATAGCTTCTGTGTATCTGGTGGCATGGTCCACCACCACAAGATTGAACCTGTTTCCAGAAGCTAAGGACGGGTTTAGGGGGTCAACAATATCGGCCCCAACCCTCTCAAATGGAACCCCAACCACAGGCAGTGGAACTAACAGGAATTTTGAGGTGCCACCTGTCTTACCACTGGCTTGACAGGTAACACAGGAGGGACAAATCTCCTTAGTATCTTCAGACATGTGGGGCCAGTGAAAGTGAGGGGAAAGCCTGTCCCAAGTCTTGCTTGCCCCAAGTGTCTAGCCAGGGGAGTGTCATGTGCCACAGCCAACAAATAGTTTCTATATTACAGAGGTACTACCAATCTCCTGATGGCACTAGGTTTGGGTTCCATTGGTTCTGAATATAAGAGGTTGTCTTCTCAGTACACCTTGTGGATGCCACTGACATCCCCTGCTTCTTGAAGGGCAGCTTGCTGTCTCAACCCTTCCAGTGTGGGACAGGTTTTCAGAGTCATACTGAATTCCTCCCTGGCAGGACCCCGGCACCTGAGAGTTCAGCTGTGTTAGCCTTCAGCTTTTCAGGTGTAGGTTTTTCCAAGGGAGTAGATTCCTCCTCCTCAAAGGGGGAATCTTCACTGGAGGGTGGGGTAGGAGGCAACATTTTGCCTTTACTACCCTTGAGTTTTGAAAGTTTTTGGGCCATTGTTCCAGGCTCCAAGTTTCCTTTTAGCTTCTTGGCCTGTGCCCTGGCCAAAGCAAACATATGCCCTGGAATTCCCAGCATTGCTGCACGGGCCTCCAACTCTACTTCAGCCCAAGCTGAAATCTCCAAGTCATTACCTAGTAGACACTCTACAGGTAGGTCCGTGGACACAACTTCTTTAGGACCAGTAACCCCCCGAGTGGAAATCAACAACTGCCATGGGATGGCACACTGTGTTGTTGTGGGCGTCAGTCACTTGGTACTGATGACCAAGTAGGTGTTGCTCAGGGGACACCAGTTTTTTAGTCACAATAGTGACACTGCACTTGTGTCCCTGTAGGCCTCTACCTGAACACCATTTATTAATGACTGCTGCCTGTACTTATCCATGTTTAGGGGACAGGCAGCAAGGGTGGCAAGATCAATGCCCCCATCAGAGACTAAGACAGCCTCAGTTGTCTCTCTGACTAAACCAGCCCCCACTACACTTCCTAAAGCGAGCCTAGCTACATCCTTGGATTAGTTATTGTTACCTGACCCACAACTACTGGTGTTACTAGGGGCACTAATGGTAGAGGTGGGGGTTGTGGAGGTGGGTGGCTTTGTTCTTTCCTTAGGGCAGGGCTGTCTCCTTGCCTATGGCCTTTGTTTTTACAAACATAGCACCAAGGCTTCTTAACATGGGAGTAAGCGGTTTTAGATCACCTCCTGAGGAATTTTGTGGGCCTGATGAAGACTCTTTGTTTTTATCTTTGTCTTGAGACTTACCTGCTTCCTTTTTAGGTCGAGCGTTAGCGTTCGGCCTGCTGTATACTAAAATATACAATAGAGTGAGTTCCAGTGTTTTGATTTGTTTGTTGCAGTGTCCTTCAAAAATCCTTGCTTGCTAGTGGTCAGTTCTGCCTCTTTGTCCTGTCTTTTTTCACTTTGGGAGCAGCACAAAGTACTGTGTAATTACGCTATGTCCTGTTTATCTGTTCTGAAGGGGACTTTTTCTTTCAGTGTTGGCCTGTTTGTGTTTCACCATGGGTGTATAATCAGCCCTCCTCCTCACCAGCTCCCTCTGTAAACATAAACCAAGAGCAGTGGGGGGCTTTTCCAGGGCCAGCTTGCTTTCGCTCTCTTCCTCTTGTTATTTTTAGTCTGTGTGGCAAGAAAATTCCAGTCAGTAATTTACAATGCTAAGAGCTCTAACACAAGACTATTGCATTCCGAATGATTGTTTATCTACCCTCCGCAGATTAAACCGGTCGTACCTGCCTTTTTAGAAAAAGCACGCGATCCCATAGACTATAAGAGATATAAAAAAATGACAAGAAAAAATACGCGTTTTAAAAGTAACTCACGTTAAAACACTACAATCATCCATTTCTTGTGACAACGTAATATTCTGTATACAGCCACGATACACTGTGTAATATTGTTAACATTTTCTAATTCAGAAAAACACTGAACAAATTTTCGAAATCATGAAAACAGCTGAAACCTTATAAATAAATTGGTAAATGTAACTTTGGCTGTGTACATTGTATTGCATCCTAGTGTATTCGACTATTAAGTATCCTGCTGTCCTTTCAGATATGGCCGATACACAGAATTGGGAGTTGAACAGCTGCTGCCTGCCAAGTTTGAGCTGCATGGCACCCTCCCTCTCCCCTCCCATGGCAAGCTCTGCCCATGCGCGACTCTCATTACATTCCTGAGGCCATGGCGGAAGTTCGCAGACATCAGCATGAGCTTGTTAAAGGTGGAGACGCCGCAAAATCCTCAGCATACAGGGATGAGGGTTTGGGGATTGCGGCCTAAACTGTGACCTTATTTCTGAAGCTCTTTGCAGCCGCATCCTCCGGAATTAGTTCCTTCCCGATCTTTGATGTGAACAAGAGCGTGCTGACCAGCTACAGGTTAGACTCAAGCCAGGGATGTTGCACAACAGTAGGAGTGCAGTCAGCACTGTACTTTAAGGTCCTATTGGGAAAGTTGAGCGCCTGCAGCTGTAGAGAATCAAGTGTTGCTTGCCTGGATGCATGCCAGTCTGCAACCCGAGCATCTCACTGCCGACAGGACAAATCCATTCCTAGCGCTAGGGATACTGTGACTGACCAGCTCTGGGTGCTTTTGGACCCAAGCTGGCGATGTGTGATGCCCATGGAATTATTCCAGGGAATAGATTTCTTTCACCTCACTGGTTCTTTCCCATCTCTTCTGCATGCATTAGAGTTATGTGCGTGGATCTAGCAATCACTAAAACAATATTTAATTTTTGGTAGGTTTCTGCATTTTAATTACAAATGTTCCCCCGGCAAGCGAGAGTTAACAACGTGACGTTTATTAGTGTTGTAGACACTTTTACAAGAGTGCTCTGTATGCCTCTGTTCTGTGCAGACGTTTCCATAAGTACACACGTTCAATATAATATATATATAGCAGTCGTACTTTTTTCCTCAGCGTTAAGTTGACTTAATGAAACCTTTTAAACCCACTGGAGCCAGATTTTTTTTTGAGAATCAATCATGGTTTCCATGAGCATTCTGAGACTTTTGGGATTAAACCTCTAACCTCCCTTTGCCATCTACTCGAGAATCTCGTAACCCACTAATGGAAATGCGCTTTCATTCTTAAAGTCATCTTTACATCTGTTTAATTTAGGAACGCACCCGATGTCTTTAGCAATGATTCAACAAAAAATATATTGAAAACTATGGTTGCTTCCACTTATTGCACGGAACTTTGGATTTCTGGGTTCTCTTTTTACTTAATCTGTGTTTTTGAAGTTACTCACATTGTTTAGCACAAATAAACAAATGGTTAGCTTCTTTAACATTATCTCAGAATATTTCTGTTTTAAGGGCCTTGTTTAAAAAACAATATTCCAGTAAACCTACTAGCCCTTTAGTTATATTCAGGGCCACTGGAATTATGTGGCAAAAATGACCAAAATATGCGGCAGGATTAACCAATTAATGTGGCAAAAAAGTCCAGTTATGCATTTACAATGCCAATAGCTCCAACTCAATTAAATGCGAGACCTATTGCATTGCAAATGCTTGTTCTTATTTGTCATCCCCTGGTATGAGCTTTACTGCTCACCCTCGTTCTGACCCATTTGTCTGCCTTCTTTCCCAATTCTTGGGGAGAGGTCAGATTTGAGTCATCTAAGTACTGGCTCAACAAATCAGACACACAGTTATTTAAAATATGCTCTCTCAAAATCTGATTGTATAAGTCCTGATAATCACTGACTTTGCTGCGATGTAACCAGCCTTCCAAAGCTTTAACAGAGCAGGCCACAAAATCAACCAAATCCTTGGAGGAGTTGTTCCTGTCTCACTGAACTTGATCCTATATTGTTCAGTGGTGAGACCAAACTCATCTAAGAGTGCAGATTTCAAAACTGTGTAGTTATCAGCATCTTCCCCCCTGACAGTGAGAAGTGTATCCCAAAGGATAGTAGCTCACTGTCTGTGAGGGACCCTTTGTACCTTACAGTCCCTCTCCAGAGCAGTGAACCACTTGTAAATATCATCCCCCACCTTGTAGGGGGGAATACTTTTGTTGAGGTTTCCGGAGTCAAAAAAGGCGTCCCTGACTCTAGGCTCCCTGAAACTAAGGTTGCTGCCATCATAGGGTATTAACCCCAACCACTTCCTCTCTCTCTCCACTGCCAAGGTCTCCCTATTTAGGGTTAGCTGTTGCTGCTGCAGCTTCAGTTTGGCTTCCTTCAGTCTCAGTTGCCTGAGTTCCCTGTCTAGGGAATCTTCATCTGGAGTTGAACAGTGGGTTCCCTCAGATACTGAACAGATGTTAGAGTGAAGAGATGTGAGAGTGGGCAGAGGAGGATCCAGTTCTACCCTTGGACACCCTCTCAACCATTAGGGACAAATGTGGTTCTACTGGTGTGACCCCTCTTTACACTGCTAACAGTGCTCCAAACAGGATAGTGGGTGTGCCTAGAGGTCCTCTGATCCTCCCTGGGTTCTTCCTGACCCACCTGAGTAGCTAAAGTTTCTTTTTCTAGCACTGGGGTCAGAGCCAACTTCATCCTCCTCCTCCCCTGGTTACCAGCATGTTCCTGGTCATCCTGGAGGAGCAGGCCTAGAAACAGAGTCCTGTTGGGATTTCTCCCAGTCTTCAACTTTCTCTCAGCACACATGTCCCTAAGTTCTTGGAAGGTCAGGTTCTCACAGGGAGAATCCATGGCCTGAGATGTGTGCTCTACTGAAGACAGTCAGCTAGCTAGAGTGATAAAGGATCCCTAACTACTATAACTAAGTCTCCCAAATAAGGTTTGGAGCAAGGGCTATGCCTAGACCCCTAGCTTACTCAAACCCAAAATACTATTTTCCTAATACTAGGTACAGTGTGTACCCCTAACTAGTAAGTGGTCTTTCCTGTGAAAGGTACCAAGTGCCAGAGTGGTAAGGCAATTACAAGTGCTCATCCCACCGCTTCACCACCAATGTAGGAAGCTGGGTACCTAAGGTACTTAAACCTTATACCACTTATCCCCTATTAGTGTATTGTAGGCAGTGTGTAGAAGCCAGGTTCTCTAGAGGTAGCTGTGGATGAGCAGCCAAGGCTTATCTAGGAGACATGCAAAGCTCATGCAATACCACTGTAATCACACAGCACTCACACACATGAAAGAAAACACTCAGTGTTCCAAAAATAAAGATACATTATTTTAGTGACACAATACCAAAAGGTACTAGAGAGGCACTCCTCCAATAGGAGGTAAGTAACACACCAAACATATACACTAGTTACGAGAAATAGAAAATTATAGAAAACAGTGCAAATGCAGTTAGACAATAGTGACCCTAGGGGGAGCCAAAATGATATACAAAAAAATGGAAAGTGAACACAGGACCCCACCTAGGTAAGTGGAATGTGTAGAGGATAGCTGGGGTTCTAGAAAACCCCAAAGGCAAGTACCACTGTGCCCCCAGCCAGGGAAATTTTGCAGAAGCTGGAAGGAACCATAGAAACAATTTTGCAAGCAGAGTCTTCATCTTGGATGCAGATTTTCGGTTCCTGGATTGTCCAATCGCGGTTCCAGTGGCTAGAAGTCAAAGTAAGGTTGCAGAGGAGTCCTGCTGGAATCTGGCATGGCGAATCTGAGGACCCACCCAGGAGAGAGACCCTAAGTAGCCCTGAAAGGGGGATTGGTCCCCTAGGGAGGTGAAAACCTATCAAGAGGGGGCTCTGACCTCACCTGCCTGGCCTGGCCACTCAGATGCTCCCAGAGGTCCCTGCCAACCTTGGATTCTAGATGGCAAAACCCAGGGACCCTCTGGAGGAGCTCTGAGCACCACCCCTGCGGTGGTGATGGACAGGGGAGTGGTCAATCCCCTTTCCACTGTCCAGTTTTGCACCAGAGCAGGGACTGAAGGTCCATGAACTAGTGTAGACTGGTTTATGCATGGAGGGCACCAAGGGCCATATTTATACTCCGTTTGCGCCGAAATTGCGTCGTTTTTTTTGACGCAATTTCGACGCAAAACTAACGCCAACTAACGCCATATTTATACTATGGCGTTAGAGGCGAATAGCGCCAAAGTTCCCGGAATGTGCGTCATTTTTTAGCGTGAACCCCTTCCTTGCGTTAATGATATGCAAGGGAGGCGTTCCCGTCTAAAAAATGACTCCCAGGCCTTTACGTGGTATTTATACTCCCGGGCAAAAGAGACGCCCGGGAGTTGGCGTGGCTAAAAACGGCGCATTTGCGCCACTTTTTAACGCCTGCTCAGGGCAGGCGTTAAGGGGCCTGTGGGCTCAAAATGAGCCCACAGGTGCCCTCCCATGCCCCCAGGGACCCCCCCTGCCACCCTTGCCCACCCCAGGAGGACCCCCAAGGATGGAGGGACCCACCCCAGGGACATTCAGGTAAGTTCAGGTAAGTATAATTTTTTATTTTTTATATATTTTTTTGGTGGCATAGGGGGGCCTTATTTGTGCCCCCCTACATGCCACTATGCCCAATGACCATGCCCAGGGGACAGAAGTCCCCTGGGCATGGCCATTGGGCAAGGGGGCATGACTCCTATCTTTACAATGATAGGAGTCATGTTGATGGGGGATGGGCGTCGTTAAAAAATGGCGCAAGTCGGGTTAAGACGATTTTTTCGACGTAACCTGACTTGCCCCATTTTAAGACGCCCATGCGCCATTTTCCCCCTACGCCGGCGCTGTCTGGTCTACGTGGTTTTTTCCCACGCAAACCAGGCAGCACCGGTCTGATTGCGCCGTCTAACGCCATTCCATGAATACGGCGCCCGCTTGGCGCTTCAGAATGGCGTTAGACGGCGCAAAACTTTTTGACGCTAAACTGCGTTAGCGCAGTTTAGCGTCAAAAAGTATAAATATGGGCCCAAATGTGCCCTTCAAAGCATACCAGTGGCTTGGGGAGGCTGTCCTTCCTAAGCATGTAACATCTATTTCCAAAGGGAGAGAGTGTTACCCCCCTCTCCCAAAGAATATTCTTTGTTATGCCTTCCTGGGCTTGAGCTGTTCAAGCAGCAGGAGGGTAGAAACCTGTCTGATGGGTGGCAGCAGCTTGGGCTGCCTGGAAAACCCTGGAAGACTGGTAGGAACAATGCTGGGGATCCTCTAAGCAGCCCCCAGAGTGCATGGATTCATACTTCCAATACTGTCAACAGTATTAAGGTATGATTCCGACATGTTTGATACCAAACATGTCTAGGTTCGGAGTTACCCTTATGTAGCTGGACACAGGTGGTGACCTATGTCCAGTACACGCATAAGATGGTGTCCCCGCACTCACAAAGTCCATGAAAATGGCACTGGAGTTCATGAGGGCGCCTCTGCTAGTGGAGGGGTGCCCTCACACACAGGTACTTGCACCCTGTCCTCTGGGCTAGGAGGGCGTGCCATAGGGGTGACTTACAGTGACCTTGTGCAGTGACCTGTGGTGAAAAAGGGTGCATGCACCCTTTCATGCAGGCTTTAATGGCAGGCCTACAGAACACTTTGCATGCTCTCCCCATGAGTGGCATAATACATGCTGCAGCCCATGAGGATTCCCTGATACCCCATTGCCCTGGGTGCCAGTGTACCTTATACTAGGGATTTACATAGGGGCACCAGTATGCCAAATGTGGGGTGAAAATGGTACAAGTTACCAAGTTAGAAGCGAGAGAGCATATCATTGGGGTCCTGGTTAGCAGCATCCCAGTGAACACAGTCAAACACACTGACAACAGGTAAAAAGTGGGGATAACCATGCCAAGAAAGAGGTTGCTTTCCTACATATATGTATTATTTTTTAGAGTAAAGATGAGAAAATATGCTTGTCATCTTGGGAGAGGACCTTGATGATTATTCTACATAAGGAGACTACTTTATAAAGTTTGAAGACCATTGGATTAGAGTAAGTTCATACTTCTAGGGGAAGGCTCACTGTGCCTGCAGGAAGTGAACACTGATTGTAGGAAGGTCATACACTGCCCAGAAGTAGTTCTCCTTGCTGGGAGGGAAATCGATCCTGCTGGCAGGAAAGGAAAACTGTTAGGTGGAAGCTCATAGTGCTCGGATTAGGGAGGAAGCATTCACATTCATAGAAAGCGGTGCACACACTGCTGGGATCTACTGGGGGAAGCATACACTGTTGGGTGGAAAGTCACACTGCTGGAAGGAGCTCACTCTGCTGGGAGAAAATCCATGGTGCTAGAAGGAAGCCCATAATATTGGGAAGAAACACACAGACCTGGGATGAAGCGCATACTGTCAGGAGGAAATGCACACTGCTTGGAGGAAGCTCATGATACTGAAAGGAAATGCTGGAAAGAAGTGCCCAGATTGCTAGGAGGAAGCTCACTGTGCTGACAACAAACTTGTGTCATTGGGAGGACGTTCACGCTGTTGGGAGGAAGATCACATTGAAGGGCAGAAACTCATACTGCAGACAGAAAATGTACACCACACTGCTGGAGGGAATAAAACATTACTAAATGAGGCCTAGGACATACACTGCTCCAGGAGCCACATTGTGTGGCAGAAAACAGAGCTAAGCTCTTAAACCTCAGAGCTTCTTAAAATGGAGGATTACATACTGGAGCTCCTTAGGCGAGGGATTATTCCATTCCCCTCAGATGGCAGCATCAGGAATCGGAGTAGACATTAGTTGCACCAGATTGAACCATGGGCAGTGTGGGATTAGAGTTACTCATCAAAGCATCCGGTCAGGAGTGACTAGGTGACCCAATGTCTGCTTTTAAGCTGTTCCTTTACATGAAAGACTTTTTGACATGTGACTCGAATAGTTTTTTTTGTATGTAGTTATGGTTTAGTACGTAGCTCCTTCAGTCAAAAAGCACCTAGAGCTCCATTTTCAATCAGGAAAAAAACAGTCTGTAGAATTAATAAGAAAAACCGTCAACAGAAGCTAGAATTACACCGTTATGGAGGGGATCATTATGACATATATGGCACAAAAGTTTACAACTGGTTAGTTTTTAGCAGATGTAGAACATTGATCAATGCCCAGTAAAATTATTCCCTGTCCCCTCCACAGAATCTCCCAGAAAGCTGACTTTACACCAAGCATGTCCCCCACAACGATGATTTTGTAGCGCTAGCAAGCGCCATGATCTAAATCCAGCTTTTCAATCTATCGCTCAAGATGAAATCGCAAGTCGTCTGTGACCTGTCTGTTACAAGGGGGGAAATCCTGGGCCTCTGCAGAACAGTCATCATCTTTGACAAAAGAAACAGTGGGGCATATTTACAAGCCCCTAGGGCCTCTTTGTGCCATATTAGCGTAATTTTATCACGCTAATGTGGTGTTAGGTAGGCTTTTCCAAAGTAGTGCAATGCTTGCATTGTACCACTTTGTAGCCCTTGTGCCACATTATGCCTGCGCCAGGCATAATGCATGCAAGGGGGCATTCCGGCGCTTGGAGGCCTGAAAAAATGGCACATTGAAAGTTACAACATTTCACTGCACCAATTTTGTGTCATTTTTAATGCCTGCTAAAAGCGAGTGTTAAAATGACACCCACTATGTTCAATGGGCCTCCCTGTGCTTTGCTGCACAAGAGTCAAAAATCTTGATGCTAGTGTAGCAAAGCCCCACAATAGTATCAAAAATGTTGACACTGTTTTGCTAACGACTGCTATTGTGTGCCGTATTATAAACAGAGCACAACCATGGTGTCGTTAAGTGCTGATGGGGGGGTCGCAAAAAAAGAGGAGCATCATCTATGATGCGCCACTTTCTTGTAAATAAGCCCCAGTATCCGTCATTCGTACAGCTGGGTGGGACAATTCAATGAAAAGCAAATCATATGAAATCCGACGTGAAATTGAGAGAAGAACCTGCCAACATTCATTCTGATGAACTAGAAATATCAGGTACATTTTCTGATGGAATAGAAACAACAAACAATGCCCATCCTTTGGCTGCCAGCTTTTCCCTGTACTACAAAATGCAACTGCGTGAGGTGTGCTCTGACCATAGAGATTCTAATCGATTGCCAGCTGCTAATCAGAAAGGTCCTACAATATGGACTCTTTTGACCTATAAAAATAGTACCACTTGTTAGACCTATTCTGATTGGCTGCAGAATGTCTCAGCCACTAACTACCCACAATTCACATGGGCAGATAATTTCACATTGAAGCATGGATCACCCGTAAATGCAGTTTGCCCTGTTTTTTGCCCTGATAGGTCAACGTGGATCACGTGGAATCGCAATGCAATTCGCATCAGCAAATCGTGGACAAAGAAAGAAGCATTTGCAATGCAATGGGTCTCTTGTTTGCTCGAGTTAGAGCTATTAGCGTTTTAAAGTCCTAACCGGACTTTTCTTGCTACATAAACTGAAAAGTAAAACAGTCTCACATAAGCGAGGCGATGGCCGCCATGAGAGCGAAACAGACACAGAAAAGGAAACAGAAGTTTGCTCGCATGAAACGTATCAGCAAAAGTGCAATTATCCATGTAACCGACAAAAGTGCAATTATCCATGTAACAGGGTCAATGTCATGCAAAGCGCTCAATTAATGTCCAGTTAGATCATGATGCCTACGAAATAAAAAGAGAAAGTAGTCCAGAAACCATACGGAAAACATCGAGCCTCGTATGTTTTCAGTAGTTGCCTGGTGCGCTTGAGGAGGGCTAAACCACAGAAAATGCATGACTTGTGCATGCCTTTCACTAATGAAATCAAGCTAATTTTAAAAGGCAAGCCCACGAACCAACCAAACTGATGGGCCTGGTTAAAAGCCATAGAGAGATTAAACCAGGGACAGAGCGCTTTGCACGCTCAACCCTAAAAAGATTCACCCAGCCCTAGGCATTTATATATTATGCCCTGGTAAAATTTCAACTATGACGGCATTTTTTTATGTAATTACCAACATTTCGCTTTATGAAAAATGCCTGTGATTATGCCATATCACATAAGTGAATTGTCATTTGGGTAAAAAAGCATTTTGTGGGAGCACAAGAACAATTCAAACGAATAGAACACGAGCGGCTTTTGTTCATGTCATGAGCAATTTTGCATTTTTTGGGGAGAAAATGCATATGCAAGGGCAGATTTATTGCTAGAAAATAGCACAGAATGCCGAATTGGAATTTAGTGTAATTTTGCAGGAATTTCGTATAAATTCTACAAAGGAAAATATATGAATTTCACACAGGCTTTTACAAAAGAATCTACACAGGTTTCACCTTGGCCTATTGTATAGCCCACTGCTGATACTTGTGAGGCCTTACATAGTTTAGTGAACATGGGAACAAAACAAAAACAAAAGTGATGTTAGGCTAGGTAAAATGGAAACTTGTTCTTCCAAGATATATTAGGTTGGTGGAGAAGGGAAGGCACGTCAGTGAAGACAGTTAAGTTATATTAAGAAAGTGGAAGGCAGCCAACCGAGAGATGTTGGTGTATTTCAGATAGGCTACAAAATTGTTTGGGTTCTAAACAATCTTATCTCAAAAGATTTTTATATACACTTCTATGTATATTTTTGAAGTGCTGCAGGATCCCTCTCACAACTGTTTATTGCTTATGGCTGCCAATAAAGAACCGAGGAAGGAGGTTATTTCAAAGGACATGTGGGTGGTGTACAGAAGCTTTAAGTGGAGGTAGAGGGAAGAATTTCAAACTGATTGAAGGAAGGGCAGAAAGTATGTATAGATTTACTGTTCTTAACTCAACATCTACTAACCTTGAAGATATATATGTTGCCAAGGTACTTATGGAGTTAAGTATTGTAACCCTTTGCTTACTAAAAGTTGGCAAGGGGTTGATAATTATTTTTTAGGGTCCAGGGATGGAGAGGGGTAAAGGAATTAGTGAGAGGATTTTAGCTTTAAGGAATGGGTAAGAGTAAGGAAGTAATACTTCCACCATCTAGTCAACTTCCCAGCAATTTAGCAAGTGTCCATGCGACAATATATCTGCACAAGGCACTTTGCACATTGTTTTCTTTTCTGTAAATGTCATGATACACCATGTGGACATTTTATACTGCCTATCCTTCGTAAAATGAATTTTAAGCAGTGTCGTCCCACACTTTTGTTCTTAAAACAAATGCCCTCTGCTGATATCTGCTGTAGAATGGCTAGATTTTTAAGCTCAGTGGTGCGGATAAGGAAAATGCTGGTCGCTTATTCATGATGTGTCACTGTGTGTTTTTTCTTCGTTTAATCCGATTTTATTCTAATTATGTATCTGAATATGTATTTTATTTTTTGAATGAAAATCGAATAAAGCTGATTCTGATTGATTGAGTAGTAAGGGGATTTGTTGGGTTAACTGGTGTGTAGAGCATTGGGAGCAGTAATGTGTTATGTATATATACACATATCATACCAACACACTTCCTCTCAGAAACAATGATCACAATATGCATTTCTACTAAAAGAGGGTATTCAGAACTCATCTACCCTTTCTGCAGCAGAACTCTCGCAAGCCCAACCATCCAAATATACAATTATTTTTACCCTTCATTCCTCAAAAACTACTGAACGGATTTACACTAAATCATAAAAAGCACAATCTAGCTTCCTGAAGAATTTGTTTTTGCTGCAGGCGTGTCTAAAGAAGTCTTTGGAAAATGCATGGGGATTTTACATTTGGAACCCCCTTTTTTCCTGGAAAGGTTCCAGGAAGGAGCTGAAGTGGATGCAAAGTTTTGTGAAGATTTGTCAAACAGGGCGAAAGGTATTAGTAAACCAAAAAACACCTGGCTATAACTATCTACTGGCAACCCTCATTAGGTAATATATGCAAAAAAGAAAAAGAAAGCAAGTAACTCTGGGAAGCTCCCAAGTCGAGGCAGAGAACAGCTGCCTTTATATGGCGCACCCTACAACACCAACACACTGAGAATCTGCTCACCTCAAATATATGTTTTGCTAGCAAAGTTCCTAAATATAGGATTAGCACAGTGCCATCCACGCCAACCTAGAAAGTGACAAAGCCTTTTGCCATTTTTACAGCAAAATCTTTAAGAATAGGATTCCATCAATGCCAGGCTGAAAAATGACAAAAGCCTTTTACCACTCCAGGCATGGTATTACAGATTTGAATTGATAAAAAACATCCAAGCATCCAAACCAACCTGGAATGAATAAAAGCAATACCTAACAAATGTGTTTTGCTGTAGTTGGAGCTCTTCAGAGAGGTACAGCTTTGTCCAGACAGAATAGAACACACAGTATAAGGTAAATCCTAGACATCCCTTCTCTCTTCTTTTCTATAATTTATGCAGCACTCTAAGCCTGACACACACACACACACACCGGTCGCACCGCCCTAAAGCCGGCCTTGCATGTGTTAAAAGGAGTTTACCCTTTACGCAGGGGTCGGAATATTGCGAACAACTCGTAATCAGGCCCTGCGTACTGCCAATATCTACGTTGTAATATTACTGTAGTTTTTTTTAATCCAACACTGCCATCCCATGGAACTTCTACAGAACTGTCGGAGAGACACCGTATTTTTCAGTAATTATTACAGGTGGTTGAAGGAAACAATTTTTTACTGTGCTATCTTTTGAATGTATTATCCATGTTCAGTTAAATCAAGCTTGTGTGATGCCATACAATACCGAATTACATTTAAACTTCCGAAAACAGCAACGGGTCAAGCTAATTGCGACCGCCACAATAAATAGCGCCAAAGTGTGAATAATCATTGATAAGACCATTTCTTTTTTGTGCTTATATCTAGTTTTTTTTTGTCTTGCAACAGCATTCTTTATGTAGAATGCAGTGTCTAGTCAGCCTTTTCTTTCCACTGTAGATAAGACACAGTAAAGGTGACTTTGTAGGTGTCTAGTGGACTAATTCATAATATTAAAACACACACAAGCCAAATGACAGTGTAGCTTTAATTACGGGTTATTCGTAATCACAGATAAATGCCCCTCATAACTGTCAACAGTGAAAATCAATGCTCCAGGAAATTAACTGTCCATTTAGGTGAAATCTGATAAGTTTCCCCTTAGTTTTGTTCCCCGGCGGTCTCCCTTTACACCTATATATATGTGTATACTTCTGTTGCTCGATAATGACTTCCGATTATGCTGAGGAAGAGAAATGGGATGGGCAGAACACAAGAAGGAGGCCAGAGAGGTTAAATGAATAGTATAGCGAGAGGGACCAAATAGAGACAGAATACTGAATGATAAAGATGATTCGAAGAGCTAGGCGACGTAAGGTAAAATGTAATTTAAAGTTCAGGTACTCAGGCCTGTTAGAAAGAGAAATAGGTAGACAAATACAGAGAGGTGAAGAGATAAGGAAGGCTTTAGAGTGAGGTAGATGTCAGTGGTGGCTGGCATGTAGGCATATGGGGGGACAAATGTGGTGCTGGTGCATGCATGCATGCAAGGTGAGTGGTTTTGTAAATAAAAAGACAAAAAACACTTGCCGCACAATGTCCAATGTCCTTTTCGCTCAGGTCTCCTCTTGGGCTCCTCCAAATTCCCTTAAGCAATCCTGGTGTTGCTTTCATGCTGGTAACCAGCATGAAAGAAGCATCAGGATTGGAGGAAGCTGCCTCTCACAGCATCTTAAGACAGCTAGGTTAGAGCAGTTTAAACTTGTGTCGCATCATAAGACGGACGGCCAAAAAGACATGCGCACTTTAAACTGTACCCAGCTCACAACTGCCGCTCAGCAGCAGTGGCCACGCCCCATCATGAAACTCGGTTCAGGGCGAGAGGATTGAAAATCAAATGGTAATAAATGAACTGGGGGAATTTTAGACAGAGGGGCGACACACCTCAACCCTAAAGGAGGAAATGCCACTGGTAGTTATGTCTATATATAGGGAGAAGTAAATGTAGAGTGAAGTGGAGACTGAGTTATGGTATAATGAAAGGTGCACTGAAGCTGAAAGAGGTAGAGATAGATAGGTAGGGAGGTGAGGTGAGGCAGTAAAAGAAGTACACAAAGGTGCAAATTAGAGAAAGCTGCTGGTTTAGAGGGAGAGGCAGAATGAGAATAGTTAACAAAATGCAGGTCATGTAAAAATAGAAGCAGAGCGAAAGGGAGAAACACGTGTGAAATGTCAAGAAAGATGAGATATAGAGAAAGAAAAATTGAAGTAGAGACAGTGGTGCGGTAGAGAAAGGAAAGTGTGGTTGATACATAGAGTGAGAGTTGCGAGTTAGACAGAAGCAGTGACAAAGAGGAGAGATACAGAAATGTAAAGAAAGAGTGACAAAGACAGATAGGTAGAGGGAGAGGTGAGGTTGTAAGACAAAGCTGAAATAAAGAAGAAGGTGTGGAGAAAGAGTAGAGTTAGTGACTGATAGAAGGAAATGACAGATATAAGAGGTAAAGGTACTGAAAGAGAGGTAGCGAAAATGTAGTAAGTTATTAGGAGAGTTGAGGTAGATCAGAGATAAAGAGACAAGAAATAGAGAGGTTAGGTAAAAAATTAATATTGAATTGAAATGAGAGGTTAGGCAGATAAAAGGCTGCGGGAGAACAAGAGAAAGGTGAGGTGGAGAGAGATGGAAAGGGGGGTACAGAAGTGAGATAAAGAGATGAGTTTGAGGGTCAGAGGCGGTTGAAGAAGGAGAGATACAGAGAAATGGGATAGAAAGAAAGCGGTATGGTAAATAGAGAGTTTTGGTGGAGGGATAGGATAATCAGGTAGAGACTTAGAGGTAGGCCCAGAGAGCGATAAAATTAGGGAGGTCATAAGAGGAAGTGAGAGGCAGGGTCGAGAGTGATGTGTTGAGAGGTGAGGTAGAGACACTTGTGCAAGAGAGAGCATAAGGGTTAAGGTTGGGCAGACAGATTTACCCAGCAATAAAAAATGAATTTGTGTTTTATTCACACTGTTTTCACTTTACCAGAGGGAAAACTGGAAGATGCCCCCCGCCCTTACTGGAAGATGGGGGCCCCTGGGCAGCTCTCCACTTTGCACATGACTTAAAAAGGGCTGGCCTTTTCCAACTTGGCAAAGTACTTGCAGGCCAATGGAATCTCCTAAGATTGAACCTGAATGACTGACAGTTTGCTTGCTTTCCTCAGGTTGGACCTGATTTGCTAAGAATTCTTTGGATCTCCCAAAATTGGACATAATTCACTGCAAGTTAGGTTTGTGCTCTCATTGGATTGTTTCTGACTATATGAGATTTGTGAAGCTCCTGTAGTTGAAATTCATTGCTTGAGAGTTGAAGGACTCACAAGACTGGATAGTATTTCCTAAGAATCAAGGGACACTCAGGGTACTTGGTATGAATTTTATACAGTTTCAGACCCTCTTGGAATTCAAAGCCTCTTTTGCGAATGTTGATGAAACCTCTTGTAGATTTAATTACTTCCAAAGAGTTGATCAAATCCTGCTTGGACTGGGTCAGAATTCCTGACAATATGATGGACCTTCTTGGGGTTGGTTGTGAAAGTTTCAGACCCTCTGAGATTCTTAACCATATTTTCTGACCTTTGATGAATGCTTCTGTAGAAGTTTTGACAGTCCAAACCTGCTATTGAACCTAATTTACAGAGATCTGTGGGACCTTCCGGGGGTTAAATCTGAGAGATCCTTTTTAAGAAATGAAAGCCTATTTTTTAACAAGAAGAAATCTCCATATAAGTGGAATGACTTCCAAACATTTGAGAGGCTGATTTCTGAGGTTGAACATCTGGTTTCTTGTATCCACCTATCCATCTCCTCCTACAAATTGCTTACCACAAAACTATCATTAACCACATTTCTTCCTGCTCCCAGGTTACAACTGTGACATCTCCCCCTTTTGTCTTCTAGTCCGAGCTATCTAAGACAGATATACTCCACAAAACCCCACGATGAGCACCAACTCTCCAGCCAACAGCGCACTAGCGCCTACATCCATCTCAGGTGGACCCACCACTCCTCGCAAGGGGCCACCTAAGTTCAAGCAACGCCAGACACGTCAGTTCAAGAGCAAGCCCCCAAAGAAAGGGGTTAAGGGGTAAGAGAATATTTCAAAATATTGCTTTCCCTCTACAGTGAGTTAGGAATCCCACTCAAAATATATGAAATGGAAGGATTGTGTTGGTCAAGGATGTAGTTTGTTGTAATTCGGGGTCAAGGTTGTAGTTTGAAGGTGAAATTAGTCTTGTGCTAAGTGTGTCTACCATAAAATTGTAATAGCGTAGTGTGGGATCTTTCAATTTTGGAAAACAAAGTGCTGCAAAATGGCTGGAAGTCCAAGGTTGTTTCAGTAGGGTGTAACTAAATGTGATTTTTATGTTGAGGCTATCATCCTACGTTTCTTCCAATCATTCATAACTGAATCGCCATCATGGAATACAAGTTCTTTCAGTCCCAGGGTAAGTTTTTCTTGACTGGCATGTTTCATCCCACAGCCATTTTAGTCATAAATTGTTGAGTTCCTTGTATCTCTCTAAGGTTTTCCTGATCACAGAATCTTAAATGTTGCTGCTGGGCTGCTGATATGTCCCTGTTTTCTGAGTCATGGATTGCAGTTGGGTTGTAGGTGTCTTGCTATGCTCCTCTCAAGTGTACATTGTAGGATGTCTCCCTGGGTAGCTAGGATCTCTTAAATTCACAGATCCAAGCATATTATTTATGAGTTGCTGGTGGTTTGCTTATGTCAGCTGAAGATCACAAAGTATTTGTTAGTTACTGGCATCCCACCATAATTTTCTCAATCATAAGTCATTCAATTCCATAATCTATATTCTTGTATATATTTGTAGGTTTGCTGGTATCTTACTAAGCTTTTTTAATTTCAGAATATGGGATTTACATTTGCTGGTATATATATATAGACTAAGACTGTGCCCATACTACTACCTCCATATGGTTATTTCAACAAAATCTGTTATTGGATGGGTGGTACCTACCTATGGATTTCCATATCCTAGATTCTGGACTCCTTAGGTTGGGCTGCTTGTAGTTTTTTATGGTTATTTTGATTATAGATTAAGGGGTTTTCTTGTTGCATTACTGGTTTCTTTAATTTACTTCTTCTGATAACATTTTGTGGGATTTTTGGACTGAGTTACTTCTTTGGCATTTCAATCACCTTTTCTGGAATTTTCTTGTTGTGCTTCTTGTTTCCTTCTACAGTTCTTTCAACCACAGATTTTGGGACTCTGTTGTTGGGTTGCTGACATCTCATTAAGCGCATATCAATTATATATGCCTTTGTTTGACTGCTTGCGCACTGCAAATGTCCTATTACTCTCAAGGTAGAACCCCCTTCACAGTAACAGGACTCTTTCCGTTCTGCAGGTTCGGAGATGACATCCCTGGAATGGAGGGACTCGGAACTGGTAAGGCCTTTACAATACTTATCTCTGGGAAATATATTTTGCTAGAGTGTAATGTGCCTTTGAGAAGGATGGTTAAGAGTGGCATCGGGAGTGCTGGGCTGGTACAGCAGTGGAAGAGTGTGTTCTTCCCCTTTCTCTACTGTGCATCTATGTAATTTTTAATCCATTCAAAATGGCAGACCTGGCACTCAGGCTAGAACTTGAACTGGCTCCCCTCCAAACCTGTGCTCATGAGATGCATTGGATTGGCATGGCATGTATGTGAGGTAGATCACATGGCACAAAGGAACCATACCTCACCCAATGTTGAATGTTTGCTACTTTTAGTTTACACACAACAAGCGTCTTTAGTTAATTTGAGTAGCATTTCAAAAAGTAGTGAAACAGTTTTAAAGCAGTGGCTCTGCTGTTTCCCACAAACTTCAAGTGTTTTGCTCTGTCATCACCATACCACGTGTGTGCAGCACTAACTCCTTCCTGTGGTGAGTGGAATGTGGAACATCAGTTTAGGAACATGGAAGGTGAAGGGCGGGGGAGGTCCAGGAGGGACGCTTACTGTAATTGATCAATCCAGTGGTTGCTTCAGAAGCTGAGTATCCTGTGTCTCAATAATCAGCTCTTAGCCATGGACCTGTGTCTTCTTAATAACAATGGGGACTAGTGGAAGGTTGGTGCGGAGAGGACAAACAGATGTCCCCATGCCATAATGGTCTGCACAGCAGTCAACGTTGTACAGAAAGAAGATGGAGGGGTGAGATCTTCTGGCGGAGTGTGCAGTAGTAGAGCATCACATTCAGGCCCTGATTTATACTTTTTTTTGCGCCGTATTAGCATCATGTTTTGACGCAAAAGCGGCGCACCCTTACAAAATACAACTGTAATAAAGTATAAATCAGGGCGTCAGTGTTTGGAGATGGAGGAGTCCAGAAGCTTGTCCTGTCATGTGCCAGTTGAATTGGACTGGCTGTTGCTTAATGGTGAGATTCTGAAGCAGTATAACAAAGTTTTTGAAGCAAGAATGCCCAGTTGAGTGGAGGTAACGTAACCAGATGGAGACCCGCACCTATACAATAAACCACGTGGGGTTAAACCCGCCGGGGCCATGTTTTGGCTGTGACACAACCACAAAGAAGTATGTGCAGGCCAGCCATTCCATGAAGCAATTGTTGGAGGTGCACACTGTATAGTATGTTCAGTAATTGGTGTGTGAAAAGAAGCAAGGTGCTGGCAGTCATTTCAAAAATATAGAAGATAGAAAAAAAGGTGAAGAAATAAAGTAAAGGGTTCGTCACCAGTGTAATAAGAAAAAAATAAACAGATATACAAATACTTTTATGGTCAAAATGATTAGCAGCAAGTCATATACTATACTTGTGAACACTTTATTGCCGATTGCCACTGCTCATGACTACATGGGGGTGGAATTCAAGTTCATTGCCATTACTAGACAATTCTACACATGGATCTTCTGTTGTAATTGTTAGAAATCACTGCTAGTTGTGTAACAATAGCGATTACTTTTCCTATTTTGAGTTATTGTGTGTTAGCACAGACAGCAGTGTCTACTTGTGTTATTATTTTACAAAATTGCTTCATTGTTACCTCCTCCTCCATTTCTGCAAAATTTGGTTGATGTTGCAACCGACTGAGAGGTTTGGCATGAAGTGTACATGAGTTCTGTGGATGTTCTCGAGGGAGAACATTGTTCAGCAGTGAAGAAATTAGGTCGAATAAAACATGAATTGGGAGGAGCTGGATGGAAAGAATTCAAAAACATGCCAGTGTTAGAAGGGTCTGCTGCTGCTGCTGGCTTGGATGTTTTTGAATATGCTAAGTGTTAGGCTTGGCCTTCTCTGAAGGGTCACGCCACACCTTTTGTCTTCATCCCTCCTGTTTCTGAAATTTCTTTCTGTTGGCATTAGGACTCTCTGCACCTTACCACTGCTAACCAGTGCTAAAGTGCTTGTGCTCTCCCCCTAAAACATGGTACAATTGGCCTACACCTGATCAGCACATTTAATTTACCTGTAAGTCCCCAGTATGTAGTACTACATGTAGCCAGAGCCTGTAAATTAAATGCTACTAGTGGACCTGCAGCATTCACTGTGGCACCCATGAAAGTAGCTCTTTAAAACATGTCTCAGGCCTGCGATTGCACCATGTAGCAGAGTTTTACACTGACACTTCGAACAGGCAAAATAAACCTCTTGCCAGGCCTAAACATTACAATCTAATACATAAAGTTCACTACTAAGGTAGGTCCTAAACAGACCATAGTGCAGTATGCACTGTATTTAAAAATTAGGACATATGTTTTTAAGTTTTACATGTCTTAGTAGTGAATGACTCATAAATTAGTTTTTCTCTATTCTAAGCTCTGTGTCTCCTATTGGATAACATTGGGTTACCTTATTACGTTTGATAAAGGCTAACTTTTGGAGAGGAGCGCATAGAAATATTGTGTTTGGACTCAAATGAATTGTAATTTAAAATGTAAGGGTAAAGTCAGCTATGGGATTACAATTTTCAAAATGCCACTTTTAGAAAGTTTAGATTTTTCCTGGTCAAAAGCTTCTAAGGTCTTCTAGGAGTTGGGCCTGGGGCCTATTAATGGCTCCCACATTAAAAATGAACATTGGACCCAGACAGTGAACAATGAGGACTGGTTTTGGCAAGATGGGCCATTGTCAGCATGATTGGCGATGGAGCTGTTCCCTGCGGGCTTACCGCCAACACACAGAGCACACACAAAGAAACCTTACACCAGTCTTTTGTGACCCTAGGCTTCTATGAGCCTTGGTAGGAGAAGGGAGGACGTTTCCAGAACCAGATGTGACGGTAGCCTAGAAAGTTCCCCCACGTCAAAGAGTGGCACCAGGTATATATGTAGGGCTTCCTGAGCCACTCATCAGTATACTCCTGGACCTGCAGACATTACAGAAGGACTGCCATGTTACCCAAAGAACTGGGCTACTCCATGAGGACTGCCTTGTTCCCCAGCGGACTGTCCAACTGCATGAGGCCTTCCTCCTTCCTCAGAGGACTTCCCTACTGCTACCAGAAGACTGTCATGCTGATTGAGGCCTGCTTTGTTGCCCAGAGGATACCCCTTCTGCTTAAGGCCTGCCCTGCCCTCCGTGAAGCACCCGCTTTCTTCATTCCAGGCTACCTGAGTGACTCCAAGGGTCAGTTATCTGACCTTCTGTTCTTAGCTACAGGGACACAACAAGGTTCAGAGGCCTCGCTGCAACTACCCAGCTGACATGCTACAACTGGACCTGCCTGAGTCCTGCTAACCTCTGTTCAAGTGACTCCCTGATTCCCAAAAGGTGCATGTCCAGGTCCTGGACAATTGGCTGGCATCAGAGCAGACTTCTCTCAAAAAAAGGAAAAATCCTGAAGTTCTGGATTCTTGCACTGGACTTAGAGAAGGTAACTTTTTCAACACAGATAACCTCATTTCTCTATCGGACCAGCACTTAGTTGCGGTTTTCCTGAAATTGTTCATTTCCCCTGGTTTAGCACGACCAGATGACTGAAAATGCACTTTGTGGCCCTATACTTACTTAACCCCTTCGCTGCCAGGCCTTTTCCCCCTCCTGTGCCAGGCCTTTTTTTGCCTATTTGGGGCAGTTCGCGCTTAGGCCCTCATAACTTTTTGTCCACATAAGCTAACCAAGCCAAATTTGCGTCCTTTTTTTCCAACATCCTAGGGATTCTAGAGGTACCCAGACTTTGTGGGTTCCCTTGAAGGAGGCCAAGAAATTGGCCAAAATACAGTGAAAATTTAGTTTTTTTTAAAAAAAATTGAAAAAGTGGCTGCAGAAGAAGGCTTGTGGATTTCCCCCTGAAAATGGCATCAACAAAGGGTTTGTAGTGCTAAACTCAGCAGCTTCCTAGCTTTCAGGAACAGGCAGACTTGAATCAGAAAACCCAATTTTTCAACACAATTTTGGCATTTTACTGGGGCATACCCCATTTTTGCATTTTTTTGTGCTTTCAGCCTCCTTCCAGTCAGTGACAGGAATGGGCATGAAACCAATGCTGGATCCCAGAAACCTAACCATTTCTGAAAAGTAGACAAAATTCTGAATTCAGCAAGGGGTCATTTGTGTAGATCCTACAAGGGTTTCCCACAGAAAATAACAGCTGAAAAAGAAAAATATTGAAATTGAGGTGAAAAAAACATCAATTTTTTTCTACGTTTTACTCTGTAACTTTTCCCTGCAATGTCAGATTATGGAAAGCAATATACCGTTACGTCTGCTGGACTCCTCTGGTTGCGGGGATATATAGGGCTTGTAGGTTCATCAAGAACCCGAGGAACCCAGAGCCAATAAATGAGCTGCACCCTGCAGTGCGTTTTCATTCTATACCGGGTATACAGCAATTCATTTGCTGAAATATAAAGAGTAAAAAATTGCTATCAAGAAAACCTTTGCATTTCCAAAAAGGGCACAAGATAAGGTGCTGAGGAGCAGTGGTTATTTGCACATCTCTGAATTCCGGGGTGACCATACAAGCATGTGAATTATAGGGAATTTCTCAAATAGATGTCTTTTTTACACACTCTCCTATATTTGGAAGGACAAAATGTAGAGAAAGACAAGGGGCAATAGCACTTGTTTTGCTAATCTATGTTCCCCCAAGTCTCCCGATAAAAATGATACCTCACTTGCGTGGGTAGGCCTAGCGCCCGCGACAGGAAACGCCCCAAAGCGCAACGTGGACACATCCAAAATTTTGGGAGAAAACAGAGGTGTTTTTTGCGAAGTGCCTACCTGTAGATTTTGGCCTCTAGCTCAGCCGGCACCTAGGGAAACCTACCAAACCTGTGCATTTCTGAAAACTAGAGACCTAGGGGAATCCAAGGAGGGGTGACTTGCGGGGCTCGGACCAGGTTCTGTTACCCAGAATCCTTTGCAAACCTCAAAATTTGGCTAAAAAAACACATGTCCCTCACATTTCTGTGGCAGAAAGTTCTGGAATCTGAGAGGAGCTACAAATTTCCTTCCACCCAGCGTTCCCCCAAGTCTCCCGATAAAAATGATACCTCACTTGCGTGGGTAGGCCTAGCGCCGGCGACAGGAAACACCCCAAAGCGCAACGTGGACACATCCTAAATTTTGGAAAAAAACAGAGGTGTTTTTTGCGAAGTGCCTACCTGTAGATTTTGGCCTGTAGCTCAGCCGGCACCTAGGGAAACCTACCAAACCTGTGCATTTCTGAAAACTAGAGACCTAGGGGAATCCAAGGAGGGGTGACTTGCGGGGCTCGGACCAGGTTCTGTTACCCAGAATCCTTTGCAAACCTCAAAATTTGGCTAAAAAAACACATGTCCCTCACATTTCTGTGGTAGAAATTTCTGGAATCTGAGAGGAGCTACAAATTTCCTTCCACCCAGCGTTCCCCCAAGTCTCCCGATAAAAATGATACCTCACTTGCGTGGGTAGGCCTAGCGCCGGCGACAGGAAACACCCCAAAGCGCAACGTGGACACATCCTAAATTTTGGAAAAAAACAGAGGTGTTTTTTGCGAAGTGCCTACCTGTAGATTTTGGCCTCTAGCTCAGCCGGCACCTAGGGAAACCTACCAAACCTGTGCATTTCTGAAAACTAGAGACCTAGGGGATTCCAAGGAGGGGTGACTTGCGGGGCTCGGACCAGGTTCTGTTACCCAGAATCCTTTGCAAACCTCAAAATTTTGCTAAAAAAACACATGTCCCTCACATTTCTGTGGCAGAAAGTTCTGGAATCTGAGAGGAGCTACAAATTTCCTTCCACCCAGCGTTCCCCCAAGTCTCCCGATAAAAATGATACCTCACTTGCGTGGGTAGGCCTAGCGCCGGCGACAGGAAACACCCCAAAGCGCAACGTGGACACATCCTAAATGTCGGAAAAAAACAGAGGTGTTTTTTGCGAAGTGCCTACCTGTAGAATTTGGCCTCTAGCTCAGCCGGCACCTAGGGAAACCTACCAAACCTGTGCATTTCTGAAAACTAGAGACCTAGGGGAATCCAAGGAGGGGTGACTTGCGGGGCTCGGACCAGGTTCTGTTACCCAGAATCCTTTGCAAACCTCAAAATTTGGCTAAAAAAACATATGTCCCTCACATTTCTGTGGCAGAAAGTTCTGGAATCTGAGAGGAGCTACAAATTTCCTTCCACCCAGCGTTCCCCCAAGTCTCCCGATAAAAATGATACCTCACTTGCGTGGGTAGGCCTAGCGCCGGCGACAGGAAACACCCCAAAGCGCAACGTGGACACATCCTAAATTTTGGAAAAAAACAGAGGTGTTTTTTGCGAAGTGCCTACCTGTAGATTTTGGCCTCTAGCTCAGCCGGCACCTAGGGAAACCTACCAAACCTGTGCATTTCTGAAAACTAGAGACCTAGGGGAATCCAAGGAGGGGTGACTTGCGGGGCTCGGACCAGGTTCTGTTACCCAGAATCCTTTGCAAACCTCAAAATTTTGCTAAAAAAACACATGTCCCTCACATTTCTGTGGCAGAAAGTTCTGGAATCTGAGAGGAGCTACAAATTTCCTTCCACCCAGCGTTCCCCCAAGTCTCCCGATAAAAATGATACCTCACTTGCGTGGGTAGGCCTAGCGCCGGCGACAGGAAACACCCCAAAGCGCAACGTGGACACATCCTAAATTTTGGAAAAAAACAGAGGTGTTTTTTGCGAAGTGCCTACCTGTAGAATTTGGCCTCTAGCTCAGCCGGCACCTAGGGAAACCTACCAAACCTGTGCATTTCTGAAAACTAGAGACCTAGGGGAATCCAAGGAGGGGTGACTTGCGGGGCTCTGACCAGGTTCTGTTACCCAGAATCCTTTGCAAACCTCAAAATTTGGCTAAAAAAACACATGTCCCTCACATTTCTGTGGCAGAAAGTTCTGGAATCTGAGAGGAGCTACAAATTTCCTTCCACCCAGCGTTCCCCCAAGTCTCCCGATAAAAATGATACCTCACTTGCGTGGGTAGGCCTAGCGCCGGCGACAGGAAACACCCCAAAGCGCAACGTGGACACATCCTAAATTTTGGAAAAAAACAGAGGTGTTTTTTGCGAAGTGCCTACCTGTAGATTTTGGCCTCTAGCTCAGCCGGCACCTAGGGAAACCTACCAAACCTGTGCATTTCTGAAAACTAGAGACCTAGGGGAATCCAAGGAGGGGTGACTTGCGGGGCTCGGACCAGGTTCTGTTACCCAGAATCCTTTGCAAACCTCAAAATTTTGCTAAAAAAACACATGTCCCTCACATTTCTGTGGCAGAAAGTTCTGGAATCTAAGAGGAGCTACAAATTTCCTTCCACCCAGCGTTTCCCCAAGTCTCCCGATAAAAATGATACCTCACTTGCGTGGGTAGGCCTAGCGCCGGCGACAGGAAACACCCCAAAGCGCAACGTGGACACATCCTAAATTTTGGAAAAAAACAGAGGTGTTTTTTGCGAAGTGCCTACCTGTAGATTTTGGCCTGTAGCTCAGCCGCACCTAGGGAAATCTACCAAACCTGTGCATTTCTGAAAACTAGAGACCTAGGGGAATCCAAGGAGGGGTGACTTGCGGGGCTCGGACCAGGTTCTGTTACCCAGAATCCTTTGCAAACCTCAAAATTTGGCTAAAAAAACACATGTCCCTCACATTTCTGTGGCAGAAAGTTCTGGAATCTGAGAGGAGCTACAAATTTCCTTCCACCCAGCGTTCCCCCAAGTCTCCCGATAAAAATGATACCTCACTTGCGTGGGTAGGCCTAGCGCCGGCGACAGGAAGCACCCCAAAGCGCAACGTGGACACATCCTAAATTTTGGAAAAAAACAGAGGTGTTTTTTGCGAAGTGCCTACCTGTAGATTTTGGCCTGTAGCTCAGCCGGCACCTAGGGAAACCTACCAAACCTGTACATTTCTGAAAACTAGAGACCTAGGGGAATCCACGGAGGGGTGACTTGCGGGGCTCGGACCAGGTTCTGTTACCCAGAATCCTTTGCAAACCTCAAAATTTAGCTAAAAAAACACATGTCCCTCACATTTCTGTGGCAGAAAGTTCTGGAATCTGAGAGGAGATACAAATTTCCTTCCACCCAGCGTTCCCCCAAGTCTCCCGATAAAAATGATACCTCACTTGCGTGGGTAGGCCTAGCGCCGGCGACAGGAAACACCCCAAAGCGCAACGTGGACACATCCTAAATTTTGGAAAAAAACAGAGGTGTTTTTTGCGAAGTGCCTACCTGTAGATTTTGGCCTCTAGCTCAGCCGGCACCTAGGGAAACCTACCAAACCTGTGCCTTTCTGAAAACTAGAGACCTAGGGGAATCCAAGGAGGGGTGACTTGCGGGTCTCTGACCAGGTTCTGTTACCCAGAATCCTTTGCAAACCTCAAAATTTGGCTAAAAAAACACATGTCCCTCACATTTCTGTGGCAGAAAGTTCTGGAATCTGAGAGGAGCTACATATTTCCTTCCACCCAGCGTTCCCCCAAGTCTCCCGATAAAAATGATACCTCACTTGCGTGGGTAGGCCTAGCGCCGGCGACAGGAAACACCCCAAAGCGCAACGTGGACTCATCCTAAATTTTGGAAAAAAACAGAGGTGTTTTTTGCGAAGTGCCTACCTGTAGATTTTGGCCTCTAGCTCAGCCGGCACCTAGGGAAACCTACCAAACCTGTGCATTTCTGAAAACTAGAGACCTAGGGGAATCCAAGGAGGGGTGACTTGCGGGGCTCGGACCAGGTTCTGTTACCCAGAATCCTTTGCAAACCTCAAAATTTGGCTAAAAAAACACATGTCCCACACATTTCTGTGGCAGAAAGTTCTGGAATCTGAGAGGAGCTACAAATTTCCTTCCACCCAGCGTTCCCCCAAGTCTCCCGATAAAAATGATACCTCACTTGCGTGGGTAGGCCTAGCGCCGGCGACAGGAAACACCCCAAAGCACAACGTGGACACATCCTAAATTTTGGAAAAAAACAGAGGTGTTTTTTGCGAAGTGCCTACCTGTAGATTTTGGCCTGTAGCTCAGCCGCACCTAGGGAAATCTACCAAACCTGTGCATTTCTGAAAACTAGAGACCTAGGGGAATCCAAGGAGGAGTGACTTGCGGGGCTCGGACCAGGTTCTGTTACCCAGAATCCTTTGCAAACCTCAAAATTTGGCTAAAAAAACACATGTCCCTCACATTTCTGTGGCAGAAAGTTCTGGAATCTGAGAGGAGCTACAAATTTCCTTCCACCCAGCGTTCCCCCAAGTCTCCCGATAAAAATGATACCTCACTTGCGTGGGTAGGCCTAGCGCCAGCGACAGGAAACACCCCAAAGCGCAACGTGGACACATCCTAAATTTTGGAAAAAAACAGAGGTGTTTTTTGCGAAGTGCCTACCTGTAGATTTTGGCCTCTAGCTCAGCCGGCACCTAGGGAAACCTACCAAACCTGTGCATTTCTGAAAACTAGAGACCTAGGGGAATCCAAGGAGGGGTGACTTGCGGGGCTCGGACCAGGTTCTGTTACCCAGAATCCTTTGCAAACCTCAAAATTTGGCTAACAAAAACCCATGTCCCTCACATTTCTGTGGCAGAAAGTTCTGGAATCTGAGAGGAGCTACAAATTTTCTTCCACCCAGCGTTCCCCAAAGTCTCCCGATAAAAATGATACCTCACTTGCGTGGGTAGGCCTAGCGCCGGCGACAGGAAACACCCCAAAGCGCAACGTGGACACAACCTAAATTTTGGAAAAAAACAGAGGTGTTTTTTGCGAAGTGCCTACCTGTAGATTTTGGCCTCTAGCTCAGCCGGCACCTAGGGAAACCTACCAAACCTGTGCATTTCTGAAAACTAGAGACCTAGGGGAATCCAAGGAGGGGTGACTTGCGGGGCTCGGACCAGGTTCTGTTACCCAGAATCCTTTGCAAACCTCAAAATTTGGCTAAAAAAACACATGTCCCTCACATTTCTGTGGCAGAAAGTTCTGGAATCTGAGAGGAGCTACAAATTTCCTTCCACCCAGCGTTCCCCCAAGTCTCCCGATAAAAATGATACCTCACTTGCGTGGGTAGGCCTAGCGCCGGCGACAGGAAACCCCCCAAAGCGCAACGTGGACACATCCTAAATTTTGGAAAAAAACAGAGGTGTTTTTTGAGAAGTGCCTACCTGTAGATTTTGGCCTCTAGCTCAGCCGGCACCTAGGGAAACCTACCAAACCTGTGCATTTCTGAAAACTAGAGACCTAGGGGAATCCAAGGAGGGGTGACTTGCGGGGCTCGGACCAGGTTCTGTTACCCAGAATCCTTTGCAAACCTCAAAATTTGGCTAAAAAAACACATGTCCCTCACATTTCTGTGGCAGAAAGTTCTGGAATCTGAGAGGAGCTACAAATTTCCTTCCACCCAGCGTTCCCCCAAGTCTCCCGATAAAAATGATACCTCACTTGCGTGGGTAGGCCTAGCGCCGGCGACAGGAAACCCCCCAAAGCGCAACGTGGACACATCCTAAATTTTGGAAAAAAACAGAGGTGTTTTTTGCGAAGTGCCTACCTGTAGATTTTGGCCTCTAGCTCAGCCGGCACCTAGGGAAACCTACCAAACCTGTGCATTTCTGAAAACTAGAGACCTAGGGGAATCCAAGGAGGGGTGACTTGCGGGGCTCGGACCAGGTTCTATTACCCAGAATCCTTTGCAAACCTCAAAATTTGGCTAAAAAAACACATGTCCCTCACATTTCTGTTGCAGAAAGTTCTGGAATCTGAGAGGAGCTACAAATTTCCTTCCACCCAGCGTTCCCCCAAGTCTCCCGATAAAAATGATACCTCACTTGCGTGGGTAGGCCTAGCGCCGGCGTCAGGAAACACCCCAAAGCGCAACGTGGACATCCTAAATTTTGGAAAAAAACAGAGGTGTTTTTTTGCGAAGTGCCTACCTGTAGATTTTGGCCTGTAGCTCAGCCGGCACCTAGGGAAACCTACCAAACCTGTGCATTTCTGAAAACTAGAGACCTAGGGGAATCCAAGGAGGGATGACTTGCGTGGCTCTGACCAGGTTCTGTTACCCAGAATCCTTTGCAAACCTCAAAATTTGGCTAAAAAAACACATGTCCCTCACATTTCTGTGGCAGAAAGTTCTGGAATCTGAGAGGAGCTACAAATTTCCTTCCACCCAGCGTTCCCCCACGTCTCCCGATAAAAATGATACCTCACTTGCGTGGGTAGGCCTAGCGCCGGCGACAGGAAACACCCCAAAGCGCAATGTGGACACATCCTAAATTTTGGAAAAAAACAGAGGTGTTTTTTGCGAAGTGCCTACCTGTAGATTTTGGCCTCTAGCTCAGCCGGCACCTAGGGAAACCTACCAAACCTGTGCATTTCTGAAAACTAGGGACCTAGGGGAATCCAAGGAGGGGTGACTTGCGGGGCTCGGACCAGGTTCTGTTACCCAGAATCCTTTGCAAACCTCAAAATTTGGCTAAAAAAACACATGTCCCTCACATTTCTGTGGCAGAAAGTTCTGGAATCTGAGAGGAGCTACAAATGTCCTTCCACCCAGCGTTCCCCCAAGTCTCCCGATAAAAATGATACCTCACTTGCGTGGGTAGGCCTAGCGCCGGCGACAGGAAACACCCCAAAGCGCAACGTGGACACATCCTAAATTTTGGAAAAAAACAGAGGTGTTTTTTGCGAAGTGCCTACCTGTAGATTTTGGCCTGTAGCTCAGCCGGCACCTAGGGAAACCTACCAAACCTGTGCATTTCTGAAAACTAGAGACCTAGGGGAATCCAAGGAGGGATGACTTGCGGGGCTCTGACCAGGTTCTGTTACCCAGAATCCTTTGCAAACCTCAAAATTTGGCTAAAAAAACACATGTCCCTCACATTTCTGTGGCAGAAAGTTCTGGAATCTGAGAGGAGCTACGAATTTCCTTCCACCCAGCGTTCCCCCAAGTCTCCCGATAAAAATGATACCTCACTTGCGTGGGTAGGCCTAGCGCCGGCGACAGGAAACACCCCAAAGCGCAACGTGGACACATCCTAAATTTTGGAAAAAAACAGAGGTGTTTTTTGCGAAGTGCCTACCTGTAGATTTTGGCCTCTAGCTCAGCCGGCACCTAGGGAAACCTACCAAACCTGTGCATTTCTGAAAACTAGAGACCTAGGGGAATCCAAGGAGGGGTGACTTGCGGGGCTCGGACCAGGTTCTATTACCCAGAATCCTTTGCAAACCTCAAAATTTGGCTAAAAAAACACATGTCCCTCACATTTCTGTGGCAGAAAGTTCTGGAATCTGAGAGGAGCTACAAATTTCCTTCCACCCAGCGTTCCCCCAAGTCTCCCGATAAAAATGATACCTCACTTGCGTGGGTAGGCCTAGCGCCGGCGACAGGAAACACCCCAAAGCGCAACGTGGACACATCCTAAATTTTGGAAAAAAACAGAGGTGTTTTTTTGCGAAGTGCCTACCTGTAGATTTTGGCCTGTAGCTCAGCCGGCACCTAGGGAAACCTACCAAACCTGTGCATTTCTGAAAACTAGAGACCTAGGGGAATCCAAGGAGGGATGACTTGCGTGGCTCTGACCAGGTTCTGTTACCCAGAATCCTTTGCAAACCTCAAAATTTGGCTAAAAAAACACATGTCCCTCACATTTCTGTGGCAGAAAGTTCTGGAATCTGAGAGGAGCTACAAATTTCCTTCCACCCAGCGTTCCCCCACGTCTCCCGATAAAAATGATACCTCACTTGCGTGGGTAGGCCTAGCGCCGGCGACAGGAAACACCCCAAAGCGCAATGTGGACACATCCTAAATTTTGGAAAAAAACAGAGGTGTTTTTTGCGAAGTGCCTACCTGTAGATTTTGGCCTCTAGCTCAGCCGGCACCTAGGGAAACCTACCAAACCTGTGCATTTCTGAAAACTAGAGACCTAGGGGAATCCAAGGAGGGGTGACTTGCGGGGCTCGGACCAGGTTCTGTTACCCAGAATCCTTTGCAAACCTCAAAATTTGGCTAAAAAAACACATGTCCCTCACATTTCTGTGGCAGAAAGTTCTGGAATCTGAGAGGAGCTACAAATGTCCTTCCACCCAGCGTTCCCCCAAGTCTCCCGATAAAAATGATACCTCACTTGCGTGGGTAGGCCTAGCGCCGGCGACAGGAAACACCCCAAAGCGCAACGTGGACACATCCTAAATTTTGGAAAAAAACAGAGGTGTTTTTTGCGAAGTGCCTACCTGTAGATTTTGGCCTGTAGCTCAGCCGGCACCTAGGGAAACCTACCAAACCTGTGCATTTCTGAAAACTAGAGACCTAGGGGAATCCAAGGAGGGATGACTTGCGGGGCTCTGACCAGGTTCTGTTACCCAGAATCCTTTGCAAACCTCAAAATTTGGCTAAAAAAACACATGTCCCTCACATTTCTGTGGCAGAAAGTTCTGGAATCTGAGAGGAGCTACAAATTTCCTTCCACCCAGCGTTCCCCCAAGTCTCCCGATAAAAATGATACCTCACTTGCGTGGGTAGGCCTAGCGCCGGCGACAGGAAACACCCCAAAGCGCAACGTGGACACATCCTAAATTTTGGAAAAAAACAGAGGTGTTTTTTGCGAAGTGCCTACCTGTAGATTTTGGCCTCTAGCTCAGCCGGCACCTAGGGAAACCTACCAAACCTGTGCATTTCTGAAAACTAGAGACCTAGGGGAATCCAAGGAGGGGTGACTTGCGGGGCTCGGATCAGGTTCTGTTACCCAGAATCCTTTGCAAACCTCAAAATTTGGCTAAAAAAACACATGTCCCTCACATTTCTGTGGCAGAAAGTTCTGGAATCTGAGAGGAGCTACAAATTTCCTTCCACCCAGCGTTCCCCCAAGTCTCCCAATAAAAATGATACCTCACTTGCGTGGGTAGGCCTAGCGCCGGCGACAGGAAACACCCCAAAGCGCAACGTGGACACATCCTAAATTTTGGAAAAAAACAGAGGTGTTTTTTGCGAAGTGCCTACCTTTAGATTTTGGCCTCTAGCTCAGCCGGCACCTAGGGAAACCTACCAAACCTGTGCATTTCTGAAAACTAGAGACCTAGGGGAATCCAAGGAGGGGTGACTTGCGGGGCTCGGACCAGGTTCTGTTACCCAGAATCCTTTGCAAACCTCAAAATTTGGCTAAAAAAACACATGTCCCTCACATTTCTGTGGCAGAAAGTTCTGGAATCTGAGAGTAGCTACAAATTTCCTTCCACCCAGCGTTCCCCCAAGTCTCCCGATAAAAATGATACCTCACTTGCGTGGGTAGGCCTAGCGCCGGCGACAGGAAACACCCCAAAGCACAACGTGGACACATTCTAAATTTTGGAAAAAAACAGAGGTGTTTTTTGCGAAGTGCCTACCTGTAGATTTTGGCCTGTAGCTCAGCCGCACCTAGGGAAATCTACCAAACCTGTGCATTTCTGAAAACTAGAGACCTAGGGGAATCCAAGGAGGGGTGACTTGCGGGGCTCGGACCAGGTTCTGTTACCCAGAATCCTTTGCAAACCTCAAAATTTGGCCAAAAAAACACATGTCCCTCACATTTTTGTGGCAGAAAGTTCTGGAATCTGAGAGGAGCTACAAATTTCCTTCCACCCAGCGTTCCCCCAAGTCTCCCGATAAAAATGATACCTCACTTGCGTGGGTAGGCCTAGCGCCAGCGACAGGAAACACCCCAAAGCGCAACGTGGACACATCCTAAATTTTGGAAAACAACAGAGGTGTTTTTTGCGAAGTGCCTACCTGTAGATTTTGGCCTCTAGCTCAGCCGGCACCTAGGTCAACCTACCAAACCTGTGCATTTCTGAAAACTAGAGACCTAGGGGAATCCAAGGAGGGGTGACTTGCGGGGCTCGGACCAGGTTCTGTTACCCAGAATCCTTTGCAAACCTCAAAATTTGGCTAACAAAAACCCATGTCCCTCACATTTCTGTGGCAGAAAGTTCTGGAATCTGAGAGGAGCTACAAATTTTCTTCCACCCAGCGTTCCCCCAAGTCTCCCGATAAAAATGATACCTCACTTGCGTGGGTAGGCCTAGCGCCGGCGACAGGAAACACCCCAAAGCGCAACGTGGACACATCCTAAATTTTGGAAAAAAACAGGTGTTTTTTGCGAAGTGCCTACCTGTAGATTTTGGCCTCTAGCTCAGCCGGCACCTAGGGAAACCTACCAAACCTGTGCATTTCTGAAAACTAGAGACCTAGGGGAATCCAAGGAGGGGTGACTTGCGGGGCTCGGACCAGGTTCTGTTACCCAGAATCCTTTGCAAACCTCAAAATTTGGCTAAAAATACACATGTTACTCTAATTTCTGTGGCAGAAAGTTCTGGAATCTGAGAGGAGCCACAAATTTCTTTCTACCCAGCGTTCCCCCAAGTCTCCCGATAAAAATGATACCTCACTTGTGTGGGTAGGCCTAGCGCCGGCGACAGGAAACACCCCAAAGCGCAACGTGGACACATCCTAAATTTTGGAAAAAAACAGAGGTGTTTTTTGCGAAGTGCCTACCTGTAGATTTTGGCCTCTAGCTCAGCCGGCACCTAGGGAAACCTACCAAACCTGTGCATTTCTGAAAACTAGAGACCTAGGGGAATCCAAGGAGGGGTGACTTGCGGGGCTCGGACCAGGTTCTGTTACCCAGAATCCTTTGCAAACCTCAAAATTTGGCTAAAAAAACACATGTCCCTCACATTTCTGTGGCAGAAAGTTCTGGAATCTGAGAGTAGCTACAAATTTCCTTCCACCCAGCGTTCCCCCAAGTCTCCCGATAAAAATGATACCTCACTTGCGTGGGTAGGCCTAGCGCCGGCGACAGGAAACACCCCAAAGCGCAACGTGGACACATCCTAAATTTTTGAAAAAAACAGAGGTGTTTTTTGCGAAGTGCCTACCTGTAGATTTTGGCCTGTAGCTCAGCCGCACCTAGGGAAATCTACCAAACCTGTGCATTTCTGAAAACTAGAGACCTAGGGGAATCCAAGGAGGGGTGACTTGCGGGGCTCGGACCAGGTTCTGTTACCCAGAATCCTTTGCAAACCTCAAAATTTGGCTAAAAAAACACATGTCCCTCACATTTCTGTGGCAGAAAGTTCTGGAATCTGAGAGGAGCTACAAATTTCCTTCCACCCATCGTTCCCCCAAGTCTCCCGATAAAAATGATACCTCACTTGCGTGGGTAGGCCTAGCGCCAGCGACAGGAAACACCCCAAAGCGCAACGTGGACACATCCTAAATTTTGGAAAAAAACAGAGGTGTTTTTTGCGAAGTGCCTACCTGTAGATTTTGGCCTCTAGCTCAGCCGGCACCTAGGGAAACCTACCAAACCTGTGCATTTCTGAAAACTAGAGACCTAGGGGAATCCAAGGAGGGGTGACTTGCGGGGCTCGGACCAGGTTCTGTTACCCAGAATCCTTTGCAAACCTCAAAATTTGGCTAACAAAAACCCATGTCCCTCACATTTCTGTGGCAGAAAGTTCTGGAATCTGAGAGGAGCTACAAATTTTCTTCCACCCAGCGTTCCCCCAAGTCTCCCGATAAAAATGATACCTCACTTGCGTGGGTAGGCCTAGCGCCGGCGACAGGAAACACCCCAAAGCGCAACGTGGACACATCCTAAATTTTGGAAAAAAACAGGTGTTTTTTGCGAAGTGCCTACCTGTAGATTTTGGCCTCTAGCTCAGCCGGCACCTAGGGAAACCTACCAAACCTGTGCATTTCTGAAAACTAGAGACCTAGGGGAATCCAAGGAGGGGTGACTTGCGGGGCTCGGACCAGGTTCTGTTACCCAGAATCCTTTGCAAACCTCAAAATTTGGCTAAAAATACACATGTTACTCTAATTTCTGTGGCAGAAAGTTCTGGAATCTGAGAGGAGCCACAAATTTCTTTCTACCCAGCGTTCCCCCAAGTCTCCCGATAAAAATGATACCTCACTTGTGTGGGTAGGCCTAGCGCCGGCGACAGGAAACACCCCAAAGCGCAACGTGGACACATCCTAAATTTTGGAAAAAAACAGAGGTGTTTTTTGCGAAGTGCCTACCTGTAGATTTTGGCCTCTAGCTCAGCCGGCACCTAGGGAAACCTACCAAACCTGTGCATTTCTGAAAACTAGAGACCTAGGGGAATCCAAGGAGGGATGACTTGCGTGGCTCTGACCAGGTTCTGTTACCCAGAATCCTTTGCAAACCTCAAAATTTGGCTAAAAAAACACATGTCCCTCACATTTCTGTGGCAGAAAGTTCTGGAATCTGAGAGGAGCTACAAATTTCCTTCCACCCAGCGTTCCCCCACGTCTCCCGATAAAAATGATACCTCACTTGCGTGGGTAGGCCTAGCGCCGGCGACAGGAAACACCCCAAAGCGCAACGTGGACACAACCTAAATTTTGGAAAAAAACAGAGGTGTTTTTTGCGAAGTGCCTACCTGTAGATTTTGGCCTCTAGCTCAGCCGGCACCTAGGGAAACCTACCAAACCTGTGCATTTCTGAAAACTAGAGACCTAGGGGAATCCAAGGAGGGGTGACTTGCGGGGCTCGGACCAGGTTCTGTTACCCAGAATCCTTTGCAAACCTCAAAATTTGGCTAAAAAAACACATGTCCCTCACATTTCTGTGGCAGAAAGTTCTGGAATCTGAGAGGAGCTACAAATTTCCTTCCACCCAGCGTTCCCCCAAGTCTCCCGATAAAAATGATACCTCACTTGCGTGGGTAGGCCTAGCGCCGGCGACAGGAAACCCCCCAAAGCGCAACGTGGACACATCCTAAATTTTGGAAAAAAACAGAGGTGTTTTTTGAGAAGTGCCTACCTGTAGATTTTGGCCTCTAGCTCAGCCGGCACCTAGGGAAACCTACCAAACCTGTGCATTTCTGAAAACTAGAGACCTAGGGGAATCCAAGGAGGGGTGACTTGCGGGGCTCGGACCAGGTTCTGTTACCCAGAATCCTTTGCAAACCTCAAAATTTGGCTAAAAAAACACATGTCCCTCACATTTCTGTGGCAGAAAGTTCTGGAATCTGAGAGGAGCTACAAATTTCCTTCCACCCAGCGTTCCCCCAGGTCTCCCGATAAAAATGATACCTCACTTGCGTGGGTAGGCCTAGCGCCGGCGACAGGAAACCCCCCAAAGCGCAACGTGGACACATCCTAAATTTTGGAAAAAAACAGAGGTGTTTTTTGCGAAGTGCCTACCTGTAGATTTTGGCCTCTAGCTCAGCCGGCACCTAGGGAAACCTACCAAACCTGTGCATTTCTGAAAACTAGAGACCTAGGGGAATCCAAGGAGGGGTGACTTGCGGGGCTCGGACCAGGTTCTATTACCCAGAATCCTTTGCAAACCTCAAAATTTGGCTAAAAAAACACATGTCCCTCACATTTCTGTTGCAGAAAGTTCTGGAATCTGAGAGGAGCTACAAATTTCCTTCCACCCAGCGTTCCCCCAAGTCTCCCGATAAAAATGATACCTCACTTGCGTGGGTAGGCCTAGCGCCGGCGACAGGAAACACCCCAAAGCGCAACGTGGACATCCTACATTTTGGAAAAAAACAGAGGTGTTTTTTTGCGAAGTGCCTACCTGTAGATTTTGGCCTGTAGCTCAGCCGGCACCTAGGGAAACCTACCAAACCTGTGCATTTCTGAAAACTAGAGACCTAGGGGAATCCAAGGAGGGATGACTTGCGGGGCTCGGACCAGGTTCTGTTACCCAGAATCCTTTGCAAACCTCAAAATTTGGCTAACAAAAACCCATGTCCCTCACATTTCTGTGGCAGAAAGTTCTGGAATCTGAGAGGAGCTACAAATTTTCTTCCACCCAGCGTTCCCCCAAGTCTCCCGATAAAAATGATACCTCACTTGCGTGGGTAGGCCTAGCGCCGGCGACAGGAAACACCCCAAAGCGCAACGTGGACACATCCTAAATTTTGGAAAAAAACAGGTGTTTTTTGCGAAGTGCCTACCTGTAGATTTTGGCCTCTAGCTCAGCCGGCACCTAGGGAAACCTACCAAACCTGTGCATTTCTGAAAACTAGAGACCTAGGGGAATCCAAGGAGGGGTGACTTGCGGGGCTCGGACCAGGTTCTGTTACCCAGAATCCTTTGCAAACCTCAAAATTTGGCTAAAAATACACATGTTACTCTAATTTCTGTGGCAGAAAGTTCTGGAATCTGAGAGGAGCCACAAATTTCTTTCTACCCAGCGTTCCCCCAAGTCTCCCGATAAAAATGATACCTCACTTGTGTGGGTAGGCCTAGCGCCGGCGACAGGAAACACCCCAAAGCGCAACGTGGACACATCCTAAATTTTGGAAAAAAACAGAGGTGTTTTTTGCGAAGTGCCTACCTGTAGATTTTGGCCTCTAGCTCAGCCGGCACCTAGGGAAACCTACCAAACCTGTGCATTTCTGAAAACTAGAGACCTAGGGGAATCCAAGGAGGGATGACTTGCGTGGCTCTGACCAGGTTCTGTTACCCAGAATCCTTTGCAAACCTCAAAATTTGGCTAAAAAAACACATGTCCCTCACATTTCTGTGGCAGAAAGTTCTGGAATCTGAGAGGAGCTACAAATTTCCTTCCACCCAGCGTTCCCCCACGTCTCCCGATAAAAATGATACCTCACTTGCGTGGGTAGGCCTAGCGCCGGCGACAGGAAACACCCCAAAGCGCAACGTGGACACAACCTAAATTTTGGAAAAAAACAGAGGTGTTTTTTGCGAAGTGCCTACCTGTAGATTTTGGCCTCTAGCTCAGCCGGCACCTAGGGAAACCTACCAAACCTGTGCATTTCTGAAAACTAGAGACCTAGGGGAATCCAAGGAGGGGTGACTTGCGGGGCTCGGACCAGGTTCTGTTACCCAGAATCCTTTGCAAACCTCAAAATTTGGCAAAAAAAAACACATGTCCCTCACATTTCTGTGGCAGAAAGTTCTGGAATCTGAGAGGAGCTACAAATTTCCTTCCACCCAGCGTTCCCCCAAGTCTCCCGATAAAAATGATACCTCACTTGCGTGGGTAGGCCTAGCGCCGGCGACAGGAAACCCCCCAAAGCGCAACGTGGACACATCCTAAATTTTGGAAAAAAACAGAGGTGTTTTTTGAGAAGTGCCTACCTGTAGATTTTGGCCTCTAGCTCAGCCGGCACCTAGGGAAACCTACCAAACCTGTGCATTTCTGAAAACTAGAGACCTAGGGGAATCCAAGGAGGGGTGACTTGCGGGGCTCGGACCAGGTTCTGTTACCCAGAATCCTTTGCAAACCTCAAAATTTGGCTAAAAAAACACATGTCCCTCACATTTCTGTGGCAGAAAGTTCTGGAATCTGAGAGGAGCTACAAATTTCCTTCCACCCAGCGTTCCCCCAGGTCTCCCGATAAAAATGATACCTCACTTGCGTGGGTAGGCCTAGCGCCGGCGACAGGAAACCCCCCAAAGCGCAACGTGGACACATCCTAAATTTTGGAAAAAAACAGAGGTGTTTTTTGCGAAGTGCCTACCTGTAGATTTTGGCCTCTAGCTCAGCCGGCACCTAGGGAAACCTACCAAACCTGTGCATTTCTGAAAACTAGAGACCTAGGGGAATCCAAGGAGGGGTGACTTGCGGGGCTCGGACCAGGTTCTATTACCCAGAATCCTTTGCAAACCTCAAAATTTGGCTAAAAAAACACATGTCCCTCACATTTCTGTTGCAGAAAGTTCTGGAATCTGAGAGGAGCTACAAATTTCCTTCCACCCAGCGTTCCCCCAAGTCTCCCGATAAAAATGATACCTCACTTGCGTGGGTAGGCCTAGCGCCGGCGACAGGAAACACCCCAAAGCGCAACGTGGACATCCTAAATTTTGGAAAAAAACAGAGGTGTTTTTTTGCGAAGTGCCTACCTGTAGATTTTGGCCTGTAGCTCAGCCGGCACCTAGGGAAACCTACCAAACCTGTGCATTTCTGAAAACTAGAGACCTAGGGGAATCCAAGGAGGGATGACTTGCGTGGCTCTGACCAGGTTCTGTTACCCAGAATCCTTTGCAAACCTCAAAATTTGGCTAAAAAAACACATGTCCCTCACATTTCTGTGGCAGAAAGTTCTGGAATCTGAGAGGAGCTACAAATTTCCTTCCACCCAGCGTTCCCCCACGTCTCCCGATAAAAATGATACCTCACTTGCGTGGGTAGGCCTAGCGCCGGCGACAGGAAACACCCCAAAGCGCAATGTGGACACATCCTAAATTTTGGAAAAAAACAGAGGTGTTTTTTGCGAAGTGCCTACCTGTAGATTTTGGCCTCTAGCTCAGCCGGCACCTAGGGAAACCTACCAAACCTGTGCATTTCTGAAAACTAGAGACCTAGGGGAATCCAAGGAGGGGTGACTTGCGGGGCTCGGACCAGGTTCTGTTACCCAGAATCCTTTGCAAACCTCAAAATTTGGCTAAAAAAACACATGTCCCTCACATTTCTGTGGCAGAAAGTTCTGGAATCTGAGAGGAGCTACAAATGTCCTTCCACCCAGCGTTCCCCCAAGTCTCCCGATAAAAATGATACCTCACTTGCGTGGGTAGGCCTAGCGCCGGCGACAGGAAACACCCCAAAGCGCAACGTGGACACATCCTAAATTTTGGAAAAAAACAGAGGTGTTTTTTGCGAAGTGCCTACCTGTAGATTTTGGCCTGTAGCTCAGCCGGCACCTAGGGAAACCTACCAAACCTGTGCATTTCTGAAAACTAGAGACCTAGGGGAATCCAAGGAGGGATGACTTGCGGGGCTCTGACCAGGTTCTGTTACCCAGAATCCTTTGCAAACCTCAAAATTTGGCTAAAAAAACACATGTCCCTCACATTTCTGTGGCAGAAAGTTCTGGAATCTGAGAGGAGCTACAAATTTCCTTCCACCCAGCGTTCCCCCAAGTCTCCCGATAAAAATGATACCTCACTTGCGTGGGTAGGCCTAGCGCCGGCGACAGGAAACACCCCAAAGCGCAACGTGGACACATCCTAAATTTTGGAAAAAAACAGAGGTGTTTTTTGCGAAGTGCCTACCTGTAGATTTTGGCCTCTAGCTCAGCCGGCACCTAGGGAAACCTACCAAACCTGTGCATTTCTGAAAACTAGAGACCTAGGGGAATCCAAGGAGGGGTGACTTGCGGGGCTCGGACCAGGTTCTATTACCCAGAATCCTTTGCAAACCTCAAAATTTGGCTAAAAAAACACATGTCCCTCACATTTCTGTTGCAGAAAGTTCTGGAATCTGAGAGGAGCTACAAATTTCCTTCCACCCAGCGTTCCCCCAAGTCTCCCGATAAAAATGATACCTCACTTGCGTGGGTAGGCCTAGCGCCGGCGACAGGAAACACCCCAAAGCGCAACGTGGACACATCCTAAATTTTGGAAAAAAACAGAGGTGTTTTTTTGCGAAGTGCCTACCTGTAGATTTTGGCCTGTAGCTCAGCCGGCACCTAGGGAAACCTACCAAACCTGTGCATTTCTGAAAACTAGAGACCTAGGGGAATCCAAGGAGGGATGACTTGCGTGGCTCTGACCAGGTTCTGTTACCCAGAATCCTTTGCAAACCTCAAAATTTGGCTAAAAAAACACATGTCCCTCACATTTCTGTGGCAGAAAGTTCTGGAATCTGAGAGGAGCTACAAATTTCCTTCCACCCAGCGTTCCCCCACGTCTCCCGATAAAAATGATACCTCACTTGCGTGGGTAGGCCTAGCGCCGGCGACAGGAAACACCCCAAAGCGCAATGTGGACACATCCTAAATTTTGGAAAAAAACAGAGGTGTTTTTTGCGAAGTGCCTATCTGTAGATTTTGGCCTCTAGCTCAGCCGGCACCTAGGGAAACCTACCAAACCTGTGCATTTCTGAAAACTAGAGACCTAGGGGAATCCAAGGAGGGGTGACTTGCGGGGCTCGGACCAGGTTCTGTTACCCAGAATCCTTTGCAAACCTCAAAATTTGGCTAAAAAAACACATGTCCCTCACATTTCTGTGGCAGAAAGTTCTGGAATCTGAGAGGAGCTACAAATGTCCTTCCACCCAGCGTTCCCCCAAGTCTCCCGATAAAAATGATACCTCACTTGCGTGGGTAGGCCTAGCGCCGGCGACAGGAAACACCCCAAAGCGCAACGTGGACACATCCTAAATTTTGGAAAAAAACAGAGGTGTTTTTTGCGAAGTGCCTACCTGTAGATTTTGGCCTGTAGCTCAGCCGGCACCTAGGGAAACCTACCAAACCTGTGCATTTCTGAAAACTAGAGACCTAGGGGAATCCAAGGAGGGATGACTTGCGGGGCTCTGACCAGGTTCTGTTACCCAGAATCCTTTGCAAACCTCAAAATTTGGCTAAAAAAACACATGTCCCTCACATTTCTGTGGCAGAAAGTTCTGGAATCTGAGAGGAGCTACAAATTTCCTTCCACCCAGCGTTCCCCCAAGTCTCCCGATAAAAATGATACCTCACTTGCGTGGGTAGGCCTAGCGCCGGCGACAGGAAACACCCCAAAGCGCAACGTGGACACATCCTAAATTTTGGAAAAAAACAGAGGTGTTTTTTGCGAAGTGCCTACCTGTAGATTTTGGCCTCTAGCTCAGCCGGCACCTAGGGAAACCTACCAAACCTGTGCATTTCTGAAAACTAAAGACCTAGGGGAATCCAAGGAGGGGTGACTTGCGGGGCTCGGATCAGGTTCTGTTACCCAGAATCCTTTGCAAACCTCAAAATTTGGCTAAAAAAACACATGTCCCTCACATTTCTGTGGCAGAAAGTTCTGGAATCTGAGAGGAGCTACAAATTTCCTTCCACCCAGCGTTCCCCCAAGTCTCCCAATAAAAATGATACCTCACTTGCGTGGGTAGGCCTAGCGCCGGCGACAGGAAACACCCCAAAGCGCAACGTGGACACATCCTAAATTTTGGAAAAAAACAGAGGTGTTTTTTGCGAAGTGCCTACCTTTAGATTTTGGCCTCTAGCTCAGCCGGCACCTAGGGAAACCTACCAAACCTGTGCATTTCTGAAAACTAGAGACCTAGGGGAATCCAAGGAGGGGTGACTTGCGGGGCTCGGACCAGGTTCTGTTACCCAGAATCCTTTGCAAACCTCAAAATTTGGCTAAAAAAACACATGTCCCTCACATTTCTGTGGCAGAAAGTTCTGGAATCTGAGAGTAGCTACAAATTTCCTTCCACCCAGCGTTCCCCCAAGTCTCCCGATAAAAATGATACCTCACTTGCGTGGGTAGGCCTAGCGCCGGCGACAGGAAACACCCCAAAGCACAACGTGGACACATTCTAAATTTTGGAAAAAAACAGAGGTGTTTTTTGCGAAGTGCCTACCTGTAGATTTTGGCCTGTAGCTCAGCCGCACCTAGGGAAATCTACCAAACCTGTGCATTTCTGAAAACTAGAGACCTAGGGGAATCCAAGGAGGGGTGACTTGCGGGGCTCGGACCAGGTTCTGTTACCCAGAATCCTTTGCAAACCTCAAAATTTGGCCAAAAAAACACATGTCCCTCACATTTTTGTGGCAGAAAGTTCTGGAATCTGAGAGGAGCTACAAATTTCCTTCCACCCAGCGTTCCCCCAAGTCTCCCGATAAAAATGATACCTCACTTGCGTGGGTAGGCCTAGCGCCAGCGACAGGAAACACCCCAAAGCGCAACGTGGACACATCCTAAATTTTGGAAAACAACAGAGGTGTTTTTTGCGAAGTGCCTACCTGTAGATTTTGGCCTCTAGCTCAGCCGGCACCTAGGGAAACCTACCAAACCTGTGCATTTCTGAAAACTAGAGACCTAGGGGAATCCAAGGAGGGGTGACTTGCGGGGCTCGGACCAGGTTCTGTTACCCAGAATCCTTTGCAAACCTCAAAATTTGGCTAACAAAAACCCATGTCCCTCACATTTCTGTGGCAGAAAGTTCTGGAATCTGAGAGGAGCTACAAATTTTCTTCCACCCAGCGTTCCCCCAAGTCTCCCGATAAAAATGATACCTCACTTGCGTGGGTAGGCCTAGCGCCGGCGACAGGAAACACCCCAAAGCGCAACGTGGACACATCCTAAATTTTGGAAAAAAACAGGTGTTTTTTGCGAAGTGCCTACCTGTAGATTTTGGCCTCTAGCTCAGCCGGCACCTAGGGAAACCTACCAAACCTGTGCATTTCTGAAAACTAGAGACCTAGGGGAATCCAAGGAGGGGTGACTTGCGGGGCTCGGACCAGGTTCTGTTACCCAGAATCCTTTGCAAACCTCAAAATTTGGCTAAAAATACACATGTTACTCTAATTTCTGTGGCAGAAAGTTCTGGAATCTGAGAGGAGCCACAAATTTCTTTCTACCCAGCGTTCCCCCAAGTCTCCCGATAAAAATGATACCTCACTTGTGTGGGTAGGCCTAGCGCCGGCGACAGGAAACACCCCAAAGCGCAACGTGGACACATCCTAAATTTTGGAAAAAAACAGAGGTGTTTTTTGCGAAGTGCCTACCTGTAGATTTTGGCCTCTAGCTCAGCCGGCACCTAGGGAAACCTACCAAACCTGTGCATTTCTGAAAACTAGAGACCTAGGGGAATCCAAGGAGGGGTGACTTGCGGGGCTCGGACCAGGTTCTGTTACCCAGAATCCTTTGCAAACCTCAAAATTTGGCTAAAAAAACACATGTCCCTCACATTTCTGTGGCAGAAAGTTCTGGAATCTGAGAGTAGCTACAAATTTCCTTCCACCCAGCGTTCCCCCAAGTCTCCCGATAAAAATGATACCTCACTTGCATGGGTAGGCCTAGCGCCGGCGACAGGAAACACCCCAAAGCGCAACGTGGACACATCCTAAATTTTTGAAAAAAACAGAGGTGTTTTTTGCGAAGTGCCTACCTGTAGATTTTGGCCTGTAGCTCAGCCGCACCTAGGGAAATCTACCAAACCTGTGCATTTCTGAAAACTAGAGACCTAGGGGAATCCAAGGAGGGGTGACTTGCGGGGCTCGGACCAGGTTCTGTTACCCAGAATCCTTTGCAAACCTCAAAATTTGGCTAAAAAAACACATGTCCCTCACATTTCTGTGGCAGAAAGTTCTGGAATCTGAGAGGAGCTACAAATTTCCTTCCACCCATCGTTCCCCCAAGTCTCCCGATAAAAATGATACCTCACTTGCGTGGGTAGGCCTAGCGCCAGCGACAGGAAACACCCCAAAGCGCAACGTGGACACATCCTAAATTTTGGAAAAAAACAGAGGTGTTTTTTGCGAAGTGCCTACCTGTAGATTTTGGCCTCTAGCTCAGCCGGCACCTAGGGAAACCTACCAAACCTGTGCATTTCTGAAAACTAGAGACCTAGGGGAATCCAAGGAGGGGTGACTTGCGGGGCTCGGACCAGGTTCTGTTACCCAGAATCCTTTGCAAACCTCAAAATTTGGCTAACAAAAACCCATGTCCCTCACATTTCTGTGGCAGAAAGTTCTGGAATCTGAGAGGAGCTACAAATTTTCTTCCACCCAGCGTTCCCCCAAGTCTCCCGATAAAAATGATACCTCACTTGCGTGGGTAGGCCTAGCGCCGGCGACAGGAAACACCCCAAAGCGCAACGTGGACACATCCTAAATTTTGGAAAAAAACAGGTGTTTTTTGCGAAGTGCCTACCTGTAGATTTTGGCCTCTAGCTCAGCCGGCACCTAGGGAAACCTACCAAACCTGTGCATTTCTGAAAACTAGAGACCTAGGGGAATCCAAGGAGGGGTGACTTGCGGGGCTCGGACCAGGTTCTGTTACCCAGAATCCTTTGCAAACCTCAAAATTTGGCTAAAAATACACATGTTACTCTAATTTCTGTGGCAGAAAGTTCTGGAATCTGAGAGGAGCCACAAATTTCTTTCTACCCAGCGTTCCCCCAAGTCTCCCGATAAAAATGATACCTCACTTGTGTGGGTAGGCCTAGCGCCGGCGACAGGAAACACCCCAAAGCGCAACGTGGACACATCCTAAATTTTGGAAAAAAACAGAGGTGTTTTTTGCGAAGTGCCTACCTGTAGATTTTGGCCTGTAGCTCAGCCGCACCTAGGGAAATCTACCAAACCTGTGCATTTCTGAAAACTAGAGACCTAGGGGAATCCAAGGAGGGGTGACTTGCGGGGCTCGGACCAGGTTCTGTTACCCAGAATCCTTTGCAAACCTCAAAATTTGGCTAAAAAAACACATGTCCCTCACATTTCTGTGGCAGAAAGTTCTGGAATCTGAGAGGAGCTACAAATTTCCTTCCACCCAGCGTTCCCCCAAGTCTCCCGATAAAAATGATACCTCACTTGCGTGGGTAGGCCTAGCGCCGGCGACAGGAAGCACCCCAAAGCGCAACGTGGACACATCCTAAATTTTGGAAAAAAACAGAGGTGTTTTTTGCGAAGTGCCTACCTGTAGATTTTGGCCTGTAGCTCAGCCGGCACCTAGGGAAACCTACCAAACCTGTACATTTCTGAAAACTAGAGACCTAGGGGAATCCAAGGAGGGGTGACTTGCGGGACTCGGACCAGGTTCTGTTACCCAGAATCCTTTGCAAACCTCAAAATTTAGCTAAAAAAACACATGTCCCTCACATTTCTGTGGCAGAAAGTTCTGGAATCTGAGAGGAGATACAAATTTCCTTCCACCCAGCGTTCCCCCAAGTCTCCCGATAAAAATGATACCTCACTTGGGTGGGTAGGCTTAGCGCCGGCGACAGGAAACACCCCAAAGCGCAACGTGGACACATCCTAAATTTTGGAAAAAAACAGAGGTGTTTTTTGCGAAGTGCCTACCTGTAGATTTTGGCCTCTAGCTCAGCCGGCACCTAGGGAAACCTACCAAACCTGTGCCTTTCTGAAAACTAGAGACCTAGGGGAATCCAAGGAGGGGTGACTTGCGGGTCTCTGACCAGGTTCTGTTACCCAGAATCCTTTGCAAACCTCAAAATTTGGCTAAAAAAACACATGTCCCTCACATTTCTGTGGCAGAAAGTTCTGGAATCTGAGAGGAGCTACATATTTCCTTCCACCCAGCGTTCCCCCAAGTCTCCCGATAAAAATGATACCTCACTTGCGTGGGTAGGCCTAGCGCCGGCGACAGGAAACACCCCAAAGCGCAACGTGGACACATCCTAAATTTTGGAAAAAAACAGAGGTGTTTTTTGCGAAGTGCCTACCTGTAGATTTTGGCCTCTAGCTCAGCCGGCACCTAGGGAAACCTACCAAACCTGTGCATTTCTGAAAACTAGAGACCTAGGGGAATCCAAGGAGGGGTGACTTGCGGGGCTCGGACCAGGTTCTGTTACCCAGAATCCTTTGCAAACCTCAAAATTTGGCTAAAAAAACACATGTCCCTCACATTTCTGTGGCAGAAAGTTCTGGAATCTGAGAGTAGCTACAAATTTCCTTCCACCCAGCGTTCCCCCAAGTCTCCCGATAAAAATGATACCTCACTTGCGTGGGTAGGCCTAGCGCCGGCGACAGGAAACACCCCAAAGCACAACGTGGACACATTCTAAATTTTGGAAAAAAACAGAGGTGTTTTTTGCGAAGTGCCTACCTGTAGATTTTGGCCTGTAGCTCAGCCGCACCTAGGGAAATCTACCAAACCTGTGCATTTCTGAAAACTAGAGACCTAGGGGAATCCAAGGAGGGGTGACTTGCGGGGCTCGGACCAGGTTCTGTTACCCAGAATCCTTTGCAAACCTCAAAATTTGGCTAAAAAAACACATGTCCCTCACATTTCTGTGGCAGAAAGTTCTGGAATCTGAGAGGAGCTACAAATTTCCTTCCACCCAGCGTTCCCCCAAGTCTCCCGATAAAAATGATACCTCACTTGCGTGGGTAGGCCTAGCGCCAGCGACAGGAAACACCCCAAAGCGCAACGTGGACACATCCTAAATTTTGGAAAACAACAGAGGTGTTTTTTGCGAAGTGCCTACCTGTAGATTTTGGCCTCTAGCTCAGCCGGCACCTAGGGAAACCTACCAAACCTGTGCATTTCTGAAAACTAGAGACCTAGGGGAATCCAAGGAGGGGTGACTTGCGGGGCTCGGACCAGGTTCTGTTACCCAGAATCCTTTGCAAACCTCAAAATTTGGCTAACAAAAACCCATGTCCCTCACATTTCTGTGGCAGAAAGTTCTGGAATCTGAGAGGAGCTACAAATTTTCTTCCACCCAGCGTTCCCCCAAGTCTCCCGATAAAAATGATACCTCACTTGCGTGGGTAGGCCTAGCGCCGGCGACAGGAAACACCCCAAAGCGCAACGTGGACACATCCTAAATTTTGGAAAAAAACAGGTGTTTTTTGCGAAGTGCCTACCTGTAGATTTTGGCCTCTAGCTCAGCCGGCACCTAGGGAAACCTACCAAACCTGTGCATTTCTGAAAACTAGAGACCTAGGGGAATCCAAGGAGGGGTGACTTGCGGGGCTCGGACCAGGTTCTGTTACCCAGAATCCTTTGCAAACCTCAAAATTTGGCTAAAAATACACATGTTACTCTAATTTCTGTGGCAGAAAGTTCTGGAATCTGAGAGGAGCCACAAATTTCTTTCTACCCAGCGTTCCCCCAAGTCTCCCGATAAAAATGATACCTCACTTGTGTGGGTAGGCCTAGCGCCGGCGACAGGAAACACCCCAAAGCGCAACGTGGACACATCCTAAATTTTGGAAAAAAACAGAGGTGTTTTTTGCGAAGTGCCTACCTGTAGATTTTGGCCTCTAGCTCAGCCGGCACCTAGGGAAACCTACCAAACCTGTGCATTTCTGAAAACTAGAGACCTAGGGGAATCCAAGGAGGGGTGACTTGCGGGGCTCGGACCAGGTTCTGTTACCCAGAATCCTTTGCAAACCTCAAAATTTGGCTAAAAAAACACATGTCCCTCACATTTCTGTGGCAGAAAGTTCTGGAATCTGAGAGTAGCTACAAATTTCCTTCCACCCAGCGTTCCCCCAAGTCTCCCGATAAAAATGATACCTCACTTGCGTGGGTAGGCCTAGCGCCGGCGACAGGAAACACCCCAAAGCGCAACGTGGACACATCCTAAATTTTTGAAAAAAACAGAGGTGTTTTTTGCGAAGTGCCTACCTGTAGATTTTGGCCTGTAGCTCAGCCGCACCTAGGGAAACCTACCAAACCTGTGCATTTCTGAAAACTAGAGACCTAGGGGAATCCAAGGAGGGGTGACTTGCGGGGCTCGGACCAGGTTCTGTTACCCAGAATCCTTTGCAAACCTCAAAATTTGGCTAAAAAAACACATGTCCCTCACATTTCTGTGGCAGAAAGTTCTGGAATCTGAGAGGAGCTACAAATTTCCTTCCACCCATCGTTCCCCCAAGTCTCGCGATAAAAATGATACCTCACTTGCGTGGGTAGGCCTAGCGCCAGCGACAGGAAACACCCCAAAGCGCAACGTGGACACATCCTAAATTTTGGAAAAAAACAGAGGTGTTTTTTGCGAAGTGCCTACCTGTAGATTTTGGCCTCTAGCTCAGCCGGCACCTAGGGAAACCTACCAAACCTGTGCATTTCTGAAAACTAGAGACCTAGGGGAATCCAAGGAGGGGTGACTTGCGGGGCTCGGACCAGGTTCTGTTACCCAGAATCCTTTGCAAACCTCAAAATTTGGCTAAAAAAACACATGTCCCTCACATTTCTGTGGCAGAAAGTTCTGGAATCTGAGAGTAGCTACAAATTTCTTCCACCCAGCGTTCCCCCAAGTCTCCCGATAAAAATGATACCTCACTTGCGTGGGTAGGCCTAGCGCCGGCGACAGGAAACACCCCAAAGCGCAACGTGGACACATCCTAAATTTTGGAAAAAAACAGAGGTGTTTTTTGCGAAGTGCCTACCTGTAGATTTTGGCCTGTAGCTCAGCCGCACCTAGGGAAACCTACCAAACCTGTGCATTTCTGAAAACTAGAGACCTAGGGGAATCCAAGGAGGGGTGACTTGCGGGGCTCGGACCAGGTTCTGTTACCCAGAATCCTTTGCAAACCTCAAAATTTTGCTAAAAAAACACATGTCCCTCACATTTCTGTGGCAGAAAGTTCTGGAATCTGAGAGGAGCTACAAATTTCCTTCCACCCAGCGTTCCCCCAAGTCTCCCGATAAAAATGATACCTCACTTGCGTGGGTAGGCCTAGCGCCGGCGACAGGAAACACCCCAAAGCGCAACGTGGACACATCCTAAATTTTGGAAAAAAACAGAGGTGTTTTTTGCGAAGTGCCTACCTGTAGAATTTGGCCTCTAGCTCAGCCGGCACCTAGGGAAACCTACCAAACCTGTGCATTTCTGAAAACTAGAGACCTAGGGGAATCCAAGGAGGGGTGACTTGCGGGGCTCTGACCAGGTTCTGTTACCCAGAATCCTTTGCAAACCTCAAAATTTGGCTAAAAAAACACATGTCCCTCACATTTCTGTGGCAGAAAGTTCTGGAATCTGAGAGGAGCTACAAATTTCCTTCCACCCAGCGTTCCCCCAAGTCTCCCGATAAAAATGATACCTCACTTGCGTGGGTAGGCCTAGCGCCGGCGACAGGAAACACCCCAAAGCGCAACGTGGACACATCCTAAATTTTGGAAAAAAACAGAGGTGTTTTTTGCGAAGTGCCTACCTGTAGATTTTGGCCTCTAGCTCAGCCGGCACCTAGGGAAACCTACCAAACCTGTGCATTTCTGAAAACTAGAGACCTAGGGGAATCCAAGGAGGGGTGACTTGCGGGGCTCGGACCAGGTTCTGTTACCCAGAATCCTTTGCAAACCTCAAAATTTTGCTAAAAAAACACATGTCCCTCACATTTCTGTGGCAGAAAGTTCTGGAATCTAAGAGGAGCTACAAATTTCCTTCCACCCAGCGTTTCCCCAAGTCTCCCGATAAAAATGATACCTCACTTGCGTGGGTAGGCCTAGCGCCGGCGACAGGAAACACCCCAAAGCGCAACGTGGACACATCCTAAATTTTGGAAAAAAACAGAGGTGTTTTTTGCGAAGTGCCTACCTGTAGATTTTGGCCTGTAGCTCAGCCGCACCTAGGGAAATCTACCAAACCTGTGCATTTCTGAAAACTAGAGACCTAGGGGAATCCAAGGAGGGGTGACTTGCGGGGCTCGGACCAGGTTCTGTTACCCAGAATCCTTTGCAAACCTCAAAATTTGGCTAAAAAAACACATGTCCCTCACATTTCTGTGGCAGAAAGTTCTGGAATCTGAGAGGAGCTACAAATTTCCTTCCACCCAGCGTTCCCCCAAGTCTCCCGATAAAAATGATACCTCACTTGCGTGGGTAGGCCTAGCGCCGGCGACAGGAAGCACCCCAAAGCGCAACGTGGACACATCCTAAATTTTGGAAAAAAACAGAGGTGTTTTTTGCGAAGTGCCTACCTGTAGATTTTGGCCTGTAGCTCAGCCGGCACCTAGGGAAACCTACCAAACCTGTACATTTCTGAAAACTAGAGACCTAGGGGAATCCACGGAGGGGTGACTTGCGGGGCTCGGACCAGGTTCTGTTACCCAGAATCCTTTGCAAACCTCAAAATTTAGCTAAAAAAACACATGTCCCTCACATTTCTGTGGCAGAAAGTTCTGGAATCTGAGAGGAGATACAAATTTCCTTCCACCCAGCGTTCCCCCAAGTCTCCCGATAAAAATGATACCTCACTTGCGTGGGTAGGCCTAGCGCCGGCGACAGGAAACACCCCAAAGCGCAACGTGGACACATCCTAAATTTTGGAAAAAAACAGAGGTGTTTTTTGCGAAGTGCCTACCTGTAGATTTTGGCCTCTAGCTCAGCCGGCACCTAGGGAAACCTACCAAACCTGTGCCTTTCTGAAAACTAGAGACCTAGGGGAATCCAAGGAGGGGTGACTTGCGGGTCTCTGACCAGGTTCTGTTACCCAGAATCCTTTGCAAACCTCAAAATTTGGCTAAAAAAACACATGTCCCTCACATTTCTGTGGCAGAAAGTTCTGGAATCTGAGAGGAGCTACATATTTCCTTCCACCCAGCGTTCCCCCAAGTCTCCCGATAAAAATGATACCTCACTTGCGTGGGTAGGCCTAGCGCCGGCGACAGGAAACACCCCAAAGCGCAACGTGGACTCATCCTAAATTTTGGAAAAAAACAGAGGTGTTTTTTGCGAAGTGCCTACCTGTAGATTTTGGCCTCTAGCTCAGCCGGCACCTAGGGAAACCTACCAAACCTGTGCATTTCTGAAAACTAGAGACCTAGGGGAATCCAAGGAGGGGTGACTTGCGGGGCTCGGACCAGGTTCTGTTACCCAGAATCCTTTGCAAACCTCAAAATTTGGCTAAAAAAACACATGTCCCACACATTTCTGTGGCAGAAAGTTCTGGAATCTGAGAGGAGCTACAAATTTCCTTCCACCCAGCGTTCCCCCAAGTCTCCCGATAAAAATGATACCTCACTTGCGTGGGTAGGCCTAGCGCCGGCGACAGGAAACACCCCAAAGCACAACGTGGACACATCCTAAATTTTGGAAAAAAACAGAGGTGTTTTTTGCGAAGTGCCTACCTGTAGATTTTGGCCTGTAGCTCAGCCGCACCTAGGGAAATCTACCAAACCTGTGCATTTCTGAAAACTAGAGACCTAGGGGAATCCAAGGAGGAGTGACTTGCGGGGCTCGGACCAGGTTCTGTTACCCAGAATCCTTTGCAAACCTCAAAATTTGGCTAAAAAAACACATGTCCCTCACATTTCTGTGGCAGAAAGTTCTGGAATCTGAGAGGAGCTACAAATTTCCTTCCACCCAGCGTTCCCCCAAGTCTCCCGATAAAAATGATACCTCACTTGCGTGGGTAGGCCTAGCGCCAGCGACAGGAAACACCCCAAAGCGCAACGTGGACACATCCTAAATTTTGGAAAAAAACAGAGGTGTTTTTTGCGAAGTGCCTACCTGTAGATTTTGGCCTCTAGCTCAGCCGGCACCTAGGGAAACCTACCAAACCTGTGCATTTCTGAAAACTAGAGACCTAGGGGAATCCAAGGAGGGGTGACTTGCGGGGCTCGGACCAGGTTCTGTTACCCAGAATCCTTTGCAAACCTCAAAATTTGGCTAACAAAAACCCATGTCCCTCACATTTCTGTGGCAGAAAGTTCTGGAATCTGAGAGGAGCTACAAATTTTCTTCCACCCAGCGTTCCCCAAAGTCTCCCGATAAAAATGATACCTCACTTGCGTGGGTAGGCCTAGCGCCGGCGACAGGAAACACCCCAAAGCGCAACGTGGACACAACCTAAATTTTGGAAAAAAACAGAGGTGTTTTTTGCGAAGTGCCTACCTGTAGATTTTGGCCTCTAGCTCAGCCGGCACCTAGGGAAACCTACCAAACCTGTGCATTTCTGAAAACTAGAGACCTAGGGGAATCCAAGGAGGGGTGACTTGCGGGGCTCGGACCAGGTTCTGTTACCCAGAATCCTTTGCAAACCTCAAAATTTGGCTAAAAAAACACATGTCCCTCACATTTCTGTGGCAGAAAGTTCTGGAATCTGAGAGGAGCTACAAATTTCCTTCCACCCAGCGTTCCCCCAAGTCTCCCGATAAAAATGATACCTCACTTGCGTGGGTAGGCCTAGCGCCGGCGACAGGAAACCCCCCAAAGCGCAACGTGGACACATCCTAAATTTTGGAAAAAAACAGAGGTGTTTTTTGAGAAGTGCCTACCTGTAGATTTTGGCCTCTAGCTCAGCCGGCACCTAGGGAAACCTACCAAACCTGTGCATTTCTGAAAACTAGAGACCTAGGGGAATCCAAGGAGGGGTGACTTGCGGGGCTCGGACCAGGTTCTGTTACCCAGAATCCTTTGCAAACCTCAAAATTTGGCTAAAAAAACACATGTCCCTCACATTTCTGTGGCAGAAAGTTCTGGAATCTGAGAGGAGCTACAAATTTCCTTCCACCCAGCGTTCCCCCAAGTCTCCCGATAAAAATGATACCTCACTTGCGTGGGTAGGCCTAGCGCCGGCGACAGGAAACCCCCCAAAGCGCAACGTGGACACATCCTAAATTTTGGAAAAAAACAGAGGTGTTTTTTGCGAAGTGCCTACCTGTAGATTTTGGCCTCTAGCTCAGCCGGCACCTAGGGAAACCTACCAAACCTGTGCATTTCTGAAAACTAGAGACCTAGGGGAATCCAAGGAGGGGTGACTTGCGGGGCTCGGACCAGGTTCTATTACCCAGAATCCTTTGCAAACCTCAAAATTTGGCTAAAAAAACACATGTCCCTCACATTTCTGTTGCAGAAAGTTCTGGAATCTGAGAGGAGCTACAAATTTCCTTCCACCCAGCGTTCCCCCAAGTCTCCCGATAAAAATGATACCTCACTTGCGTGGGTAGGCCTAGCGCCGGCGACAGGAAACACCCCAAAGCGCAACGTGGACATCCTAAATTTTGGAAAAAAACAGAGGTGTTTTTTTGCGAAGTGCCTACCTGTAGATTTTGGCCTGTAGCTCAGCCGGCACCTAGGGAAACCTACCAAACCTGTGCATTTCTGAAAACTAGAGACCTAGGGGAATCCAAGGAGGGATGACTTGCGTGGCTCTGACCAGGTTCTGTTACCCAGAATCCTTTGCAAACCTCAAAATTTGGCTAAAAAAACACATGTCCCTCACATTTCTGTGGCAGAAAGTTCTGGAATCTGAGAGGAGCTACAAATTTCCTTCCACCCAGCGTTCCCCCACGTCTCCCGATAAAAATGATACCTCACTTGCGTGGGTAGGCCTAGCGCCGGCGACAGGAAACACCCCAAAGCGCAATGTGGACACATCCTAAATTTTGGAAAAAAACAGAGGTGTTTTTTGCGAAGTGCCTACCTGTAGATTTTGGCCTCTAGCTCAGCCGGCACCTAGGGAAACCTACCAAACCTGTGCATTTCTGAAAACTAGGGACCTAGGGGAATCCAAGGAGGGGTGACTTGCGGGGCTCGGACCAGGTTCTGTTACCCAGAATCCTTTGCAAACCTCAAAATTTGGCTAAAAAAACACATGTCCCTCACATTTCTGTGGCAGAAAGTTCTGGAATCTGAGAGGAGCTACAAATGTCCTTCCACCCAGCGTTCCCCCAAGTCTCCCGATAAAAATGATACCTCACTTGCGTGGGTAGGCCTAGCGCCGGCGACAGGAAACACCCCAAAGCGCAACGTGGACACATCCTAAATTTTGGAAAAAAACAGAGGTGTTTTTTGCGAAGTGCCTACCTGTAGATTTTGGCCTGTAGCTCAGCCGGCACCTAGGGAAACCTACCAAACCTGTGCATTTCTGAAAACTAGAGACCTAGGGGAATCCAAGGAGGGATGACTTGCGGGGCTCTGACCAGGTTCTGTTACCCAGAATCCTTTGCAAACCTCAAAATTTGGCTAAAAAAACACATGTCCCTCACATTTCTGTGGCAGAAAGTTCTGGAATCTGAGAGGAGCTACGAATTTCCTTCCACCCAGCGTTCCCCCAAGTCTCCCGATAAAAATGATACCTCACTTGCGTGGGTAGGCCTAGCGCCGGCGACAGGAAACACCCCAAAGCGCAACGTGGACACATCCTAAATTTTGGAAAAAAACAGAGGTGTTTTTTGCGAAGTGCCTACCTGTAGATTTTGGCCTCTAGCTCAGCCGGCACCTAGGGAAACCTACCAAACCTGTGCATTTCTGAAAACTAGAGACCTAGGGGAATCCAAGGAGGGGTGACTTGCGGGGCTCGGACCAGGTTCTATTACCCAGAATCCTTTGCAAACCTCAAAATTTGGCTAAAAAAACACATGTCCCTCACATTTCTGTGGCAGAAAGTTCTGGAATCTGAGAGGAGCTACAAATTTCCTTCCACCCAGCGTTCCCCCAAGTCTCCCGATAAAAATGATACCTCACTTGCGTGGGTAGGCCTAGCGCCGGCGACAGGAAACACCCCAAAGCGCAACGTGGACACATCCTAAATTTTGGAAAAAAACAGAGGTGTTTTTTTGCGAAGTGCCTACCTGTAGATTTTGGCCTGTAGCTCAGCCGGCACCTAGGGAAACCTACCAAACCTGTGCATTTCTGAAAACTAGAGACCTAGGGGAATCCAAGGAGGGATGACTTGCGTGGCTCTGACCAGGTTCTGTTACCCAGAATCCTTTGCAAACCTCAAAATTTGGCTAAAAAAACACATGTCCCTCACATTTCTGTGGCAGAAAGTTCTGGAATCTGAGAGGAGCTACAAATTTCCTTCCACCCAGCGTTCCCCCACGTCTCCCGATAAAAATGATACCTCACTTGCGTGGGTAGGCCTAGCGCCGGCGACAGGAAACACCCCAAAGCGCAATGTGGACACATCCTAAATTTTGGAAAAAAACAGAGGTGTTTTTTGCGAAGTGCCTACCTGTAGATTTTGGCCTCTAGCTCAGCCGGCACCTAGGGAAACCTACCAAACCTGTGCATTTCTGAAAACTAGAGACCTAGGGGAATCCAAGGAGGGGTGACTTGCGGGGCTCGGACCAGGTTCTGTTACCCAGAATCCTTTGCAAACCTCAAAATTTGGCTAAAAAAACACATGTCCCTCACATTTCTGTGGCAGAAAGTTCTGGAATCTGAGAGGAGCTACAAATGTCCTTCCACCCAGCGTTCCCCCAAGTCTCCCGATAAAAATGATACCTCACTTGCGTGGGTAGGCCTAGCGCCGGCGACAGGAAACACCCCAAAGCGCAACGTGGACACATCCTAAATTTTGGAAAAAAACAGAGGTGTTTTTTGCGAAGTGCCTACCTGTAGATTTTGGCCTGTAGCTCAGCCGGCACCTAGGGAAACCTACCAAACCTGTGCATTTCTGAAAACTAGAGACCTAGGGGAATCCAAGGAGGGATGACTTGCGGGGCTCTGACCAGGTTCTGTTACCCAGAATCCTTTGCAAACCTCAAAATTTGGCTAAAAAAACACATGTCCCTCACATTTCTGTGGCAGAAAGTTCTGGAATCTGAGAGGAGCTACAAATTTCCTTCCACCCAGCGTTCCCCCAAGTCTCCCGATAAAAATGATACCTCACTTGCGTGGGTAGGCCTAGCGCCGGCGACAGGAAACACCCCAAAGCGCAACGTGGACACATCCTAAATTTTGGAAAAAAACAGAGGTGTTTTTTGTGAAGTGCCTACCTGTAGATTTTGGCCTCTAGCTCAGCCGGCACCTAGGGAAACCTACCAAACCTGTGCATTTCTGAAAACTAGAGACCTAGGGGAATCCAAGGAGGGGTGACTTGCGGGGCTCGGATCAGGTTCTGTTACCCAGAATCCTTTGCAAACCTCAAAATTTGGCTAAAAAAACACATGTCCCTCACATTTCTGTGGCAGAAAGTTCTGGAATCTGAGAGGAGCTACAAATTTCCTTCCACCCAGCGTTCCCCCAAGTCTCCCAATAAAAATGATACCTCACTTGCGTGGGTAGGCCTAGCGCCGGCGACAGGAAACACCCCAAAGCGCAACGTGGACACATCCTAAATTTTGGAAAAAAACAGAGGTGTTTTTTGCGAAGTGCCTACCTTTAGATTTTGGCCTCTAGCTCAGCCGGCACCTAGGGAAACCTACCAAACCTGTGCATTTCTGAAAACTAGAGACCTAGGGGAATCCAAGGAGGGGTGACTTGCGGGGCTCGGACCAGGTTCTGTTACCCAGAATCCTTTGCAAACCTCAAAATTTGGCTAAAAAAACACATGTCCCTCACATTTCTGTGGCAGAAAGTTCTGGAATCTGAGAGTAGCTACAAATTTCCTTCCACCCAGCGTTCCCCCAAGTCTCCCGATAAAAATGATACCTCACTTGCGTGGGTAGGCCTAGCGCCGGCGACAGGAAACACCCCAAAGCACAACGTGGACACATTCTAAATTTTGGAAAAAAACAGAGGTGTTTTTTGCGAAGTGCCTACCTGTAGATTTTGGCCTGTAGCTCAGCCGCACCTAGGGAAATCTACCAAACCTGTGCATTTCTGAAAACTAGAGACCTAGGGGAATCCAAGGAGGGGTGACTTGCGGGGCTCGGACCAGGTTCTGTTACCCAGAATCCTTTGCAAACCTCAAAATTTGGCCAAAAAAACACATGTCCCTCACATTTTTGTGGCAGAAAGTTCTGGAATCTGAGAGGAGCTACAAATTTCCTTCCACCCAGCGTTCCCCCAAGTCTCCCGATAAAAATGATACCTCACTTGCGTGGGTAGGCCTAGCGCCAGCGACAGGAAACACCCCAAAGCGCAACGTGGACACATCCTAAATTTTGGAAAACAACAGAGGTGTTTTTTGCGAAGTGCCTACCTGTAGATTTTGGCCTCTAGCTCAGCCGGCACCTAGGTCAACCTACCAAACCTGTGCATTTCTGAAAACTAGAGACCTAGGGGAATCCAAGGAGGGGTGACTTGCGGGGCTCGGACCAGGTTCTGTTACCCAGAATCCTTTGCAAACCTCAAAATTTGGCTAACAAAAACCCATGTCCCTCACATTTCTGTGGCAGAAAGTTCTGGAATCTGAGAGGAGCTACAAATTTTCTTCCACCCAGCGTTCCCCCAAGTCTCCCGATAAAAATGATACCTCACTTGCGTGGGTAGGCCTAGCGCCGGCGACAGGAAACACCCCAAAGCGCAACGTGGACACATCCTAAATTTTGGAAAAAAACAGGTGTTTTTTGCGAAGTGCCTACCTGTAGATTTTGGCCTCTAGCTCAGCCGGCACCTAGGGAAACCTACCAAACCTGTGCATTTCTGAAAACTAGAGACCTAGGGGAATCCAAGGAGGGGTGACTTGCGGGGCTCGGACCAGGTTCTGTTACCCAGAATCCTTTGCAAACCTCAAAATTTGGCTAAAAATACACATGTTACTCTAATTTCTGTGGCAGAAAGTTCTGGAATCTGAGAGGAGCCACAAATTTCTTTCTACCCAGCGTTCCCCCAAGTCTCCCGATAAAAATGATACCTCACTTGTGTGGGTAGGCCTAGCGCCGGCGACAGGAAACACCCCAAAGCGCAACGTGGACACATCCTAAATTTTGGAAAAAAACAGAGGTGTTTTTTGCGAAGTGCCTACCTGTAGATTTTGGCCTCTAGCTCAGCCGGCACCTAGGGAAACCTACCAAACCTGTGCATTTCTGAAAACTAGAGACCTAGGGGAATCCAAGGAGGGGTGACTTGCGGGGCTCGGACCAGGTTCTGTTACCCAGAATCCTTTGCAAACCTCAAAATTTGGCTAAAAAAACACATGTCCCTCACATTTCTGTGGCAGAAAGTTCTGGAATCTGAGAGTAGCTACAAATTTCCTTCCACCCAGCGTTCCCCCAAGTCTCCCGATAAAAATGATACCTCACTTGCGTGGGTAGGCCTAGCGCCGGCGACAGGAAACACCCCAAAGCGCAACGTGGACACATCCTAAATTTTTGAAAAAAACAGAGGTGTTTTTTGCGAAGTGCCTACCTGTAGATTTTGGCCTGTAGCTCAGCCGCACCTAGGGAAATCTACCAAACCTGTGCATTTCTGAAAACTAGAGACCTAGGGGAATCCAAGGAGGGGTGACTTGCGGGGCTCGGACCAGGTTCTGTTACCCAGAATCCTTTGCAAACCTCAAAATTTGGCTAAAAAAACACATGTCCCTCACATTTCTGTGGCAGAAAGTTCTGGAATCTGAGAGGAGCTACAAATTTCCTTCCACCCATCGTTCCCCCAAGTCTCCCGATAAAAATGATACCTCACTTGCGTGGGTAGGCCTAGCGCCAGCGACAGGAAACACCCCAAAGCGCAACGTGGACACATCCTAAATTTTGGAAAAAAACAGAGGTGTTTTTTGCGAAGTGCCTACCTGTAGATTTTGGCCTCTAGCTCAGCCGGCACCTAGGGAAACCTACCAAACCTGTGCATTTCTGAAAACTAGAGACCTAGGGGAATCCAAGGAGGGGTGACTTGCGGGGCTCGGACCAGGTTCTGTTACCCAGAATCCTTTGCAAACCTCAAAATTTGGCTAACAAAAACCCATGTCCCTCACATTTCTGTGGCAGAAAGTTCTGGAATCTGAGAGGAGCTACAAATTTTCTTCCACCCAGCGTTCCCCCAAGTCTCCCGATAAAAATGATACCTCACTTGCGTGGGTAGGCCTAGCGCCGGCGACAGGAAACACCCCAAAGCGCAACGTGGACACATCCTAAATTTTGGAAAAAAACAGGTGTTTTTTGCGAAGTGCCTACCTGTAGATTTTGGCCTCTAGCTCAGCCGGCACCTAGGGAAACCTACCAAACCTGTGCATTTCTGAAAACTAGAGACCTAGGGGAATCCAAGGAGGGGTGACTTGCGGGGCTCGGACCAGGTTCTGTTACCCAGAATCCTTTGCAAACCTCAAAATTTGGCTAAAAATACACATGTTACTCTAATTTCTGTGGCAGAAAGTTCTGGAATCTGAGAGGAGCCACAAATTTCTTTCTACCCAGCGTTCCCCCAAGTCTCCCGATAAAAATGATACCTCACTTGTGTGGGTAGGCCTAGCGCCGGCGACAGGAAACACCCCAAAGCGCAACGTGGACACATCCTAAATTTTGGAAAAAAACAGAGGTGTTTTTTGCGAAGTGCCTACCTGTAGATTTTGGCCTCTAGCTCAGCCGGCACCTAGGGAAACCTACCAAACCTGTGCATTTCTGAAAACTAGAGACCTAGGGGAATCCAAGGAGGGATGACTTGCGTGGCTCTGACCAGGTTCTGTTACCCAGAATCCTTTGCAAACCTCAAAATTTGGCTAAAAAAACACATGTCCCTCACATTTCTGTGGCAGAAAGTTCTGGAATCTGAGAGGAGCTACAAATTTCCTTCCACCCAGCGTTCCCCCACGTCTCCCGATAAAAATGATACCTCACTTGCGTGGGTAGGCCTAGCGCCGGCGACAGGAAACACCCCAAAGCGCAACGTGGACACAACCTAAATTTTGGAAAAAAACAGAGGTGTTTTTTGCGAAGTGCCTACCTGTAGATTTTGGCCTCTAGCTCAGCCGGCACCTAGGGAAACCTACCAAACCTGTGCATTTCTGAAAACTAGAGACCTAGGGGAATCCAAGGAGGGGTGACTTGCGGGGCTCGGACCAGGTTCTGTTACCCAGAATCCTTTGCAAACCTCAAAATTTGGCTAAAAAAACACATGTCCCTCACATTTCTGTGGCAGAAAGTTCTGGAATCTGAGAGGAGCTACAAATTTCCTTCCACCCAGCGTTCCCCCAAGTCTCCCGATAAAAATGATACCTCACTTGCGTGGGTAGGCCTAGCGCCGGCGACAGGAAACCCCCCAAAGCGCAACGTGGACACATCCTAAATTTTGGAAAAAAACAGAGGTGTTTTTTGAGAAGTGCCTACCTGTAGATTTTGGCCTCTAGCTCAGCCGGCACCTAGGGAAACCTACCAAACCTGTGCATTTCTGAAAACTAGAGACCTAGGGGAATCCAAGGAGGGGTGACTTGCGGGGCTCGGACCAGGTTCTGTTACCCAGAATCCTTTGCAAACCTCAAAATTTGGCTAAAAAAACACATGTCCCTCACATTTCTGTGGCAGAAAGTTCTGGAATCTGAGAGGAGCTACAAATTTCCTTCCACCCAGCGTTCCCCCAGGTCTCCCGATAAAAATGATACCTCACTTGCGTGGGTAGGCCTAGCGCCGGCGACAGGAAACCCCCCAAAGCGCAACGTGGACACATCCTAAATTTTGGAAAAAAACAGAGGTGTTTTTTGCGAAGTGCCTACCTGTAGATTTTGGCCTCTAGCTCAGCCGGCACCTAGGGAAACCTACCAAACCTGTGCATTTCTGAAAACTAGAGACCTAGGGGAATCCAAGGAGGGGTGACTTGCGGGGCTCGGACCAGGTTCTATTACCCAGAATCCTTTGCAAACCTCAAAATTTGGCTAAAAAAACACATGTCCCTCACATTTCTGTTGCAGAAAGTTCTGGAATCTGAGAGGAGCTACAAATTTCCTTCCACCCAGCGTTCCCCCAAGTCTCCCGATAAAAATGATACCTCACTTGCGTGGGTAGGCCTAGCGCCGGCGACAGGAAACACCCCAAAGCGCAACGTGGACATCCTAAATTTTGGAAAAAAACAGAGGTGTTTTTTTGCGAAGTGCCTACCTGTAGATTTTGGCCTGTAGCTCAGCCGGCACCTAGGGAAACCTACCAAACCTGTGCATTTCTGAAAACTAGAGACCTAGGGGAATCCAAGGAGGGATGACTTGCGGGGCTCGGACCAGGTTCTGTTACCCAGAATCCTTTGCAAACCTCAAAATTTGGCTAACAAAAACCCATGTCCCTCACATTTCTGTGGCAGAAAGTTCTGGAATCTGAGAGGAGCTACAAATTTTCTTCCACCCAGCGTTCCCCCAAGTCTCCCGATAAAAATGATACCTCACTTGCGTGGGTAGGCCTAGCGCCGGCGACAGGAAACACCCCAAAGCGCAACGTGGACACATCCTAAATTTTGGAAAAAAACAGGTGTTTTTTGCGAAGTGCCTACCTGTAGATTTTGGCCTCTAGCTCAGCCGGCACCTAGGGAAACCTACCAAACCTGTGCATTTCTGAAAACTAGAGACCTAGGGGAATCCAAGGAGGGGTGACTTGCGGGGCTCGGACCAGGTTCTGTTACCCAGAATCCTTTGCAAACCTCAAAATTTGGCTAAAAATACACATGTTACTCTAATTTCTGTGGCAGAAAGTTCTGGAATCTGAGAGGAGCCACAAATTTCTTTCTACCCAGCGTTCCCCCAAGTCTCCCGATAAAAATGATACCTCACTTGTGTGGGTAGGCCTAGCGCCGGCGACAGGAAACACCCCAAAGCGCAACGTGGACACATCCTAAATTTTGGAAAAAAACAGAGGTGTTTTTTGCGAAGTGCCTACCTGTAGATTTTGGCCTCTAGCTCAGCCGGCACCTAGGGAAACCTACCAAACCTGTGCATTTCTGAAAACTAGAGACCTAGGGGAATCCAAGGAGGGATGACTTGCGTGGCTCTGACCAGGTTCTGTTACCCAGAATCCTTTGCAAACCTCAAAATTTGGCTAAAAAAACACATGTCCCTCACATTTCTGTGGCAGAAAGTTCTGGAATCTGAGAGGAGCTACAAATTTCCTTCCACCCAGCGTTCCCCCACGTCTCCCGATAAAAATGATACCTCACTTGCGTGGGTAGGCCTAGCGCCGGCGACAGGAAACACCCCAAAGCGCAACGTGGACACAACCTAAATTTTGGAAAAAAACAGAGGTGTTTTTTGCGAAGTGCCTACCTGTAGATTTTGGCCTCTAGCTCAGCCGGCACCTAGGGAAACCTACCAAACCTGTGCATTTCTGAAAACTAGAGACCTAGGGGAATCCAAGGAGGGGTGACTTGCGGGGCTCGGACCAGGTTCTGTTACCCAGAATCCTTTGCAAACCTCAAAATTTGGCAAAAAAAAACACATGTCCCTCACATTTCTGTGGCAGAAAGTTCTGGAATCTGAGAGGAGCTACAAATTTCCTTCCACCCAGCGTTCCCCCAAGTCTCCCGATAAAAATGATACCTCACTTGCGTGGGTAGGCCTAGCGCCGGCGACAGGAAACCCCCCAAAGCGCAACGTGGACACATCCTAAATTTTGGAAAAAAACAGAGGTGTTTTTTGAGAAGTGCCTACCTGTAGATTTTGGCCTCTAGCTCAGCCGGCACCTAGGGAAACCTACCAAACCTGTGCATTTCTGAAAACTAGAGACCTAGGGGAATCCAAGGAGGGGTGACTTGCGGGGCTCGGACCAGGTTCTGTTACCCAGAATCCTTTGCAAACCTCAAAATTTGGCTAAAAAAACACATGTCCCTCACATTTCTGTGGCAGAAAGTTCTGGAATCTGAGAGGAGCTACAAATTTCCTTCCACCCAGCGTTCCCCCAGGTCTCCCGATAAAAATGATACCTCACTTGCGTGGGTAGGCCTAGCGCCGGCGACAGGAAACCCCCCAAAGCGCAACGTGGACACATCCTAAATTTTGGAAAAAAACAGAGGTGTTTTTTGCGAAGTGCCTACCTGTAGATTTTGGCCTCTAGCTCAGCCGGCACCTAGGGAAACCTACCAAACCTGTGCATTTCTGAAAACTAGAGACCTAGGGGAATCCAAGGAGGGGTGACTTGCGGGGCTCGGACCAGGTTCTATTACCCAGAATCCTTTGCAAACCTCAAAATTTGGCTAAAAAAACACATGTCCCTCACATTTCTGTTGCAGAAAGTTCTGGAATCTGAGAGGAGCTACAAATTTCCTTCCACCCAGCGTTCCCCCAAGTCTCCCGATAAAAATGATACCTCACTTGCGTGGGTAGGCCTAGCGCCGGCGACAGGAAACACCCCAAAGCGCAACGTGGACATCCTAAATTTTGGAAAAAAACAGAGGTGTTTTTTTGCGAAGTGCCTACCTGTAGATTTTGGCCTGTAGCTCAGCCGGCACCTAGGGAAACCTACCAAACCTGTGCATTTCTGAAAACTAGAGACCTAGGGGAATCCAAGGAGGGATGACTTGCGTGGCTCTGACCAGGTTCTGTTACCCAGAATCCTTTGCAAACCTCAAAATTTGGCTAAAAAAACACATGTCCCTCACATTTCTGTGGCAGAAAGTTCTGGAATCTGAGAGGAGCTACAAATTTCCTTCCACCCAGCGTTCCCCCACGTCTCCCGATAAAAATGATACCTCACTTGCGTGGGTAGGCCTAGCGCCGGCGACAGGAAACACCCCAAAGCGCAATGTGGACACATCCTAAATTTTGGAAAAAAACAGAGGTGTTTTTTGCGAAGTGCCTACCTGTAGATTTTGGCCTCTAGCTCAGCCGGCACCTAGGGAAACCTACCAAACCTGTGCATTTCTGAAAACTAGAGACCTAGGGGAATCCAAGGAGGGGTGACTTGCGGGGCTCGGACCAGGTTCTGTTACCCAGAATCCTTTGCAAACCTCAAAATTTGGCTAAAAAAACACATGTCCCTCACATTTCTGTGGCAGAAAGTTCTGGAATCTGAGAGGAGCTACAAATGTCCTTCCACCCAGCGTTCCCCCAAGTCTCCCGATAAAAATGATACCTCACTTGCGTGGGTAGGCCTAGCGCCGGCGACAGGAAACACCCCAAAGCGCAACGTGGACACATCCTAAATTTTGGAAAAAAACAGAGGTGTTTTTTGCGAAGTGCCTACCTGTAGATTTTGGCCTGTAGCTCAGCCGGCACCTAGGGAAACCTACCAAACCTGTGCATTTCTGAAAACTAGAGACCTAGGGGAATCCAAGGAGGGATGACTTGCGGGGCTCTGACCAGGTTCTGTTACCCAGAATCCTTTGCAAACCTCAAAATTTGGCTAAAAAAACACATGTCCCTCACATTTCTGTGGCAGAAAGTTCTGGAATCTGAGAGGAGCTACAAATTTCCTTCCACCCAGCGTTCCCCCAAGTCTCCCGATAAAAATGATACCTCACTTGCGTGGGTAGGCCTAGCGCCGGCGACAGGAAACACCCCAAAGCGCAACGTGGACACATCCTAAATTTTGGAAAAAAACAGAGGTGTTTTTTGCGAAGTGCCTACCTGTAGATTTTGGCCTCTAGCTCAGCCGGCACCTAGGGAAACCTACCAAACCTGTGCATTTCTGAAAACTAGAGACCTAGGGGAATCCAAGGAGGGGTGACTTGCGGGGCTCGGACCAGGTTCTATTACCCAGAATCCTTTGCAAACCTCAAAATTTGGCTAAAAAAACACATGTCCCTCACATTTCTGTTGCAGAAAGTTCTGGAATCTGAGAGGAGCTACAAATTTCCTTCCACCCAGCGTTCCCCCAAGTCTCCCGATAAAAATGATACCTCACTTGCGTGGGTAGGCCTAGCGCCGGCGACAGGAAACACCCCAAAGCGCAACGTGGACACATCCTAAATTTTGGAAAAAAACAGAGGTGTTTTTTTGCGAAGTGCCTACCTGTAGATTTTGGCCTGTAGCTCAGCCGGCACCTAGGGAAACCTACCAAACCTGTGCATTTCTGAAAACTAGAGACCTAGGGGAATCCAAGGAGGGATGACTTGCGTGGCTCTGACCAGGTTCTGTTACCCAGAATCCTTTGCAAACCTCAAAATTTGGCTAAAAAAACACATGTCCCTCACATTTCTGTGGCAGAAAGTTCTGGAATCTGAGAGGAGCTACAAATTTCCTTCCACCCAGCGTTCCCCCACGTCTCCCGATAAAAATGATACCTCACTTGCGTGGGTAGGCCTAGCGCCGGCGACAGGAAACACCCCAAAGCGCAATGTGGACACATCCTAAATTTTGGAAAAAAACAGAGGTGTTTTTTGCGAAGTGCCTATCTGTAGATTTTGGCCTCTAGCTCAGCCGGCACCTAGGGAAACCTACCAAACCTGTGCATTTCTGAAAACTAGAGACCTAGGGGAATCCAAGGAGGGGTGACTTGCGGGGCTCGGACCAGGTTCTGTTACCCAGAATCCTTTGCAAACCTCAAAATTTGGCTAAAAAAACACATGTCCCTCACATTTCTGTGGCAGAAAGTTCTGGAATCTGAGAGGAGCTACAAATGTCCTTCCACCCAGCGTTCCCCCAAGTCTCCCGATAAAAATGATACCTCACTTGCGTGGGTAGGCCTAGCGCCGGCGACAGGAAACACCCCAAAGCGCAACGTGGACACATCCTAAATTTTGGAAAAAAACAGAGGTGTTTTTTGCGAAGTGCCTACCTGTAGATTTTGGCCTGTAGCTCAGCCGGCACCTAGGGAAACCTACCAAACCTGTGCATTTCTGAAAACTAGAGACCTAGGGGAATCCAAGGAGGGATGACTTGCGGGGCTCTGACCAGGTTCTGTTACCCAGAATCCTTTGCAAACCTCAAAATTTGGCTAAAAAAACACATGTCCCTCACATTTCTGTGGCAGAAAGTTCTGGAATCTGAGAGGAGCTACAAATTTCCTTCCACCCAGCGTTCCCCCAAGTCTCCCGATAAAAATGATACCTCACTTGCGTGGGTAGGCCTAGCGCCGGCGACAGGAAACACCCCAAAGCGCAACGTGGACACATCCTAAATTTTGGAAAAAAACAGAGGTGTTTTTTGCGAAGTGCCTACCTGTAGATTTTGGCCTCTAGCTCAGCCGGCACCTAGGGAAACCTACCAAACCTGTGCATTTCTGAAAACTAAAGACCTAGGGGAATCCAAGGAGGGGTGACTTGCGGGGCTCGGATCAGGTTCTGTTACCCAGAATCCTTTGCAAACCTCAAAATTTGGCTAAAAAAACACATGTCCCTCACATTTCTGTGGCAGAAAGTTCTGGAATCTGAGAGGAGCTACAAATTTCCTTCCACCCAGCGTTCCCCCAAGTCTCCCAATAAAAATGATACCTCACTTGCGTGGGTAGGCCTAGCGCCGGCGACAGGAAACACCCCAAAGCGCAACGTGGACACATCCTAAATTTTGGAAAAAAACAGAGGTGTTTTTTGCGAAGTGCCTACCTTTAGATTTTGGCCTCTAGCTCAGCCGGCACCTAGGGAAACCTACCAAACCTGTGCATTTCTGAAAACTAGAGACCTAGGGGAATCCAAGGAGGGGTGACTTGCGGGGCTCGGACCAGGTTCTGTTACCCAGAATCCTTTGCAAACCTCAAAATTTGGCTAAAAAAACACATGTCCCTCACATTTCTGTGGCAGAAAGTTCTGGAATCTGAGAGTAGCTACAAATTTCCTTCCACCCAGCGTTCCCCCAAGTCTCCCGATAAAAATGATACCTCACTTGCGTGGGTAGGCCTAGCGCCGGCGACAGGAAACACCCCAAAGCACAACGTGGACACATTCTAAATTTTGGAAAAAAACAGAGGTGTTTTTTGCGAAGTGCCTACCTGTAGATTTTGGCCTGTAGCTCAGCCGCACCTAGGGAAATCTACCAAACCTGTGCATTTCTGAAAACTAGAGACCTAGGGGAATCCAAGGAGGGGTGACTTGCGGGGCTCGGACCAGGTTCTGTTACCCAGAATCCTTTGCAAACCTCAAAATTTGGCCAAAAAAACACATGTCCCTCACATTTTTGTGGCAGAAAGTTCTGGAATCTGAGAGGAGCTACAAATTTCCTTCCACCCAGCGTTCCCCCAAGTCTCCCGATAAAAATGATACCTCACTTGCGTGGGTAGGCCTAGCGCCAGCGACAGGAAACACCCCAAAGCGCAACGTGGACACATCCTAAATTTTGGAAAACAACAGAGGTGTTTTTTGCGAAGTGCCTACCTGTAGATTTTGGCCTCTAGCTCAGCCGGCACCTAGGGAAACCTACCAAACCTGTGCATTTCTGAAAACTAGAGACCTAGGGGAATCCAAGGAGGGGTGACTTGCGGGGCTCGGACCAGGTTCTGTTACCCAGAATCCTTTGCAAACCTCAAAATTTGGCTAACAAAAACCCATGTCCCTCACATTTCTGTGGCAGAAAGTTCTGGAATCTGAGAGGAGCTACAAATTTTCTTCCACCCAGCGTTCCCCCAAGTCTCCCGATAAAAATGATACCTCACTTGCGTGGGTAGGCCTAGCGCCGGCGACAGGAAACACCCCAAAGCGCAACGTGGACACATCCTAAATTTTGGAAAAAAACAGGTGTTTTTTGCGAAGTGCCTACCTGTAGATTTTGGCCTCTAGCTCAGCCGGCACCTAGGGAAACCTACCAAACCTGTGCATTTCTGAAAACTAGAGACCTAGGGGAATCCAAGGAGGGGTGACTTGCGGGGCTCGGACCAGGTTCTGTTACCCAGAATCCTTTGCAAACCTCAAAATTTGGCTAAAAATACACATGTTACTCTAATTTCTGTGGCAGAAAGTTCTGGAATCTGAGAGGAGCCACAAATTTCTTTCTACCCAGCGTTCCCCCAAGTCTCCCGATAAAAATGATACCTCACTTGTGTGGGTAGGCCTAGCGCCGGCGACAGGAAACACCCCAAAGCGCAACGTGGACACATCCTAAATTTTGGAAAAAAACAGAGGTGTTTTTTGCGAAGTGCCTACCTGTAGATTTTGGCCTCTAGCTCAGCCGGCACCTAGGGAAACCTACCAAACCTGTGCATTTCTGAAAACTAGAGACCTAGGGGAATCCAAGGAGGGGTGACTTGCGGGGCTCGGACCAGGTTCTGTTACCCAGAATCCTTTGCAAACCTCAAAATTTGGCTAAAAAAACACATGTCCCTCACATTTCTGTGGCAGAAAGTTCTGGAATCTGAGAGTAGCTACAAATTTCCTTCCACCCAGCGTTCCCCCAAGTCTCCCGATAAAAATGATACCTCACTTGCATGGGTAGGCCTAGCGCCGGCGACAGGAAACACCCCAAAGCGCAACGTGGACACATCCTAAATTTTTGAAAAAAACAGAGGTGTTTTTTGCGAAGTGCCTACCTGTAGATTTTGGCCTGTAGCTCAGCCGCACCTAGGGAAATCTACCAAACCTGTGCATTTCTGAAAACTAGAGACCTAGGGGAATCCAAGGAGGGGTGACTTGCGGGGCTCGGACCAGGTTCTGTTACCCAGAATCCTTTGCAAACCTCAAAATTTGGCTAAAAAAACACATGTCCCTCACATTTCTGTGGCAGAAAGTTCTGGAATCTGAGAGGAGCTACAAATTTCCTTCCACCCATCGTTCCCCCAAGTCTCCCGATAAAAATGATACCTCACTTGCGTGGGTAGGCCTAGCGCCAGCGACAGGAAACACCCCAAAGCGCAACGTGGACACATCCTAAATTTTGGAAAAAAACAGAGGTGTTTTTTGCGAAGTGCCTACCTGTAGATTTTGGCCTCTAGCTCAGCCGGCACCTAGGGAAACCTACCAAACCTGTGCATTTCTGAAAACTAGAGACCTAGGGGAATCCAAGGAGGGGTGACTTGCGGGGCTCGGACCAGGTTCTGTTACCCAGAATCCTTTGCAAACCTCAAAATTTGGCTAACAAAAACCCATGTCCCTCACATTTCTGTGGCAGAAAGTTCTGGAATCTGAGAGGAGCTACAAATTTTCTTCCACCCAGCGTTCCCCCAAGTCTCCCGATAAAAATGATACCTCACTTGCGTGGGTAGGCCTAGCGCCGGCGACAGGAAACACCCCAAAGCGCAACGTGGACACATCCTAAATTTTGGAAAAAAACAGGTGTTTTTTGCGAAGTGCCTACCTGTAGATTTTGGCCTCTAGCTCAGCCGGCACCTAGGGAAACCTACCAAACCTGTGCATTTCTGAAAACTAGAGACCTAGGGGAATCCAAGGAGGGGTGACTTGCGGGGCTCGGACCAGGTTCTGTTACCCAGAATCCTTTGCAAACCTCAAAATTTGGCTAAAAATACACATGTTACTCTAATTTCTGTGGCAGAAAGTTCTGGAATCTGAGAGGAGCCACAAATTTCTTTCTACCCAGCGTTCCCCCAAGTCTCCCGATAAAAATGATACCTCACTTGTGTGGGTAGGCCTAGCGCCGGCGACAGGAAACACCCCAAAGCGCAACGTGGACACATCCTAAATTTTGGAAAAAAACAGAGGTGTTTTTTGCGAAGTGCCTACCTGTAGATTTTGGCCTGTAGCTCAGCCGCACCTAGGGAAATCTACCAAACCTGTGCATTTCTGAAAACTAGAGACCTAGGGGAATCCAAGGAGGGGTGACTTGCGGGGCTCGGACCAGGTTCTGTTACCCAGAATCCTTTGCAAACCTCAAAATTTGGCTAAAAAAACACATGTCCCTCACATTTCTGTGGCAGAAAGTTCTGGAATCTGAGAGGAGCTACAAATTTCCTTCCACCCAGCGTTCCCCCAAGTCTCCCGATAAAAATGATACCTCACTTGCGTGGGTAGGCCTAGCGCCGGCGACAGGAAGCACCCCAAAGCGCAACGTGGACACATCCTAAATTTTGGAAAAAAACAGAGGTGTTTTTTGCGAAGTGCCTACCTGTAGATTTTGGCCTGTAGCTCAGCCGGCACCTAGGGAAACCTACCAAACCTGTACATTTCTGAAAACTAGAGACCTAGGGGAATCCAAGGAGGGGTGACTTGCGGGACTCGGACCAGGTTCTGTTACCCAGAATCCTTTGCAAACCTCAAAATTTAGCTAAAAAAACACATGTCCCTCACATTTCTGTGGCAGAAAGTTCTGGAATCTGAGAGGAGATACAAATTTCCTTCCACCCAGCGTTCCCCCAAGTCTCCCGATAAAAATGATACCTCACTTGGGTGGGTAGGCTTAGCGCCGGCGACAGGAAACACCCCAAAGCGCAACGTGGACACATCCTAAATTTTGGAAAAAAACAGAGGTGTTTTTTGCGAAGTGCCTACCTGTAGATTTTGGCCTCTAGCTCAGCCGGCACCTAGGGAAACCTACCAAACCTGTGCCTTTCTGAAAACTAGAGACCTAGGGGAATCCAAGGAGGGGTGACTTGCGGGTCTCTGACCAGGTTCTGTTACCCAGAATCCTTTGCAAACCTCAAAATTTGGCTAAAAAAACACATGTCCCTCACATTTCTGTGGCAGAAAGTTCTGGAATCTGAGAGGAGCTACATATTTCCTTCCACCCAGCGTTCCCCCAAGTCTCCCGATAAAAATGATACCTCACTTGCGTGGGTAGGCCTAGCGCCGGCGACAGGAAACACCCCAAAGCGCAACGTGGACACATCCTAAATTTTGGAAAAAAACAGAGGTGTTTTTTGCGAAGTGCCTACCTGTAGATTTTGGCCTCTAGCTCAGCCGGCACCTAGGGAAACCTACCAAACCTGTGCATTTCTGAAAACTAGAGACCTAGGGGAATCCAAGGAGGGGTGACTTGCGGGGCTCGGACCAGGTTCTGTTACCCAGAATCCTTTGCAAACCTCAAAATTTGGCTAAAAAAACACATGTCCCTCACATTTCTGTGGCAGAAAGTTCTGGAATCTGAGAGTAGCTACAAATTTCCTTCCACCCAGCGTTCCCCCAAGTCTCCCGATAAAAATGATACCTCACTTGCGTGGGTAGGCCTAGCGCCGGCGACAGGAAACACCCCAAAGCACAACGTGGACACATTCTAAATTTTGGAAAAAAACAGAGGTGTTTTTTGCGAAGTGCCTACCTGTAGATTTTGGCCTGTAGCTCAGCCGCACCTAGGGAAATCTACCAAACCTGTGCATTTCTGAAAACTAGAGACCTAGGGGAATCCAAGGAGGGGTGACTTGCGGGGCTCGGACCAGGTTCTGTTACCCAGAATCCTTTGCAAACCTCAAAATTTGGCTAAAAAAACACATGTCCCTCACATTTCTGTGGCAGAAAGTTCTGGAATCTGAGAGGAGCTACAAATTTCCTTCCACCCAGCGTTCCCCCAAGTCTCCCGATAAAAATGATACCTCACTTGCGTGGGTAGGCCTAGCGCCAGCGACAGGAAACACCCCAAAGCGCAACGTGGACACATCCTAAATTTTGGAAAACAACAGAGGTGTTTTTTGCGAAGTGCCTACCTGTAGATTTTGGCCTCTAGCTCAGCCGGCACCTAGGGAAACCTACCAAACCTGTGCATTTCTGAAAACTAGAGACCTAGGGGAATCCAAGGAGGGGTGACTTGCGGGGCTCGGACCAGGTTCTGTTACCCAGAATCCTTTGCAAACCTCAAAATTTGGCTAACAAAAACCCATGTCCCTCACATTTCTGTGGCAGAAAGTTCTGGAATCTGAGAGGAGCTACAAATTTTCTTCCACCCAGCGTTCCCCCAAGTCTCCCGATAAAAATGATACCTCACTTGCGTGGGTAGGCCTAGCGCCGGCGACAGGAAACACCCCAAAGCGCAACGTGGACACATCCTAAATTTTGGAAAAAAACAGGTGTTTTTTGCGAAGTGCCTACCTGTAGATTTTGGCCTCTAGCTCAGCCGGCACCTAGGGAAACCTACCAAACCTGTGCATTTCTGAAAACTAGAGACCTAGGGGAATCCAAGGAGGGGTGACTTGCGGGGCTCGGACCAGGTTCTGTTACCCAGAATCCTTTGCAAACCTCAAAATTTGGCTAAAAATACACATGTTACTCTAATTTCTGTGGCAGAAAGTTCTGGAATCTGAGAGGAGCCACAAATTTCTTTCTACCCAGCGTTCCCCCAAGTCTCCCGATAAAAATGATACCTCACTTGTGTGGGTAGGCCTAGCGCCGGCGACAGGAAACACCCCAAAGCGCAACGTGGACACATCCTAAATTTTGGAAAAAAACAGAGGTGTTTTTTGCGAAGTGCCTACCTGTAGATTTTGGCCTCTAGCTCAGCCGGCACCTAGGGAAACCTACCAAACCTGTGCATTTCTGAAAACTAGAGACCTAGGGGAATCCAAGGAGGGGTGACTTGCGGGGCTCGGACCAGGTTCTGTTACCCAGAATCCTTTGCAAACCTCAAAATTTGGCTAAAAAAACACATGTCCCTCACATTTCTGTGGCAGAAAGTTCTGGAATCTGAGAGTAGCTACAAATTTCCTTCCACCCAGCGTTCCCCCAAGTCTCCCGATAAAAATGATACCTCACTTGCGTGGGTAGGCCTAGCGCCGGCGACAGGAAACACCCCAAAGCGCAACGTGGACACATCCTAAATTTTTGAAAAAAACAGAGGTGTTTTTTGCGAAGTGCCTACCTGTAGATTTTGGCCTGTAGCTCAGCCGCACCTAGGGAAACCTACCAAACCTGTGCATTTCTGAAAACTAGAGACCTAGGGGAATCCAAGGAGGGGTGACTTGCGGGGCTCGGACCAGGTTCTGTTACCCAGAATCCTTTGCAAACCTCAAAATTTGGCTAAAAAAACACATGTCCCTCACATTTCTGTGGCAGAAAGTTCTGGAATCTGAGAGGAGCTACAAATTTCCTTCCACCCATCGTTCCCCCAAGTCTCGCGATAAAAATGATACCTCACTTGCGTGGGTAGGCCTAGCGCCAGCGACAGGAAACACCCCAAAGCGCAACGTGGACACATCCTAAATTTTGGAAAAAAACAGAGGTGTTTTTTGCGAAGTGCCTACCTGTAGATTTTGGCCTCTAGCTCAGCCGGCACCTAGGGAAACCTACCAAACCTGTGCATTTCTGAAAACTAGAGACCTAGGGGAATCCAAGGAGGGGTGACTTGCGGGGCTCGGACCAGGTTCTGTTACCCAGAATCCTTTGCAAACCTCAAAATTTGGCTAAAAAAACACATGTCCCTCACATTTCTGTGGCAGAAAGTTCTGGAATCTGAGAGTAGCTACAAATTTCTTCCACCCAGCGTTCCCCCAAGTCTCCCGATAAAAATGATACCTCACTTGCGTGGGTAGGCCTAGCGCCGGCGACAGGAAACACCCCAAAGCGCAACGTGGACACATCCTAAATTTTGGAAAAAAACAGAGGTGTTTTTTGCGAAGTGCCTACCTGTAGATTTTGGCCTGTAGCTCAGCCGCACCTAGGGAAACCTACCAAACCTGTGCATTTCTGAAAACTAGAGACCTAGGGGAATCCAAGGAGGGGTGACTTGCGGGGCTCGGACCAGGTTCTGTTACCCAGAATCCTTTGCAAACCTCAAAATTTGGCTAAAAAAACACATGTCCCTCACATTTCTGTGGCAGAAAGTTCTGGAATCTGAGAGGAGCTACAAATTTCCTTCCACCCATCGTTCCCCCAAGTCTCCCGATAAAAATGATACCTCACTTGCGTGGGTAGGCCTAGCGCCAGCGACAGGAAACACCCCAAAGCGCAACGTGGACACATCCTAAATTTTGGAAAAAAACAGAGGTGTTTTTTGCGAAGTGCCTACCTGTAGATTTTGGCCTCTAGCTCAGCCGGCACCTAGGGAAACCTACCAAACCTGTGCATTTCTGAAAACTAGAGACCTAGGGGAATCCAAGGAGGGGTGACTTGCGGGGCTCGGACCAGGTTCTGTTACCCAGAATCCTTTGCAAACCTCAAAATTTGGCTAACAAAAACCCATGTCCCTCACATTTCTGTGGCAGAAAGTTCTGGAATCTGAGAGGAGCTACAAATTTTCTTCCACCCAGCGTTCCCCCAAGTCTCCCGATAAAAATGATACCTCACTTGCGTGGGTAGGCCTAGCGCCGGCGACAGGAAACACCCCAAAGCGCAACGTGGACACATCCTAAATTTTGGAAAAAAACAGGTGTTTTTTGCGAAGTGCCTACCTGTAGATTTTGGCCTCTAGCTCAGCCGGCACCTAGGGAAACCTACCAAACCTGTGCATTTCTGAAAACTAGAGACCTAGGGGAATCCAAGGAGGGGTGACTTGCGGGGCTCGGACCAGGTTCTGTTACCCAGAATCCTTTGCAAACCTCAAAATTTGGCTAAAAAAACACATGTCCCTCACATTTCTGTGGCAGAAAGTTCTGGAATCTGAGAGGAGCTACAAATTTCCTTCCACCCAGCGTTCCCCCAAGTCTCCCGATAAAAATGATACCTCACTTGCGTGGGTAGGCCTAGCGCCGGCGACAGGAAACACCCCAAAGCGCAACGTGGACACATCCTAAATTTTGGAAAAAAACAGAGGTGTTTTTTGCGAAGTGCCTACCTGTAGATTTTGGCCTCTAGCTCAGCCGGCACCTAGGGAAACCTACCAAACCTGTGCATTTCTGAAAACTAGAGACCTAGGGGAATCCAAGGAGGGGTGACTTGCGGGGCTCGGACCAGGTTCTATTACCCAGAATCCTTTGCAAACCTCAAAATTTGGCTAAAAAAACACATGTCCCTCACATTTCTGTTGCAGAAAGTTCTGGAATCTGAGAGGAGCTACAAATTTCCTTCCACCCAGCGTTCCCCCAATTCTCCCGATAAAAATGATACCTCACTTGCGTGGGTAGGCCTAGCGCCGGCGACAGGAAACACCCCAAAGCGCAACGTGGACACATCCTAAATTTTGGAAAAAAACAGAGGTGTTTTTTTGCGAAGTGCCTACCTGTAGATTTTGGCCTGTAGCTCAGCCGGCACCTAGGGAAACCTACCAAACCTGTGCATTTCTGAAAACTAGAGACGTAGGGGAATCCAAGGAGGGATGACTTGCGTGGCTCTGACCAGGTTCTGTTACCCAGAATCCTTTGCAAACCTCAAAATTTGGCTAAAAAAACACATGTCCCTCACATTTCTGTGGCAGAAATTTCTGGAATCTGAGAGGAGCTACAAATTTCCTTCCACCCAGCGTTCCCCCAAGTCTCCCGATAAAAATGATACCTCACTTGCGTGGGTAGGCCTAGCGCCGGCGACAGGAAACACCCCAAAGCGCAATGTGGACACATCCTAAATTTTGGAAAAAAACAGAGGTGTTTTTTGCGAAGTGCCTACCTGTAGATTTTGGCCTCTAGCTCAGCCGGCACCTAGGGAAACCTACCAAACCTGTGCATTTCTGAAAACTAGAGACCTAGGGGAATCCAAGGAGGGGTGACTTGCGGGGCTCGGACCAGGTTCTGTTACCCAGAATCCTTTGCAAACCTCAAAATTTGGCTAAAAAAACACATGTCCCTCACATTTCTGTGGCAGAAAGTTCTGGAATCTGAGAGGAGCTACAAATGTCCTTCCACCCAGCGTTCCCCCAAGTCTCCCGATAAAAATGATACCTCACTTGCGTGGGTAGGCCTAGCGCCGGCGACAGGAAACACCCCAAAGCGCAACGTGGACACATCCTAAATTTTGGAAAAAAACAGAGGTGTTTTTTGCGAAGTGCCTACCTGTAGATTTTGGCCTGTAGCTCAGCCGGCACCTAGGGAAACCTACCAAACCTGTGCATTTCTGAAAACTAGAGACCTAGGGGAATCCAAGGAGGGATGACTTGCGGGGCTCTGACCAGGTTCTGTTACCCAGAATCCTTTGCAAACCTCAAAATTTGGCTAAAAAAACACATGTCCCTCACATTTCTGTGGCAGAAAGTTCTGGAATCTGAGAGGAGCTACAAATTTCCTTCCACCCAGCGTTCCCCCAAGTCTCCCGATAAAAATGATACCTCACTTGCGTGGGTAGGCCTAGCGCCGGCGACAGGAAACACCCCAAAGCGCAACGTGGACACATCCTAAATTTTGGAAAAAAACAGAGGTGTTTTTTGCGAAGTGCCTACCTGTAGATTTTGGCCTCTAGCTCAGCCGGCACCTAGGGAAACCTACCAAACCTGTGCATTTCTGAAAACTAGAGACCTAGGGGAATCCAAGGAGGGGTGACTTGCGGGGCTCGGACCAGGTTCTGTTACCCAGAATCCTTTGCAAACCTCAAAATTTGGCTAAAAAAACACATGTCCCTCACATTTCTGTGGCAGAAAGTTCTGGAATCTGAGAGGAGCTACAAATTTCCTTCCACCCAGCGTTCCCCCAAGTCTCCCAATAAAAATGATACCTCACTTGCGTGGGTAGGCCTAGCGCCGGCGACAGGAAACACCCCAAAGCGCAACGTGGACACATCCTAAATTTTGGAAAAAAACAGAGGTGTTTTTTGCGAAGTGCCTACCTGTAGATTTTGGCCTCTAGCTCAGCCGGCACCTAGGGAAACCTACCAAACCTGTGCATTTCTGAAAACTAGAGACCTAGGGGAATCCAAGGAGGGGTGACTTGCGGGGCTCGGACCAGGTTCTGTTACCCAGAATCCTTTGCAAACCTCAGAATTTGGCTAAAAAAACACATGTCCCTCACATTTCTGTGGCAGAAAGTTCTGGAATCTGAGAGTAGCTACAAATTTCCTTCCACCCAGCGTTCCCCCAAGTCTCCCGATAAAAATGATACCTCACTTGCGTGGGTAGGCCTAGCGCCGGCGACAGGAAACACCCCAAAGCACAACGTGGACACATTCTAAATTTTGGAAAAAAACAGAGGTGTTTTTTGCGAAGTGCCTACCTGTAGATTTTGGCCTGTAGCTCAGCCGCACCTAGGGAAATCTACCAAACCTGTGCATTTCTGAAAACTAGAGACCTAGGGGAATCCAAGGAGGGGTGACTTGCGGGGCTCGGACCAGGTTCTGTTACCCAGAATCCTTTGCAAACCTCAAAATTTGGCTAAAAAAACACATGTCCCTCACATTTCTGTGGCAGAAAGTTCTGGAATCTGAGAGGAGCTACAAATTTCCTTCCACCCAGCGTTCCCCCAAGTCTCGCGATAAAAATGATACCTCACTTGCGTGGGTAGGCCTAGCGCCAGCGACAGGAAACACCCCAAAGCGCAACGTGGACACATCCTAAATTTTGGAAAACAACAGAGGTGTTTTTTGCGAAGTGCCTACCTGTAGATTTTGGCCTCTAGCTCAGCCGGCACCTAGGGAAACCTACCAAACCTGTGCATTTCTGAAAACTAGAGACCTAGGGGAATCCAAGGAGGGGTGACTTGCGGGGCTCGGACCAGGTTCTGTTACCCAGAATCCTTTGCAAACCTCAAAATTTGGCTAACAAAAACCCATGTCCCTCACATTTCTGTGGCAGAAAGTTCTGGAATCTGAGAGGAGCTACAAATTTTCTTCCACCCAGCGTTCCCCCAAGTCTCCCGATAAAAATGATACCTCACTTGCGTGGGTAGGCCTAGCGCCGGCGACAGGAAACACCCCAAAGCGCAACGTGGACACATCCTAAATTTTGGAAAAAAACAGGTGTTTTTTGCGAAGTGCCTACCTGTAGATTTTGGCCTCTAGCTCAGCCGGCACCTAGGGAAACCTACCAAACCTGTGCATTTCTGAAAACTAGAGACCTAGGGGAATCCAAGGAGGGGTGACTTGCGGGGCTCGGACCAGGTTCTGTTACCCAGAATCCTTTGCAAACCTCAAAATTTGGCTAAAAATACACATGTTACTCTAATTTCTGTGGCAGAAAGTTCTGGAATCTGAGAGGAGCCACAAATTTCTTTCTACCCAGCGTTCCCCCAAGTCTCCCGATAAAAATGATACCTCACTTGTGTGGGTAGGCCTAGCGCCGGCGACAGGAAACACCCCAAAGCGCAACGTGGACACATCCTAAATTTTGGAAAAAAACAGAGGTGTTTTTTGCGAAGTGCCTACCTGTAGATTTTGGCCTCTAGCTCAGCCGGCACCTAGGGAAACCTACCAAACCTGTGCATTTCTGAAAACTAGAGACCTAGGGGAATCCAAGGAGGGGTGACTTGCGGGGCTCGGACCAGGTTCTGTTACCCAGAATCCTTTGCAAACCTCAAAATTTGGCTAAAAAAACACATGTCCCTCACATTTCTGTGGCAGAAAGTTCTGGAATCTGAGAGTAGCTACAAATTTCCTTCCACCCAGCGTTCCCCCAAGTCTCCCGATAAAAATGATACCTCACTTGCGTGGGTAGGCCTAGCGCCGGCGACAGGAAACACCCCAAAGCGCAACGTGGACACATCCTAAATTTTTGAAAAAAACAGAGGTGTTTTTTGCGAAGTGCCTACCTGTAGATTTTGGCCTGTAGCTCAGCCGCACCTAGGGAAATCTACCAAACCTGTGCATTTCTGAAAACTAGAGACCTAGGGGAATCCAAGGAGGGGTGACTTGCGGGGCTCGGACCAGGTTCTGTTACCCAGAATCCTTTGCAAACCTCAAAATTTGGCTAAAAAACACATGTCCCTCACATTTCTGTGGCAGAAAGTTCTGGAATCTGAGAGGAGCTACAAATTTCCTTCCACCCATCGTTCCCCCAAGTCTCCCGATAAAAATGATACCTCACTTGCGTGGGTAGGCCTAGCGCCAGCGACAGGAAACACCCCAAAGCGCAACGTGGACACATCCTAAATTTTGGAAAAAAACAGAGGTGTTTTTTGCGAAGTGCCTACCTGTAGATTTTGGCCTCTAGCTCAGCCGGCACCTAGGGAAACCTACCAAACCTGTGCATTTCTGAAAACTAGAGACCTAGGGGAATCCAAGGAGGGGTGACTTGCGGGGCTCGGACCAGGTTCTGTTACCCAGAATCCTTTGCAAACCTCAAAATTTGGCTAACAAAAACCCATGTCCCTCACATTTCTGTGGCAGAAAGTTCTGGAATCTGAGAGGAGCTACAAATTTTCTTCCACCCAGCGTTCCCCCAAGTCTCCCGATAAAAATGATACCTCACTTGCGTGGGTAGGCCTAGCGCCGGCGACAGGAAACACCCCAAAGCGCAACGTGGACACATCCTAAATTTTGGAAAAAAACAGGTGTTTTTTGCGAAGTGCCTACCTGTAGATTTTGGCCTCTAGCTCAGCCGGCACCTAGGGAAACCTACCAAACCTGTGCATTTCTGAAAACTAGAGACCTAGGGGAATCCAAGGAGGGGTGACTTGCGGGGCTCGGACCAGGTTCTGTTACCCAGAATCCTTTGCAAACCTCAAAATTTGGCTAAAAATACACATGTTACTCTAATTTCTGTGGCAGAAAGTTCTGGAATCTGAGAGGAGCCACAAATTTCTTTCTACCCAGCGTTCCCCCAAGTCTCCCGATAAAAATGATACCTCACTTGTGTGGGTAGGCCTAGCGCCGGCGACAGGAAACACCCCAAAGCGCAACGTGGACACATCCTAAATTTTGGAAAAAAACAGAGGTGTTTTTTGCGAAGTGCCTACCTGTAGATTTTGGCCTGTAGCTCAGCCGCACCTAGGGAAATCTACCAAACCTGTGCATTTCTGAAAACTAGAGACCTAGGGGAATCCAAGGAGGGGTGACTTGCGGGGCTCGGACCAGGTTCTGTTACCCAGAATCCTTTGCAAACCTCAAAATTTGGCTAAAAAAACACATGTCCCTCACATTTCTGTGGCAGAAAGTTCTGGAATCTGAGAGGAGCTACAAATTTCCTTCCACCCAGCGTTCCCCCAAGTCTCCCGATAAAAATGATACCTCACTTGCGTGGGTAGGCCTAGCGCCGGCGACAGGAAGCACCCCAAAGCGCAACGTGGACACATCCTAAATTTTGGAAAAAAACAGAGGTGTTTTTTGCGAAGTGCCTACCTGTAGATTTTGGCCTGTAGCTCAGCCGGCACCTAGGGAAACCTACCAAACCTGTACATTTCTGAAAACTAGAGACCTAGGGGAATCCAAGGAGGGGTGACTTGCGGGACTCGGACCAGGTTCTGTTACCCAGAATCCTTTGCAAACCTCAAAATTTAGCTAAAAAAACACATGTCCCTCACATTTCTGTGGCAGAAAGTTCTGGAATCTGAGAGGAGATACAAATTTCCTTCCACCCAGCGTTCCCCCAAGTCTCCCGATAAAAATGATACCTCACTTGCGTGGGTAGGCCTAGCGCCGGCGACAGGAAACACCCCAAAGCGCAACGTGGACACATCCTAAATTTTGGAAAAAAACAGAGGTGTTTTTTGCGAAGTGCCTACCTGTAGATTTTGGCCTCTAGCTCAGCCGGCACCTAGGGAAACCTACCAAACCTGTGCCTTTCTGAAAACTAGAGACCTAGGGGAATCCAAGGAGGGGTGACTTGCGGGTCTCTGACCAGGTTCTGTTACCCAGAATCCTTTGCAAACCTCAAAATTTGGCTAAAAAAACACATGTCCCTCACATTTCTGTGGCAGAAAGTTCTGGAATCTGAGAGGAGCTACATATTTCCTTCCACCCAGCGTTCCCCCAAGTCTCCCGATAAAAATGATACCTCACTTGCGTGGGTAGGCCTAGCGCCGGCGACAGGAAACACCCCAAAGCGCAACGTGGACACATCCTAAATTTTGGAAAAAAACAGAGGTGTTTTTTGCGAAGTGCCTACCTGTAGATTTTGGCCTCTAGCTCAGCCGGCACCTAGGGAAACCTACCAAACCTGTGCATTTCTGAAAACTAGAGACCTAGGGGAATCCAAGGAGGGGTGACTTGCGGGGCTCGGACCAGGTTCTGTTACCCAGAATCCTTTGCAAACCTCAAAATTTGGCTAAAAAAACACATGTCCCTCACATTTCTGTGGCAGAAAGTTCTGGAATCTGAGAGGAGCTACAAATTTCCTTCCACCCAGCGTTCCCCCAAGTCTCCCGATAAAAATGATACCTCACTTGCGTGGGTAGGCCTAGCGCCGGCAACAGGAAACACCCCAAAGCACAACGTGGACACATTCTAAATTTTGGAAAAAAACAGAGGTGTTTTTTGCGAAGTGCCTACCTGTAGATTTTGGCCTGTAGCTCAGCCGCACCTAGGGAAATCTACCAAACCTGTGCATTTCTGAAAACTAGAGACCTAGGGGAATCCAAGGAGGGGTGACTTGCGGGGCTCGGACCAGGTTCTGTTACCCAGAATCCTTTGCAAACCTCAAAATTTGGCTAAAAAAACACATGTCCCTCACATTTCTGTGGCAGAAAGTTCTGGAATCTGAGAGGAGCTACAAATTTCCTTCCACCCAGCGTTCCCCCAAGTCTCCCGATAAAAATGATACCTCACTTGCGTGGGTAGGCCTAGCGCCAGCGACAGGAAACACCCCAAAGCGCAACGTGGACACATCCTAAATTTTGGAAAACAACAGAGGTGTTTTTTGCGAAGTGCCTACCTGTAGATTTTGGCCTCTAGCTCAGCCGGCACCTAGGGAAACCTACCAAACCTGTGCATTTCTGAAAACTAGAGACCTAGGGGAATCCAAGGAGGGGTGACTTGCGGGGCTCGGACCAGGTTCTGTTACCCAGAATCCTTTGCAAACCTCAAAATTTGGCTAACAAAAACCCATGTCCCTCACATTTCTGTGGCAGAAAGTTCTGGAATCTGAGAGGAGCTACAAATTTTCTTCCACCCAGCGTTCCCCCAAGTCTCCCGATAAAAATGATACCTCACTTGCGTGGGTAGGCCTAGCGCCGGCGACAGGAAACACCCCAAAGCGCAACGTGGACACATCCTAAATTTTGGAAAAAAACAGGTGTTTTTTGCGAAGTGCCTACCTGTAGATTTTGGCCTCTAGCTCAGCCGGCACCTAGGGAAACCTACCAAACCTGTGCATTTCTGAAAACTAGAGACCTAGGGGAATCCAAGGAGGGGTGACTTGCGGGGCTCGGACCAGGTTCTGTTACCCAGAATCCTTTGCAAACCTCAAAATTTGGCTAAAAATACACATGTTACTCTAATTTCTGTGGCAGAAAGTTCTGGAATCTGAGAGGAGCCACAAATTTCTTTCTACCCAGCGTTCCCCCAAGTCTCCCGATAAAAATGATACCTCACTTGTGTGGGTAGGCCTAGCGCCGGCGACAGGAAACACCCCAAAGCGCAACGTGGACACATCCTAAATTTTGGAAAAAAACAGAGGTGTTTTTTGCGAAGTGCCTACCTGTAGATTTTGGCCTCTAGCTCAGCCGGCACCTAGGGAAACCTACCAAACCTGTGCATTTCTGAAAACTAGAGACCTAGGGGAATCCAAGGAGGGGTGACTTGCGGGGCTCGGACCAGGTTCTGTTACCCAGAATCCTTTGCAAACCTCAAAATTTGGCTAAAAAAACACATGTCCCTCACATTTCTGTGGCAGAAAGTTCTGGAATCTGAGAGTAGCTACAAATTTCCTTCCACCCAGCGTTCCCCCAAGTCTCCCGATAAAAATGATACCTCACTTGCGTGGGTAGGCCTAGCGCCGGCGACAGGAAACACCCCAAAGCGCAACGTGGACACATCCTAAATTTTGGAAAAAAACAGAGGTGTTTTTTGCGAAGTGCCTACCTGTAGATTTTGGCCTGTAGCTCAGCCGCACCTAGGGAAACCTACCAAACCTGTGCATTTCTGAAAACTAGAGACCTAGGGGAATCCAAGGAGGGGTGACTTGCGGGGCTCGGACCAGGTTCTGTTACCCAGAATCCTTTGCAAACCTCAAAATTTGGCTAAAAAAACACATGTCCCTCACTTTTCTGTGGCAGAAAGTTCTGGAATCTGAGAGGAGCTACAAATTTCCTTCCACCCATCGTTCCCCCAAGTCTCCCGATAAAAATGATACCTCACTTGCGTGGGTAGGCCTAGCGCCAGCGACAGGAAACACCCCAAAGCGCAACGTGGACACATCCTAAATTTTGGAAAAAAACAGAGGTGTTTTTTGCGAAGTGCCTACCTGTAGATTTTGGCCTCTAGCTCAGCCGGCACCTAGGGAAACCTACCAAACCTGTGCATTTCTGAAAACTAGAGACCTAGGGGAATCCAAGGAGGGGTGACTTGCGGGGCTCGGACCAGGTTCTGTTACCCAGAATCCTTTGCAAACCTCAAAATTTGGCTAAAAAAACACATGTCCCTCACATTTCTGTGGCAGAAAGTTCTGGAATCTGAGAGAAGCTACAAATTTCCTTCCACCCAGCGTTCCCCCAAGTCTCCCGATAAAAATGATACCTCACTTGCGTGGGTAGGCCTAGCGCCGGCGACAGGAAACACCCCAAAGCGCAACATGGACACATCCTAAATTTTTGAAAAAAACAGAGGTGTTTTTTGCGAAGTGCCTACCTGTAGATTTTGGCCTGTAGCTCAGCCGCACCTAGGGAAACCTACCAAACCTGTGCATTTCTGAAAACTAGAGACCTAGGGGAATCCAAGGAGGGGTGACTTGCGGGGCTCGGACCAGGTTCTGTTACCCAGAATCCTTTGCAAACCTCAAAATTTGGCTAAAAAAACACATGTCCCTCACATTTCTGTGGCAGAAAGTTCTGGAATCTGAGAGGAGCTACAAATTTCCTTCCACCCATCGTTCCCCCAAGTCTCCCGATAAAAATGATACCTCACTTGCGTGGGTAGGCCTAGCGCCAGCGACAGGAAACACCCCAAAGCGCAACGTGGACACATCCTAAATTTTGGAAAAAAACAGAGGTGTTTTTTGCGAAGTGCCTACCTGTAGATTTTGGCCTCTAGCTCAGCCGGCACCTAGGGAAACCTACCAAACCTGTGCATTTCTGAAAACTAGAGACCTAGGGGAATCCAAGGAGGGGTGACTTGCGGGGCTCGGACCAGGTTCTGTTACCCAGAATCCTTTGCAAACCTCAAAATTTGGCTAACAAAAACCCATGTCCCTCACATTTCTGTGGCAGAAAGTTCTGGAATCTGAGAGGAGCTACAAATTTTATTCCACCCAGCGTTCCCCCAAGTCTCCCGATAAAAATGATACCTCACTTGCGTGGGTAGGCCTAGCGCCGGCGACAGGAAACACCCCAAAGCGCAACGTGGACACATCCTAAATTTTGGAAAAAAACAGGTGTTTTTTGCGAAGTGCCTACCTGTAGATTTTGGCCTCTAGCTCAGCCGGCACCTAGGGAAACCTACCAAACCTGTGCATTTCTGAAAACTAGAGACCTAGGGGAATCCAAGGAGGGGTGACTTGCGGGGCTCTGACCAGGTTCTGTTACCCAGAATCCTTTGCAAACCTCAAAATTTGGCTAAAAATACACATGTTACTCTAATTTCTGTGGCAGAAAGTTCTGGAATCTGAGAGGAGCCACAAATTTCTTTCTACCCAGCGTTCCCCCAAGTCTCCCGATAAAAATGATACCTCACTTGTGTGGGTAGGCCTAGCGCCGGCGACAGGAAACACCCCAAAGCGCAATGTGGACACATCCTAAATTTTGGAAAAAAACAGAGGTGTTTTTTGCGAAGTGCCTACCTGTAGATTTTGGCCTCTAGCTCAGCCGGCACCTAGGGAAACCTACCAAACCTGTGCATTTCTGAAATCTAGAGACCTAGGGGAATCCAAGGAGGGGTGACTTGCGGGGCTCGGACCAGGTTCTGTTACCCAGAATCCTTTGCAAACCTCAAAATTTGTCTAAAAAAACACATGTCCCTCACATTTCTGTGGCAGAAAGTTCTGGAATCTGAGAGTAGCTACAAATTTCCTTCCACCCAGCGTTCCCCCAAGTCTCCCGATAAAAATGATACCTCACTTGCGTGGGTAGGCCTAGCGCCGGCGACAGGAAACACCCCAAAGCGCAACGTGGACACATCCTAAATTTTGGAAAAAAACAGAGGTGTTTTTTGCGAAGTGCCTACCTGCAGATTTTGGCCTGTAGCTCAGCCGCACATAGGGAAACCTACCAAACCTGTGCATTTCTGAAAACTAGAGACCTAGGGGAATCCAAGGAGGGGTGACTTGCGGGGCTCGGACCAGGTTCTGTTACCCAGAATCCTTTGCAAACCTCAAAATTTGGCTAAAAAAACACATGTCCCTCACATTTCTGTGGCAGAAAGTTCTGGAATCTGAGAGTAGCTACAAATTTCCTTCCACCCAGCGTTCCCCCAAGTCTCCCGATAAAAATGATACCTCACTTGCGTGGGTAGGCCTAGCGCCGGCGACAGGAAACACCCCAAAGCGCAACGTGGACACATCCTAAATTTTGGAAAAAAACAGAGGTGTTTTTTGCGAAGTGCCTACCTGTAGATTTTGGCCTGTAGCTCAGCCGCACCTAGGGAAACCTACCAAACCTGTGCATTTCTGAAAACTAGAGACCTAGGGGAATCCAAGGAGGGGTGACTTGCGGGGCTCGGACCAGGTTCTGTTACCCAGAATCCTTTGCAAACCTCAAAATTTGGCTAAAAAAACACATGTCCCTCACATTTCTGTGGCAGAAAGTTCTGGAATCTGAGAGGAGCTACAAATTTCCTTCCACCCATCGTTCCCCCAAGTCTCCCGATAAAAATGATACCTCACTTGCGTGGGTAGGCCTAGCGCCAGCGACAGGAAACACCCCAAAGCGCAACGTGGACACATCCTAAATTTTGGAAAAAAACAGAGGTGTTTTTTGCGAAGTGCCTACCTGTAGATTTTGGCCTCTAGCTCAGCCGGCACCTAGGGAAACCTACCAAACCTGTGCATTTCTGAAAACTAGAGACCTAGGGGAATCCAAGGAGGGGTGACTTGCGGGGCTCGGACCAGGTTCTGTTACCCAGAATCCTTTGCAAACCTCAAAATTTGGCTAACAAAAACCCATGTCCCTCACATTTCTGTGGCAGAAAGTTCTGGAATCTGAGAGGAGCTACAAATTTTCTTCCACCCAGCGTTCCCCCAAGTCTCCCGATAAAAATGATACCTCACTTGCGTGGGTAGGCCTAGCGCCGGCGACAGGAAACACCCCAAAGCGCAACGTGGACACATCCTAAATTTTGGAAAAAAACAGGTGTTTTTTGCGAAGTGCCTACCTGTAGATTTTGGCCTCTAGCTCAGCCGGCACCTAGGGAAACCTACCAAACCTGTGCATTTCTGAAAACTAGAGACCTAGGGGAATCCAAGGAGGGGTGACTTGCGGGGCTCGGACCAGGTTCTGTTACCCAGAATCCTTTGCAAACCTCAAAATTTGGCTAAAAATACACATGTTACTCTAATTTCTGTGGCAGAAAGTTCTGGAATCTGAGAGGAGCCACAAATTTCTTTCTACCCAGCGTTCCCCCAAGTCTCCCGATAAAAATGATACCTCACTTGTGTGGGTAGGCCTAGCGCCGGCGACAGGAAACACCCCAAAGCGCAATGTGGACACATCCTAAATTTTGGAAAAAAACAGAGGTGTTTTTTGCGAAGTGCCTACCTGTAGATTTTGGCCTCTAGCTCAGCCGGCACCTAGGGAAACCTACCAAACCTGTGCATTTCTGAAATCTAGAGACCTAGGGGAATCCAAGGAGGGGTGACTTGCGGGGCTCGGACCAGGTTCTGTTACCCAGAATCCTTTGCAAACCTCAAAATTTGGCTAAAAAAACACATGTCCCTCACATTTCTGTGGCAGAAAGTTCTGGAATCTGAGAGTAGCTACAAATTTCCTTCCACCCAGCGTTCCCCCAAGTCTCCCGATAAAAATGATACCTCACTTGCGTGGGTAGGCCTAGCGCCGGCGACAGGAAACACCCCAAAGCGCAACGTGGACACATCCTAAATTTTGGAAAAAAACAGAGGTGTTTTTTGCGAAGTGCCTACCTGCAGATTTTGGCCTGTAGCTCAGCCACACCTAGGGAAACCTACCAAACCTGTGCATTTCTGAAAACTAGAGACCTAGGGGAATCCAAGGAGGGGTGACTTGCGGGGCTCGGACCAGGTTCTGTTACCCAGAATCCTTTGCAAACCTCAAAATTTGGCTAAAAAAACACATGTCCCTCACATTTCTGTGGCAGAAAGTTCTGGAATCTGAGAGTAGCTACAAATTTCCTTCCACCCAGCGTTCCCCCAAGTCTCCCGATAAAAATGATACCTCACTTGCGTGGGTAGGCCTAGCGCCGGCGACAGGAAACACCCCAAAGCGCAACGTGGACACATCCTAAATTTTTGAAAAAAACAGAGGTGTTTTTTGCGAAGTGCCTACCTGTAGATTTTGGCCTGTAGCTCAGCCGCACCTAGGGAAACCTACCAAACCTGTGCATTTCTGAAAACTAGAGACCTAGGGGAATCCAAGGAGGGGTGACTTGCGGGGCTCGGACCAGGTTCTGTTACCCAGAATCCTTTGCAAACCTCAAAATTTGGCTAAAAAAACACATGTCCCTCACATTTCTGTGGCAGAAAGTTCTGGAATCTGAGAGGAGCTACAAATTTCCTTCCACCCATCGTTCCCCCAAGTCTCCCGATAAAAATGATACCTCACTTGCGTGGGTAGGCCTAGCGCCAGCGACAGGAAACACCCCAAAGCGCAACGTGGACACATCCTAAATTTTGGAAAAAAACAGAGGTGTTTTTTGCGAAGTGCCTACCTGTAGATTTTGGCCTCTAGCTCAGCCGGCACCTAGGGAAACCTACCAAACCTGTGCATTTCTGAAAACTAGAGACCTAGGGGAATCCAAGGAGGGGTGACTTGCGGGGCTCGGACCAGGTTCTGTTACCCAGAATCCTTTGCAAACCTCAAAATTTGGCTAACAAAAACCCATGTCCCTCACATTTCTGTGGCAGAAAGTTCTGGAATCTGAGAGGAGCTACAAATTTCCTTCCACCCAGCGTTCCCCCAAGTCTCCCGATAAAAATGATACCTCACTTGCGTGGGTAGGCCTAGCGCCGGCGACAGGAAACACCCCAAAGCGCAACGTGGACACATCCTAAATTTTGGAAAAAAACAGGTGTTTTTTGCGAAGTGCCTACCTGTAGATTTTGGCCTCTAGCTCAGCCGGCACCTAGGGAAACCTACCAAACCTTTGCATTTCTGAAAACTAGAGACCTAGGGGAATCCAAGGAGGGGTGACTTGCGGGGCTCGGACCAGGTTCTGTTACCCAGAATCCTTTGCAAACCTCAAAATTTGGCTAAAAATACACATGTTACTCACATTTCTGTGGCAGAAAGTTCTGGAATCTGAGAGGAGCCACGAATTTCCTTCTACCCAGCGTTCCCCCAAGTCTCCCGATAAAAATGATACCTCACTTGTGTGGGTAGGACTAGCGCCCACGAAAGGAAAGGGCCCAAAACACAACGTGGACACATCACATTTTTTTATAAAAAGCAGTGCCTACCTGTGGATTTTGGCCTGTAGCTCAGCCGACACCTGAGGAAACTTAGCAAACCAGTGCATTTTTGAAAACTAGAAACCCAGGGGAATCCAAGATGGGGTGACTTGCGGGGCTCTGACCAGGTTATGTTACCCAGAATCCTTTGCAAACATCAAAATGTGGCCCAAAAAACACTTTTTCATCTCATTTCGGTGACAGAAAGTTGTGGAATCTGAGAGGAGCCACAAATTTCCTTCCACCCAGCGTTCCCCTAAGTCTCTCGATAAAAATGGTAACTCACTTCTGTGGGTAGGCCTAGCGCCCACAAAAGGAAATGGCCCAAAACACAACGTGGACACAACATATTTTTTCACAGAAAACAGAGGTGTTTTTTGCAAGGTGCCTACCTGTGGTGTTTGGCCTGTAGCTCAGCCGGCCCCAGGGGGGGGGGGGGGGGGCAGAAATGCCCTAAAATAAATTTAACCCCCACCCTCCCCGGGAGCGACCCTTGCCTACGGGGTCGCTCCCCCTGCGTGACATTGGCACCAAAAAACAAATCCCCGGTGCCTAGTGGTTTCTGCCCCCTTGGGGGCAGATTGACCTAAACTCTGCCAATCTGTCCCCAGGGCGGCAGAAATGGTCTAAATACAATTTGCCCTCCTGGGGAGCGACCCTTGCCTGATGGGTCACTCCCCATCTCTAAAAAAACAAACAAACCAAAAAAAAAAAAAAACACAAACAAAATTTGCCCTGGCGCCTAGAGGTTTCTGCCCCCCCCCCCGGGGGCAGATCGCCCTAATAATAGGCCGATCTGCCCCCAGGGGGGGCAGAAATGGCCTAAAATAAATTTCTCTCCCCCCAACCTCCACCCCCCCCGGGAGCGACCCTTGCCTACGGGGTCGCTCCCCCTGCGTGACATTGGCGCCAAAAAACAAATCCCCGGTGCCTAGTGGTTTCTGCCCCCTTGGGGGCAGGTTGACCTAAACTCAGCCAATCTGCTAAATACAATTTGTCCCCCAGGGGAGCGACTTTTGCCTGATGGGTCACTCCCCATCTCTAAAAAAAGAAACAACAAAAAAAAAAGAAAAAAAAAAAAATTGCCCTGGCGCCTAGAGGTTTCTGCCCCCCCCCTGGGGGAAGTTCGGCCTAATAATAGGCCGATCTGTCCCACGGGGGGGGCAGAAATGGCCTAAAATAAATTTGCCCCCCCAACCCCCACCCCCCCCCCGGGAGCGACCCTTGCCTACGGGGTCGCTCCCCCTGCGTGACATTGGCGCCAAAAAACAAATCCCCGGTGCCTAGTGGTTTCTGCCCCCTTGGGGGCAGGTTGACCTAAACTCAGCCAATCTGCTAAATACAATTTGTCCCCCAGGGGAGCGACTTTTGCCTGATGGGTCACTCCCCATCTCTAAAAAAAGAAACAAAAAAAAAAAAAGAAAAAAAAAAAAATTGCCCTGGCGCCTAGAGGTTTCTGCCCCCCCCTGGGGGAAGTTCGGCCTAATAATAGGCCGATCTGTCCCACGGGGGGGGCAGAAATGGCCTAAAATAAATTTGCCCCCCCAACCCCCACCCCCCCCCCGGGAGCGACCCTTGCCTACGGGGTCGCTCCCCCTGCGTGACATTGGCGCCAAAAAACAAATCCCCGGTGCCTTGTGGTTTCTGCCCCCTTGGGGGCAGATTGACCTAAAATTGGCCAATCTGCCCCCAGGGGGGCACAAATGGTCTAAATACAATTTGCCCCCCTAGGGGAGCAACCCTTGCCTGATGGGTCGCTCCCCATCTTTAAAAAAAGAAACAACAAAAAAAAAAACCACAAAAAAAAAATTGCCCTGGCGCCTAGAGGGTTCTGCCCCCCCCTGGGGGCAGTTCGGCCTAATAATAGGCCGATCTGTCCCACGGGGGGGGCAGAAATGGCCTAAAATAAATTTGCCCCCCCAACCCCCACCCCCCCCCCCGGGAGCGACCCTTGCCTACGGGGTCGCTCCCCCTGCGTGACATTGGCGCCAAAAAAACAAATCCCCGGTGCCTTGTGGTTTCTGCCCCCTTGGGGGCAGATTGACCTAAAATTGGCCAATCTGCCCCCAGGGGGGCACAAATGGTCTAAATACAATTGCCCCCCCCAGGGGAGCGACCCTTGCCTGATGGGTCGCTCCCCATCTCTAAAAAAAGAAACAACAAAAAAAAAACCACAAAAAAAAAATTGCCCTGGCGCCTAGAGGGTTCTGCCCCCCCCCCTGGGGGCAGTTCGGCCTAATAATAGGCCGATCTGTCCCACGGGGGGGGGCAGAAATGGCCTAAAATAAATTTGCCCCCCCAACCCCCCACCCCCCCCCCCCGGGAGCGACCCTTGCCTACGGGGTCGCTCCCCCTGCGTGACATTGGCGCCAAAAAACAAATCCCCGGTGCCTAGTGGTTTCTGCCCCCTTGGGGGCAGATTGACCTAAAATTGGCCAATCTGCCCCCAGGGGGGCAGAAATGGTCTAAATACAATTTGCCCCCCCCCAGGGGAGCGACCCTTGCCTGATGGGTCGCTCCCCATCTCTAAAAAAAGAAACAAAAAAAAAAAAAAAAACACAAAAAAAAAAATTGCCCTGGCGCCTAGAGGGTTCTGCCCCCCCTGGCGGCAGTTCGGCCTAATAATAGGCCGATCTGTCCCCCGGGGGGGGGGGCAGAAATGGCCTAAAATAAATTTGCTCCCCCCAACCCCCACCCTCCCCGGGAGCGACCCTTGCCTACGGGGTCGCTCCCCCTTCGTGACATTGGCACCAAAAAACAAATCCCCGGTGCCTAGTGGTTTCTGCCCCCTTGGGGGCAGATTGACCTAAACTCTGCCAATCTGTCCCCAGGGGGGCAGAAATGGTCTAATACAATTTGCCCTCCTGGGGAGCGACCCTTGCCTGATGGGTCACTCCCCATCTCTAAAAAAACAAACAAACCAAAAAAAAAAAAAAACACAAAAAAAATTTGCCCTGGCGCCTAGAGGTTTCTGCCCCCCCCGGGGACAGATCGCCCTAATAATAGGCCGATCTGCCCCCAGGGGGGGCAGAAATGGCCTAAAATAAATTTCTCTCCCCCCAACCTCCACCCCCCCCCGGGAGCGACCCTTGCCTACGGGGTCGCTCCCCCTGCGTGACATTGGCGCCAAAAAACAAATCCCCGGTGCCTAGTGGTTTCTGCCCCCTTGGGGGCAGGTTGACCTAAACTCAGCCAATCTGCTAAATACAATTTGTCCCCCAGGGGAGCGACTTTTGCCTGATGGGTCGCTCCCCATCTCTAAAAAAAGAAACAACAAAAAAAAAGAAAAAAAAAAAATTGCCCTGGCGCCTAGAGGTTTCTGCCCCCCCCTGGGGGAAGTTCGGCCTAATAATAGGCCGATCTGTCCCACGGGGGGGGCAGAAATGGCCTAAAATAAATTTGCCGCCCCAACCCCCACCCCCCCCCCCGGGAGCGACCCTTGCCTACGGGGTCGCTCCCCCTGCGTGACATTGGCGCCAAAAAACAAATCCCCGGTGCCTTGTGGTTTCTGCCCCCTTGGGGGCAGATTGACCTAAAATTGGCCAATCTGCCCCCAGGGGGGCAGAAATGGTCTAAATACAATTTGCCCCCCCCAGGGGAGCGACCCTTGCCTGATGGGTCGCTCCCCATCTCTAAAAAAAGAAACAACAAAAAAAAAAACACAAAAAAAAATTGCCCTGGCGCCTAGAGGGTTCTGCCTCCCCCTGGGGGCAGTTCGGCCTAATAATAGGCCGATCTGTCCCACGGGGGGGGGCAGAAATGGCCTAAAATAAATTTGCCCCCCCCAACCCCCACCCCCCCCCGGGAGCGACCCTTGCCTACGGGGTCGCTCCCCCTGCGTGACATTGGCGCCAAAAAACAAATCCCCGGTGCCTAGTGGTTTCTGCCCCCTTGGGGGCAGATTGACCTAAAATTGGCCAAAAGGGGCAGAAATGGTCTAAATACAATTTGCCCCCCCCCAGGGGAGCGACCCTTGCCTGATGGGTCGCTCCCCATCTCTAAAAAAAGAAACAACAAAAACAAAAAAACACAAAAAAAAAAATTGCCCTGGCGCCTAGAGGGTTCTGCCCCCAGGGCCGGCCTAATAATAGGCCGATCTGTGCCCCGGGGGGGGGGGCAGAAATGGCCTAAAATAAATTTGCCCCCCCAACCCCCACCCCCCCCACCGGGAGCGACCCCTGCCTACGGGGTCGCTCCCCCCTGCGTGACATTGGCGCCAAAAAACAAATCCCCGGTGCCTAGTGGTTTCTGCCCCCTTGGGGGCAGATTGACCTAAAATTGGCCAATCTGCCCCCAGGGGGGCAGAAATGGTCTAAATACAATTTGACCCCCAGGGGAGCGACCCTTGCCTGATGGGTCGCTCCCCATCCCTAAAAAAAGAAACAACAAAAAAAAAAAACACATAAAAAAAATTGCCCTGGCGCCTAGAGGGTTCTGCCCCCCCTGGGGGCAGTTCGGCCTAATAATAGGCCGATCTGTCCCACGGGGGGGGGGCAGAAATGGCCTAAAATAAATTTGCCCCCCCCAACCCCCCCCCCCCCCGGGAGCGACCCTTGCCTACGGGGTCGCTCCCCCTGCGTGACATTGGCGCCAAAAAACAAATCCCCGGTGCCTAGTGGTTTCTGCCCCCTTGGGGGCAGATTGACCTAAAATTGGCCAATCTGCCCCCAGGGGGGCAGAAATGGTCTAAATACAATTTGCCCCCCCCAGGGGAGCGACCCTTGCCTGATGGGTCGCTCCCCATCTCTAAAAAAAGAAACAACAAAAAAAATAAACACAAAAAAAAAAATTGCCCTGGCGCCTAGAGGGTTCTGCCCCCCCCTGGGGGCAGTTTGGCCTAATATTACGCCGATCTGTCCCCCGGGGGGGCAGAAATGGCCTAAAATAAATTTGCCCACCCAACCCCCACCCCCCCCCCCCGGGAGCGACCCTTGCCTACGGGGTCGCTCCCCCTGCGTGACATTGGCGCCAAAAAACAAATCCCCGGTGCCTAGTGGTTTCTGCCCCCTTGGGGGCAGATTGACCTAAAATTGGCCAATCTGCCCCCAGGGGGGCAGAAATGGTCTAAATACAATTTGCCCCCTCAGGGGAGCGACCCTTGCCTGATGGGTCGCTCTCCATCTCTAAAAAAAGAAACAACAACAAAAAAAAAACACAAAAAAAAAATTGCCCTGGCGTCTAGAGGGTTCTGCCCCCCCCTGGGGGCAGTTCGGCCTAATAATAGGCCGATCTGTCCCCCGGGGGGGGCAGAAATGGCCTAAAATAAATTTGCCCCCCCCCAACCCCCCCCCCCCCCCCCCGGGAGCGACCCTTGCCTACGGGGTCGCTCCCCCTGTGTGACATTGGCGCCAAAAAACAAATCCCCGGTGCCTAGTGGTTTCTGCCCCCTTGGGGGCAGATTGACCTAAAATTGGCCAATCTGCCCCCAGGGGGGCAGAAATGGTCTAAATACAATTTGCCCCCCCAGGGGAGTGACCCTTGCCTGATGGGTCGCTCCCCATCTCTAAAAAAAAAAAAAAAAAAAAAAAAAAATTGCCCTGGCGCCTAGAGGTTTCTTCCCCCCCTGGGGCCAGATCGGCCTAATAATAGGCCGATCTGCCCCCAGGGGGGGCAGAAATGGCCTAAAATAAATTGCCCTCCCCCCCAGGGAGCGACCCTTGCCTAAGGGGTCGCTCCCTTTGCGTGAAATTCACGCAAAGAAAAAACTCCCTGGTGTCTAGTGGTTTCTACCCCCCTTGGGGGCAGATTGGCCTCATCAAAATAGGCCAATCTGCCCCCAAGGGGGGCAGAAATGGCCAAAATATAATTTTCCCCCAAGGGGAGCGACCCTTGCCTAAGGGGTCGCTCCCCACCAAAAAAAAAAAATATAACACAAAAAACAAAAAAGGTCCCTGGTGCCTAGAGGTTTCTGCACCCCCTGGGGGCAGATCGGCCTAATAGTAGGCCGATCTGCCCCTGGGGGGGCAGAAGAGGCCTTCCCGAAAATATGCCCCCCCTGGGAGCGACCCTTGCCCAAGGGGTCGCTCCCTTTTGTCAATAACAATAAAAAAAATAAAAATCCCTGGTGTCTAGTGGTTTCTACCCCCCTTGGGGGCAGATTGGCCTCATCAAAATAGGCCAATCTGCCCCCAAGGGGGGCAGAAATGGGCAAAATATAATTTTCCCCCAAGGGGAGCGACCCTTGCCTAAGGGGTCGCTCCCCACCAAAGAAAAAAAAAATATAACACAAAAAACAAAAAAAAAGGTCCCTGGTGCCTAGAGGTTTCTGCCCCCCCTGGGGGCAGATCGGCCTAATAGTAGGCCGATCTGCCCCCGGGGGGGCAGAAAAGGCCTTCCCGAAAATATGCCCCCCCTGGGAGCGACCCTTGCCCAAGGGGTCGCTCCCTTTTGTCAATAACAATAAAAAAAAAAAAAATCCCTGGTGTCTAGTGGTTTCTACCCCCCTTGGGGGCAGATTGGCCTCATCAAAATAGGCCAATCTGCCCCCAAGGGGGGCAGAAATGGCCAAAATATAATTTTCCCCCAAGGGGAGCGACCCTTGCCTAAGGGGTCGCTCCCCACCAAAAAAAAAAAAAAATATAACACAAAAAACTAAAAAAAACAAAGAAGGTCCCTGGTGCCTAGAGGTTTCAGATCGGCCTAATAGTAGGCCGATCTGCCCCTGGGGGGGCAGAAAAGGCCTTCCCGAAAATATGCCCCCCCTGGGAGCGACCCTTGCCCAAGGGGTCGCTCCCTTTTGTCAATAACAATAAAAAAAATAAAAATCCCTGGTGTCTAGTGGTTTCTACCCCCCTTGGGGGCAGATTGGCCTCATCAAAATAGGCCAATCTGCCCCCAAGGGGGGCAGAAATGGCCAAAATATAATTTTCCCCCAAGGGGAGCGACCCTTGCCTAAGGGGTCGCTCCCCACCAAAAAAAAAAAAATATAACACAAAAAACAAAAACAAAAAAAAAAGGTCCCTGGTGCCTAGAGGTTTCTGCCCCCCCCTGGGGGCAGATCGGCCTAATAGTAAGCCGATCTGCCCCCGGGGGGGCAGAAAAGGCCTTCCCGAAAATATGCCCCCCCTGGGAGCGACCCTTGCCCAAGGGGTCGCTCCCTTTTGTCAATAACAATAAAAAAAAAAAAAAATCCCTGGTGTCTAGTGGTTTCTACCCCCCTTGGGGGCAGATTGGCCTCATCAAAATAGGCCAATCTGCCCCCAAGGGGGGCAGAAATGGCCAAAATATAATTTTCCCCCAAGGGGAGCGACCCTTGCCTAAGGGGTCGCTCCCCACCAAAAAAAAAAAAATTTAACACACAAAACAAAAAAAAAGGTCCCTGGTGCCTAGAGGTTTCTGCCCCCCTGGGGGCAGATCGGCCTAATAGTAGGCCGATCTGCCCCCGGGGGGGCAGAAAAGGCCTTCCCGAAAATATGCCCCCCCTGGGAGCGACCCTTGCCCAAGGGGTCGCTCCCTTTTGTCAATAACAATAAAAAAAATACAAATCCCTGGTGTCTAGTGGTTTCTACCCCCCTTGGGGGCAGATTGGCCTCATCAAAATAGGCCAATCTGCCCCCAAGGGGGGCAGAAATGGCCAAAATATAATTTTCCCCCAAGGGGACCGACCCTTGCCTAAGGGGTCGCTCCCCACCAAAAAAAAGAAAATATAACACAAAAAAAAAAAAAAAAAAAAAAGGTCCCTGGTGCCTAGAGGTTTCTGCCCCCCCTGGGGGCAGATCGGCCTAATAGTAAGCCGATCTGCCCCCGGGGGGGCAGAAAAGGCCTTCCCGAAAATATGCCCCCCCTGGGAGCGACCCTTGCCCAAGGGGTCGCTCCCTTTTGTCAATAACAATAAAAAAAATAAAAATCCCTGGTGTCTAGTGGTTTCTACCCCCCTTGGGGGCAGATTGGCCTCATCAAAATAGGCCAATCTGCCCCCAAGGGGGGCAGAAATGGCCAAAATATAATTTTCCCCCAAGGGGAGCGACCCTTGCCTAAGGGGTCGCTCCCCAGCAAAAAAAATAAAAATTAAAAAACAAAAAAAAAAAAAAATGGTCCCTGGTGCCTAGAGGTTTCTGCCCCCCCTGGGGGCAGAAAAGGCCTTCTCAAAAAAATGCCCCCCCTGGGAGCGACCCTTGCCCAAGGGGTCGCTCCCTTTTGTCACTTTCAATAAAAAAAAAAATAATCCCTGGTGTCTAGTGGGGTTTCAAAAGCCGGATTGCAAGCAATCCGGCTTTTGAAACCCTCGGAGGGACTTCAAAGGGAAGGAAATACTTTTCCTTCTCTTTGAAGCCCCTCCGGGCCTCCCAGTGATTGAAAAAGAAATGCTTTTGCATTTCTTTTTCAATCGCGCTGGAAGCAGAGCTTCCAGTGCGACTAGGGAGGCCCCTGTGACACATCAGCGCGCGCGCGCGCGCTGACGTCACAGGAGGGGGGTGGGGGGGGTCGGGGGTGTAAGGGGAAGGTCTTCCCCTTCCATCCCCGACTTGGGGGGGGAGGGGAGTGCACGGGGGGCGCGCTAGCGCGCCCCCAAGTTCCCCTGTGCCTAGGACGAGATGATCTCGTCCAAGGCACAGGGGAACTGTAGCCTTGGACGAGATCATCTCGTCCAAGGCACAGAAGGGGTTAAAACTTAAAAAATGAATATCTCAGGTTCTACTGATTGGATTTTAGTTTTTTGGGTCTCATTTTTTAAATTAAAATGTACTCTATTTTGTCTAAATTGAGATTTTGCTTGTATTGTGTTTTCACTTCACTGCTGTTTGTGTGCTGCATAAATACTTTACACTTTGCCTCTAAGTTAAGTCTGACTGCTTTTGTGCCAAGGTACCAGAGGGTTAAGCACAGGTTAATTTATTGGCTTTTTTGGTTCACCGTGACAGGGTGCCTGAGAGGGGATTCCACCCCCCTCAACCAATAACACATTTTCTGACACTAAGAAACAGATGGGTGTGCACTTGAGGAAGTGTGTGAATATGGTACTGGAGTATTACAAGGCGTACTCCACAGTACTACAAGCAACTGATTTGTTGAGGTGTTTGTTGTGGCATTGAGATCCTTGGCTGCAATCTGTGATTTTGAACACTTGCACTATAATCAACATAAGAAACAAATTTAACCTTGTATTTGGCAAGTGCCTACCACCAGGTCTTGCATCATGAGGAGTCAAAACATCTCCTGCTTTCATCTCTCCAGATGTCTTATTTCAATATAGTGCTATGCCTATTAGGCTTCCCAGTGCATCTTCTGTGTTCCAATGATTGATGAAAGAGATATTAGAGGGTTTGGTGGAAGCTGTAGTATTTCTGGATGATATCCAGGTGTATGGCGAAGGTCATGCTGAACATGATCATGACCTGAGGAATTTGTTAAAGATTTTGTCTGTCAAAGGGAATAATACGACTTAAGTGCAAGTTGTGTTTAGTAGTGTAGATCACCCTTGTTATAAAATTTCAGCTAATTGAAATAGGACTAAGCTCAACCACGTTACTGCTATTTTGGAGCTCCCATCCCAACTTCTAAAGAACAACTGTCATCCCTTTCATGGTTAAAGTAGTCATATTCAAAGTTTGTGAAAAACTATGAGCAAAAATCAAACTGAACCATTCAGAATGTTAACAAAGAAGAATATGAATATGGTTGTGTGCATGAAGTGGCATTTGGGAAATTAAAGTAACTAATTGTTTCTGCTGTATGTTTGAAGCCATATGAAGCATGAAAAGAATGAGTGTTGGTGTGGATGACAGTAGTGTGGGAGTGAGTGGCATATTAAAGCAGATACGCGAAAGATGAATGGACTATGTAATACTGTTCTAGGACCCTGAGGCAAGGAGAAAGAACTATTCTATTATCGAGATGGAGTTTTTAGTATGCATGTGGGCTTTTGAAGCTTACAGAATGTTCATTTGGGAAAAAAAGTTAATAATCAGGACAGAAGAAACACCAGTTAACATAGCGTCACGTGTTGGGTAAAGAACAGAGACAGCTAGGTCAGCTGCAAAGCTACGGGTGTTTCCTTTTATAGAGGAATATGTTCCTAATTACCATATTTTGCATACTGGCTTCCTGTCCAGAATAAAATTGGAGAACCCTTTGAAGTATGAAGAGGAAGAAACTAGTTATGAGCTTGTTTTCACATTTATGGATGCGAAAGATGGGTGTGTGAGTAGACCCCTGTATTACTTAGTGGTAATGCTGCTGGTTATTCTGTTTCTGTGCTAACCAAGCCCCAGTGCATGGGCTCTGACCCCTAAAACATGTTGAAATGAGCTACACTCCTAATTGGCATATTTAAGATTCCTGGAAATACCTAGTATATGGTACAAAGTGGAACTAGGGCCTGTAAGTTAAATGTCACTGGTCGACTGTAGGAAATATTGTGCTACAACGGAAGTGACTATGTAAAACATTACTGCAGACTTGCCACCAGTAACATGGCTGCACAGGTTTAAACTGCCAAATCGGCCTTTCAAAAATAACCTCTTTTGACAGGCCTAAGCCCTCTTTTTAAATATCAATATCACACCTAAGTAGGGCTTAAATGCCTGTAAGGCACGGTGTATGATATGTAAAAGCAGGACATGTAAAAGTTTAATGCTAAACATGTTGTAAAAGCTTTATGACAATGCCCTAAAAGCTTTTTTTCTCTGTAGTAGGGTTAGCTGTTCCATAGGAAAGCAGTGGAATGCGTTATTTTAGTTAATAAAGTTATTTCCACTTTGTAAACCAGATAAAAAAGTTAATTCTTGGACTTTTAAAAATAGTTATCACAAATCAAATTCATTAGTAAGGTGGGATTTGTAACAAATATTTTACAAACTGTATTTTTTAAAATGTTTCCATTAGCCTGCCTAAAGACTCTCAGCAACTGTCACCCAGGAGCTGAATAGCTGCTCGATTACATGTGAATTGCACCCTGAACTGCGACAAAGAGCTTGAAGGTGTCCTGTTCATTTGACAGGATGAACATCTGGGAAATGCACAGGAACTTAATTAGCTTCAAAGATGCATGTAGCTCACACCTGGACCTGCCACTCTGTTGTCCTTCCAGCCCGTGAAGTACCAATCTTGGGGGATAGGAGCCGCCCCCATAACCAGGTCTTGAGTGACCACAGGGGAGGGTCTGCTCATTTCGCTGGCTACACCTCTAAGATGGATACAAGAGCTCTGCACGAGAGAGGAAAAGATCTGCCATCTTAGCTTTAGGTAGAGTGGGGCACAGTGGGATTTTTTGCATCAGGGGACAAAGGAACTGCTAAAATGTTAGCAGGGTTACTCCTGGGAACTTTTCCGTATTGGTTCTGGAGGGGACAAGGGTCACCCTAACTCAAAGTACCAGGCATAAATGTGTCACCCCTGGGCATGTCTTCAGATTACTGCTGTTCTTGTGGAGGACAGAAGAGTGGCTACACCTGCTGTTGGACATAAAAGCTGAAAGAAGCCCTCTTTCCTGAAGGAGCCCAGGTGACTAGTTTCAATTGGACTTGATCTGGATCCTGCTAATGCCTTCTGTAGAGTGAGCTCTGACGCCCAAGTCCTGTTCATGAGGGCCTGAAACCCTTGGCTGCTGTCACAGTGTACTTCAACTGCCTAACTCTAAATCCTGAAACGTTGAAAGTTTTCAAGACTTTTTGTCGGGAGAGCTGACAGAACACCAGGACAAACCTCAGACTTAGGTGAACTGACGCTGGGCCAAATCTGTTTTCGCAGGATGTCACGGAGAAGGCATCCGGCCCCATAGATCCCTGTGAGGCCACAACTCACTGGAGGAATCCGAGGCCCATATTTATACTCTTTTTGCACCAGATTTGTGTCTTTTTTTTATGCAAAGAAGGTGCAAACTTAACTCCATATTTATATTTTGGTGCTAGACATGTCTAGCGCCAGAATAATGGAGTTAAAGTCATTTTTCGCCTGCGGAACATTACCTTGTGTGAATCAAATGCAAGGTAGGCATTCCCGGGCAAAAAAATGACTCAAAGGCCCTAGCGCCTTATTTATCCTCCTGTGCAGAAATCATGCACGGGAGGAGGAGGACCTCCTTAGCACCATTATTTAACGCTTGGGTCAGGGCAGGCATTTCGTGACCTGTGAGCCCATAGGTGCCTTCCCTGCCCCCGGGGACACCCCCACCCATCCGCACCCACACCTGGATAACACCTAAGGATGGGGGGACCCATCCCAGGTAAGTCCAGGTAAGTATTTTACTTTTTTTTTTAAAGTGCCATAGGGGGCCTACATAAGTCCCCTGGACATGGTCATTGGGCTGGGGTGCATGACTCCCGTCTTTACTAAGACAGGAGTCATGTCCATGGGGGTTGTGTGTCAAAAAAATGACGCTAGTCAGGTTAGAGTCATTTTTTTTACTCTAACCTGACTAGCGTCATTCTTTCCCGCACAACCTCCAGTTTTCCCTGCGCTTCCCCTACCCGGTTAGCGTCATGTATTTTGACATTAACCGGGCATTAGTGCAGGCTTGCACCATTCCTTATATATGGCGCCCGGCTGGAGTCCTGGAATGGCGCAACCGGTGCTGTATTTCTGGACGCAAACCTGCGCTAACGCAGGTTTGCCTCAAAAAGTATAAATATGGGCCTGAGTTCCAAAAAAGTGACTAAGTCCAAGGTAGAAATCGTCACCAGGCAACCTCTTCAAAAGTATCCAGCCAGTGAGTGACTTTCGCTGGGTGAGAATTTGTAATTGCCTCCTGTGCCGAGATTTCCTGTCAGCTGTATCAGTGGGACTTTGTTCAATGGCTAACCGGCCCGGGACCCATCTCAGCCATGGCCTGTTGCCTTGCTTCACTAAGAATTTTTTACTTCAATATCAGAGACTAAGCCAGAAGGTAGAACTTGCAACTGGGACTAACCAGGCCTGTATATCTGACCTATGCTCCATCATAGTAGGACTGAACTCATGCATAGGTACCGGTCAAGTGCAACCTGATGATTGCGGTTGGGAAAATATTGCCATCATTAGGGCCAAAATCACAGATCTAAAGTTTTTTTTTAAATGGAGTCTCATCCACTTGTGCCATTAAAAGCAGGATATGACATGGGACGTGGTCGCTTGCATGCTGGAGGGATCACTTCTCAATTTGTTCTCCTGCTAAATCTGCTACCTTCTCACACTCAAAGAGTAATACCCCAGGCTCTTTGCATCCTGCTAGGAGGCATAGTCTGGAACTTTCAGAGCTCAGTCCTGGCAATTGCAAACAGAAACCCCCATTGCCCAAAGTGGCTCCCCACACAGCTCACCTGGTCTCCAAACAAGGGAATGTTCTAAGAGACATAAATCTATTGCCTGGTATGGATCGTTATAGTTCCTATATAATATTTCCTTTGGTCAGGAACCACACTTCTAATGCTCCCAATTTATCTACATCACATAGCTCTTCTAAGGGATGTTGCTGAAGAGGAAGCTCTATCATGGGGCATTACGCAACCTCTGGGCCCATGTATACCACCTCTAGACAAGGTAACTCCACAAATGGTAGACCTTTGTCTAAGCTGCCACTAGGGAGGCTGCAATGGCCACACTACCTCCAACTTAGTCTGGTGCCCTACTTTTGGTAGGTATACCTATCAAAGCCAAAGTGATTAAATATTTTGGGACTTGCACTCCTGGGACAACCTCATTGATATGGATACCACCAAGTGGTTCAAGAGTAAACATTTCCCCTTGTTTCTTACCTTTCGTGGTAACCTAGACCGTCTAGGTTAACATCCACAACTACCTGGTGGGGGCTTTTCCGTTACCAACAAATCAAGGAAATTAAGGTGAGAATATATTGCAAGTAATGAGGACATTAATGCACAATTGTACCATTGTTTAGATTCTACTCTGTGTGTATTTTCTGATCCTGATTCCTCAAAGCACACTGTTAGGGATTCCTATGAAAAGTGTTTTGAGGTTTAGAAAAATACATTTTTCACTAGGATCTCATCCTACAGGAGTAGACCTTCATCGACTAGCGCCACATGGTTTAACAAGGCTTGTAGGGCAGCCAAGTGTCTTCTAATTAAAGCTATTATAAGAGACTCTTCACATGAAATACAGACAGCCAGGGCCAACTATAAAGCAGCCTGAAAGAAGGTCAGAGCAATTTGAGTTACCATTGTCTGGTAAGACATCGTGGCTGCTGTTCCATCTGGGAACCATGCAGCCTTGAGTCATGATGCAAAAATGAATATTATGAGACTAGAGAATAACATCCTCCTTAGCACTGAGTTAGCCATTTCCAAACCCTTTATAATGACGATATCACAGTTTTGTTTCACTCTGTCTGACTTAGAACCTGAAGGCTCTGACCCTCTAGTGGCATATTTTCCACCTGCTCAGGCACCAGACACTGATGTAGGTCCTTTCTTTCTTGTCCAATACTAACTGTGCCATTTGCTTGCAGGGAGCGGTTTATGTTCCTGGGCTGACCATGATCCCTGCAGATCTCTTTAAGTCGGAGTCTGTCATTTGGGCTCATTATTTGAATCATGACGCCAACACCATCATGACTGGTGCTCAAATTCCTGCTACCTGGAAAGGAGCAGAAATAATTCCCAAAGTCAAGAAGGGACTTAAATCTGACCCCCTAAATTACTGCCCAAAATGCCTCATTGACGCAGACTAGAAAATATTCTGCAAGGAGATTTTATATTGACTTTTAATGTAGATTGAAGACAACAGAATCCTCTTCCAGTTTAAGGCAGGATTCTGCTCTAAGACAGGCACAGTGGACCACGGGCCAGGTTTATGGAAAGTGGCACTGCACCGAGTGCAGCACCACTTTCCATGTGCCCCTTAGCACCCCCTACCACCACCATGTGTGCACCGTATTTAAAATCCTGTGCACCATGAGGCAGGTTAGGGGGCAATAACATCATTTTTCATGACGCTATTAATGTACTCTGCAGGAGTAGTGCCAAAATATTGGTGCTACTGCTGCAGAGTATGTAGGGCCCCATTCTAAAGAATGGAAGGCCCCTTTTAACACCTGCTTTGAGCAGACTTTAAAAGTGCATAAAAAATGGCATAAGGAAATCTCATAGATCTCCTTATGCCATTTTCCCAGCTCCCCTAACAGGGGAATGCCCCCTTTGAATAAATTATGCCTGGCGCAGGCATTATGTAGCGCAAAGGGTTACAGGGTGGCACAATGCATGCATCAAAAATAATGATGTTAATGTGGCACAGTGTGGTGCTAGGGGCCTATAAAAATGCCCCCAAGTCTTTAGACTCCAGCTTATGAGATGGAAAGTGGTTGATATCAATAGGAGCAGCCTTTATGTGGCATTTGTCGACCTTAACTTGGCATTTGACATGGTCCTCAGAGATTTGGCTCTGGCGTACCCTTGGAAAATTAGGACTCCTACCTTCCCTTCGGGTTTTCATAGTGCTTCTCCAAACTGACAACTATGCACAAATTAAATGAGAAGCTAATGGAGAAATAACTGACCAGATAAAGGTCACCAAGGGGGAAGGATGCGTTCTTGACCTAACACTATTTCTACTTTTGTGAATGGCTGCATGTACTTCTTTAGGTGGCACAAAAATGCCAGCTTTATTGTTTACATGCAATACCTTGCTAGTGTCGAAAACACCAAAAGGAAATGAGACCTTGCTAGCTAGGTTTACATTTTTTTCCACTAACCATGGCTTAGTCATTAACACCACAAAACAAGGTTTATGGCTATTATCCCACACAGGCATTTTGGTGGGGTCTTAAGGTTGGAGGGTGCAGACCATGACAGCGTTTTAGATTTTGACTACCTGGGAATCCACCTATCCAGCAGTAACTTCTGGTCTAGCCAAATCACAAGGAGCACACTTGTATAAAACCACGGAGCGGCTGTCACTCTGAGATCTGCAAAGAACACCTCCTTTCATCCTGAATTCCCTCACTTAGCAATGGCTGAAATCTGGGGGCACAGAAGGATTGAGGCACTAGGGTTTGCAGAAAACATATTCTTGAGGGCGGTACTTAAACTCCCTCAGAGTACCCCACTACTCTGTAAATTGTAACTGAGCATGCAATCCATTCTTCCCAAAGTGAGACTTAAACCAATTCTTTATTGGATAAGGATATGGTCAACCACAGAGCTGGAATCCTATATGTGCCTTAGAGACATCCTGGATTGGCAAAAGGGAGCAGAATTGTTACCATAGATAAAATATGTAAAGCAGGCGTTAGTCTCCCTCAGCCTGACTGATTTCTTGACTAACTCAGCCGCCATTATGTTTTCTTCCACCAGAATGGTGAAATCTCTTTATTGGGAGAATGAGGAAAGGAAACTGAACTAATCACCAACTTTAGGCTCATTAAATAGATTCCTAGAGATCCCCGTTTGAGCCACGAATGGACAAAATAGATTTACCTTTCACAAAGGCCCTTTGTATAAGATTTAGGCTAGGTGCACTTCCACTTGCAACTTTTACTGCCAAGTAGAAAGGCCTAAGTGAAGGTTTTCAATTTTGCCCAGTGTGTAGTGAAGCAGAAGTAACTGAAGAACATCTATTATTCTTCTGCCCAGAGTACTCCAGGATCCGTAAGCCCAGGATTGTGCCTTTATGTCTTATTCTGGGAATTCGTCAATATAGGGTTGCACTGAGAATCTGTAGGTCTGATACGACACTCTATATAATGTTTTCAATTTCAAAATTCCTTTAGTGTATCTAACCTATTCAGACTATGACTCTATCCTTGTTATTCTATTGAGCCCACCGTGACCTAGGTATCTTTTTTTAGCTAGACAGGTTTGCCTTAGGGATCAAGCTAGGTCTATTTTTAGGAGAAATGTAGTCAATTTGTTAGAGAAATTAAATTATGATTTGCCTAATTACTCTTAGAAATGAACTTTATGCCATAGGGGTTGCAAGGATCTAAACTGACTTCCAGCTGTTCCAACTATGGTTGCCCCTAGACTTAAACCTCTCATTGATACGTTAGATTAACTTAGTTACTAGAGGCACCTTTGAGTTTATTATCCTTAAGTAATTCTCAGCAGTGTACCTATTAATGTCTGTTTAACTGCACTTTCTAAAGCTCTTTGGGCTATATGTACTAAAGCTTTGTCCCATAGACACAGAATGGATAAAATCCTTTGATACATATGGCCCGTTATTACTTTGTCACTTTGTTATCAATGTGAATTTTATCTTACTTATGTGAAAACTAAGGGGCATATTTATACTCTGTTTGCGCCGGAATTGCGTCGGTTTTTTTTACGCAAATCCGACGCAAAGCTAACTCCATATTTATACTTTGGCGTTAGACCCGTCTAGCGCCAAAGATCTTGGAGTTAGCGTCATTTTTTTGCGTGGACGCCTACCTTGCGTTAATGATATGCAAGGTAGGCGTTCCCTTCTAAAAAATGACTCCGAGGCATGTGCGCCGTATTTATACTCCCGGGCAAAAATGACACCCGGGAGTGGGCGAGTCAAAAAAAATGACATCCAGCCGCTTTTGCGTCATTTCTTAACGCCTGTTCAGGGCAGGCGTTAAGGGACCTGTGGGCTCGGAAGGAGCCCAGAGGTGCCCTCCCATGCCCCCAGGGACACCCCCTGCCACCCTTGCCCACCCCAGGAGGACGCCCAAGGATGGAGGGACCCATCCCAGGGAACTTAAGGTAAGTTCAGGTAAGTATTTTTTTTTTGTGGCATAGGGGGGCCTGATTTGTGCCCCCCTACATGCCACTATGCCGAATGACCATGCCCAGGGGACAGAAGTCCCCTGGGCATGGCCATTGGGCAAGGGGGCATGACTCCTGTCTTTGCTAAGACAGGAGTCATGTCAATGGAGGGTGGGAGTCAAAAAAAATGGCGCTAATCGGGTTGAGGCAGATTTTTTGCCTCAGACCGACTTGCCCCATTCTTTGACGCCCAAGCTCCATTTTCCCCTACGCCGGCGCTGCCTGGTGTGGGTCATTTTTTTTGACGCACACCAGTCAGCTCTGCCGGCTAACGTCATTCCATAAATAAGGCGCCCGCATGGCGCTTTGGAATGGCTTTAGCCGGCGTTAAATTTTTTGACGCACAACTGCGTTGGCGCAGTTGTGCGCCAAAAAGTATAAATACGGCCCTAATTGTGTTCGACCTGTTGGTGGATTGAATTTTAAATATTGATGTACTATCAAAAATGGGAAACAATTTTTACTACTTTTAAGGTCTTTGACCGAAGAAAAGTGCTTAACATTGGGAATTGGGTTGGCACTTTTCACTTTTTGACACTATGTTTATTTAGAATTTTAAAAAATCAAATTGCTGGTTACCCTTTTTTGATTTTTGTTGTTTAGTGTAATTTTATTTATTAAAATATTCTCAAGTTTTACAAATTGGAGTGGGATTTTTGTTGTGTGGTGTTTCCGATTGTTTAAATGTTTTAGTACTTTTAGATACTTTACACATGTTCCTATGTTAAGCCTCTCCACTCTGTGACATTACACCCAGGGGCGGGGCTCAGGTTTAAAGTACTGAAACCTTTACTGGACCTAACAAGGTTACTGCCAGTGTTAGTTGTAATGGACTACCATCCACTCCAATTAATAATACACTTTCTCACAGACGCCACATGGGCATGTTGCCCATGAAGAGTCACATTAGGGATGGATACTGGTGGCAATCAAGAGATGCTTGTGTTGATAATTGGAATAGGGATTTCACTGTTGTAGCAATACTGACAAGCCAGACAAAGCATGTTTGGCTGAATTTAAACCTACAGAAGTGCAGGTGGCCAGTGAAGGCAATTAGGGTGGATACAGTTTGGTAATTGGTGTTTTTTCCACAGAAGGCGGCATTTCGTATAATGTTAGTGAATTATTGTATGCAGTGGCCAGACATTAGAATGGTGGATAGAGTAACTGAGGACATGGCTATTAAGTTTTGGGACCATATTTTGTGGTAGAAGATTTGATGAGAGCACTTTCTTTGACAGTGGTCCTAAGTTTAGTTGTCTGCTCATGGAGGAGTATTTTGAGCAGTAGCACATTATTAATACGATAATTGTTGTGTTCCATCTGTAGCCAACAAACACATGATGTTCAAGAAGTCATCAAAGATATGAATCAGTTAACACATAATAATAGTGTGAGTTGGAAGAGAGGTTTTCAATAATGTTTGTTGTCTTATCGAACCATCAGACACCCTTTTTAGATATTGTGGTACAGAGTTGTATTCCTGGTGGTTAATGAGCAGACAGAGAATTGGAAGCACCCTGGAACATGTGGTCATTTGTGACAGGATGGTGATGTACAAGGGTAGAATGTGGCAGCAGATGAATCAAACCAAAGGCAAATTATCCAAGGCAAGTGTTCGTATCGGATTTTTGTTCCCTGTCAGGGAGCTTTGTGATTGGGGTAAGGCAATGTCTGTGTGGTCAAAGGCTCACAAGGTAGTGCGGGTTTGTAAGAGAGCCATCAGAGTAAAAAGGCGCAAGGTGTGAAATCTGGGACACGTTTACCCATTCAGAGAAGTGATTGTCACAGATGAGTATGAAGAAAATAGAAGTAACATGTTTTTGGATATTGACATTCCGTTAAAGGGAGAAGGTAGTACATGCAAAGGTGCGAATAAGGGATAGTAACTGTGGTTGTGTCTGATGGAGCTAGTTATTGTGGCAATGCCAATGGGACAGTGGTGGGTACTAATGTTTGTCATTGTAGTGCTCTGAAGACCAATGTTCCTAGGAAATACATTGATTTTAAGATAGTAAGATAGGTGCCGTTTATGTCAGGTGGATTTTAGGTTGTGATAATCGTGCTGAGTTTCACGTGAGTTTTTGTTCTGTCTATTGTTGTGTGGTGGTGGGTGTGAATTGTCCTGGTGTAATGTGTTATCAGTGTCCTTAGGGTTCTCTTCTTTTCACAGAAAAAAAGGATTGTGTGGCAAGTGGAAGGTGGAATATGGGCAGTGCTTAATTTGTAAATAAAAACGTGCCGGTGCCCAAAGCTCTCCTGTGAAACACGTGGCTGTTGCAATTAAATATGCACACACAGAACATCAAGGCCTGTAACGTATCCTTAGAGGATCCAAGATTGCGGCTGGTAGAACCGGCTGATTCGGACCAGCTTTCCAGCCCGCCCGCTTGCTTATGGCTGCCACAGCAGCTCTCGCTGTTCGGCCGTGCACGCCCCGAGGCATGATTATCGGCAGTTTTGGAGTGGCGGCCGTGCTTTCCAGGCAGTGTAAGGAGTGATTGTCGGAAGGGTGGTGCACGGCAAGGTGTGTGGCAGGGGGTGCCGTGTACTGCTTGGCCCAGCTCGTGGCTGCCCGAGACACGCTGGGGCGGTCACCGCCCTGTTTCTTGCTGTTGGGTTGCTGTGCCCGTTCTGGAGGTACGGCTCTGTGCTGCTGGCTCTTAATGGCGGTAAAAAAACCGTTAAGACTCCCCGGTGAGTATGGGGGAAATCCAGCCTGGAGACTACAGCGGCGCAGAGAGAGAAGAACCAGCCTGCACTCCCTTTGAAGGATCGAACAAGCGCTCAAGGAAAAGGAGCGCAGCAAGGTTCGCTGGTGATGGTGATGGAACAAGCATTGGGGAATGCTGCACTGGTCCCTGCAATGTTTAAACAAATAGGGAAAGCAAAACGGACACCCCCCCAAAAAGAACTATGCAACGTTCGAGCTGGCCCCTTGGAGGACAATGTCAACCAGACACTTTCTACAGGAAAGGTGGCCAGAGGGACGGACAGTCTGGATGAGACAGGTACGACCCTAAAAAATGGTGGCAGAGAGGGGGGCCCCTCGCGGGATGGTGATACAACAGACTCTCGGTTGCTGAGTGAGGGGGTTATTGAACTGAGAGGGACCAGTAGCACTACAGTGACCTGCGGCTTTACTCAAAATGACACACCTCTACAAGAGATCGAGGATGCGCAAAAAACTCCCCCAATATTTGAACTTAAAGCACTGAGCTCCAGTCATAGGGGGAAAGAGGATAAGCTAATGGGGGCTAAAAGTGATTGTGGACAAGCAGACACAGCAGAGAGTTTTTTTTCCCTATCTGACCAGTCAAAGAACTCGGATGAAGAGATCCCACTAACAGAGATTCAGAATGTAGTTCCCCGGCCAGTATCTGTGGGTCAAACAAGTTGACTTGCAGAAGGAAATCAATTGAACGGCTTAGCACTGGTGGCAACCCGGGGGTAATGCCTAGGGGGGGGTGCTGTCAAATGATCGAGAAGGCGTAGGTGAACTTCAGTGGGACTATACGGCCACCTAGCAGGCATTTTTAAAGGTTGACAGTTCTAATGATATCCCAACAGGATCTATAATGGAGCCCTCAGAACAGGCCGGGCCCCTTCACTGGAGCTTTTTTATCGTACTATGGTACATAACCATGAACAAGCTCAGAAGGAGAGCAGGAAGGCCAAAATTGCAAATAGACAACTGCAGTCTTCAATTAAAAGAGTGGTAAAGTCCTGTCAGGATATAAGTACCCATATTATTTCAATGGAGACTCGCACTGAGGCATTGGAGACGGAGGTCAAGGCTACAGCTACACAAATGGCCACGCAGGGACAGCAGATCTTGGATATGCAGTGGAAACTAGAGGATGCAGAGAATCGCCAGCGGCGGAACAATCTTCGAATTTTGGGTATAGCAGAGGGCCTGGAGGAGCAAGACACCAGGGCCTATATAGTGTCGCTGTTTAAAAAAGCTTTCCCAGATCTCCTTGAATGGAATTTGGAGACAGAGATTCAGAGAGCACACCGATTTCCACTGTTCAAAAAAAGAAATATATATATATCTGATACTAATGGAGAACAGAACTATCCAAGGGCCATTATTATATACTTTGGCAATTTCTTGCTGTGCCAGATAGTGTTTGAAAAAACCCGACCTAATTTAAAGACAAATATAGAGGGAGTGTCTTTTTTTTCAAGACCAGACTTTGCGCACGCCACAGTAGAGAGACGGTGGCGGTTGAGGCAGCTGATTGCAACTTTTCAGGAGGTAGGGGCAGAAGCATATCTTCTTAGCCCTGCTCGGTTAAAAATCATCTACAAATCAACAATGCAGACTTTTGTATCTGAAATAAAAGCAGGGGAATACTTGCAGCAATTAAGAAGCAATTAAGAAGCTGCAACTGCTGTGGAAATTAAATTGATCTATGGGTCTGGGCGATGAGGGTGATTAGGAGAAGGGGGGTTGGAAGTGTACTATGGAATGATGCTTCTTGTGTCTAAAGGGAGGCCCCCTCTCAATTGTGCTGCTTTTCTTGGTTTATTTTTTTTTGCCACTGTGATTGTTGTTAAGGATAGTGGGGAACTGTGGTGGTGGTGGAGAAGAATTTTGATTATGTTAGTTTTATTAGTGGCCTGGGCTGGTGGGGTGGACGACTTCCATCTTACAGGCCTAGCAGCCTGGCGATCCTATTTGTAGGGTTATGGGTGGGAGGGTGGGATAGGGAGGGGAGGGTCGGATTTGAGGAGATGGGGGTGGGATCGATCAGGGAAGGGGGAGAGGGCGTAAAGGGACACACATTGGGAAGGAGGGTAATAATGTGAGGGGTTTCTTTAACGTAGAATTTGAAAAGGTCATGCGGTCGGCCCAGGTAGGGTATGAGAGAAGATGGGTAAAATATTGGTCAGGAAAATAAAATGCGTATAGCTACAGTGAATCACTGTGGGCTCAACGATGATAAAAAAGGCCAGCTGGTAAGGGAAGCCTTCAAGGCCTTTAAGGCTGATATTATTTGTATGCAGGAGACACATATTGTAGGCGCGCAGAAGCATTTGATGGAATTTCCTGGATGGAAATTAGTGGCACATACAAACCAGAACACTACTACCAGAGGGTGGCTATACTTACACAAATTATGTCCCTAGTGGTTGTAAAACAGTTGACGGATAACTCGGGGTGGGTGGTCTTGCTGGAATGTTTTGCTAGAGGGTCCAAGTTTACAATTTGTTCAATTTATGGATCAAATGTGGGCGATCCAGAAATTTTTGACCTAGTTAATACGGTACTTGTATCTTGGGCAACCCCGGTTGTAATGTGTGGGGACTTCAATATACACTTGGATAATGAAGTCCCCATTCAAGTGCAAACGACATACCAGGGTAGAAAAAACAAAGTTTTTTTGGCACTCCAGACACTAGTATTAAATTATGGGCTGATTGATGGTTGGCAGAGGTGCAGGCCGCTTAAACCATGCCATACTTTTTTCTCTTTTCCACATAATAAGGCAGTCAGGCTGGACTATTTTTTGTGTCAGCATCTATGCAAAAGGGACTAAGGATCGAGAGATATCCCAGAATTATATCGGATCATAATCCGCTGCTTTTGGTGGTGGATCTAGGAAAGGAAGGGCCACAAGTTAAGTCTTTTGTCTTTCGATAGAGCACTACTAGCAGACCCAGTGTATGTACAACAAATAAAAGTCTGGATCCCGGAGTTTTTCGAGATAAATCGGGGTTCTGCCCCTTGCCATATTGTATGGGATACATTTAAAGCTGCTGTTAGAGGAGAAACGCTGAGGTACGTAGTGAGAAAAGAGAGATTGCGAACTGAACAATTAAAGCTAATACAGATAAAGCTGACTGGGGGAGGTGATGCGGAGTAAGGGAGAGACCTCAGATATTTTACACGATTTAACTGCTACAAAAGCAGAGGCTGTAAAGATTTATATGGATATGGCAGCTGTTAAATTTTTGGCACATCAACAGGAATGCTATGAATGTAGCGAGAAAGTTGGTAAGCAGCTGGCTCTAAAAATAAGGCAGAAGCTAACTCATGGCGGCATTAGCACACTTGAGAATGAAGAAGGCCAATTAGTTAGCAGTAGCCCTGAAATTTTAGAAGTATTTAGACGGTTTTATCAAAAACCATATTCACAAGAAGGGCAACTTCAGGAGGAGGAGACGCTCTCAAATATGGGGAATATCCCATTGGGACAGCTGCAGGAGGGAGATAAGAGCGAGCTAGAAGCCCCTCTGACAGCCAAGAAAATTGGTATAGCAATCAGTGCTCTGGCAAGCGGCAAAGCAACCGGGTTAGATCAGATTCCACTTGAGTTCTATAAAACTTTTTTTTTAGAATTACGGAAGGAACTACTCAGGCTATTTCTTGAAATACAGTCAGGGTCACCTCAACCGACTTCATGGGAAGAAGCCAAGATAATAGTGTTTTTGAAAAAAGACAAGGATCCGCATCTACCAGGCTCATATCGCCAGATTACTTTAATTAACAGTGATGCCAAAATTTTTGCCAAGATATTGGCTAGTCGATTAAGCTTAGTGATTTCTAATCTGGTATCTCCGTGGCAGCATGGGTTCATCCCTGGAAAAGGCACAGCTGATCATATTAGACGTGTCATCACACTGTTGGATGCCAGGGCTGTAGCTAAGCTCCCAATGGCAGTTATACTGCTCGACGTGGAAAAGGCATTTGACCGGGTCCATTGGTCTTTCCTATGGACAATTCTGCGTAAAAACAATATTGGCCCCAGGTTTGTTAAGGCGATTCAGCAGCTTTATCATAATCCTACTGCCACTATGCAAATAGCAGGGTTAAAATCAGCTCCCAGTATCATTCAGAGGGGCACACTGCAGGGTTGCCCGTGTTCACCCTTGCTGTTTGCCCTATATATTGATTCCTTGATAAGGAAACTGCTTAATAATAAGCAGATTAGCCAGTGGAATCGATAGGGGGCAGCACAAAAGTACTCGCCTATGCAGATGATATCGGGGTCGTTACAACTGACCCCGCGACCGCTTTGCAGGAAATAGAATATGAGGCTGCACGGTTTGGAATGGTGTCTGGTTACTTACTGAATAAAACTAAATATCAAATATTAGTAAATGGCTGGACAGCTTTTGAGGATGAGCGCAAAAAGACTCAGGTTCAATATCTAGGAGTCAAATTGATGGCTAACCTTGATGAGATAGTAGAAATAAACCTGGCCCCGGTTTTAGCAAAGGTTAAGAAGGACTTGTACTGTATTAATAATTTACATCTCGCGTTGAAGGGACGCTCTAACGTGATTAAAATGACATTTCTACCTAAAGTGCTATATTGTTTTAGAACTATACCACTAGAAATTGGACAGGAATGGTTTAAACAAATGGAAGGGCTGACTAGTAATTTTATGTGGTCTTACTCTAAAGCACGCCGGGCTTTTCGTTTTTTAACGCTGCCAAGGGAGAGAGGGGGTTGGGCGCTCCCTGATTTCAGATTATATTATCTGGCGGCTGTATTACAATATGTGCACACACTATATTTTATGGATAGAACTATGCAAGATTTTCTCCCCTCAATCTATACACTAATTATGGGTAAGGAGGCAGAGGCAGTCTTCTTACGAATCTTAGAACCTAGCTACTACAAGAAGGTTAAATTCAAAACGATCAGATCTGCATTTAAGGTATGGGCTCAGGTCAAGCGCAAGATAGGGATGGGGCGGGTTTGCACTATACGCCGCTCTGGAACACACCTATGTCTCCAGAGATCTTCAAAGATAGGTATTGTATAGGATGGGCTAGTCGCGGGATTCAGAAAGTGGGGGACCTTTTTTTTTTAGGGAGGTCATATAAAGACATTTGAGGATTTAAAGGCAGAGTTTGCCTTAGACAGTAGAGACTTTTTAAAGTTTTTACAGATTAGGAACTTTTTGTTAACCATCTTTAAATACAACCCATGCGGGGGCAGGATTAAGCTGATGGAGGCTGTAGGTAAACCCAGAGGCTGTACTATTAGGTACTTGTACCCGCTCCTTTTAGATTTAGTACAGGATGATCTGGCATTGCTTGTTAAGAAATGGGAATTGCGGGTAGGCTCTAATGAGTCTGCAGTTTTTTAATCTATGGACATGGCTCAGAATGTCATGTTGTCGGCCGGCCCACAGGCCCAGCATTACATGGTTTTGTATAACTTATATTATACACCGGCCAAGATTGCTAACTGTGGAAAAAGAGTGGGCACCACCTGTCCGCGTTGTGGAGGCTTGAAGGCAGACCTCTGCCATATGTTTATTAATTGTGGGAAATAGTCAAGGCTTAGTAATGAAATATCTGAATTTTTGAAGAAAGTTTAGAAACAGAATATTAACCTAACACCTCAACTAGTGCTGTTAGGGGTTGATTAATCTGTCTGTAAGAACCAATCAAGATATTTTTTGTTCTTGGCAATGTCTGTATTACGTGGATGTGTGGCATCTGATTGGCGGGAATCTGACCCTCCATCTTGGAATCAATGGATCACGCGGCTCTTATCTGTATTCCACCTGGAATACGGTTTATATAGCATAAAGGGTGTTGCAGCTAGGAAAAAAGGTTCCAAAATTTGGGCACCTTTTTTCCTATCAAGTAAAAAGGTATTCAAATGAAACGAGCAGGAAAATTAATTAGTAGGCTAGTTTTTTTATTGGTCCACTCTTGATCTTGGCTTCAGGGCCCTGAGAGTGGGCCGATAAAAAAACTAGGCTACTAATGAATTTTCCTGCTCGTTTCATTTGAATACCTTTTTACTTGATGTATAAATGTCAATAATGGATTTTTGAGATTTATGTATTGATCATGATGTCTCTTTTTGCGATGAAATCTTATACAGCTGTGTGTTCAAATAAAATTCAAATGAAAAAAAAAAAAACAGAACATCAAGGCCTTGCGTAATCATAAAGCCTTCTCAGGCCTCTTTAATCCATTCACAGCCACTCCCTGCCTCTTCAGCTCACTCTTGCAGCCTTCTGCTCTCTCCCTTTGAACACTTTTTCGAATTTTCTCTTTCTCCGCCTTGCCCATATGTGTCTTTTGCTCGCACTAAATGCCTGATGCAGAAAACTAATCTCCGGCCCTCAAAAATAAGTACTGGTGCTCTGCACCAGAAACAACAAGCACAAATTAAGCACTGAATGTGGGGATATTCCAGGGCAGACTGTCAGGGTATTGATGTCCAGCTCGAAGGACATCCAGTGGTTCTCTCTGATTGCTTTGAACTCTGTGTCTCAATAAACAACTATTACTTCTGGACCCTTGTCCTTCCTACTGTTTCATCATGACTCCATAATTGAGCTAACAGAATGTATTGAAGCCACATGGCTGACACTTTCAACAAAATCCTGCCTGAGCCAAACGCTTCTTAAATAAAACTAGTGTTTATTCAGTTAATTTTATAATGCAACCAAATATTCCAGGTCCCTACGTTGTTCCCTTTATTTAGTTTGCCCCTTTAGTCGTTGTCCCGCTTTCCAGCTGAAGTTCTGCTTTATGCTTTTGCTGCATCACATATTACAGTTTATTGCTCTCGTCCTCGTATCTTTGCAGCTTGTACGTTAACGCTTTGTATTCTGAGTCCATCTATCTTAGGACAAGCTAGTTTGCAACTAGCAGTTCCTGATTTTAAGTTCAGTTTTTCTACAACTGACCACTTAAGATGAAGCCGCCTTAGCAGCAAACACTTTTAGGGCTAGATGTATGAAGCTCTTTTACCTGTCGCAAACAGCCCATCATGCCATTTGCGACTGGTAAAAGGCTTTTTGCCATGTACCATTCCTATTTTGCGAGTCGGTAACCTGTTACTCACTTGCAAAATAGGGATTGTGACTCGCTTATAAGAAGGGGCGTGCCAAGGCCTCCCTTCCTAATAGCGACTTGCAGGGCCGTGTATGATTGTTTTGCGATCACAGTTACCGTCAGAGTCAAGTTGGTGGCAACCCATTCCCCTTTGTGAATGGGTGTGCAAACGTTTTATAAGAGCAGGCATTGGTTCCAGGGACCACTGCCTACTCTTAAAATATGAAAAGAACATTTTTCAGATTTCTTTTTGAAATGTATCCCTTTTCCTTTAAGAAAACGGGCTGCATTACAAAAAAAGCAATTGTTTTATTTAAAAAAGCAATCTCAGACATGGTGGTGTGCTGACCCCAGCAGGCCACCATCCCTCTGCTTGTAGCCATTTGCAATAGGTTGCAAATTGCGACTTGCCTCATGAGTCTTGCTGAGGCAGGTCCATTTGCGACCTACTGCAAACCACTAATAGTGTTAAACACACTGTAATAATTGCAGTTTGCAATTTCCTTATAGCGAATTTCAAAAATTCACTACTAGGGAATCGTAAAGCACTTTTTTGATACATCTGGCCCTCAGCCTGGACCACGTGCCCCTTATCCCTCCCACTGTAGAAACAGCGCATGTCGCTGTGCTGTACCACATGGTCTATCATGTTCTCAAACTCTGCATCTCTCTCCTTCTACCTTTTTCAGACATCACCGTCATTTGTCCTTGGGAGGCATTCAATCACCTGGAACTACACGAGCTAGCCCAGTTTGGAATCATCTAGAAGAGAGTGCGGCTTCCAATCAGAAGAGTTCGAGCACAACAAATGGCTATACTTCTTGTACTCTCACCTGTACCTTAGAAACGTGCACCGTGACGAGGCCTGTAGTTTGTTGTGATGTGTTTGCTTGTATCGAGTTATAGGAACCAGAGGAACAGCGCACAATAAATACTCTTTTCTTGGTTCTTGAGATGCACCTCGTGTGTGGTGTTGTGCAAGAGGATTGTATTCCTCGGCAGCAATCTGCCGCAAACTTACGTAACAGGTTGCAATAGAAAGGTTTTCGCTATTTCTGTTACCACAGCTGGTACATACCAGAAATTACTCAACTTTGTTGAAACAGCGTCTAGTCAAGTCATTTGGGATTAGATTTAGGGTCTACCTACATAATGGGAAAATAGATTGCTAATAATTACCTGAGATGAGTACCGTATGTACTTAGGTACGTAAACACACTGTCTTAGTTGAAACCTTCTTCTAATTCAATGATAATTTATCTCAAAAAGATAAAAGGCTGAGTTGAACCGACCAAGAGTGGACCTGTGATAGTATTCTCTCAGCGAATCACTACAGCAGGCACTTGAATGTACACAGTTAAAGATTTACTGTGTGGCTCGCCCAAGAAACACCCACTACGTAAACTTTCTTGGCTTCAGTATATGGGGCTGGTTTTGAACCCACTAGTGCTCATGGTCGGCCATTCAGAGGCTACTGATCACGCCAGGAGGATTCCAGAACATTCATCACAACCCCGCAGGACACCCCTGTATATAATACATTTCAATGTCGTCAAATCCACTCCCCAGACAACCAGCTACACAAGAACACACCCTCATGTAGCCCACCACAGAGTGCAGATAAGCCCTTAAGGTGAAAACAGATAATGTAGTACAAATTTTCCTTTTTTTAAAATTCATTTTAATTAAAAACAGTTTACAAAATTCTCTCTGAAATGCAAATGCAGAAGAGATGCATTGGCCTGGCATGGCAAAGAGTATGACTGAACACAGGATTCACCAAATTAGGGAATTTTAGGGCAGATATATGTAGCTATTTTCTATTTACAGACGGCTCGAATCGCAGAATCGGGCCGACTGCGACCAGAAAATAACATTTTGGTATGTACCAATGCTATTTTGAGATCCTGTAATCTAGTTACCAAATCGCAATTTAGGTCTGCAATTCGCTATTTGGAAGTGGCGTGCTGAGGACCTCCTTTCCAAATAGCGAGTCGCAATCGCATGTATGATTGTTTTGCGATCTTGAATGTGGTTGCAAAACAATTGCAGTTACCACCAACTTCAAGTTAGTGGTAACCCATTTGCAAATGGGAAGGGGTCCCCAAGGGACCCCAATCCCCTTTGTGAATGGGGGCGCCAACATTTTTTCAGAGCAGGCAGTGGTCCCACGGCTTACTCTAAACTAAATAAAAGGAAACTTTTCATTTTTTTGTTTGTAATGCATCCCGATTTTCTTTAAGGAAACGGACTGCATTACAAAAAAAACACTTTTTATTTAAATAGCCGTCCCAGATATGGTGCTGTCCCGAGCAGGCCACTATCCCTGTGAGTGCAGCCATTCCCAATGGGGTCGCAAGTTGCGACCTACCTCATGAATATTAATGAGGTAAGTCATTTGCGACCCCATTAGGAATTGCTAAATCTGTCTGAGACACATTTGTACATTTCATTTTGTGAGTCTCTAATTGTGATTCGCAATGAATCGCAATTAGAGACTTGCAAAATTAAATGGTCGTACATCTGGCCCAATGCCACTTGGGTACCTTTCCAGGCATAGCCTGATTCCTCTAATCATATATGTGTGGAGAATGATCAAATGTCGTATGAAGGAATTTTATTAATTAAAACATATACTCTTTTGTTTACTTAGAAACATATTTCCATGGAAAGTAGTCCTTGTTTCAGTCATTTGGTAATATGTGAAAGTCCCATGATCTCTGCACCACTTACACCTGTTTCATTCAGATGTTACATTTGAGAAAGCAAGTAATAATCAAAAAGACATCACAAATCATTGTGAATAGAGAATCCACAAAGGTACATCTCTGTGGGAGAACTCTTTATTTCTGAGATATCATCCTGATGGATCTCTTGCGGCACTACCTGAAATACCAGCAGCTACTCTGGTTTTCCCAAGTGACATCTCTGCAGACAAATCTGACCTTGTAGGCCACCTATATGTTATGCTTTGACAGTTTCCAAAGTATTTCATCTGTACATAAGTCTGAATTGTATATGGAAATGCATCATTAATTAGACCTAGGTCTACGTCTCAATTAGATAAACATAATATTAAAATAAGATGTTTGTCAGTGTTTTCTGTATGACTTATGTATAAGGATACTTTACTCCATGTAATCACCTGTGAAGGCATAATAACAAATAGAGCAGTGTGAATAAAATAACAATTTTGAGGAAAACAAATTATTTGCTAACTATCAAAAGCTTCAAACAATGAAAATATAAATATATCAAAAAGACTAAAACCAGGACAGAAACAATCAAGTCATGTATTTTGCTAAGTTTTATCCAACTGATTAAAATGAGGCCTTGCAGAAATGATCCATTGCGTTTTCGCTCCCTTCCACTGATTTTAGAAAACTCTTCTCATGGTTGTCAGTGTTTTCTAACATTGATTCCAGCTGCACCACGAGTCGCTTCATCCCTTGATGAGGAGTTTGCTTGTAGTTCACTTCAGATCTAGCTTTCTTCTTCACATATGACCACATTTCATCATAGTCTGCATTTTATTGTGCTTCACATTTTCTAGCGGTGCACCTCAACCTGACGCATGCTTATTCTAAAACAAAGCGGGGCACACAAATGGATATTTTAATAAGCTTTTTTGCATTAGCTATAATAGAGAATAAAAAGAAACGTACTGTCTTCAGGTAATGTGCAAAGCCTCTTGTGGCTCTGTGTAAATGGACCGGAGCCTGGAATCAGGACACATCAAAAGCTCTCTGAACAAAGAATCTCAGATCAAAACCATCATTTAAATGCCAGCAGTTGTATGAATTGTGCCTCAAAATCCCTCTTATAAATTTCTGCAGGAATCTGTGTGGTGTGAAGATTACCATGGCAAGAGTATTATGGAGGTTTTAGCTGAATTCCTAAACGCTATATTGTTGTGGTTATATATATATTACAAAGTGTATTCTACCAGAATAAAGTTTTAAATATTGTATCACAAAAAAATCATAGTAAGAACATAGACTACAAAAATATTGTGAATATATGTAAATATTGGTAAGCATAGATTTACTATATTTTACTCAACACTTACGTACTTCATTCAACAAGACATATATTTTCAAGGAAAGTAGATATGGAGCGAAGAACAGTAAATCTATACTTACCTATATATAGGTACCATGGAAATATTTTGCTAGCCGATATTGTGACTATATTTTTTGTAGCCCCATATTTTGGTGCTTGGTATTCTGTCATACAACCAGTACAAATATCATAACCACAAGTGAATACAGACATTCTGTCAGATATTGTAATACTAAAAAGGCAAGTACTCCAAGAACGTTCGGGACTTTCCTCACAATTTTTATTGCCTGGCATTATTATTGTTTTTGTTTATTTATTATGTTTTCAGTATTACTATTTACAACTGGTAAAAGGAGATATATATAGCCAAGTGTAAAATGTTCAAAGATATCTTTTACTTCAGAAAACGGTGATGACCATGAGACTCACACAAAACATTTCAAATGTAGAAGTTCATTGTACGTTATCTGCACAACGTTGTTTACAAAATTATATTTTCCACATGAAGGCTGCATACACGTTTGCCATTTGTGAAATTGTTAATGGAACTATTATTTTCAAAACAGGGCACACAATCCCACTGATCATTCAAATAATCAAAATGAACAGAATAAGTACATGTTTAAGTCTACATTTGGATGTTGTATCTCTCAGAGAGAGCTGTGTGCTGTGGAAGGTGGCTCTGTGCTGAATCTGGGGTAACATCACTTTCGATTAAGAAAATATGTATAACTCTGAAATAAAGATACTTATACAAATGTCCAGGGAACAATGGGCTATAGATGTGAACCAGATCGAAAACATCTAAACGTGCATTTGTGGGGCATTTTTTCAAAATCCTGCAAATCTATAGCAATTGCACACCTTTTAATAATAATTTTCTTACTTGCTCTGCTAACCTGCTTACAGGGTTTTTGATTGAAACTCGTTTTTTCATTACTTGTTTAAAGTGTACTCTATATAGCAAAAGGTACAGGAAAACATAGAGAATACCCCGTGTTTTTATTAAATCACTGATGTGTTACAAACAGTTGTATGCCACAATTATTCTAAAGAATCCACTGTTTGGAAAAGGTTCTTACAAAGTGAAGGGAACACTGACAAAACCAATAGACCTGGCTTTAGTTTGCTACTGGATAAAAACACGGGCATGCACAAATGCACACAAAATATGTTTGCCGTGCCTCTCTGCAACCTCAATATGTACCTCAGTCTGTGCCTCCTATATCTGTGCCCGTTTTTATTCCATGAGCTTCCAGTGCTGCATGGCACCAGCACCACATGCTTAAGAAATAAAAATGAGCAGCACAGCAAGTTTAGAGAAAGACAGGGCAGAAAGGTAAGAAGCACAGAAAGAGACAGCTTGCATAGTTACAGGCCAAACTGCGTTTTTGTGATTTTCTACATGCCAGCGTTAGGAAATGATGTCAAGTTAAAATCAGAGCTATTGCCTTTGTCAATGCTTCTTGTCAATGTGTTTGAGGTCTCTAGATTTTACAATTTCCATCGCTGTTTGACCTTTGGGAAAGGTGCATTGGCTTATGGGTTTTGAGAGGAATCTAATTTGAGAGTATTAGAGATGTGTATGTGGTGTTTCTTTATGAACCTCAGGGTCCCTATCATGTAATGGGCGTGCTGTCTCTGTTTGCGCCACGTCTTGCCTGTAAGCAGGTGAGCCGAGCGCAAGCAAACAGGGAAAGGGCAACTTATTACAAATAATACGCTGACCCCAGGCCAGGCGTGAACTCAGGGAGGGAAGGCGGGGTGCACATTCAGTGAAATACTGAGCAGCCACTTACAAGCAGGGCCGGCTTTTGGGAGGTGCGAGTGGTGCGACAGCACCGGGCACTGACCTCAGGGGGGCGCTGTATTTAGTAATAACTTCTGAAACTTGCGATTTAAAAGCACCAGCTAAAAAGTTCCTTGTGCGTTTAGCCTTGAAGAAACCAATTAAAATGTCGAAATACCTCTTGTGATTAATGTTCCTGCTAGAGAGAGAGATGGGAGTTTTTCCTAGTGGCAGCTTTGGCTCAACATAAAGTAGCATAGAGTGTTAATATGCTTGCTGCAAAAAATAGAACTATGGGGCATATTTAACAAAAGTGCCTCTTTTCTTGCACCCCTTAGCACCCCCCTAATGCCACCATGTGTATGTCATATTTAAAATATGGTGAACCATGGCGGTAGTTAGGTGACTAGCGTCAGAATTTTTTACACTAGTCCGGCCCTTTGCAAGATTAGCGTCAACAATTTTGACGCTAATCTTGCAAAGCACCCAGAGGCCCATTGTAACCAATGGAAGCCTCCTTCTAATGCCTGCTCTGAGCAGGCATTAAAAGTGCCGGAAAAAATTACGCAAAGAAATCTGACAGATTTCTTAGCAGCATTTTTTAGGCTCCCCTAACGGGGGATACCCCCTTTGCATACATTATGCCTGGCACAGGCATAATGTAGCGAAAAGGGTTATAAAGTGGCCTCTTTGTAAATATGGTGCAGCGTTTTTGGCCTTCTAACACCACATTACTGCAACAAAATGACACTAATGTGGCGTTAGAATGGCACTAGGGGCTCTTAAATATGCCCCTATGGCAGTGCTTAATTTGTGCTTGTTGTTTCCGGCACTTAATTTTGAGGGCCAGCACTTATTTTTTTGCCTCAAGCATTTATTGCGAGAAAAAGACACATCTGGGAAAGATGGAGGAAGAGAAAAACGAAAAAGCCTCACAATGGGAAAAAAGAGTAATCCGCAAGAGTGAGCTGAAGGGGCAGGGAGTGCCTGTAAATGGTTTGAAGAGGCCTGAGCTTCAGGATTACGCTGCCTCTGTATATTTCTGTTCTCACATTTAATCGCAGCAGCTGCATGTTTAAGAGGAGGGCTTGGGCACCGACACCTTTTTATTTACAAATTAAGCACTGCCCTTTGGGGAATATTTGAAAAAAGTGGCTCTGCACACAGTGCTGCCTGACTTTTCTTGCAGCCCTCAGCACCCTCCCTAATGCCACCATCTGTGCTGCATATTTTTTTAAAAAATGCACCATGGCGGTAGTTAGGGGACTTGCGTCAGAATTTTTTATGCTAGTCCGGTGTTTTGCAGGATTAGCATCACAAATGTTGACACTAATCCTGCAAAGCACCCAGAGGCCCATTGTAACCAATCGAAGCCTCCTTTTAATGCCTACTCTGAGCAGGTGTTAAAAGTGCCGGAAACAAATGACGCAAAGAAATCTATGAGATTTCTTTGTGCCATTTCTCCCCCCCAACGTGGGGGATGCCCCCTTTGCATACATTATGCCTGGTGCAGGCATAATGTAGCGCAAAGGGTTATAAAGTGCCTCAATGCATGCGTTGCACCACTTTGTAAATATGGCACAGCGTTTTTGTCCTTCTATCGTCACATTAGGGTAAAAAAATGATGTTAATGTGACATTATAATGGCACTAGGGTCTCTTAAATATGCTCCTATATTTTAAGTGGCTAGCTGAGTGGATTAGTAAAGCCAGCCTTACAAGTGCTTTAACACACATGAATGTATGTGAAAGAGAAGCAATGGAGAGATGAGGGGCACATTTGCCAGGTGGTAGTGAGTGAAACCGGGGAGGAGGTCATGGGTTGAGGGGCGCCACAATGAACTACCGCACAGGGCGCCACCAGTCTTAAACACGGCCCTGCTTACAAGCCTCTCCATATTTCACAGTGCAGACAGCAGCTGCCTGCACTTTAAAGAGGGGATGGAGGTCCCACTGCAGGCAGGTGCAGTGAGTGACTGCACCCTCCTGCCTGGGGATGACTTGGTGGTCCTTTACGTCTGTATTAGGGCCCAGGGACAGAAACAAAACAAATTCCTCATTTGCATAGGGCATGCCAACAACCAAACTAGGCAACTATCTTTCAAGATAGCGCCTCTGCTACATGCGAGCCAGCTCTATCAGTATTGCAGAAGGGGCTGCACAGGCATCTGCAGCTCCTTCTGGAATACCATAGTGTACAGGGGCTCAGGAAGCTGGTGTACACACCTGTTGTGTCCCTGAGGCACAATGCATAGTATAGACTAGGTCCAGGGCAGAATCCAAATTTTTATATAGGTAGAGCTCATATTTGTAGTGGGATTTTGTGTGATATGAATGATTTAAGGAAATATACATGGGTGTCTTTATTTTCTTCCCAGTGAAGGATGAAATCTCCCAAGAAACCATCTAATCCGAAGAGGAGGTGATTGTATCAGATGTATAATCAGGGAAACTAACAATAAGACTCTTGTTTCTGCCAGGTGGTTGGCATAAAATATTCAGTCTCTAAGCTTTAAGTGATCTTTTGGCAAACTCTACAGTGTGGTACTGGATTAGGAAGTATATGGAGTTATTCAGTTTGTATTTAAGGGATTCCTGGTGGACTAAGGTAGGCACCGCCATCAAATGTTCCTATTCTATTGAAGCGGAAGAGGTTGTATCGTTTTAGTGAGACAGTGGTAAAGGGGATCAGCAGAACCAAGTTTCAGTGAGTGCAGTAGCGTCAAAGTCACACTTTTGTATGAGTATAGATATGCAAGTTGTGACAGACCAAGGGGCATATTTATAGGCCCTAGTGCCACCTTAATGTCATTTATTCTGGCGTTAATATGGCCCAACGAGGCCAAAATCCCCGCGCCGTATTAACAGGGTGGCACAGTGCATGCATTGCGCCACCCTGTAACCTTTTGCACTACAATATGCCTCCTCCAGGCATAAAGTAGTGCAAAGGGGGCATTCCCCATTAGGAGAGCCGGAAAAATGACGTAAGGAAATCTATGAGATTTCTTTATGCCACTTTATACTGCACTTTTAACGCCTGCTCAATATTTTGGCTCTACTTCTGCAGTGTACATCAATAGTGTCATGAATAATGATGTTATTGCCCCCTATCCTGCACGATAGCGCGTCGTATTTCAAATACCGCACACACTAGTGGTGGTAGGGGGGTGCTAAGGGCAGCAGGGAAAGGGGCGCTGCACTCAGTGCAGCGCCACTTTCCATAAATCTGCCTCCAAATACTTACAGTTCAGGAGAGCAACTTTGATTTGATTGGTTAGCAGTGGGTTCCTGTGTTGACAGGAGGTGATTTTCCTGAGGTTGCTTTCGCTAAAAGGTATTTAGAAAATGTAGAGCATTGCAAATTGTGATAAAAGGATGTGATGTTGGATCGTTGATTACAAAATATTCTTGTGTGTGGGTGCCTTCGAGGTAGTGTGCCTGGAGTAATCCTTCAGAGCATTGGAGTTGGGGTGTACATTGGGCTGTCAGAGGTAGGTGTGTTGATTGAGGTGTAATGGGGTTAAGACCTTTGTCTATGTAGGAGAGGGCTTGTGGGAGAGAGATGGAGTTTGTGGTTGACAGACTTTATATATTCACATGCACATGACCCCACTTCCTTCTGAGGGGTGGATAAGACATGTGTGCTCTTGTCAGTAGTAAGTGTCTATAATGAAGTATCAGATGAGTAATCACAGTTCTCATGTAAATGGTGCTTATGAGTTCTTGAGTCTTTCTGCGGAGAGTGAGTTTGTGTGCTGTTGCTTTGATGTTGGTGCACCGGACCAGGTGGATTGGTTGGTTGGTTTACAGAGGCTGAACCAAGGAGAACTGCTGCTAGTAGAAACCCTGTGGATTTGGCATTGGCTATATTTCAATCTGTCAGTATAGGAGTAGCTTTATTGCAGGCTATAGTCCAGGCTACCTTTCTTTAACTCTTTTTTATTAGCATTTTCCGAATAAAATGCTAATATTTTTTTTTTTTAAATACCAATACAATGAAACAGAGATACAAAAATTTGTTTCTGCATCATAATGCACATGGAATGCCCCGCGGCGCCCCCCGCTGGGTGGTGGGGGAACATCACCCCCACATCAAAAACAAAAGATACAGTGGTACAAATCACAGAGGATCCCGCCTGAATCCCAGGTCCACCACACAATGAATACATCAGTTCTTTACTCAAACGAGCTAGTGTTATATTCCATTTATACCCCTGTCTAAGAAGACGCCGGGGACATAGTGGAGTTCCATTCAGTAGGGTGATAGGCTTGGTGCCTGTGGTAACATCACCAGCCATGGTAGAGCTTTTGAGGCCTTGAGAGTATCAAACAATATGATGATGCTGTTGAGGTTGATATCAGAGAATCGAATCGTGGCCTTCCCATGTTCATACATCAAGATGTGCTGCTCACATTTCAGGTAGGGTATTCTGAGATAGTTTTTTTCCGGACATAGATTATTGTATTCTTTGAGACTACAAAAAAAACCAAAATGTCTGGATCCAGGAGGCCATGTCCTTAGCAATAAAAAATAGGTCAAATTTCATGAAGTCGAGTCTGTGGTATTGGTCATTGAACAAGGTTTTCAGGCTGGCCTTCAGGGCTGGGAGTTTGTGGGTTTTCGGATATTTGTGAATAGGTCAGAGAGAATAGGATCTCTAATGAGTTGTTACATTGGTGTACATAATTCTGGAGTGAAAACGGTTTCCTCATTTTTCCTAAATAAATGTCTCCTACTGGATGTTGCATCCATCCTGGAAAATGGCCTTCAGTCACAAAAATGCTCTGCTTCTCTTTTTTCCAAGATCACATAGATCTCTTCTTTGCGTTTTACATTACAAGCCCTTTATAGCTTGTTTGCATTTTCCCAACCTACTCTCACAGTTTCTTGCATGATGTTGGGGAGGGGCAACCCCCATTTTTCTCATCGCTTCCTCCCTCCTCCTATACCTAGGTTGGTTCCTACCTTTTTTTGCATCTTTTTTGATGTACCAGTGTTATAAACCTGCAGATGTCCTAACAGATCCCAAGTATTTCCAGGTCTGCCTAGAACCTTGCACTTACTTCCCTCCAATTCCTAGATCTTGGCACCTTTACTGGCATCTATTCCCTGTACCCCACCTGTACCGTGTACTATACCATGGTACCTCTATCTCTGCCTATACCTAGTAAGGTATCCCACCAAAGGGCCAAGTATGTGAACTTACCTATACCTTAGCCCTGCCTATAACCCAGTACTTCTAACCCAAACTGTACCCTAGTCTTGCTACCTAGATCTATACCTAGTACCACCACATGTGCATTAGTTCTCCCTCACGTCTCTCTACGTTTGCCCTTACCTGTTTCTTGTGTAATTGTAATGCCCCGTCTACTTTTGTGTTATAATGTTTGTCAGTTTTCCTCAACATTTTAAGAACAATATTTTCCTTATTTTGGAGATTTCGTCAGCCTAAGATTATCAGATGGTGTTCTACATTTTGTGTTTTCTCCAAGATGTGTTGTTACAGAACCCCTAGCATTCCATCTGATATAAAGTTCGCTTCATTTTAAGGTTGGTGTCCACAATAAAATAACACAAAAACATGTAGAGTTATTATCATGAGAAACAAATTCAGTATGGGACAGCCACACTATGCCTTCATGAGTTATCAGTAGGTTCAGAGTGAAAATGTGGTTGCAAGTTGTAACATTAGATGTAAAAGGTATACATCGACATATCTCCAGTTTGGTTGCTATTACATTAAGGTGCAATGTTAACAAAATCACATTTAAGAGAAAAAACATTTTGGTGTAAAACCATATTTAGGTACAAAATCACTCTTGGTGCTACATCAAAAGGCGTGCAAAAATTGTGTATGAACAAAAATCATGTTTAGGCACAAAAGGCAAAACAACATTTATGTGGACTTGTCAGTCTGAAATCACGGTAAGGTCCAAAAACCACCCACCATGCAACTTCAGAAGGAATGTTGGTATTCTTTTAGCAGCAAAAACTCCTTTCGGTGTAAAATCGAATTTAGGTGTAAAACTGCCCTCAGCGCAACATCAACGGGAGTGTGAAGATTTGTTTAGATGCAAAGTACATTTAGGATGAAATATTATCAACATGCACGTTGAAAGGTTTTATGAGCATAAACCGCAACTGTGTGTAAAATCGTATTTAGGGTGCAAATTCATGCTTGGTGCAAAGTATTACACTTAGAAGCAATCTCACATGTGGGTGTGAAATCCTAAATACGGTGCAAAAGTATATTTGTTGAAACATCAGTAGTGGTGTGGAAACACCCTTAGCAATACAAATCACACGTTGGAGGTAAAATTCATTTAGATTCAAATTCACATTTAGGTGCAACCAAAATCACGTTAAGGTGAAAAATGTAATTTAAGAGCTTAGCCAACAGGAGTGTGGGCACATTTTTAGGACTGCTAATTACATTTTGGAGCAAATACACATTTAGGTAAAAAAAGGCAATCCTGGAAGCACTATCAAACGGATTACGAAAACAACTGTTAGAGCAAAAATCACTTTATGATTGGACAAAATCACTTTTAGTTGCAAAACTGCCCTCGTTGCAAGTTCGGTAGCACCTTAGTGCCACGTTTTGGAGCAAAATTGGAAGCACTCGTTAGGCAAACGATCTTGGAATGGGTTTTTCTTTCATGAAAACCGAGTGTAAGATGGCGCCATTGATTATGCATGCGTTGCGAAACATATGTCGTGACTCATGCGTGTGCAGGTGTTGTGACTTATCTGTGTGTGTCAGTCATGACGTCCCTGCAGCCATTTTGGAATTTTTAACTTTCAGTTCTATTATGTTAGGCGTCCATTTTAGAATGGTAAATTGAAAGTAAAACAAGAGCATGGTAAGTAAAAGAAGTGCCAAGAAAGGAAGTGAAGGGTCCGGCAGCACTTTCCAGATGCCGGGCCACCATTCATAAATCAAAAATAAAATCGAAAAAAAATGAAAACGGTGAACTGGATAGGGAGCATCAGGAGGTTAGGGGGTGGGAGCAAGTAGAGAATGGGTGGGGTGGGAGGGGGGGACAACGGGGTAAAAAACCAAGGACTATTTACATCCTCGTAGAGTGCTGAAAGCCAAAGAAACAGGCTCTGGCAAAGCCAATAATCGGTGGGGGACACAGCGTCAAAATGCAACTTAGTAGCCGTCTTGGAGGTATGTAAAATAGTGTCCTAGAATTTCTGGTTGATTTTTGCTATACATCCAAGATGGCACATTGCATCTAGATACAATGTGGCAACTATCTTACATGCATAGAAAATAACCTTTCAAGATACCCAGCGTCAGTTATTGACTTTGTCATTGCTTGTCGAATTTCTGTACTTCTAAGATGGATGTGATGTCGTACCTACGCTAACATTAACTTAGCAGAGCAAACAGAAGAATACACATTCACAATGCTCCTCCTACCTCGGTACCCAAAACAGATTACAAACTCGTGGGACTTTCTCAAGGTCTGTAAACATATAAGATATGTAAGTTTGTGTGTGCAATTACATTAACAACGATCATGTATATCATAGTAATACACAAATGCAAACAATAGTGTTACTTTGGAAATTAATAATTGTTGTTTTATCAACTTTAAAAGAAGGAGAGATTGATTTAAAACCGGCAAAGATTGGAACGCCTTTCTTGCGACTGCATTTGATATTGTTGTAGACACAAAATCCTCTGAGGGGCTTTATCAAAATGTGAGCTTATGATGTGTAGAATACAATAGATACCCTTCAACAAATGCATTACCCACTGAGCTTCTTTGCTGCTATACTAGCATGTGGCCTGTGAATTGCACGTAGTGCTTTGCAGCCGGCGCATTAACCCTCGAAACCACTGTATGATTATATGATGGTGCAATCTTCTGACCTGAAATTACAGATAGAGCTCAGCAGCTAGTGCGTGAACCACGTGAGCTAAAGGGTCGAAAGTTGAGGGAACTGGCTGACAATGTGATACAGAAAAAGCTGAGCACAACATAACATAAACTGAAAATATTGCATCTTCTGGAATTAATTAATAATCTACAGGAGCCAAGGGAATCATCTTCAGTAGTTAAGGAGATCCCTCTCAACAACCGATGAATTTCCGGAGTAAATATTTAATATAACTGGGTGAGCGGACTGAAAATCTGGAAAGAAACAGAACTATGACCTAGCCAGATTACTAGACACCGCCTAGACAAAGAAAGCATTAGCATAACATTCATATTGAAGTATTGTCACACAGAGGATCGATTTATTGTGGAAGATAAAACAGCAGCACCACTGTGCCTCAGCTCTGCCTCAACTCCAGCTGCCAGATCTTGGAAAGAACCTTGCAAGCAGCCCACGAGGATAAGATTGCACCGGAATGTAAACCCAGTCAAGAGTCAAGAGTCAGGCAAACAAGAGACACGAGCAAGGATGTATATTTATGGACCATACTGGCAGAGCCAATGAAAGCACTAGGGATTTACAGACAATGCATATCTATGTATGTACACTGCGTGTAGCATCCACAATGTGTGGTGGTCCAGGTGGCCGTCATACAAACCTCCAAATTAGAGGAAAGATTATGGAAACCTAGAATAGGCTGCCTTGGTTTCTCTGTTAGAGTGCCTAACAAAATAATAAAGCCTTCTCAAGTGGGGTTTTCTGCTCCAAGACCCAGTAAATCTAATGAGTCATTTTAATTTTACTGAAAATTAGTTATTTATTCCCTGGAATTAACCACTTACTACTGGAGCTAAATCTCTGTGTAGAATAGTCCATTATTGCTACAGTGAAACCTGTTTGGCAGGTAGCGACTCCTACTGATGACTCCTTTATTAAAGTAGATTAACAATTATTTGTAAAAACAAAAAAAGAAACGGCATTGCTAAATCCATTAAACTTGAAGACAAGTCATTTAGTTCTCTAGTTAAACATATGACTTCTGTAGATGTAAATTGTATTCATCTGTGTAAATGAACCTTGAATGCCAATCCTTTCTCGCTGGTGATGAATCCTCCATGCCGATGTATCCTGTACCTCAGTCAAGAAGATCTGATCCATCCTTTTGTATTCTTGTGCAAAGATTCACACGGTGTTCAGCAGCTGCACCACAATCGATGACGACGTATCCCTCTGTTATTATTATGCACGATTGACCAGTGATAAATTTGTTAAAAAAAAAAAAAGTGCCAGGGCCCTTGCCAGGATGCCTCTGCATCTCGCGCCACCCACTGCCAATGACATTACCAACATAACTACTAACCACCACATTCCTCACATTCCTACGAGTGTGACAAATTCGAGTATTCCAGGCCCCCAGTGCTATAAGAAAGGCTTGGGATGCAGGTTTTTCTCTCTTTTAATACGTTATTGAATAAATAAACAACTTTTGAAGTCCTCATCTCGAAATCAGTTAGACAGCGCCACCATGTGGCAGCCTGTCCTGAGTGCCAGTGTTGACAATTATGTTCGGTGCCGAACACCGGAAACCTCTGTCTCAAAGTACGAGCCGAGATAGACAGCTCTATCAGTGCATCTCAGTCATCCTCAACTCCAGCCTCACCTTATGCTACTCTTTGTCGAGAGTCACCCACAAAGCTCAACCAATACACCTCAATCATGAAACGCAGAATTCGTCGCCGTGCCAACCCTGGATCAAAACACATCTCTGCCAATGTAATTTAATTGACAGTCATAGCATGCAAGTGCAACACTAACCTCAAATTTAGTCGGGAAATAATTCAGTGACAGCTGATTAAGTGTAAAAGGTCATTTATTAGGACAGGATTGCATAATTTACATAACCATTAACTTTTAAACATAACCGTAACTTTAATAAAGCCCTCCCATTAACATCTCCTGGCTCATCCTTCCCCTTCAAACCCTTATCTCGTTTCCATTCCCCTACGCGCTCCCCTTTTCCTTTCATGCCCCATTTGGTTCGCGCGTACCCCCACTCAGAGCCTTCACCTGCTTGTTTATTCCCTGGAAGGGTGGCCAAGCCCGCATCTGACTCACCACCCTCCCCCATCTACTGCACGCTCGCCCTTGCAACCTGCCCTAACTGACAATTAACCTCCCCCTTAGCTAATTGACCCTAAACTTCCGTCCTTCCAGTCGCCCTTCTAATTGCCGGGTGGGTGGGAGGCCAAACTAAAACCGCGCGATGGGAACGCGGAAAGAGGCCGGTCCCTCCACCCCCAACCCCTTTTATTCCCTCCCCTTAAACCCACCCCCACTTACCTATCTCCCCAATCCCTGTCCTCTTCGCCGTCACTTCCTTCCCGAAAAGTCCCGCGGGAAGACTAGAGCGTTGCTCTGCTTCCCGCGGGCCCCTCCATCGGGAAATAATTCAGTGACAGCTGATTAAGTGTAAAAGGTCATTTATTAGGACAGGATTGCATAATTTACATAACCATTAACTTTTAAACATAACCGTAACTTTAATAAAGCCCTCCCATTAACATCTCCTGGCTCATCCTTCCCCTTCAAACCCTTATCTCGTTTCCATTCCCCTACGCGCTCCCCTTTTCCTTTCATGCCCCATTTGGTTCGCGCGTACCCCCACTCAGAGCCTTCACCTGCTTGTTTATTCCCTGGAAGGGTGGCCAAGCCCGCATCTGACTCACCACCCTCCCCCATCTACTGCCAACCAGCAGAAACCCATTTGGCGTTTTGCTGCCCCACCCCCCTTAAGGCCACGCTACTGCGACCAGTACTTCTCATTTCTCGTTTGCAATTCACAATTTCTCTCCCCACAACTCTTCAAAAACACAGTCTCAGATCTGTCAAATAGTATGCATTTCCCACTGTGGACAGGTGAACACCATGGTCCCTGAAAAGTGCAACCTCCTGCTCTGTAATGTTCCCATATTTCCATATTTTGCTCCCTTGCGCCCCGCAAAAAGCCCTCATGGCTCTGTTAAGTTTCCTTCGAGCCCGCTTCATGGCTCCATGCTTCACTGCCCCTCTCCACACTCTACGTGGAACCAAATCTGTCCACCCCAAGCATGTACTATGCGTTTATTATTATTATTATTTTTTTTTTTTTTTTTATAAACTCCAAAAACCCTCTGCATGTATTGCAGTAGCATGAGACCTGACCGTTTCACAAGATCATTCTCTCCCAAATGTATGATTAACAAATCTGCACATCCCCCGCTCAGTAAGTTAGCAGTGATGAAAGAAGCAGTTTCCCCACCGCATTCTGCTCTTTTCCCACCGTAGCACCTCGTGCCGTCTGCTGGATAGTCCCCAGGCCCGACCAAATATCTGTTCCTCCGCGGACTTCGCCGCCCCGTGGACAATTTAATGGCCGACCAGCCATGTAACCATCTTGCCCTGCGCTGGACCAAACTCGTCTCCTGCAATGGAAAAACAACTGTAACATTTTTTTTTTTTTTTTTTTTTTTTTTATTATAACAAACCTCTCCCCCTTTTACCAAAAAAAAAAACCCTTACAGCTGTTTCTCCCCACCTTTCAGCGTCTAACGTAACGTTCGCAAAACTTCGATCGCCCGTGGCCTATCGCCCTGATCTTAGCCCAGTCCCAACCCGAAAATGCGCCGCAGCCGTAGCTACCCCAATCCTAAACGGATGCGTACCAAAAAACCCAATGGCCCGGCGACCCACACGTCCCAAACACCATCCTTAAACCTCGTAAAAGCTGAAATCTATTAAGCTTGGACCCTGATCTGTGTACAACAAACCCCTGCTTCCTTGTTTGACATCCGTGAGGATTGAAACTTGCTCCATTCTGTGACTGGGCAAGTCAATACATTGCCCCCTTCCTCTAACTGTACCCACTTCCTTTTGCCTAGCTGATTGGTTTCCGACCGTCTAAGTCATGACCCCCCAATCGATCGCCGTGCACACCACCTCCTTGTATCGCATCCCAGCTGCTGCCCCCCCAAACCAATCTGACACTCCAAAAGCTCCAAAAAACCTCCACCCATGCATGCGCGGAAAAGTGCTAGTTCGCATTCGTCTGCGCAACTTCCCGGCCGTACGCGTAAACCACTTTAGTGACAAATCAAAATCAACGGGTTTCCTGGCCGTTCTACCCTCTACCGCTCTGATTCTGCCCCAAAACATTCCACATTCTTCTCAACGTTCATTTCTTGCCTGGTCGTGACCAAAACAATTTCCCATACAAAGATACACCCGCCAGTTTACCCCTGATCTTGGTCGCTGATAAACCTCTTCGAATCATGCACAGCCCAAAATGCAACGCCTGATGCTCTAGCTGTTATTCACTCTGTCCCCAAAAATTTCCTGTAGCCGCTCCAAAGCTGAAAAAACCAACCATGGCAAACGAAAACATTGCTGAGTGGATTCCGCTAAGGACATCTCCACCCATCCCGTGATCATCATTCCCCCCATACCCAAATGTCTGCCGGGTCCGCTGTCTTGGGCCACGCCTCTGCGCACCATCTATCCTCCCAGAAAAAACCCCAAAAACATGCGCACCAGCCATACTGTCTCTTCCTCAGAGAAACACGTGGATACCGTTGCATTGGTCCAGAACTGTTTCCCAACTTTAACCTCTCCTCTGAGTCCAACTGACCCTCCTATTCTGTGGTGTGTCAAAAGCTGCACCCAAACGAACAACCTAGCCGCCTGCAAAAACGTCCTCTCCCCCTAACTGCCCTACAAGCAAAGTTAAAGTGCCCCGACAGCTTCTGGGCTGTTCTCCAATCTATTTTTCATGCCTCCCGCACCGTGGCCGAGAAAAACCAGCATCTCCGTTACTTCCTGTGCCGGTAATCTGGCCGTCATTGTACTGGAGTCTAACTCAAATACCCAGCAAGGTGATAAACGATGAGGGTCCTTCGGTCTTTCCGAGTGCTCCAGCACTCCCATCTGCTGTGCCATGTCCTGAGTTTTTTTTTTTTATTTTTATATATAGCCGTCCGGCATTCCCCTGCATCTTTACTTCCTACAAAAAAGGGGGCGTCATTCAAAAATAGTGGGTCACCACCTAAATGCCCACTGCTCTTAACAAAAAACCCACCGCATGAAGGTGTTAAGGCTTCGAACCAGTCACATGAAATCGCACAAAAAACCCATGGGCAGGACCCTGTCCGCATGGCTCGCTCCTCCAAACTGCATCTCCACCAAATCAAAAATCCCTTGGATGTATCGGCAATAGCCTGCACGCTGATTGTATATCGCGTTTTGCCAGTTCTGCCCCATGGCCACATGCCCTGACCAATTTTATAGCATCCTCCACATATACATACACCACCTTGGTGTCTTCCGCTGCCATGAAATCGTTAACATATGTGCCCTCCAGCCATGAGAGGTGACGTTTCAACCTGAAATCACCCGGGCCTTCTTCGGCACGACTCCCCATGTAGATATCCTCCAATTCTGCCTTGGCCATTCATAAAATGGGCCCACAATTCTGCCCAATGCCCGTTCCTTGTCCAAATTTTTCCTTTACCACCTGTGGTGTTTCCTTTGCAGACCGCAATTGTCCGCCCAACGTCTCACTCGTGGGCCTTGGTAGCTGACCCTGCAACCTTCTTGTAAACCTTCTGTTAACCTAAAACAGCTGCCCTATACCGTGCATATACTCAGCCATGGGAAAATAAAGTCTAACCCGACTGGCGTAGGCCCCTTTGAGGCCGTGGCGCCCAGTGTCCCTCTGCCTTTAGCAGCCCTCCCTTGTTCAGAGGGACTGAAAAGTGAAAAACATTGTGTGCCTAGGTGACGGCCCCCGCTCTTGAAGCAGTCATGGTAACCTCTGCAAAGATGTCTGGAGCAGAAACCCCTGTTGAAGTTCCAGCACGCTCCTGTCGTGTTAGGTGTTGTTCTTATGTCCCACACCCGCCCCCCTTGGGGCGGGACGTGCCTGAAAACGTCTTATATACTACTGGTAACCCACTGGCCGTATGTGTCGCTGCTGCAGATTGTGATGAATTCATCCACTGCATCCCTAATTCTGGGTCTATGGCCCCCCATGGCTTATCTGTACTAATGCTCACTCAAGCTCTGAACTCCTCGTCCAAAATCAGCCAGGCTAAACCCCCAAAATGCATCTGCACCTCCCTAATGATGCCCCTGTATTTAAATAGTGCTATAGCCCTGTCAAGGTATCTCTCGCCATAAATGCTTGCAAAGATTAAAAACGCTGATGTCCCATTGCCCATATTACTTGGCACCCTCGGCCTACAGGCCAACTCCCACTCCTCTTCCTTATGACCTTTCTTTGGCTTGCTTGTCCCTATGTAACAGTTTAAAACGTCTACGTACTCGTGTTTCCATATTCTGTCCTTTGCTTCATCCGCTATGTGTGAGCCAATGGCATAGCCAGACCCATATAGGGTAGCCTTTTATATGTTCTCCCCCTTCCTACTCATCTTTGCCTGAATTCTCTCCTGCAGCCTTGTCCCCGCCTTCAGTTGTACCTCTGGCTTGCAGCTCTGTGCCATTTTCCCCTCGCTGCTTATCTTTTCCTGTTAGTGTGTCAAATATCGAAACTTCCCTTACCCCAATGGACTTGTAATTGGAGTGTTGTCCCCTTTTGCACTGTCCCCCCCAAACCGACCACCTTTGCCCGTTACCTCTGCCATTCGTAGCCACCGGCCGCAAAAACCTTCCGGGCCCCTCGGCCCCATGCTTGTTCTTGCTTTCTTTCCTGTTGGCCACTAGTGTTGTCCCGCTCCTGCAAAAACAGAAAAACAGAGAGAGGGGTTGCGCCGCTCATGCGTCCCTTTCCCCTCCCCCTTGTGCCATGCCCTCCGTTTCCTTGATCTCCCCCTCTTCCCATTCTTCCAGATCCTCTTCCCAGTCAAGTTCCAGCACACCCTCTACGCACACATCCATCCGTTTTTTACCACTCCCACTCCTCATCATGTAGCTATTAGACATGCCATCGTGACCCACATGGCGTCCGCCATCTCTGTGTTGTCCCCGATCCTGCGGAGTAGAGAAGGCCGCCGGAGGCCCCTCTAGCGCTTCTGACCAACGCGCTGGGGCCGTCTTGCGCCCCGTTGGTATGGCTTCCTTTCTGCCAACCTCTTACGTTGGCATTAACCTTCCGCAAGCCGCATGGCCGTATGCACCACTGGCTCCCATCACGCTGCCTAAACCACTATCCTCCCCGACTTCTTGTCCCCTTCCGCTCAGGCCCCATACCAAATGCGAAGCGCCGCTTGTGCCACCTCTACGACGCGGCTGTTTGCCGCGGCGCCGAGGCGGAGTTCATACCCGGCCTTGCCTGCCTGTACCCCCCTGCTGCGGGCCCAAAGGTGCGTTGAGAGAGCTGCATGGGCCCTGCCTAACTTGGTGCCTCCCCGGGTCCTGCGTAGAGCCTGGCACGGGGGGGGTCCCGCTAGGGCGTTGGTTGTGCCTTGTGTAACAGCCACCTTGTGCCGAAACTTTTTTTTTTTTTTTTTTTTTTTTTTTTTTGGGGGGATGGGGCCTGTATTGCCCCTTGCTCACCTAATTGGGCCTTCAGGGCCGGTGGCGAGGGCCCCACACTGTAATGAGGTGGGCTCCCCCACCTAGACACACACAGCCGCCCAGCCCGAGTCCGCCGCGCAGCACCATCTCCATGTTTATATATCCTTCCACTCCCCCATTGTTAGCAGGATTCATTCATTTTATCCATTCTCCATTTTTTCCTTCCTTTCCCTTGGGCCCCACGCGGTCGGGGCCAGTGCAATCCGCCGCCACAGCAATAGCCTGTTGGCCCCTAGGCAAAAAGGGGCCCGCTGGCAGGGCCCCCCGGATCCGCGGCGACTCAAAAACCCCCACCCACCCTCTCCCGCGGCCGCGACGCCGCAAGTGCGGCCGGCTGGCCAACAAGACCCGTGCCCCTGTTCCTGCCAAAACGAGGGGGAGGGGCGGCCGCTCGAACGGGAGCGCTGGCCGCCTCCCGTAGACATGAGGAAAGGAGGGGGGGGGGGGCGCGGGCTGAAAACGCGCCCCCGACCTACTGCATAAAGGAAAACAGGGGGGGGGTACCCGTATACCCCTTCCCCTTTACCTGCCACCCTACCTGCAACCCAGAAAAGAAAGGGGGTCCCGCCGATACAAAGACCCCAGGGACCGGCCACTCCAAACTAAAACCGCGCGATGGGAACGCGGAAAGAGGCCGGTCCCTCCACCCCCAACCCCTTTTATTCCCTCCCCTTAAACCCACCCCCACTTACCTATCTCCCGAATCCCTGTCCTCTTCGCCGTCACTTCCTTCCCGAAAAGTCCCGCGGGAAGACTAGAGCGTTGCTCTGCTTCCCGCGGGCCCCTCCATTAGCAACGCAACTCCAAAGACACATCTCATTCAGTCTGGTAGCGCTGGCTGCTATTCTGCAAAGAGTTTGTCTTAGGAACCGCCTCACCCGTTCTCGTCAACATCTTCACCCGTTTTTAAAGTGGGTCAGATGAGCAAAAAAATATTTTAAACATAAACACCCCTCCTCCTTCGGCCGCCGGTACCAGCTCGCAGTAGCAACAGCAGTACGGGGCTTCATGACGTACAGCCAAGGGGGCACCACAAAGAAAGTCTGCTACTACTATGAAGGTGATTTTGGAAATTATTATTATGGACAAGGGCACCCATGAAACCCCATCGTATACGTATGACTCATAACCTGCTGCTGAACTATGGATTGTAAATATACCGACCTCATAAGGCTACTGTTGAAGAAATGACCAAATATCACAGTGACGAATATATCAAATTTCTGCGATCAATCAGGCCAGACAACATGTCTGAATACAGCAAACAAATGCAGAGATTCAATGTTAGGGAGGACTGCCCAGTGTTTGATGGACTTTTTGAACTCTGTGAGTTGTTAGCTGGAGGCTCTGTCTCTGGATCAGTGAAATTAACCCGACAGCAGACGGACAGGGGTGTTAAGTGGGCAGGAGGACTTCATCACGCGAAAAGTCTGAGGCATCTGGTTGCTGTTATGTAAATGAAATTGTCCTAGCTATTCTTGAATTGCTTAAGTATCACCAGCGAGTTCTGTACACAGGCATTGATATTCATCAGGGGGATGGTGTCGAAGAAGCCTTTTATACAACAGATCGAGTTATGACAGAATCATCCCACAAGTAGGTGAATACTTTCCAGGATCTTGCGGGACATTGGCGCTGGAAAGGGGCAAATATGCAGTGAATTTTCCCATGAGGGATGGGATTGATGATGAGTCTTACGGGCAGATTTTCAAGCCTATTATTTCCAAAGTGATGGAGGTGGACCAGCCCAGTGCTCTGGTTTTGCAGTGTGGAGCAGACTCACTGTCTGATGCTGGGAGGTGGTGGATAGACGATCCATTATGTGGCATGGCGGTTGGACTTATGAGACAGCTGTTGCACTGGATTGTGAAATTCCAAATGAATTGTAATATAATGACCACTTGGAATATTTTGGACCAGACTTTAAACTCCACATCAGCCCTTGGAGTATGACAAATCAGAACACACCAGAATACATGGAGAAGATACAACAGCGTTTATTTGAGAACTTGTGCCAGCTACCACATGCCCCCTGTATCCAGATGCAAGCGATTCCAGAGGATGCCATTCAGGAAGACGGTGTCGACGAGGAGGGGGCAGATCCAGACAAACTAAGGCCCATAGTTATACTTTTTTTGCGCCGCATTTGCGTCACTTTTTGACGCAAAACCGGTGCAAACTTACAAAATACAGTTATATTTTGTAAGTTTGCGCCACTTTTGCGTCAAACAATGATGCAAATGAGGCGCGAAAACAGTATAAATATGGGCCTGATTTCTATTCGAGCCTATGATAAACGGATAGCTTATGTGAAGCTTGCTCATCAGAAGATGAAGGAGAAGGAGGGCGAAGAAACGTATCGGACCATGAGAAGGGAGCCAAGAAAGCCAGACTTGAAGAAGAAAAGAAGAAATCAGAAGAAAAAAAACAGTAGTGAAAGAGGTAGAGAAAATGAAAGACAGTATTGGGAAAAAACAGACACCAAAGGTGCAAAAACTGAGCAGCCCAATAACCCATGAGTTCAAGTTAATGACCTCAGAACAATAACAGTGTACAGATGTAGAATGACTGTAGTGAGTGGAAGTGGCCGTTTTTTATTTTCTATTCTATTTTTTTCACAGCTGCCAATTTTATTGTGTACGTTTGGCATGGACCGTATTTATTTTCAAACGGTATAGATTGTTTGGCAGGCATTTTGAGTTCCCTGATTGTGAAGCCTAAATTCATATCTTCACCCTGCTTTGTGATAGTATTTTAGATGGATGTGCATTATTATGTTACATGTCTAAAACAGATCTATATTAAACATGTGATCAGTTGATTAGTTCACACCTTTTGTGATTTAAAGCAGTGCAGCGCTCTCCCCTCACACGTGGTAATATCAAAGAACATTAAGAGGAAAATGTACTTTTCTCTTATTAATATCAAATTTAGTATAACATTTACTGAATTGTAATATTAGCACACCTTTATCCAAAAGCTCTATTGACCTCATTTAGAGTGTCACAAAAATTGCGTTTTACTCAGATTTTCTGTGTTAATGCATCAGTTATTTATCATATTCCTGCAAGTATAATTGGCTGCATACCTTACTCGATATGCAGGCTTGGCAGCGGTCGAAATGCTTTAAACAAGTATGGGAACTGTGATGCTCCGTGCAGTGGGGGAAGGGTCAGTGAGCGAGAGGGTGGGGATCAAAGGTGTGGCTAAAAAGACCAAAACATTCTGTAAGTCTTTTTGGTCTTTCACCGTCCGGTAGCTACATATAAAACAACAAACAGCTTAAATGAAAAATGAATACAAAAAGTTGTTACTTAGTGGGAAATGCAGTATAGTACATTATGAAACCTCTGTTAGTTAATGCACTGCACAGGTCTGTGTGTAACTAGAAAGCCACAGAATAAAATCTTGGTTGGTGCAGTGGAGAGTAGTGATTTGTGTATTTCTAGTGCAACAGTCACAGCCTATGACAGAAGGCACTGTGAAGATTTAAGTCAGCATTTAAAGCGTGCTCTACACACAGTATAAGATAGACCTATACCAAAATGCACAAAAAGGTTTGAGCTAAAATGATGCTTCCAAAATATACATTTTATTAATACTCAAACAGGACATAAAGCAATTTTTTAAAATGACTGTCCCTTCAACACCTCTATTGGTAGCAAGCGCTATATAAATACATTTACAATTAAAATCACGCACTTCACAGTTCTGTTTTTTAACTTTTTGCACTGCAACCCAAAAAGAATAAATCTTTGTCATCACAAAGCTTCGAGTGATTAGGTCAATTAAAGCCAGTACCGTCTCCCATGCATCCTTTGCACATGCAGATTAACTTGTAGTGCACATTTGCATTTCTTTCAGACAAGCAGGCACCCTGGCAGGAAGGCTTGTTTACCTGTCTGCCTGACTTTGGTTCCACCACATAGGAGACTAACTGAATGACACTTAAACTATCAGAATTACCTGTCCTGGGGAAGCTATCTTTTAACAAGAAGTAGGGGAACGGTTTTACATAAATCAAAAAAGTATGGGCATGTGTGCCCCTCCGATCCTGCCCACTGAGGCTTGGGGTTCTCAGGCACTCTTGCCCCATTTTCCTCATGACTGTGTGCAGTCTAACAGGACTCTTCCTTAAGGGTGAAGCTGTATGTACAACTTGTATGTCGGGTGCAGAGCAGGAGTTCCGGGCTAGGACATGAAGTGTGCCATGGGCCACTGACTGGCAGATCTCCAAGGTTCCAGTGTGGTCTCATGTCCGGTGCCAGCTCACACCCTGGCGTCTGCCTTCGAGACCCCATGCCAGTAACACATAAAATCAGAGACACACAAAAATGCAACTAGAGGCCAGATCTCATAGATATCATGGCCCATATTTATGGGCTTGTGATGCAGGGCACTGAAGCAAGTCACCGTGCTGCGCTGCCCTGCATCAAGGGGGAAAGGACAGGAATGCACTGTATCTATGCAATACAGTGGATTCTTCTCCTTTCCCACTGTGCTGGCTCCATTGTGGCTACATAGCACCAAGGCAGGCACCCTTGCAACATGGTGCAAAGGTGTCAGCGTTGCATGCAGGATTTTTTTGTTCAGGAAGGGACACCTTCTTGCGCAAAAACAATCCCGGGAGGCTATTTCCTCTTTCAATGTTTGCTGCAGAATACATCACACAGAAAGAGGAAAAACAAGGACAAATAATGTTATTTCTTCTTGTTTAGAGGCATCCCCAGGTTTACATGGCCTTATATATCTGGGAATACATCAAAATCTATGGATGTTGCCTGGGAACATGCATTGCAATGCCCATGAAACACCTATCTAAGGCAGAGTAAGGCAATGCAGGGATTTGACATGCTTTGCCTTACTCCATATCTATGAGGCCATGCAAAGCCTAGCAAAGTGGCTTTGCATGATCTCAAAGATATGGTTGACAGGATTGCTCTGCCGCTGTGCCACTAAAAGTGATGCAATGGTGGCGCAAGCCTCTCATAAATTTGCCCCATGAGTCTTGAAGTGGCAGGCAGAGAATCTTCTTTGTTCTGCACTGACTGATGTACAACTGATACTCACAGAGGAGTGTAGGGCAACAGTGGAGCAGGAGAGGTTGTATTAAAAAAGCAGGGCGATGGGGAGTGTGAAAGGAAGCAACCAGTGAGCTATGCGGAGGGTGAATTGGAAGACAGGGGGTGGAGGTGCTGGGGCAGCTGAAGGGGGAAGCAGCACTTAGGGGAGAGAGGGAAGGAAAACACATGCTCTCCCAGGAAGTGCTTACTGGAAAAGACAAAAGTAGTTCCCTGAATGGAAGCACTGACAAGAGTGGAAGGATACTTGTCAACCTGTCGGAACACTGCGAGACTGAAATGAAATGCTGCTGTACAGGGCAACCAGAAGAATCTGGAGGACACCCATCAAATCAAAAGGAGACTATTGAAATAGATAACAAACCTATCATATCATTAACAAGGTGCAGATGCAAACCCCACTGTATGCATATTGGAAACAATTTGTGTGGCCAATAGATAGCCAAGCTAACAGGCAGCTAAAACTGTATGTAGCTGAGAAATAAAAAGCCCTAGTCATACACAAAATGCATGATCATATTTTAGGAATGTAATGATACAGAGAGGCTCCTTGCTCACCTGCTGCACAGATATCGAAAGACATCCAACCTTAGCATTTGCTCAACACAAGATAACAAAGAAAAGGAGAAGGCACAATCCACAACATTTACTGAGGAAAAGGTCCCACTTACCTGGAGTAGCTGCCACCTCAATAGATACCCACCATGGTATCAACTTCCAGTCATTCATACTAATGAAATACCGGGGTAGAACTTTGGTTGTACAAGGAGAGATTTTGGAAGAAACTTGGCCATAACATAAACACCTAACCTAACCATATTAAGGCCCGTATTTATACTCCGTTTGCGCCGAATTTGCGTCGTTTTTTTCGACGCAAATTCGGCGCAAAACGAACGCCATATTTATACTTTGGCGTTAGACGCGTCTAGCGCCAAAGTATGGGCAAATAGCGTCATTTTTTTGCGTGAACGCCTTCCTTGCGTTAATGAGAGGCAAGGAAGGCGTTCCCGTCTAAAAAAATGACGGCGACGCAAATGCGTCGTATTTATACTCCCGGGCAAAAATCACGCCCGGGAGGTGGCGGGTCAAAAAACCCCGCATTTGCGCCACTATTTAACGCCTGGGTCAGGGTAGGCGTTAAGGGGCCTGTGGGCTCAAAATGAGCCCACAGGTGCCCTCCCCTGCCCCCAGGGACCCCCCCTGCCACCCCTGCCCACCCCAGGAGGACACCCAAGGATGGAGGGACCCACCCCAGGGACATTCAGGTAAGTTCAGGTAAGTATAATTTTTTATATGTTTTTATTTTTTTTGGGTGGCATAGGGGGGCCTTATTTGTGCCCCCCTACATGCCACTATGCCCAATGACCATGCCCAGGGGACACAAGTCCCCTGGGCATGGCCATTGGGCAAGGGGGCATGACTCCTGTCTTTACTAAGACAGGAGTCATGAAATGGTGTCTGGGCGTCGTAAAAAAATGGCGCAAATCGGGTTGAGGCGATTTTTTTGCCTCAACCTGACTTGCCCCATTTTAAGACGCCCTAACGTCATTTTTTCCCAACGCCGGCGCTGCCTGGTCTACGTGGTTTTTTTCCACGCACACCAGGCAGCGCCGGTCTGCTTGCGCCGGCTAACGCCATTCCATAAATACGGCGCCCGCATGGCGCTTCAGAATGGCGTTAGACGGCGCTAAATTTTTTGACGCTAAACTGCGTTAGCGCAGTTTAGCGTCAAAAAGTATAAATATGGGCCTAAGTTCAGTAAGTTCTTAAGAATTGAACTTTTCAGTCTTACCTTCAATTGAGATTGTCAGGTAACAAGGATGAAAAAATAGACATGGTCACTGATCCCTAACCACAGGACGCTAACGCGCCCTCTCAAAATTCAATTTGTACCTCCTACTTGCAAGCACCCTTAGGTAACCAGGCAACACACAACACTATACAAAACTCCAAAATCAAACATTCAGTAAATTAATTAATTAAATAATGAATGAAGAACGTTACATCTCAGGCTGCCACCTAAGAACAGGAGGCCCATTTGCAAAACGTCAACATGGGAACATTTTCTAGGTTGGATTAACAATAACAATTGACCAATTTCCATACTTTAAAGTCAAAGAAACCATTATGATCCACTAAGCTCTACAGGACCAGAGGCACATTAGCCTAATTTTCTCATAAGGTGGTCAACCATCACATATTCTGCTGCTTTGTCCCAATATTGAGTGGCCTGTCATATTGCCCACAACTAGCTGCGGTGGGATGCCTTTTGCCACTCATAGGACAAGTAAGTGAAGAGGATTGGATGTGCCAGGCAGAACACCTCATGCAACCTGTCATGGTCCAACTCTTATTGTTTCAAGAAGGGAGGAAGGAGCTGAAGCGCAGGAAGAGTTATCCCCAACACTGCTTTAGGAGCATATTCTGCGTTAGAGATTTGAACGCAGACTGTGCCACCTTTGCAGTTAAATGAAATCCCTGCTGGGGTTGTATGCCATTGGTATTTATGTCTTCTACTAACACTGCTTGAAAGTGCTCACAAGTTGTCAGATTATTTGAGAGGGCCACAGAAAGAGTATGATTTGTCCAAGATGAAACAGTTTGATAAACTATGAGACCCTAGACTGCAATACACTACTATTGCTCCAAAAGCAATACATTCCCATTATATTTTATTTTAGTAGTTATATAACACAATGCTGGTGTTAGACCTGACAGCCTTAGGGTGGTCACCCCTAACCTTTTGCCTGCCTCCCTCCACTTTTTAGATACTGTTTTTGCTGGTTTTAAGACTGCACACTTTGGCCCGTATTTATACTTTTTGACGCTAAACTGCGCTAATGCAGTTTAGCGTCAAAAAGTTTTGCGCCGGCTAACGCCATTCTGAAGCGCCATGCGGGCGCCGTATTTATTGAATGGCGTTAGCCGGTGCTAGCAGACCGGCGCTGCCTGGTGTGCGTGGAAAAAAAACACGTACACCAGGCAGCGCCGGCGCTGGGGAAAATGGCGTTAGGGCGTCTTAAAATGGTGCAAGTCAGGTTGACGCCAAAAAATCGCCTCCACCCGATTTGCGCCATTTTTAACGACGCCCAGACGCCATTTACATGACTCCTGTCTTAGTAAAGACAGGAGTCATGCCCCCTTGCCCAATGGCCATGCCCAGGGGACTGATGTCCCCTGGGCATGGTCATTGGGCATTGAGGCATGTAGGGGGGCACAAATCAGGCCCCCCTATGCCAAAAAAAAATATATAAAAAATTATACTTACCTGAACTTACCTGAATGTCCCTGGGATGGGTCCCTCCATCCTTGGGTGTCCTCCTGGGGTGGGCAAGGGTGGCAGGGGGGGTCCCTGGGGGCATGGGAGGGCACCTCTGGGCTCATTTTGAGCCCACAGGTCCCTTAACGCCTGCCCTGACCCAGGCGCTAAAATCCGGCGCAAATGCGGGGTTTTTGCCCCGCCCACTCCCGGGCGTGATTTTTGCCCGGGAGTATAAATACGACGCATTTGCGTCGCAGTCATTTTTTTAGACGGGAACGCCTACCTTGCATCTCATTAACGCAAGGAAGGCGTTCACGCAAAAAAATGACGCTCTTTCCTCATACTTTGGCGCTAGACGCGTCTAACGCCAAAGTATAAATATGGCGTTAGTTTTGCGCCGAATTTGCGTCGAAAAAAACGACGCAAATTCGGCGCAAACGGAGTATAAATATGCCCCTTTATCACTGCTAACCAGTGCTTAAGTGCATATGCTCTCTCCCTTTAAACATGGCAACTTTGGATCATACTCAATTGGGCTATTTAATTTACTTATAAGTCCATAGTAAAGTGCACTATGTGTGCCCAGGGCCTGTAGATTAAATGCTACTAGTGGGCCTGCAGCACTGATTGTGCAACCAACTTAAGTAGCTCCTTAACCTTGTCTCAGGCCTGCCATTGCAAGGCCTGTGTGTGCAGTTTCACTGCCAATTCGACTTGGCATTTAAAAGTACTTGGCAAGCCTAAAACTCCCCTTTCTCTACATATAAGTCACCCCTAAGGTATGCCCTAAGTAACCCATAGGGCAGGGTTCTCTGTAGACATGAGGCAGGACATGTACCTGTGTAGTTTGCATGTCCTGGTAGTGTAAAACTCCTAAAATCGTTTTTACACTGCTGTGAGACCTGCTCCCTTCATAGGCTAACATTGGGACTGCCCTCATGTATTGTTTGAGTGGTAGCTGCTGATCTGAATGGAGTAGGAAGGTAATATTTAGTATAGCCAGAATGGTGATACAACATTCTGCTGACTGGTGAAGTTGGATTAAATATTACTATTTTAGAAATGCCACTTTTAGAAAGTGAGCATTTCTCTGCACTTAAATCCTTCTGTGCTTTACAATCCACACCTGGCTGGGTTTAGTTTACAGCTCCCTTGTGCATTCACTCAGACCAGACACACCCCAAACACAGGATACTCATCCTCACTTGCATACATCTGCATTTTGAATGGGCCTTCCTGGGCTGGGAGGGTGGAGGGCCTGACGCTTGCATGTCAAAGGACAGTAGCCTGCCCTCACACAAAGGACTACCACACCACCTACTGGGACCCTGGCAGGCAGGATTGAACTGAAAGGGGACCTCTCTTTCAAGTCTCCCCCACTTCAAAGGCACATTTGGGTATTTAAACAGGGCCTCTGCCACCTCAGACACTTTCTGGAGAAGAGAACCTGAACCAGAACCAGAACTTACATCCTGCCGAGAAGAACTGCCTGGCTGCCCGAAGGACTCACCTGTCTGCTTTCTGTGAAGGACTACTGCCTTACTGTTGCCCTGCTGCCTTGCTGCTCTCTGGCTGTGGTGAGAAGTGCTCTCCAAGGGCTTGGATAGAGTTTGCCTCCTGTTCCCTGAAGTCTCAGGACCAAAAAGACTTCATCTCTACAAGAAGGACTCCTTGTGTGGTGAAAATCGACGCACAGCATGTCAGAAACGACGCACAGCCTGCACCACGGTGAAAAATTCACTGCATGCCAAACCGGAAAGACGCAGCCCAACTTCGCAACAAGAAGATCGACGCAGCACCAGCGTAGCGATTGGAAATTCGACGCACGGCCCACTGGATCGATGCACAGCTGAACCGGAACGACGCAGCCTGACTTCCAGAGAGGAATTGACGCTGCGCCTGCCATGAGGTAGAAATTTCCACGCAACGCCCACCGGATTGACGCAGCCCCAGTGTCAGTACTGGGAATCCACGCATCGTCCCCGGGGTGTCTGAAAACCCCGCAACCCAAGAGGATCCACGACCGAGCGCCGGAAGTCAATGCACAGCCGTCCCTGTGTGAAAACTAAATTATGCATCTCAGTGTGCGGCCCGAGAATTCAACGTACACCCTCTTTGTTTCCATGCATCTCCTCCACTGCAGTTCTTTGCGGAGATTTTGAACGCAAACCAGGTACTTTGTGCTTGAAAGAGACATTTATTGCATTTAAAAGACTAAAGACACTTTATATCACTTTCACAGTGATATCTCAACATATACTTATTGCATTTTAATCGTTTTGACCTGCATCTTATCAGATAAATATTATATATTTTTCTAAATAGTGTGGTGTATTTTCGTGGTGCTATACTGTGTTATTGTATGATTTATTGCACAAATACTATACACATTGCCTTTTAAGATAAGCCCGACAGCTCAATGCCAAGCTACCAGAGGGTGGGCACAGGATAATTTGGATTGTGTGTGACTTACCCTGACTAGAGTGAGGGTACTTGCTTGGACAGGGGGTAACCTGACTGCCAACCAAAGACCCCATTTCTAACAGCTGGGCACTGTTTCGTACTCCCGGGTAAAAGTGAGTCCAGTTATTATTTTCAAAACTGGCTCACTAGCAACTTTTAGACTGATGCAAAACACATCCACTCTTTCAAAAATAGAAGCAGAGGAATACATTAAAAGAGGTGACTGCTGTGTGGTGCTGACTCCTGGCGGATGGCATCAATGCAATCTGAGGGATTCTGACTGGTGCCTGTGCGGACTCTTGCTGAGCTTCATGTGTCGCAGGAATTACCCCAGACTGTTAAAACCACTGTCGCATCAATCATCACGAGGGCACCCATGGCACCTCCAACCTGACAGCCTGCCAAGAGAACACAGGGCAGTTCTATGGTGGGAAACCTTGGCTTCTGTCTACCCCCAGTTAGGGAGTGAGACCATCAGCCCCAGACTACAAGCGAGATCAGCAACATGGCCACTACTAGGCACAAACCAGACTCTAGCAGTAAGGTTTACTCCAGGCACTCTCATTCAAGAAAAGGGTGTGCCCCCGGTTGTGACCCCAGTTTTGTTGGAAGCAGTCCAGAGTCAAGGGCAAGGGGCAACCAGGGAGGACTCTGAGGCCCCCGCCAAGAGCTTCATGATCTGCCTCTTCATGGAGATTAAGGCCTTATTTAGATTTTGGCGGAAGAGGTTACTCCATCTCAACTGTGACGGATAGGCCGTCCGCCGAAATATAAATTTCATTATATCCAATGGGATTTATATTTCGGTGGATGGGTCGTCTGTCACCATTGTGACAGAGTAACCTATCTACCAAAACCTAAATCAGGGCCTAAGACTGAACGGGGCACAGTTCGGGCAGACCTTAACCAGAACCTGTCAGAGCTTCGGAAAAACGTGTAAGAACTGGGGACCAGAGTGGACCCACTGGACACAACCCAAGATTAGAGTATTTTGGATTTCGAGGAATACCGCTCATGATTGGTCACTATGACTGATCAATTGATCACACCCCATGAGAAACAGGAAGACCTAAAAAATCAATCTTGCTGATGTAATCTTCGCATTCGGGGGGTATCCCCGAGCAAAGAGGGCAAGGACATGAAAGCTTTTTATTCAAGACCTGGTGGACTGCATTCTTGATGACCATGGGCCAAACCTCCTTTGCACAGATAGGGCCCACAGGTGCGGTCCCTGAATTACTGCCTCAAAATGCCCTCCTGACATTCTTATGAGTTTTTACTACTTCGAAGACAAAAAGGCGCTCCTAGAAGCTGTGATATGTCGGGCCAATGGTGACGATCTTCATATCTTTCAGGACTTAACTCTTATTAAATTAATCAAGAGAGGATCATTTCACCCAGTTACCAACTTACTTTGCGACCACAATGTTAAATATCCCTGGGGACACGCCTTTCGTATCATGTTCGAATGGCAGAGCAATCAGAGGTCTCTTAGGTCCCAGAAAGAAGCATCCCCACTACTGAATTTTTCCCCCACAACATCTCAGACGGATGCCCTAAGAGCAGCGCCCCAATGGAGGATCCTGGAATAGACGCAGGTGCGGAAAGGGCGCAAAGTGGCCTAAAGCTGGTCAGTACACATATTTAAAAATTAGTACAAACAAACGCAAACATTCGGCACATACTGAGGCCATCTTTAAAGTGCGAAGGAGGCTCTTTGTCCCTAATTTGTACAAGAGGCCTCCACACAACAGGCCACCTATAATTACAGCTGTATCCTGCTAAACTAGCATCAGTACATTCAAAAGGCTTCTTCTGCCTCACCAACAAAAAATCATTAAAAGATGACTGTGTACAAAGACAAACCTAATAGGGCATCCTTAGCACTTACAGTGGGGGGAACACAAGACTAACACTAGCGCCAGAACACTTACAGGAAGCAAATCCTTCAGAATAGACAGAGTGTAAGATGTATTACGCCAGTACATTTTTGGCAGACAGATCTGCCTGGCAGGTCACGCCCGTGTCAGTTCATGTCTATACTCCCTCTGTCACACAATACCGCTGGGAGAGAAATGTTGAACCTGGAGTATGATGTTGATGAAGTGTCGACCTGCTGTCAGATTAGTGGAGGTAACTTCCAGAGTTAGGCACATCCCTTGAAGGGTATAGTAGTGCAAACAAGCTGGTAGGGGAGGTGTACACTCAACATGTAGCTACACCGGGCTAATGATCAAGACCATGATCCATCTCTGAGTCGATCATGTTAATCTCTTAAGGTGTATTACTGGGATCATGTAGGCAACAGTTTAAAGACCAGCACAAAACGAAGGGAAAAATGGAACCACGGGAAGATATTTTCCATGATGGAGTTTCAAACCAATGTCATTAAAATGTATTGTTGTATAGTAAGTTGCTGAAGCAACCCTCAGTCAAGCAGCTTCACTAGGAGAGGGTTTATTAGAAACTAAGGGCCGTATTTATACTCCGTTTGCGCCGAATTTGCGTCGTTTTTTTCGACGCAAATTCGACGCTAAACTAACGCCAACTAACGCCATATTTATACTATGGCGTTAGAGGCGTATAGCGCCAAAGTTCCCGGAATGTGCGTCATTTTTTAGCGTGAACCCCTTCCTTGCGTTAATGATATGCAAGGGAGGCGTTCCCGTCTAAAAAATGACTCCCAGGCCTTTACGTGGTATTTATACTCCCGGGCAAAAGAGACGCCCGGGAGTGGGCGTGGCTAAAAACGGCGCATTTGCGCCGCTTTTTAACGCCTGGGTCAGGCATGGCGTTAAGGGACAAGTGGGCTCAAAATGAGCCCAGAGTGCCCTCCCCTGCCCCCAGGGACCCCCCCTGCCACCCTTGCCCACCCCAGGAGGACACCCAAGGACGGAGGGACCCATCCCATGGACATTAAGGTAAGTTCAGGTAAGTTTTTATTTTTTTATTTTTTGTGGCATAGGGGGGCCTGATTTGTGCCCCCCTACATGCCACTATGCCCAATGACCATGCCCAGGGGACAGAAGTCCCCTGGGCATGGCCATTGGGCAAGGGGGCATGACTCCTATCTTTACAATGATAGGAGTCATGTTGATGGGGGATGGGCGTCGTTAAAAAATGGCGCAAGTCGGGTTAAGACGATTTTTTTGCCTCAACCTGACTTGCCCCATTTTAAGACGCCCTAACGTCATTTTTGCCCAACGCCGGCGCTGCCTGGTCTACGTGGTTTTTTTCCACGCACACCAGGCAGCGCCGGTCTGCTTGCGCCGGCTAACGCCATTCCATAAATACGGCGCCCGCATGGCGCTTCAGAATGGCGTTAGACGGCGCAAAATTTTTTGACGCTAAACTGCGTTAGCGCAGTTTAGCGTCAAAAAGTATAAATATGGGCCTAAGTATATACTTATGCTCACTCCTTTACCTCTGAGCTGTAAGGAGTACAGGGACTTGGATATTACATGTTCTCATGTTTGTTTTTCCGTCTTCCCATCATATCTTCCCATCCTTTCTTCCAGGCATGTTCCAGGCTCCTGGTGCATTACACACACTATTCCTCATGAACCATGTCTCCCTATTGCTCATGTGTTTTTTTTACAGTTTCAATTAGCTTTTTGATCTTTTTTTCCCTCCCTGTTCCATTTGTGTGACTTCATAGAATTCCCTTACCTTTCTATTACAGTGTGCATTGTATGTCAGATTGTGATTCCTTTCTCTGTCTTTTTACAGAGTTCTCTTGAGCTCCATATTTGACCAAGTCTTGATGATGATTCTGTAACTAGACTAGGATCGAAATGGTGATGATTTCCACGCAACCCATTGCATTGCATGTTACAAATCACAGCCATGCTGTTCTTTACTGCTTTGATACACACTTTGATCACTTTTATTGTAAGTGTATAACGCTTCAAAGAGCACCATGCATGTTTGTTACAAGCACCCACTCTATTGTTCATTACATTTTTGCTTTTTGCATTGTATTTGTACAATCATTTACCTTTTGGCTTTGATTACAGTTTGCTTGAATTACTCCAGTAGGGGCCAATGCTCATGCACTAACCTACAACAAGCAGTCTGGCGTCAACTAATACCTCAGTGTGCTGGCAAGGGTCAACGTAGACTGTGTCTGCTTTGGCAATGTGAGATCTAATCGGTTTGAATGTAGATTGCCATTGTTGTGACCAGCGTTCTGACATACCTTTCTTGAAGAGATCTTCAAGGGGTACACTGATATTGCAAAGTCCCGAATCGTGTGCAGTAATTGGTCATACCTAGAAAGCTCCAAGAAACAAAATGCTATCAAATGTTCCACTTTGTAGGGGTCAGGAACCATGTCAGCTTTTGAGAAGATATGTGCATAGAACTTAAGTGAGTGGGAAAGTCACACACGTCTTTATCTAAGGTTCAGTTCATCGCACGGGGTGCTGCATCATGTTTCTCTTTTATCTTCCAAAGGCCAGAATCTTTTCACTGTCATTCAGTGAGGTGGGCATATATCTAATGATTTTCTGTACCTCTTCTTAGAAAACCCTGCTGGATAGGAAATACCATCACTGAGATGCTTCTGCCCAGTGCTTAATTTGTAACGAGCTGGTGCCCAAGGTTTTTCTCACAAGCCTGCAGCCGGAGTGATGACTGTCCGCATTGCCAAATACCAACTTCCCACCACACAGTTAATTTCACTCTTGCAGGTTTTTTCTTCCCTGCTTTCTCCTTCAGTCACTGTATTTCCACCTTTCATGTCCTCATTCTTCTCCCATTTCATGTTTTTCTCTCTCTTGCTCTGGATCGAAGTATGATGAGGAAAAGTAAGAGCCGGTCCCTAAACATGAGTACCAGTGGGAACCACCTTCAACCACCAGCTCAAATTAAGCACTGCTTTAATATGAAATATCCTATTGCGTGGCTTAAGTTGGGATGTATGTTGATACCATGCCAAGCTTCAGCTAATTGTAACCTCTGATAAGACCCAGTTTATTGAAAAACTGAATGTAGGAGGCTGGCCTGGTTTGTAGTGGTACCAAGGGGTACTTACACTCTGCACCAGGTCCAGTTATCCCTTATTAGTGTAGAAGAGGTGTCTAGCAGCTTAGGCTCATAGAAAAGGTAGCTTAGCAGAGCAGCTTAGGCTGAACTAGGAGACGTGTAAAGCTCCTACTATACCACTGGTGTCATATGCACAATATCATAAGAAAACACAATACACAGATATATTAAAAATAAAGGTACTTTATTTTTATGACAATATGCCAAAAGTATCTCAGTGAGTACCCTCAGCATGAGGATAGCAAATATACACAAGATATATGTACACAATACCAAAAATATGCAATAATAGCAATAGAAAGCAATGCAAGCAATGTACAGTCACAATAGGTTGCAATGAGAGCACATAGGTATAGGGGCAACACAAACCATATACTCTAGAAGTGGAATGCGAACCACAAATGGACCCCAAACCTATGTGAGCTTGTAGAGGGTCGCTGGGACTGTAAGAAAACAGTGAGGGTTAGAAAAATAGTCCACCCCAAGACCCTGAAAAGTAGGTGTAAAGTGCACCTAATTTCCCCAGAGAGCACAGAAGTCGTGATAGGGGAATTCTGCAAGGAAGACCAACACCAGCAATGCAACAACGATGGATTTCCAGACAAGAGTACCTGTGGAACAAGGGGACCAAGTCCAAGAGTCACACTCAGGTCGGGAGTGGGCTGATGCCCAGGAAATGCCAGCTGTGGGTGCAAAGAAGCGGCCACCAGATGGTAGAAGCTGTGGATTCTGCAAGAACGAAGAGGACTAGGAACTTTCCCTTTGGAGGATGGATGTCCCACGTTGTGACGAAGCATGCAGAGGTGTTCCCACGCAGAAAGACCGCAAACAAGCCTTGCTAGCTGCAAGGGTCACAGTTAGGGTTTTTGGATGCTGCTGTGACGCAGGAGGGACCAGGATGTCGGCAATTGTGTGAGGAGACAGAGGGGGCGCCCAGCAAGACAAGGAGCCCACTCAGAAGCAAGCAGCACGTGCAGAAGTGCCGGAACAGGCACTACGAAGAAGAGTGAACCGGAGCTCACCCGAAGTAACAAAAGAAGGTCCCACGACGCTGGAGGACTACCCAGGAGGTCGTGCACTGCAGGTTAGAGTGTCGGGGACCCAGGCTTGGCTGTTCACAAAGGAAATCCTGGAAGAGTGCACAGGAGCCAGAGCAGCTGCAAATCACGCGGTACCCAGCAATTCAGTCTAGCGTAGGGAGGCAAGGACTTACCTCCACCAAACTTGGACTGAAGAGTCACTGGACTGTGGGAGTCACTTGGACAGAGTTGCTGAGTTCCAGGGACCACGCTCGTTGTGCTGAGAGGGGACCCAGAGGACCGGTGATGCAGTCTTTTGGTGCCTGCGGTTGCAGGGGGAGGATTCCGTCGTCCCACAGGAGATTTCTTTGGAGCTTCTAGTGCACAGAGGAGGCAGACTACCCCCACAGCATGCACCACCAGGAAAACAGTCGAGAAGGCCGCAGGATCAGCAATACAAGGTTGCAGTAGTCGTCTTTGCTACTTTGTTACGGTTTTGCAGGCGTCCAGAGCAGTCAGCGGTCGATTCCTTGGCAGAAGGTGAAGAGAGAGATGCAGAGGAACTCTGATGAGCTCTTGCATTCGTTATCTAAAGAATTCCCCAAAGCAGAGACCCCAAATAGCCAGACAAGGAGGTTTGGCTACTTAGGAAGGAGGATAGGCTAGCAACACAGGTAAGAGCCTATCAGAAGGAGTCTCTGACGTCACCTGCTGGCCCTGGCCACTCAGAGCAGTCCAGTGTGCCAGCAGCACCTCTGTTTCCAAGATGGCAGAGGTCTGGAGCACACTGGAGGAGCTACTCTTCCCCAGCCCTGACACCTTTTTCCAAAGGGAGAGGGTGTAACACCCTCTCTCTGAGGAAGTCCTTTGTTCTGGCTTCCTGGACCAAGCCTGGCTGGACCCCAGGAGGGCAGAAACCTGTCTGAGGGGTTGGCAGCAGCAGCAGCTGCAGTGAAACCCCGGTAAAGGTAGTTTGGCAGTACCCGGGTCTGTGCTAGAGACTCAGGGGATCATGGAATTGTCTCCCCAATGCCAGAATGGCATTGGGGTGACAATTCCATGATCTTAGACATGTTACATGACCATGTTCGGAGTTACCATTGTGACGCTATACATAGGTAGTGACCTATGTATAGTGCACGTGTGTAATGGTGTCCCCGCACTCACAAAGTCTGGGGAATTTGCCCTGAACAATGTGGGGGCACCTTGGCTAGTGCCAGGGTGCCCACACACTAAGTAACTTAGCACCCAACCTTTACCAGGTAAAGGTTAGACATATAGGTGACTTATGAGTTACTTAAGTGCAGTGGTAAATGGCTGTGAAATAACGTGGACGTTATTTCACTCAGGCTGCAGTGGCAGGCCTGTGTAAGAATTGTCAGAGCTCCCTAAGGGTGGCAAAAGAAATGCTGCAGCCCATAGGGATCTCCTGGAACCCCAATACCCTGGGTACCTCAGTACCATATACTAGGGAATTATAAGGGTGTTCCAGTATGCCAATGTGAATTGGTGAAATTGGTCACTAGCCTGTTAGTGACAATTTGGAAAGCAAAGAGAGAGCATAACCACTGAGGTTCTGGTTAGCAGAGCCTCAGTGAGACAGTTAGTCATCACACAGGGAACACATACAGGGCACACTTATGAGCACTGGGGCCCTGGCTGGCAGGGTCCCAGTGACACATACAACTAAAACAACATATATACAGTGAAATATGGGGGTAACATGCCTGGCAAGATGGTACTTTCCTACACTGAGGACTACTTAACCAATGGATATCATCCTGGATGTCTGTCTCTCCCATTGAAAAGCTGGATTCAGCTATGAATGTTCGCGCATGTGTAGATCTGTTGGTCCAGACTGTCTTTTGGGCAACCTAACAGACACAATGTGTGAAACTCAAAAAGTGAACCGCTCCATGTAATCTATGAGATCCTGTTCCAGAAGTTTAGGATTTCAGACTTGCTTCGAAATGTTGAATGGGATGGGTCTAAAAAGTTGAGCCACTGGCTTCACATGTTCATGAATGTATAATTACATCTAGGCGTCGGTTTGCCAATGCCTATGAACTATTTAGGGAATAGTTTCCCTACCTCGTTTTCTGCTGAAAATGAGACTGGGCAATTAGTAGACAGAGGCCCAGAATTAAGAGAGCCTAGTGCTTCCTTGGGTCACATTAGCTTAATTTTCTATGGCGCTAATATGGCCCAACGAGGCCAAACTCTCTGCGCCATATTTACAAAGTGGTGCAATGCATGCATTGAGCCACTTTGTATCCCCTTGCGCCACATCATGCCTGCACCAGGCTTAATGTATGCAAGGAGGGCGTTCCCCCGTTAGGGGAAATGCAAAAATGGCACAGCGGAAATTCTCCACTGTGCCATTTTTGCGGCTATTTTTAACGCCTGCAAAAAGCAGGCATTAAAAGGGGGCATACCATTGTTTACAATAGGCCCCTATGTACTCTGCAGGATTAGTGCCAAAACGCTGATGCTAATCTTGCACAGTACATCAGTAGTGTCAACATTTTTTACGCTATTGCCCATACCCTGCGCCAATGTGCACTGTGTATTAAATAACAGGCAACAAATGGTGGCGGTTAGGGGACGCTAAGAGGCACAAGGAAAGTACCTCAGCATTGGATGTAGTGCCACTTTTCCTAAATTCGGCCCTGAGTACTTACCTACAGCAGAACCAATTTCATAGCACAGCAGACAGGTAACTCAACAGGCAGCCTGCACCAGAAGCAGTTTCATGATATAAGCATTGAATGGTGTGTTATGACCTTCACACATCAGAAGCATTTAAAGGATCTTGGCAGGGTATGGGTTATTGGATATTAAAAAAATTGTGTGTCTTAGTTTCCTGCACGCGAGGCTCCTCGTGCTGGCCGAGCTAATTCAACGCCAGTGACGACATTGATGGAGGATCAGTGTCTACCTGGAATAAGAATTTTATTTCCTCACTATCAATGTGAAGCGCTTACTCGGTGAGATGATTACCCTCCTCATCATCATGAGACTAAAGACTGCCGATCACTGAGAATACATTCTTTGTAATGGACGCAACGCACTCCGAGGACAACGAACTTGGGTGCATGTTCCACCTAAACACATGTTTTTCCTAGCTGGATTTTTGACAAGGCACACTACGCAGAGAAAATGGAGAACTACTCTATTTGCTACCAGTGTTTCACTTTCTCTTAAAGTGACTTATTTTTCGGCATTCATGGCACTAACTGTCAGTTGCATGCAGTGCTTAATTTGGAAATAAAAACGTGCCGGTGCCCAAAGCTCTCCTCTGAAACACGCGGCTGCTGCAATTAAATGTGGGAGGACAGAATACTGAGGCAGCGTAATCCTGAAGCCATCTCGGGCCTCTTTAATACATTTACAGCCACTCCCTGCCCCTTCAGCTCACTCTTGCAGCTATCTGCTTTCTACCTTTGTTTACCTCCGCCTTTCCCATATGTGTCTTTTGCTTGCAATAAATGCTTGAGGCAGAAAAATAAGTGCCAGCCCTCAAAAATAAGTGCTGGTGCCCGCACCGGAAGCCACCATCTTAAATTAAGCACTGGTTGCAGGGCATACAGCAGCATGCGGGAGACTGCAGCGAGAGCACTGATATGTTAAATTAGTGGAGCATTCTGCAGACCTGTCAAATTTAAATAATTTTTCTCCTTGTAAGAGGGGTAAGGGCCTCAGAAGGGTTAGGCCTGAAAATAGGTGTAGGGCTTCCATGCCATTACAGTTTCAGCTGTTATGGAGGGACATAGAGGATGAGATCTTGGAGAACGAGTGGGCACTCTTTCTTGAGAAAAACATAAACGGTTACTGAAGCCGACTGCTGTGTGTGACCTGAGAAGTTGTGAAATTAGTAATGGATTTCAAAAGTACAGTGCCAGACGCGCTCCATCAGGGTCGGCCTGAAACCGCAACCATAGGCCATTATTGGCGCTGTACTTCTTCTTAGAGCTTTTTACCTTAAACCTTCTACAATTCATACCTTCGGTTCTCCTTGTTGGATTCTAGTTGTTTTGGCGCCATTTTGTTTAGTAAACTGTACTCTCTTTTTATAAACGGGATTTTTATTGTTATTGTTTTGGTACTTCTAAACGTTTTCTCTACGTTAACCCTGTCTCCTCTGTGCCACAGCTAACAGGGGATTGGCTCAGGTTTAAAATAATAAAGGGCTTATTTACAAGCCCTTTGTGCCACCGGAGCGTCACTTTTAATGATGCTATGGTGGCGCAATGCCCTATACCATATTCAAAGGAGAGGTTAAGCCACTTTTTGTGGCTTAACGCCGCCTTGTAAAAATGGCACCCCCAACACAGTTTTCTGTGGCAGAGGGGTGTGTAACGGATGATACTGTGGGCGTTCCCCTGCAACACCCGTTGCATTTTCACTCTGCCCCAGATTTATGAGGATCTGTAAACCTAAGACAGCACCAAAAACTAATGTCAACCCAGGAGAGGTGTTAGCATGGCGCAACGATGAGGAATACTTTAATCTCTCCTCTTTTTTTTTTCTATGTGAAATACATTCTACAGCACACATAGAACGAGCAAAACTGCAGTGAATGATTGTTTATGTGCAGGAAGGTACCCCTTCCTGCACATAAACAATGATTAAATAATGACAATTTGCTACTTCTATGTGTGCTGCATTCTGCAGCACACATAGAAGTAACAAATCACCATTGTTGATTGTTTATGTGCAGGAAGGGACACCTTCCTGAACATAAACAATCATTCCCTGCAACGCAGGCACCCTTGCACTGTGGTGCAAGGGTGCCTGCATTGGTGCTAGGCAGCTAAATTTAGCGTCAGCGCTAGGGGAAACACAGGGGTGCACCGTATTGTCATAAATTTGTTGCATCCCTGCATTTCTGAAATTACACAGCACAGAGCTGCCAATTTTGGAGCAGTGCAGCGCTGCGCCACTTTATTGTAAATCTGGCCCTAAAACCTTTGCCTGGACCTAACAGGTCAGGGACCTAGGGCTAGATGTACAAAGCTTTGTTGTATTCGCAAATGGCCTGATTCACCTCGCCAGGAGAGCTCTGCAGCATGTGCCACCCATTTCCCCCACCAGGGCTGCCAATGACATTACCAGCATAACTACTAACCATCACATTATTACGAGTGTGACAATTTAGACTATTCCAGGCCACCAATGCTATAAGAAAGGCTTGGGCTGCAGGTTTTGGTCACTTTTAACACATATTGAATAATTAAACAACTTTTGTTGTCCTCATCTCTAAATCAGTTAGACATCGCCACCATGTGGCAGTCTGCCAAAAGTGCCAGTGTTGAGAATTAAGGGGCATATTTACAAGCCCCATAGCGCCACCAAAGCGTCACCTTTTGTGACACTCCGGTGGCACTGTGCATTATGCATATTTACAAGGTAGCGTTAAGCCACTTTTTGTGGCTTAGCACTGCCTTGTAAATATGTCCCCAATGCAGTTTTCTGCAGCACAGGGGCGTCCAATTGGCATTGCTGTGGGTGTTCCACCGCAACACCTATTGCTTTTAATGCTGCCCCAGATTTACAAGATTCTCTAAATCTGTGGTAGCTCCACAATCTAATGCCACCCCAGGGGTTGCATTGGCATGCGCAACAATGAGAAATGCATTCATTTCTCCTCGTTTTTGCTTTTTCTGTTTGCTGCCTACTGCAGCACATATAGAAAGAGCAAATCTGCTGTGAATGATTGTTTATGTGCAGGAAGCTGTCCCTTCCTGCACATAAACAATCATTAAATAGTGATGATGTAATCTATTATCAAATCGCAAAATGAGTTAGCAATTCAGTTTTATGAAGGAGTGTGTCAAGGGTGTCCCTTCCTAATAGGGACTCAGTGGTCTTTGAAATGATTTGCTTTTTACCACCAAATTCAATATTGTGAAACCCCATTCACAAACAGGAAGGGGTCCCCAAGGAACCCTTTCCCCTTTGTAAATATATGCAAAAACATTTTGTAAGGGCAGGCAGTGTTCCCAAGGACCACTGCTTACTCTTAAAAAATGAAAATGAAACATTTTCTTTTTCTTTTTGAAACGCAGCCCGTTTTCGTTAAGGTAAAACAGGCTGCATTTAAAAAAAAAAAAAAGTTGCTTTATGTAAGGCAAACACGGAGATGGCGGTCTGCTGACATCTAGCAGGCCAATCAATCAATCAATCATAGTATTTATAAAGCACGCTATGTACCCGTCAGGGTTTCGAGGCACTGAGGGGGGGGGGGGGGAGGAGGAGCGCTGCTGGTTTAGCGGTCGAAGAGCCAGGTCTTGAGGAGCCTTCTGAATGCGAGGAGGTCCTGGGTCTGGCGAAGAGATGTGGGGAGAGAGTTCCAGGTCTTGGCGGCGAGGAAGGAGAAGGATCTGCCGCCGGATGTCTTGCGCTGGATTCGGGGTACGATGGCGAGGGCGAGGTTGGCGGATCGGAGTTGACGTGTTGGAGTGTAGAAGTTGAGTCTGGTGTTGAGGTAGGAGGGTCCGGTGTTGTGAAGTGCCTTGTGAGCGTGGGTCAGGAGTTTGAAGGTGATCCTCTTGTCTACCGGGAGCCAGTGGAGTTCCTTTAGGTGAGGGGAGATGTGACTTCGGCGGGGTATGTTGAGGATCAGTCGGGCGGAGGCATTTTAGATACGTTGGAGGCGTTTGATGTCTTTGGTTGGGATGCCTGTGTAGAGTGCGTTGCCGTAGTCAAGTCTGCTGCTGACGAGGGCCTGGGTCACCATCTTTCTGGTTTCTGTTGGAATCCACTTGAAGATTCTGCGGAGCATTCGAAGGGTGTTGAAACAGGAGGAGGAGACGGCGCTGACCTGTTTGGACATGGTGAGGGCGGAGTCCAGGCCACCATCCCTGTATTTTTTAGGATTCCCCGTGGATTCCAAATTGCGATCTACCTTATGATTATTAATGAGGTAGGTCTGTTTGCAACCCACTGGGAATCTCAAATGGAACTCAATAGGGGTTGGTAAATTAGAAATTGCCATTTCCCAATTGTGATTTGCATGGAATCGCAATTAGGTTATCTCAATTCCTAGCATATGTATTTATGGCCCCTTATTACTTGTGGCGGACTACTATCCTGTCCAGTTAATAATTAATTTTCTCTAGGCTACACATTACCTAAAATTCAAGAACTTTTTGTGAAAATGGAAATGCTAAATATTTTCTAACCTAGTTTTATGTGTAGTAAATTGATACTCAAAGTACGGCCTGAGGGCCACATGTGGCCCCTTGACTTTTACATAGACCTTTTTGTCAACAGCAGCAGTGGGCAGCTGTTTACTCAAATCTAACAATAACAAGATGCTAAGTTAGCAGGCAAGCGTTTATTTAAAGGTTAATTGTGTGATAGAAAGGAAGTAACTAGGGAGTCCTACCCCGTTTAACTTTATGAACACCTTCATTTTTTAAGACACTTTGCAGCAAAAGTTCAACTAAATGATAAAGTCTCTTCAAAATTCAAAAGGTGTATTTAATTAACAGACAGACCATTGTCACCTTAGTATATCAGATTATATCTGTGCCTTCAGAAGTCTTATTTTAAAAATTATAGTTTTCGAACATAAATTTAAAAACAGTCATTCTTCCCCCCACACTGACAACAATGCCAATAGTGAATAGAGGCAAGTCAGTTGTTATATGCACTCTTTGGGTGGCCTGGTATCTTATAAAAGAACAACATTATAGTTTATTAACTCAAACACAGGAGAAGGTTTTGTACAGTGCACATCCTGAAGTCATGTATTTCAAGGCCCTCGTATAAGTGATAATGAATTAAAAAGGAGAGAAAGTGAAATAAAGCCATTGCCTAGGATCACAAATGAGTTAAATGGGGAACCTGGATTGATTCCAGGCTTTCTAGTTTCACATTGTGCAGTTCAGCCACTAGATGTATATGCTTCTCTTCCCCTACACCCTCTACACCCACCTTACTGCTAATTCTCCATGCTGCCAAACCCCCATCCCGCTGGCATCAATGTGGCCCTCGGTCACATCACAGACCATACGTTTTGGCCCCTGGGAAAATATTTGAAAGCACCCATGGTGTAGCATATCCTCAGGTATGATTAAGACCTAATTGCAAACATCTCACTGCATTTCTCATTCCTGACGTTGCCTTCATCTTCTTGCATACCAGTTTGGCATCTGCTCCTTCAGTTTTTTGGAGACTTACATACATTTTATTTGGCCACATACGAAGGGTAACTGCATTTCATGATGATATTTTGTTTTTTGCACTCACTTTAAAATAATATAATGGTAGGAAAGTGGGTGCATTATGCAGTGAGGCTGATTAGGCTTCACTATGCAATACTCTCACGTTAACCCACATAGATCCTTTGGATTCACACAAATAAATCCCAAGCTCAGCCCTGGTAGTGTGGCACAGAGCAGTCAGGCTTTACTAGAGGAACATGTGTTAAGCATTTCAGAGTACCAACATGGACTATAAGTAATTGGTATGACTCGAAATAAATCCAGCCCCAATTTATAAAAGTAAAGTAGACTTTTATATAATTTTAGACACCTAAATGAAGACAATTGGATGAGTATAACTGGAATTATGGATTTTTAAAGAAAAACGAAATCATTGCATTTAACCCTTGCAAAACGATAATGCTGCAGTCAATGGGGAAATGCACTAGTGTCAATGGGTCACTTGCAGGTTGAGTTCAGTGGAAACCACTGGATGATAAGGTGAGGCGGGTCCCAGGACCATAGTCTGAAAATCAGTTGAGCCGTGGTGCTGATTTTGCTGTTTAGACATAACTGGTGAGAAAGGGTATGCAAAATCTCAACAACAGGACCACTGGTGCGTTAGGTTGAAGATGCTGTGAGATTATCCCGAGGCACAGTGTTGAATAAAGGTAGTTGTAGCCCAACTGACTACCAACAAGCCTTAATAGCAGCAAGCTCAGCTTTTGGTTACTTCAAGGTCCTGTAGTCAGGAGAAAAACAATAGCTGCCTTAATCTTGCTGAGGTCAGTACTACATTTCTCACAATGTACTAGACCACTAACCTTTGGGCGATCCCTCGGTGGGCTCGATGGACAGTGATTCTTTGGTTCCAGTAGTGCAGTGTGCCTGTGGGCTGCAGGGGACTAGTACCTCTAGTCCAATGGAGTTCTGGAATTGGATTTGGCTTGCAGAGGGGTTTCTCTTACTTTTGGAACCAGTCTCTTGGTCAAGAACAATTCAAAATTGTGCAGTTGCAGGGTGATTGCCACAGGTGCAGTCTCTTGTGCATTTGTGTTGTGCAGATACTCAAGTCAGAGACTTGGGTCTCTTCTTTGTGGAAAGTCAATCAGATGGGAGATTCTGGTACCAGGGGAGCCCCTTAAACCCTAGTTTTAGGGGTGTTATGAGTGTGGATGCTATTAGCCAATGGGCTACTAGCCCATGCAGCTAATCTGCCCTTGAGGTGACCACGTCAATGGGTGTGTGCCACCTTTTCTGTCGAGAAGGCTCTATTGTGCGACTTTTGAAACTGCCGGAGCCCTTCTTCAGGTATACAGACCAGGTAGCCCACCCTAGGGGTGTGGCTAGCCTTCCGGGTGTGTACGATCTGCTGACTATCACATTTTCCCACATGCCCGGGTTGCAAATGTGACTGGGACAGAGAGCTGGCTTTTCCTCCTCTGGGAGGAAGCCTATTTAGATATCAGAGGCGGTGGGAGTTTTGAAGCTCATCACCTTCATGGGACACTTCACTAGCCTACTGCTGGGGAGGGAGGTGACACCTCCTGGCCAGGTAGGCCTTTGTTTCTGACCCCTGGGAGTGCTCACACCTCCTGTCAGGGGGTCATATTCTTGTCTTGGTGGCAGCAGTTGCAGTTTGTCAGTGAGGGTACAGGAAATACTCGGGCAACCAGATGGGCACCCCCTAAGGTAGCCACCTGGGTGCATGATACATTAAATCCGACATGGGGAACAAGTCAGGTTTGATGGACAAGTTATCTGATACCAAATATGACCCTTTTCAATGGGATCATACTGGAGCTGGCAACCTCGGAATACACAGCTGCCAGCCCATGTTATCCTTTGGCCCTCTGAACCCATCTAGTAGCCCTTAATAAAAAGAGACCACTATAGAGACATATAGGGGGTGATTCTAACCCTGGCGGTCGGTGTTAAAGCGGCGGCCAACCCGCCAACAGGCTGGCGGTAAAAAATATGGGATTCTGACCCTGGCGGGAACCGCCAACACAGACAGCCACCTTAACACTCCGACCGCCACGGCGGTACAAACAAACAGCGCGGCGGTCACCGCCAACAGACAGGCGGCAGACAATGTACCGCCCACACTATTCCAACTCACCAATCCGCCACCTTTTCCGGGGCGGGAGCACCGCCGATAAAAACACGGCGGAAACAGACTACGGACGGGAAAACGCTCACCACTACGCACTCCACGAGGAAGGAGGACAGCATGGAACCCGAATTAAACATCCTACCTGCTCTCGTCTACCTTCTCATCTACCACGAGTACGAAGTCCGGCGCAGACGACAACGGTGAGTACTGCACCTACGACACACGGGAGGGGGAGGACGAAAGGTTACGGTCACACACATATGCGACCCCCCCCCCCCAACTATGTACTCACCAATGCAGCGCACCAAGTCACAGTGACACCACCCAAACACCCCTGAAAAATGCTAGGACATAATCATATTTGGAATAAATATTTATGTACCAAAAAGCTCCAGAATATTAGCGTACAACCATGAAAGATATCCACAACAAAACTAATTACACACACATCAGTGTATAACTGAAGTACCAAGTCCTGCACAACCTACGATTTCAGCATGTCCGTGGGCCAAAGTCTTGAGAAACAAGGGCAAAGCCCACACAGGAGACCTGAGTCCTTTGGAGAGAACACTGCAGGGGCATCAGATGTAAAAACTACAGGCACCTCAGGGGGAAGGGAAGGGGGGGCACCTCAGCCACATGAGTCCACGACGCCAGATCCACGAGGAGCCACCATGCCCACTGGACCATCCTGGGGAGTGCAAAGCCACAGTCTCTCAAGTCTCTGCAGTGGGTGGATTGCCCACTGGACCATCCTGGGGAGTGCAAAGCCACAGTCTCTCAATGTCTCTACAGTGGGTGGGCTGCCCACTGGGCCATCCTGGGGAGTGCAAAGCCACAGTCTCTCAAGTCTCTGCAGTGGGTGGATTGCCCACTGGACCATCCTGGGGAGTGCAAAGCCACAGTCTCTCAATGTCTCTACAGTGGGTGGGCTGCCCACTGGGCCATCCTGGGGAGTGCAAAGCCACAGTCTCTCAAGTCTCTGCAGTGGGTGGATTGCCCACTGGACCATCCTGGGGAGTGCAAAGCCACAGTGTCTCAATGTCTCTACAGTGGGTGGGCTGCCCACTGGGCCATCCTGGGGAGTGCAAAGCCACAGTCTCTCAATGTCTCTACAGTGGGTGGGCTGCCCACTGGGCCATCCTGGGGAGTGCAAAGCCACAGTCCATCAGGTGGATAAATGTCCCCACTGGACAAGGAGGATGCATGGTGGGCACAGTGAACCCTGAACAGTGCCTGACAGGAAGGGCCCAGCGGAGCGGTGCTTGACAGGAAGGGCCCAGCGGAGCGGTGCTTGAGACGGCGGGGCTCAGCGGAGCGGTGCTTGAGACGGCGGGGCCCAGCGGAGCGGTGCTTGAGAAGAAGGGCCCAGCGGAGCGGTGCTTGAGACGGCGGGGCTCAGCGGAGCGGTGCTTGAGAAGAAGGGCCCAGCGGAGCGGTGCTTGAGAAGAAGGGCCCAGCGGAGCGGTGCTTGAGACGGCGGGGCCCAGCGGAGCGGTGCTTGAGAAGAAGGGCCCAGCGGAGCGGTGCTTGAGAAGAAGGGCCCAGCGGAGTGGTGCTTGAGAAGAAGGGCCCAGCGGAGCGGTGCTTGAGAAGAAGGGCCCAGCGGAGCGGTGCTTGAGAAGAAGGGCCCAGCGGAGCGGTGCTTGAGACGGCGGGGCCCAGCGGAGTGGTGCTTGAGAAGAAGGGCCCAGCGGAGCGGTGCTTGAGAAGAAGGGCCCAGCGGAGCGGTGCTTGAGAAGAAGGGCCCAGCGGAGCGGTGCTTGAGACGGCGGGGCCCAGCGGAGCGGTGCTTGAGAAGAAGGGCCCAGCGGAGCGGTGCTTGAGACGGCGGGGCTCAGCGGAGCGATGCTTGAGACGGCGGGGCCAAGCGGAGCGGTGCTTGAGAAGAAGGGCCCAGCGGAGCGGTGCTTGAGAAGAAGGGCCCAGCGGAGCGGTGCTTGAGACGGCGGGGCCCAGCGGAGCGGTGCTTGAGAAGAAGGGCCCAGCAGAGCGGTGCTTGAGACGGCGGGGCTCAGCGGAGCGGTGCTTGAGACGGCGGGGCCCAGCGGACCGGTGCTTGAGAAGAAGGGCCCAGCGGAGCGGTGCTTGAGAAGAAGGGCCCAGCGGAGCGGTGCTTGAGAAGAAGGGTCCAGCGGAGCGGTGCTTGAGACGGCGGGGCCCAGCGGAGCGGTGCTTGAGACGGCGGGGCCCTGTTCAGCGGTGCTCTTCTCCACCGCGGGCCCTGTTCAGCGGTGCTCTTCTCCACCGCGGGCCCTGTTCAGCGGTGCCTATCTCCACGGCGGGGCCCTGTTCAGCGGTGCTCTTCTCCACGGCGGGGCCCTGTTCAGCGGTGCTCTTCTGCACCGCGGGCCCTGTTCAGCGGTGCTCTTCTCCACGGCGGGCCCTGTTCAGCGGTGCTCTCCTGCACCGCGGGCCCTGTTCAGCGGTGCTCATCCAGCAGGTCAAGGGAGCCAGACCTGGCCTCGACTCCCTGCTCAGTCGCCCTCGGACTGTGACGTTTCGGGACCCTTCAGGGACGGACTCCTGGCCTCCTTAGTGTCCTCCTTCCCAGCTGGGATGTGGCATGTGGGGTCCACCTTCTCCGGCTCCTGCTGCCCTTCCGTTCCTTTGATGGGGCTCTCGGGCCCTTGCCTCCCCCAGATGGTGTGGGTGGTGAAGTGGCCGCACATTGCTCCTTGGGGGCAGCCCTGTCGGTCCTCGCACGGCGGTCCTTGGTTTTGCGGGTCCTCTTGCCGGGGGGGGGCTGGACGTGTCCTTGCTGCAGCTCGATGTGTCACTGCTGGCAAAGGGTGGGCTCCAGAACCCAGGCACAACAGTGACACCCGAAGCTGGGCTGGTGGTGGCTGCGGTGCTCTTGGGACTCTTTGAAGATGGATGGGGGAGGTCATCGGGGGGAAAGAGGTTAAGGTTAGCCAGGAAAAGTTTTTTAGGGCCAGGGTAAAGGGTAGGAGGAGTGGAGATGGAAGTGGAGGTAGTGGAGGTGGTTGTAGGAGAGTCAGGTGTGCTGTCATTGGGTGAAGGTGCTGGTGCTGTAGGCTGTCGTGAGGTGGATGGCTGTTGGGTGGGTGGCTGCCTGCGTTTGTGTGTCTTGGAAGAGGGGGTGACAGACACAGTGGGAGAGGACACAGGGGACGTGTACATGGCAGTGGGGGTGGTGACTGCACGAGTGTGGACTGTACTGGAGGGTGAGGTGGTGATGGAAGCACTGGCTGATGTTGGGGTGCATGCAGGTGTGAGTGTAGACGTCACAGGGAGGGAGGAGGGATACGAGGAGGAGGGGGACACAGGGGTGGCAGTGGCTGTTGGCATGTCTGCATCTGGGTGTTGCTCGGGTGAGTGTTTGCGGGATCTGTGGTGCTTGTGTTTGGATGAGCTGCTCTTGGGTGTTGAGGTGTGTGCAGGCTGGTCTGATGGTGTGGATGGGATAGGCTGAGGAACAGGAGACAGAGACAGGCTGGAGGCAGTCAGAAGAGGGAGGCTGGAAACAGGGACAATGGCTGCCGTCAGTGCTGAGGCCAGAGCAGTGAACGCTCGTTGATGGGCAGCCTGACCCGAATGAATGCCCTCCAGGTACGCATTGCTCTGTTGCACCTCCCTTTGCACACCCTGGATGGCATTCAAAAGGGTCGTCTGCCCAACAATGAGCGTCCTTACCAGGTCAATGAGCTCCGCACTGAGGGCAGCAGGGGCAACAGGGGCAGGGGCTGAGGTGCCTGGGGCGAAGGAGACGCGCGCCTTCCTGGGCGAACCGGCACGGAGCGAAGACTGAGGGGCTGCTGGGAGGGCGGGGCTGGTGCGCTGGGTGGCGGCTGTACCTGTAGAGGCGGGGGGCACGGATGTTGCCGCCACCCCTAGGGAGCTCCCATCCGAGGATGTGTCGCTTTCGCTGCTCTCACCAGCGGTCCCCGTCGTGGTGCTCCCCTCGCCCTCCGGATCACTGGTGCCCTCGGTGTCTGTTCCTGGGCCCACCGGGGCCTTGTGTCCTGCAGCTCCCTCGTGCTCCGATGCCATATCTCCTCCGCCTGATGATGCTAATGCACACATGCACAGGAAGATGAAGAGAAAGGGTGGGGGGAGAAAAAAGAAGACCAGGTTGAGTGCATGCAATGTCAACACCGTTGGCGGAGAGGACAGACACAGGTGCCTAATGCACTAAGCCGCGCATTCGGGGTACACTACTCAGTACTACTGACTAAGACAACAGGCCAAGAGACGTCAAACGCGCACATGGGAGATGCTGGACCTTCAATGGCTGTACTTGTCACCCTACCGAGGTGGGGGCCGGGGGCACAGGGCCATGCCTAAGGGAGAGGACTACACTACAGAAAGCGCCCTGGCCTAATGTCACCCACAGCCCTCCTCCCCCACCCAGACGCCTCCACTGCGCAGAAAGATAGGAGAATGTGCTGATACTCACCCCCTTGTGTCTGCTGTGATGTCTTAAAGCGCCCATCCAATTCAGGGTAGGCCACCGCCAGGATCCGGGACATCAGGGGGGTCATGGTGCGACTGGCACCCCTCCTAGGTTGGGAGGCCATCCCCAGCAGTGTTTCTGCGGTCTTCCTTGTTCCGCGGCGGATGTCCTCCCACCTCTTGCGGCAGTGGGTGCCCCGTCTGTTGTGGACCCCCAAGGTCCGGACTTCCTTGGCGATGGCACGCCAAATGTCGATCTTCTGATGGGCGCTGACCTATTAGACATGTACAGGGTGGAAAGGAGGAACTCATCAATGACCTGCATGTTAGATGTAATTGGCCCCCCCCCACCCACTTTGCCATATGGCACATGCTCTCATCTGTCGGGCGTTGCACTCCTCATTTGTCCCCCACCCCACCAACTTACATCCACCCCAATCCACACAGGCATAGCCCATTCCATTAGCACCCGGTGTACTCACTTGTTGGTCTGGAGGACCGTAGAGTAGCGCATACTGGGGGAGGACCCCATCCACGAGCTTGTCCAACTCTTCAGACGTGAAGGCAGGGGCCCTTTCCCCAGGCGCAGCAGCCATTGTATCTTCCAGACCGAGGTCACAGCAGCACTTGCAGTATAGGTCCTCTCCTGTGGATGATCAGGTCTCGAGTGATTAAGCAGATAGAAAATGGCGGTCACGTCCGCGGCGGTGCGTACCGCGGCGGTGCGTACCGCGACCGCCGGCGCACTTCGTTATTGGCTGCTGAAACCCATAGGCTTCAATGTTAACCAATGCGGCTTTGCGCCGCGGTCTGCGACCGCCTACCGCCACGGTGTGCCCCGCCAGCGCATTGACCTCACATCCCATTGTCCCACTTCACAGGTCAGGCAGCCGCCATTTCAAGGGCCCACATGGCTTAATTTTGACTGCGACACACAGGCCTAGGCCTTGCATTGCCACACATACACGCCTTTCAACCCATTGCCATTCTTTAACTGTGCAAGCTGTCTGTACGTACCTGTGTTTTGGCTGACTCTGTGCTCCATGTTGTCCTTCCTAGGCACCGTCCGCTGGGACTTGCGATGAGAAGGAGGAATCCTCGCGTGTACCGACCGCTGGTGGACCTGTCGACAATGGAAGAACGCCATATAATACTTCGATACAGACTTGACCGTGCCACTATCCATGAACTGTGTGCCCAGCTGGAGCCAGCCCTGATGTCCCCCATCCGCCAACCCACAGGGATTCCCCCTCTGGTGCAGGTTTTGTCAGTCCTCCATTTTTTGGCCAGTGGGTCATTCCAGACCACAGTGGCCATGTCATCTGGAATGTCTCAGCCTATGTTTTCTAAGATTTTGAGCAGAGTGTTGTCTGCCCTGATGAAACTCATGCGGAGCTACATCATTTTCCCCGAGGAGGGTGACTTGCCTACAGTGAAGGGTGATTTCTATGCCCTTGGACACATCCCCAACATCATTGGTGCCATTGATGGGACCCATGTGGCTTTGGTACCCCCAAAAGACGATGAGCAGGTGTTCCGAAACAGAAAAAATTATCATTCGATGAATGTCCAGGTGGTCTGTTTGGCTGACCAGTACATCTCCCATGTAAATGCCAAGTTCCCTGGGTCAGTGCATGACGCGTATGTGATGCGAAATAGCAGCATCCCCTATGTGATGGAGCAGCTACAGAGACAACGTGTGTGGCTAATAGGTGACTCTGGTTACCCCAACCTGCCGTGGCTACTGACCCCAGTAAGGAATCCCCGGACAAGGGCAGAGGAACGCTACAATGAGGCCCATGGGCGTACTAGGAGGGTGATTGAGCGAACCTTTGGACTCCTGAAGGCCAGGTTTAGGTGCCTGCATATGACTGGTGGATCCCTAATGTACTCACCAAAGAAGGTGTGCCATATCATCGTGGCCTGCTGTATGCTTCACAACCTGGCTTTGCGACGCCAGGTGCCTTTCCTGCAGGAGGATGGTCCAGATGGTGGTGTTGTAGAAGCCGTGGAGCCTGTGGAGAGTGAAGAGGAGGAAGACTCAGAGGACGACACAGACAATAGGGATAGAGTGATACAACAGTATTTCCAGTGACACCCAGGTAAGATTCACCCACGCCATTTCCCAATTGCTTCTAGCCTCCTGCATCTGTACTTTCTGTAGTTCCCCACAGATGTTTTTCAGTAATTTTTCCCTTTCCCTTCCCTTCTCAGTGCTGTCTGACTCAGTACCTGACTTCTGCTTGGTTCGCCCATGAAATACAGCGTATTGACATTGGTATGTTGTCATGACTAATTGACAGAACAGAAATTGAACAGTGATATGTAATACATTTGTTAATAAGACAGCATGACTCAAAACAGATTATTGTGCAAAATGTGATTTATTTACAGTGCTAGATATCGGTACATGTGATTCTAAGGGTGATGGGTGGGGGTGGAGGAATATCCATGGCAGAGTCCAGTTCTCAGTCTCACAGGTGCATTGTTCTTTTGCCTGGGGAAGGATGGAGCATAGGCAGTTCATGGTTGGACAGGGTGGCAATGTGGGACAGTGGGAAGAGTTCAGGGGGTATGTCCTGCTGGCGGGGGTCTTGACATCCTACTCTGTCTTTTTCTTTGGTCTCAGGCTCCTCTTACGGGGTGGTTGTTCTTCAGCAGGAGGTGGGGTTCTGGGGGGCTGTCGAGGTGTTGGGACCTCCTGTCCACTAGCGCCGGCGGAGGTGGTAGGCTGTTCCTGGTCCGGCCTAGTGACAGGGGCCCTGTGTGGTGCACCATGGTACCGCAACGCGTCCTCTATCCTGTGGAGGGCCAGGACGATGGTCCCCATTGCGGTCCCGATGATTCTCAGCTCCTCCCTGAACCCCATGTAGCGTTCTTCCTGCTGTGCCTGGACCTCAGTGAACCTGGCCAGTACCGTCGCCATCGTTTCTTGGGAGTGGTGGTAGGCTGCCATGATGGTGGTGAGGGCCTCTTGGAGAGTGGGTTCCCTGGGCCTCTCCTCCCCCCCCTGTCGCACAGCAGCCCTCCGAGCTGCCCGGTTTCCCCCGGCCTCTGTCCCCTGGCCGGTGTGCCCGCTCCCACTGCCCCCAGGTCCCTGTTGTTGTTGGGGTGTTGGGTTAGCCTGGGTGCCCTGTAGTGGCGGACACACCGCTGATTGAGCTGTCCTAGAGACAGAGGCATGGGCCCGCTGGGTGGGAGCTGTGCTGGTGTCGGCAGAGGGGGTCGGGTCTGGTGTGGCCTGTAGCTGCCTGAGGGGAACCGACTGCCCAGAGGTCCCCGATGGTCCGGGCTGGTCATCAGGTTCACTGTCGACAGAGCTGCTATCCTCAGTGTGGGCCTGTTCCGGTGGTGGGATGGACAGTTCTGGACCCTCCTGGCTGGTGTGTTGTCGTTCGGGTCCTGCATGGGGTAAGAGAGTTTGGTTATTGTTTCTGTGTGTGCAATAGCGTGCCCTTGTTCCCCAGTGCAGGCATTCCCTTGAGGGAGGTGTTGTGAGGGTATTTAGTGGGGGGGAGGGGTTAGTGCAGTGGTCATGCATAGGTGATGGGTGCCCATGATTTGTGTTGGCATGCAGGAGTTGGTGTTGGGATGGGTGGGTTGTGCTGGTGAGACATTGTCAGGGAGGATATGTGCTGGGGGGTTGGGGGTGAGGGTGGGGGTGTGGGTTGGCATGCTGGTGGGGTGGGGGGGATATAGTAGTTGAGATGGGACTTACCAGAGTCCATTCCTCCGGCTACTCCAGCGAGGCCCTGAGGATGCAGGATGTTCAAGACCTCTTGCTCCCACGAGGTAAATTCGGGAGGGGTGGGTGGGGGTCCGCCGCCAGTCTTCTGGACCGCGATGTTGTGCCTGGAGACCATCGATCGGACCTTCCCCCGTAGGTCGTTCCATCTTTTGCGGATGTCCTCCCTATTCCTGGGATGCTGTCCCACCGCGTTGACCCTGTCCACGATCCGCTGCCATAGCTCCGCCTTCCTGGCTATACTGGTGTGCTGCACCTGCGAGCCAAAGAGCTGGGGTTCCACTCTTAGGATTTCCTCCACCATGACCCGGAGTTCTTGGTCCGAAAAGCGTGGGTGCCTTTGGGGTGCCATGGGGTGGTGTGGGTGAGGTGTGGGGTGGTGTATGTGATGATGAGTATGTTGGTGTGTGGTCCTTTGTGCTACTATGTGGTGTGTGTGATGGTGTAGTGTGCCTCAGTGTGTCTTGCTTTGGATTCTCTGCTGTGTCTCTCTCTCCTTCTCTCAGTAATTCTGGTCGCAGGGGTTTGTGGGTGATGTGGGTGTGTGTTTTATAGTTGGTTGATTGTGTGGGAGTGGTGTGTGCATGTGTATCAGGTGTGTGTATTTCAAATTGTCCAATGTGGCTGTGTTTTGGTGATGTGTGTGTATTCTGACCGCGGCGGTGTGTAGCGCCAATGGAATACCGCGTTTGAATGACCGCCGTGTGGATTCGTGGGTCGTAATGGCATAGGCGTATTTCTGTTGGCGTGACGGTGGAGGTTTGGTCATCTCCAGTTTATCGCTGCCCGCCGATGTGGCGGGCTGCAGTGGAGGACGGATTTTTGGAGGTTTGGCCGTTGTGGGTCAGAATGACCGTGGCGGTTGACCGCGGCCGCGACGGTGTTATGGCAGTTTTATGACCGGCGGTAAGGGCATTTTACCGCCGAGGTCAGAATCACCCCCATAATCTTGCACTTATATGTTCACAGTTTTAATATAATGCACCCTGCCTCCTGGGCTCAGGAAGCCTACCATTTGGGTGACAGGCATATATCAAAAATAGTGCTGTGGTCTTCCCACTCTTGGTAGGGCAAAGTTGAGTTTAAGCAGTTTGCACAGCTCATGAAGTCTGCAATGGCTGGACTGCTGTCATGCGTTTACTTGGGTCGCTCAGGGAAGCACAATCAGTGTTTCCGGCCCCGGTGACCCCTTTAACTCCCATGCCCTGGATACCACTGGTTATTGGGTTAAAGTCCTTGCCAATTGGGGTTCATATGTATCATATTTATGGAGAGAGCACTGGCACTGGGGCCTAATTAGTAGGCTGAAGTGCAGTTTCTGAGTCAAAACCATCAGCAGTGAAGAATAAAGTGTGAGGGTGACCATACAAAAAGGCACTTTCCTACAATAATGATAAATTGAAAATGGTACTAACAAATAAGAGAAGAATATCCAAATTTCTCTGTGAAGAAGTTAAATATTTAGTGCACTCAATTACTATCAAAGGTATGAGACCCAACGATTCCCTCATAAATTGTTTCATCATTTACCAGTTATCAAATCTAGAGACCAGTTAACTTAATTTCTTGGTTTGTGTGATATTATTATAAATATTGTTTCCCTTTTCGTAAATTATTTCTGATTTGACAGCTGGCATGGTGGTAATAATGAAAAAATGTCACATTTAGGTGGAAGCAACGGATAGCTTAAGGTTTTGCATTAGTGAAATATAAAAACGCCAATCCTCCAATTTTAATCCCTTTTTGATGAGAATTCAGAATGTACTGTCCCAGTGGATGTCAGAGGTGTAGGATTGGGTGTGGTGTTGTCTCAGAAATCCACAAGTAAAAACCATTCTGATAAGACAATTGCTTTTGCTTCCATGGTACTCTCTGAAGCTGAAAGTAAATAATCCAGCACTGAAAGAGTGGCATTTAGTTGCGTGTGGTTTAGGGGCATTCCAAGACTTGAGGGTAAATATTTTAGAAACAGAACTGATAACAGTTATTTTATCTTCTTTGGGGCCATGGTTCAGGAAGAGTCCTTTCTAGGTATTTTCTCAAAACTCTATTGTTAGACTTGGCATCCTTGGTGTGGTCTCCCCTACTTTTTCCTCTGTTTCCCAGGTTGTTGATGTTTGTTGGACTCTGTTTTTGATACTCTGGGCACTTTACCACTTCTATCCAGTGCTAAAGTACAAGTGCTCCTATGTAAAATATATGTATAATTGACCTTCCATGTTTGGCATGTTTGGTTCACTAGTAAATCCCTAGTACAGTGCACTAGAGGTGCCCAGGGCCTGTAAATCAAATGCTACTCGTGGGCCTTGAGCACTGGTTGTGCCACCCACATTAGTAGCCCTGTAAACATGTCTCAGACCTGCCACTGCAGTGTCTGTGTGTGCGGTTTTAAACTGCCAATTCGACTTGGCAAGTGTACCCACTTGCCAGGCCTAAACCATCCCTTTTTATACATGTAAGGCACCCCTAAGGTAGGCACTAGGTAGCGCCATGAACAGGGTGCATTGTATGTTAAATGTGGGACATTTACTTATGTGTTTTACATGTCCTGAAAGTGAAATACTGCCAAATTTGTTTTTCACTGTTGCAAGGCCTATCTCTCTTATAGGTTAACATGGGGGCTGTCTTTAAATACTATTAAAGCACAGATTCCCTTTGGGAGCAGACAGACATTTGGAGTTTGGGGTCTCTGAACTCAAAATTAAAAAAATACATCTTTTAGTGAAGTTGGTTTTTAGATTCTGAGTTTAAAAATGCCACTTTTAGAAAGTAGGTATTTTCTTGCTTAAACCATTCTGTGACTCTGCTTGTTTGTGGATTCCCTGTCTGAGTTAGTTTGACAGTTGGGCTGTTTGCACCTCTCCTCTAGACAGTGACACAAAGGGAGCTGGGGTGTAGCCTGCATATCCTGATGGGCCATCTGGGCTGAGGGGAGGGGAGGAGTATTCACTTACACCTGAAAGGGCTTTGTCTGCCCTCACACAATGCAGTCTACAACCCCCGGGTGTGTGTCTGGGGCCTGGCCTGGGCAAGGCAGGATCTTGAAAACAACAGAGACTTCTCTTTGAAGTAGGACTACTTCAAAGGCAGAAAGGGGTATACAAATAGCACCCCAACCCCCTGAAAATTAGATCACTTCTGGAATCAAGAAGAACCTCTGCCAACTGTGCTTTGTTGGGCTATCCTGCAGTTGCTGCTTCTGCCTGTGAAAGGGGACAAAGACTGGACTTTGTTGTGCATTCCTGCTTGAGAAGAATTTCCAAGGGCTTGAACTGAGCTTGCCTCCTATTGTTGAATTCTCAGGGCCATCAAAGATTTTTCCTGCCAGCATCTTGACTCTCTGCTGTGATTCCTGCTCTGCCAAGTGGTGCCCTATCCAGTTCCTGGGCCCTTGAAAGGTTAAGTTGGGAGACAAGAACTGAAAATCCACGCACTGACTGCCGTGCAGGGACATTTTTGACGCATCCTTTGTGACTCGGCTGATAAACGACGTGCCGCTGGCTTTGCGGCTGAAATCAACTCTCCACCTGCATTGCGGCTGGGAGATCGATGCAATACGGCTTGAGAAATGAAGCGCAACACCCGCTAATGGAGGCTGATAACGACGAAAACCCCACGCAGTGCGGTTTTGTGATACCGTGTAACCAGATTTTCAAGGCAACATCGCTGGGAGCGGAAAATCAGTGCAAAGCCTGGCCAGGCTGCCTTGATGAGGTGTGAAGTGGCCTGGCTTCACACAAAGAGATGTGCCTGTGGGAGGAGATCTCCCCTCAGCAGATGGTGAGGCAGAAAGGGGGAGGGCTGCCAAACTGGTCTTCAAAGGCAGAGAAGGAAATTTGGAGCAACCCAGCAACACCCCCACATCCTGCAAACCCAGACAGTTAGGTGCCCCCTTGATTAGATTAGGAGAGGGCAGGAGAGGGGTGTGTTTAGGATTCTTAGCCACACCAGTGGGTGGGCTCAGCCAGATGTAACCTCCAAAAATCACTTTCAGCCATGATGGATTTTTGAGGAATGTTGCCTCTTGGGATTGATTTTTGCCACACTTCCCAGGAAGTGGTCATCACACGGGGAAGGACCCTGCACCTGATCGGAGAACCATGACCCCCCTGTTTTTCACCCAGGAACAAGGATAAAACTGGCAGACCTGCAACCACACCTCAGTTCCCTACCAGATCCCTACCAGGAAGAACTACAGAAGAAGAAGGACTGCCTTGATGGACCCCTGGCCTGCACCTGGACCCTGCACTCTGAAGGACTGCACCAGCTGCACACTTGGGCTTCACCACAAGAAGGACTTTGCCTGGCTTCAACTGGTTCAAGGAGGGACTCCCTGTTTACTACAAGTGAAAAATTGCTAACCAGAGCCCCCTGCACCAACTCCTGAAGAAACCGACCAGCTGATCACTGTCCAGTGGCCAACAAGGAGTTTGTGCCAGGTGCATTCTGGGAGTTGTAGTCCACACCCCCAAGGATCATCTCAGAGCTTCTGGAACCTTTGGAACCTTGGAGTGAGCTGTGGACCACATAAGAACCTTAAAGGAACATCTGGAGGAAGATCCAGAAGTTTGGAGAACTTTGGAGAACTTTTGAAAAAAAGCTCCATAGAGGTACCGATCCGCCGCAGCAACTCTAGCCGGCTTGCCTCAACCCCGACCCGGCCTGACTTGCAGGTTCGTCACAGTGAAGAAAATCTCCAAAAAAGAGACTGAGGCCCTCATTCCAACCCTGGTGGTCGGTGTTAAAGCGGCGGTAATACCACCAACAGGCCGGCGAAAAAAAAATGGGATTATGACCGTGGCGGAAACCGCCAACATAGACAGCCACTTTAACACTCCGACCGCCACGGCAGTACAAACAAACAGCGCGGCGGTCACCGCCAACAGACAGGTGGAAGCCAGTGTACCGCGCACCCTATCAGAAGATGCCAAGCCGCCACCTTTTCTGGGGCAGAACCAACACGAACAAAAACACAGCGGAAACAGGACTTGGAAGGGAAAACACTCACCTCTCCACACCTCACGAGGAACCAGGACGCCATGTAGCCAGAACTCCAGAGACTCCCTGCAATGGTTTTCCTGCTCTTCTATCAGGAGCACCAAAGACGGCGGCGACGACCACGGTGAGTACTGCACCTACAACACAGGGGAGGGGGGAGGGAAAAGAGAGTCACACACACACGCAACACGCAAAAACCCCACCCCCACCCTCACCCACAACAACATACACACAAATACATGCTGCAACATTACATTTACACCCCCCCGCCCCCCCTGGAAGAATGCAAGGACAAAAGGAAATGAGTTGAACTATTGTAATCATGAAAAATCCAGTAGTCAAAACTCGAAATACAGTATATACAATTATGTACACCAACTACACAAGTCCGGATAGTGCACCAATTATTGTCCGTTGACCACTGGGCCCAAAATGCATGGGCGAGGCCCGCACATGATACCAGACTTCAAACAAAGAGAACACTGCAGGGGCATCAGATCGAAATGAAACAGGCACCTCAGGGGGAAGGGAATGGGGTGCACCTCAGCCGGTTGAGTGAACGACACCACTGCTGCACGTGGGGGCTCCATGCCCACTGTTTTATCCTGGGGAGTGCAAAGCCACACTCTCTCAAGTCTCTCCATTGGGTGGGTTGCCCACTGCTTGATTCTGGGGAGTGCAAAGCCACAGTCTCTCAAGTCTCTCCAGTGGGTGTTTTGCCCTCTGCTTTATCCTGGGGAGTGCAAAGCCACAGTCTCTCAAGTCTCTCCAGTGGGTGGTTTGCCCACTGCTTTATCCTGGGGAGTGCAAAGCCACAGTCTCTCAAGTCTCTCCAGTGGGTGGGTTACCCACTGCTGCATCCTGGGGAGTGCAAAGCCACAGTCTCTGAAGTGGATGCCTTTCTCTACTGGTTCTGGAGGGGGCATTGTGCCCAGAGTGCTTCATCCTGCCAAGGACTGAGGTAGTGGATGTGATACTCCACTGGTTCTGGAGGGGGCTATGTGCCCAGAGTGCTTCATCCTGCCAAGGACTGAGGTAGTGGGTGCCTTTCTCCAATGGTTCTGGAGGGGGCTTTGTGCCCAGAGTGCTTCATCCTGCCAAGGACTGAGGTAGTGGATGCCTTTCTCTACTGAAAGTGGTGCATCATGAAGCTGCCCAGGCTCGTGGAACTGACCACTAGGCTTGGATGACTGACCACTGGGGATGACAGCATGTCTGCGGTGGTGCCACTGGCACAGGATGTTGCGGGACCGCTGGCGGTGCTTGCAGCGGTGTCAGTCGCGGCGGTGCTGGCGGCGGCCTCTGTGGCAGTGGTGCTGGCGGCGGCCACTGTGGCATCGGTGCTTGCGGCGGGCTCTGTGGCATTGGTGCTGGCAGCGGCCTCTGTGGCAGCAGTGTTGGCGGTGGGCTCAGTGACGGCGGTACTGGTGGCGGGCTCAGTGACTGCGGTGCTTGTGGCGGGCTCAATGACAGTGGTGCTGGTGGTGGTGCATGTGGCGGTGCAGGTGGTGGTCTTCTCCGCTGTACAGGTTGGCGTCGACGTGGACAGAAGGTGTGACACTGGTCCCATTGTCAGTGCCACCATGCCCTCTCCTGACCTGTCCTTTATTTTCTGGCCCTTCCCCACCTTGGATGGTGGCGCAGCTGTCTTGCCACTATCCCCTTCCGTTTTCCTCAAGCCCTTCGTGGAAGGTGTTTTCGGCTTCTACCTCTGGGATGTGGGCAACATTTTACCTTTTGCAGGTGGCGGAATGGCCTTGCCCTCGCTCCGTGGCACACTGGCAGCCCTGATGGTTGGTGCACTCCAATAGCCCGCAGTTGCTGGCACCACTGTGCCTGGTGATGTGGTGGCTGAGGTGCTGGGTTGGGACCTGGAAAGCCTGGCCCTAGGGGATGGATGGGCGGGAGGTGTAGGGAAGAGGTCAATATTAGCCAGGAAAAGTTTTTTAGACACACTGGGACGAGTAGATGGAGTGGGTTTGGGAGTGGAGGAAGAGGTAGTGGTTGTAGGAGGTGTACGTTTGCTGAATTTGGGTGAAGGTGCATGGACTGGAGGCTGTTGTGAGGTGGATGGCTGTTGGGTGGGTGTGTGCCCGCGTTTGTGTATTTTGGGAGGAGGGCTCACAGACACACTGGTAGAGGAGACAGGGGATATGTGAATGGTAGTGGGGGTGGTGAGTGCACATGAGCGGTGTGTGGTGATGGGCGTGCTGGTGATGGAGGTAGTGGCTAAAGATGTAAGGCATGCAGGTGTGAGTGGAGACGAGACAGGGAGGGCGGAGGACGACATGGAGGAGAGGGACACAGTGGAGGCAGTGGATGTTGGTATGTGTGCATGGGTATGATGCTTGTGTGAGTGCCTGTGGGATGTGTGGTGCTTATGTTTGCCAGATCCACCCTTGTGTGTTGAGGTGTGTGCATGCTGGTCTGATGGTGTGCTTTGGATAGGCTGAGGTACAGGGGATTGGGTCTGGTTGGAGGAAGTTGGAGGGGGAGGCTGGACACAGGGACAATGGCTGCCATCAGTGCTGAGGCCAGAGCCTGAAATGCTCTCTGTTGGGCTGCCTAGCCAGAATGAATGCCCTCCAGGTATACATTTGTTTGTTGCAAATGCCTCTTGACACCCTGGATGGCATTCACAATGGTAGATTGCCCAACAGTGTGGGATCTCAGGAGGTCAATAGCCTCTTCACTGAGGGCAACAGGGCTGACTGGGGCAGGGTGGGAGGGCGGTGCTTGTAGGGGGAGGTGGTGGCTGTACCTGTTGATGCGGGGGGCACAGAGGGGCCCGCCACCGCAAGGGAGCTCCCATCAGAGGAGGAGGAGTCGCTGTCGCTGCTGTCACCTCCTGTCCCCTCCGTGGAGCTCCCCTCGCCCTCCGTTCCTCTGGTGGCTTCAGACTCCATTGTCTCGCCCTCCAGGGCCAAGTGGGATGCAGCTCCCTCCTGCTCCGGTGCCACTGCTCCTCCGTCTGATGATGCTATTGTACACAAGAACAGGGAGACCACAAAAAGGGGGGGGAGGGAAAGACAGAAGAAAGACATGTTCAGTCCATGCAATACCACTACCGTTGGCGGACACTACAGACACAGCAACCCTCTGCACTACGCCATGCACTTATAGTTCCTATATTAATCACATGCCCATGGGGTACAAGGCCTATGCCTGATTGCTGCTCACATGGAAGTCACAGGAACCTGACTAGGTGTAGATGGCTCTTACCACTGGTGGGGTTGAGGTGCCACATAGCCTGCCTCACAAAGTGTCCTTGCCTACAAAGCTCGCCCTGGCATAGGGTAACCCACTGCCGACCTCCCCCACACAGACACCTCGTAATGCCCGCAGAGTCAGATGGATGTGATGGTACTCACCCCCCTGTGACTGCTGTGATGCCCTCAAGCGCCCATCCAACTCCGGATACGCCACCGCCAGGATCCGGAACATCAGGGGGGTCATGGTGCGACGGGCACCCCTCCCACATTGGGAGGCCATCCTCAGCTGGGCCGCCGCCGTCTTCTTGCTCCAGCGGCGAATGTCCTCCCATCTTTTCCGGCAGTGGGTGCTCCGTCTGTGGTGGACCCCCAGGGTCCGGACATCTTTGGTGATGGCACGCCAAATATCCTTCTTCTGGTGGGCGCTGTCCTACAGGAATTGTACAGGGGAAAAGGAAAAACTTTAACCGCCCGGACCCTCACAGTCATTGGTCCACGTTCCCACCCTTGCCCTGACTCACATACACTCACCGTCTGCTCATGCAGGGCTCAGTCCCGCCCCCCCATGTATCTTCCATCCACACCACTCCAAACAGGCAGTGCCCATGCAGCATGCTCACAGTTTACTCACCTGTTTGTCTGGAGGACCGTAGAGTAGTGTGTACTGGTGGAGGACCCCATCCACTAACTTCTCCAACTCCTCCGAAGTGAAGGCAGGGGCCCTTTCCCCAGACACATGAGCCATCGTCGCTTCCAGACTGAGGTCACAGCAGCTCTTGCAGTGTAGGTCCTCTCCTGTAGAAGGTCAGGTATCAAGTGAGTGAACAGACAGAAAATGGCAGTCACATCCGCGGCAGTGCATACAGTCACCATCGGCGTACATCGTCATTGGCTCCTGGGACCCATAGGGTCCAATGTTAACCAATGCAGGAATGCACCGCGGTCTTCGACCGCCTACCGCGACGGTGTTGAACACCAGCTCAGTTACCTCATATCCCCTTGTCCCACCTTACAGTTCAGGCAGCTGCCATTTCAGGGGGCCACATGGCATTAATAATAACTGCGTCACACCTATTTAGGCCTTGCATTCACACAGTAACAGGCACGTTGCAGATTAACAAATGTGTGCTAATGACATTTTGTAATACCTCAGTGTTGGATGACTCTCTGCTCGCTGTTCTCGTCCATAGGGCACGCCCGCTGGGACAGGTGATGAGATGGCGGCAACCTCCGGTGTACAGACAGCTGGTGGACCTGTTGACAATGGAAGAGAGACACGTAATACTCACCTACAGACTTGATTGCGCACCAATCCATGAACTGTGTGCCCAGTTGGAGCCAGACCTGATGTCAGCAAACCGCCATCCCACAGGAATCCCCCTCTAGTGCAGGTCCTGTCAGTACTCCATTTCCTGGCAAGTGGGTCTTTTCAAACAACAGTGGTCATTGCATCAGGGATGTCCCAGCCAATGTTCTCAAATGTGTTGTCCAGAGTGTTGTCTGCCCTGCTGAAACACATGCGCAGCTACATCGTGTTCCCTCAGGTGGAGGATTTGCCTACAGTGAAAGGTGACTTCTATGCCCTGGGACATATCCCCAACATCATCGGTGCCATTGATGGGACACATGTGGCCTTGGTACCCCCCCCCCGCAGGAGTGAACAGGTGTACAGAAACCAGAAGAGCTACCATTCTATGAATGTGCAGATGGTGTGTTTGGCCGACCAGTACATCTCCCATCTGAATGCCAAGTTTCCTGGCTCAGTGCATAACTCTTACATTCTGAGGAATAGCAGCATCCCTTATGTTATGGGGCAACTCCAGAGGCACCGTGTGTGGCTAATAGGTGAGGACAAGGACCCTATACCCTGTGAATTGTTGTCTGAGTCTGAGGTTGTCCCGAAGGGTTAGTGTGTGTCTAACAGTTGTCCCTCAACATTTGTAGGTGACTCTGGTTACCCCAAGCTGTCATGGCTACTGACCACAGTATGAAATCCCAGGACAAGGGCAGAGGAACTCTACAATGAGACACATGGGCAAACTAGGAGGGTGATTGAACGGACCTTCGGCCTCCTGAAAGCCATATGACAGGTGGTTCTCTCTACTACTCACCCAAGAAGGTGTGCCAGATCATCGTGGCCTGCTGTATGCTGCACAACCTGGCTTTGCGATGACAGGTGCCTTTTCTGCAGAAGGATGGTCCAGAAGGAGGTCTTGTGGCAGCTGTGGAGCCTGTGGACGGTGAAGAAGAGGAGGCAGATAAGAGGATATCGACAACAGAAACAACGTTATCCAGCAATACATCCAGTGAAATACAGGTAAGAAGATGTCACTGCCTCACACATCTCATTCAATTGTTTGACCTATCATAAGTCTGTCACTTTCACCCAGTGTATGGACCCTGACTTGTCACTTTGCCTTTCCATTTAACAGATGTGGGTCCCACTGTGTGACCTCTGCTATATTACCTCAAGGTCTAGAGCTGTGTTACATCAGTATGTTGACAATACAATTGACTTTGCTATATTCCATAGTTATTGCAAATACACATTTGTGAAAGCACAGACTGACTCCAGATTGTTTTGTGATTCAAGGGTGTTTATTTCTGTGCAGATTAGTGGAGGGGGTTGTAAAATGGGCAGGGGTGATGGTGGAGGAATGTCCATGGCAGAGTCCAGTCTATTTGTTTCACAGGTGCATTGTCTAAAGGGGCATAGGAAGGGGAGCTAGGGCAGTTGATGGATGGACAGGGTGACAAAGTGGGACAGAAGGATGACATTCAGGTGGGTCACATTTCCTGGCGGGGTTCTTGGCATTGTTCTCTGTCTTGTTCCTGGATCTCAGGGACCGTTTGCGGGGTGGTTCTCTGTCTGCAGGCGGTGGGGTGCTGGTGTCGTGGTCCTGTGGCAGTGCCTCCTGTCCTCTAGCGCCGAGGGAGGTGGTGGGCTGTTCATCATCCAGGCTAGTGTCAGGGGCCCCTTCTTGTGCCACAGTGTCCCTCCTGGTGTTGACAAGGTCCTTCAGCACCCCTACAATGGTGACCAGGGTGGTGTTGATGGACTTGAGTTCCTCCCTGATCCCCAGATAGTGTTCCTCCTGCAGCCGCTGGGTCTCCTGAAACTTGGCCAGTACCGTTGCCATTGTCTCCTGGGAATGATGGTACACTCCCATGATGTTGGAGAGGGCCTCGTGGAGAGTGGGTTCCCTGGGCCTGTCCTCCCCCTGTCGCACAGCAGTACTCCCAGTTCCCCGGTTTTCCTGTGCCTCTGTCCCCTGAACCGTGTGCCCACGGCCCCCAGGTCCCTGATTTTCTTGGGGTGGTGGGTTTGCCTGGGTTCCCTGTAGTGGTGGACACACTGCTGCTTGACTAGTTCTGGGGACAGAGGGATGGGCACGCTGGGTGGGTGCTGTGCTGGTCTTTCCTAATGGGGGAGGCTCTGTGGTGGCATGTGCCAGTGTCAGGGGAACCGACTGTCCCGAGGTCCCTGATGGGCCAGGCTGGTCATCTTGATCCAGTTGGACAGAGCTGCTGTCATCACTGTGGGCCTCTTCTGTGGGGGGAGTGGGCATGTCTGGAATCTCCTGACTGGTGACGTTGGGTAGGGGTCCTGCAGGGGTGTAAGGGCATGGTTATTGCATCTGTGTGTGCCATCGTGTGCTTTTGGGGGTCACCCTGTACTCCAGTGCTTGCATTCTTGTCTAGGACCTTGTGTGATAATTGGTTTGGGGTCTGTGTGGGTATCTGTTGTGGACATGCTTTGGGGATGGGTGTCCATGCTTTGGTGTTGCATGCAGGGCTTGGTATTGGGATGGGTGGGTTGTGATAGGGGGACATTTGTGTGGTGTTGGAGTGATGGGGGTGAAGGTGAGGGTGGGGGTGTGTGACAGCATGCAGGTAGGGTGGGGGATGTAATAGTTAAGATTTGACTTACCAGAGTCCATTCCTCCTGCTACTCCTGCAAGGCCCTCAGGATGCAGTATAGCCAAGACTTGCTCCTCCAATGTTGTTAGTTGTGGGGGAGGAGGTGGGGGTCCGCAGCCAGTCCTCTGTACTGCAATCTGGTGTCTGGAGACCACGGAACGCACCTTCCCCCGTAGGTTGTTCCACCTCTTCCTGATGTCATCCCTAGTTCTTGGATGCTGTCCCACTGCGTTGACCCTCTCGACGATTCTGCGCCATAGCTCCATCTTCCTAGCAATGGATGTGTGCTGCACCTGTGATCCGAATAGCTGTGGCTCTACCCGGACGATTTCTTCCACCATGACCCTGAGCTCCTCCTCAGAGAACCTGGGGTGTCGTTGAGGTGCCATGATGTGGTGTGGGTGATGTGTGAGGTGGTGTCGGTTGTGATGTGTGAGGGGATGTGTTTGTGTGTGTTGTCTGAGGTGCGTGGATGTTGTGTGAGTGATGGTGTTGTGTGTCTGTGGATGCTAGTGTTGTTTCTGGTGGTGCCTCTCTCTGGCCTTCTTTCTCAATTTTGGTTTTAAGGGTTTGTGGGTGATGTGGGTGTGTTTTATATTGTATTGGGTGTGTGGGAGTGGTGTGTGTATGTGTATCAGGTGTGTGTATTTCGAATTGTCCACTGTGGTTGTGTTTTGTATATGTGTGTGTATTTTGAGTGTGGCGGTGTGTACCACCAATGGAATACCATGGGTTGAAAGACCGCCGCGTGGATTAGTGGGTCGTGATAGTGTGGGCGGATTCCTGCTGGCGTGACAGTGGAGGTTTTGTTATCGCCATTTTATCACTGACCTTTGGTGTGGCGGACTTGTGTGGGTGTCTGGATTTTGGCAGATTCCGAGCTCTGGGTCGTAATAGCTGTAGCGGAATTCCGCCACCGCAGCGGTGTGTTGGCGGTCTTCTGCACGGCGGTAAGCGGGATTTAACGCCAATGTTGTAATGAGGGCCTAAATCCGAACGTAGGAAGTTTACCGGGACCTCCCAGCCAGCGTATCCGAGGAGGGCTCCAAGGACATCAGATCAAGATCTAGGTTTGTCCCGGTCGATGGATTTTCACCTCGCAAAAAACGACCAAGTCTGAAGGTAAAAATCTCCACTGAGGGCTCCCACGATGCGCATCCGAAGAAGAGTTCCAGGAGGTCGGATTGGACTGGCAGGTTCGTCCCTCTGAAGAAAAACGACGAAGTGCTAAGGTAAACTTTTGACCGAGGCCTCCCGTGGCCTGTAGCCGAGCCAGGCTCCTTCGCGGTCGGCCTTAAACTTTGACTTTGCCCCGGTCGAGGTGCGACCAGATGACCAGATTGGCGCTTTTTGTTTCTATGTGCTAGAAAACCATAATTCTTTAAAAATTAATATCTCCGGTTCCCCTTATCCGATTTTATTCACTTTTGTGTCATTTTAAAGATAAAAATATAATCTATTTTTATAAATTGGTTTTGGATTTTTAAACTGTTTCCTGTGTTTTATTTAATTACTGTTTTGTGATATTTGAATGCTTTACACTCGGTCTCCTAAGTTAAGCCTTGTCGCTCGTTGCCAAGCTACCAAGGGTTGAGCTGGGTTTAATTTACTGAGACCTAACTGGACCTAAGTGGAGGTTGGTGGCCTATTGCTAAGTATAGGTACTTACCTGCCCTTACCAATAACCCATTTTCCAACATGCGCTAACAGTGTTCTAACTGTTTTCTAAATTATCTCAGACTCTTTTTCTTTTTAAATTCACATCTTGACTTGTGTATGTTGGATATTTGTCATTTTGGTCTCGTTTTGTTTAGATAAATATTATCAATTTGTCTAAACCTGTGTTATGTCATTTTGTAGTGTTTTCACTGAGTTACTGGATGTGTTGGTACAAATACTTTACACATTGCTTATGAATTTAAGCCTGCCTGGTGGTGCCAAGCTACCATGGGGGTGAGCGGGGGATAGCTGAGGGTGATTCTCCTTCAGAGTGAAGGTCCTTTCTTGGACAGGGGGTAACCTGACTGCCAACCAAAGACCCCATTTCTAAAATCTATGATTTTTTACTGAACATACTTCTTTCAAGAAACAATTTCAGCACTGGATGCTTGCCTAGAATGTCTGTTGCCAATGATTCCCTGAATCATTGTTTTGGCAATGTTTTGTTGCTTCTTTAAGTGATCATTTGGTTTCTGATGCTGAATTAATATCTGAAGATGAATATATAATAAGTAGGGGTCCCGTTTTCAATTAACACAGATTTTCACAGATAAAACATCACCAAATTAACTATTTGCTTTTCAGAACAAACCCGAAAACACCAGACATTGCTGCGCTTTTTCTGCCTTGGTGCTCTCTGGTATCAAAGAAGTAGACGTTCTACATTTAAGCACATCTGTGCTGGTTGCTTCTACTGCAACCCTTTTAGGCCACAGAAAGCCAATTAATATGCTCTTTGTGACCATACACAAGGTCCTTTAAATCCCTGGACCTACTTCCATGCCCATTTTTGGAGCATGACCCATATCATATCTATTCAGCTTACTGCTCGCAACACATTGTTATGTAGTGGCCAGCAGGTTCACATCTGAATTATGAGCTGAGTGTTGGTCCAGAAAAGGGACTAGCATGATGTCATCCTCCTTCACTTTCTGAATGCTCACGTATCAAGACTGTGACAACAAATATCAAAATATCACTGTATATAAAACACCTCTGGAATGAATGTCCTCTCATATTGCACTGTGCATAACACTCCTGTTCGTAGATTTACAAGGCAATGGTCTGAAAAGCCTTCCTATAGAAGCTTCACATCACATCACATTGAACTAAAAGGACCATGTCATGAATATCATCTGTAGCCAAGTACAAGCTTAAAAGAGGCCTATGCACCAATTTTACTGAAACTGAGCAACCTACAGTGCATATATTAACTCTGAAAATGTATGAGTTAGTGTATAAATTGCAGACAGTACAGTGTAGAAACATGAAGAGACAGCCACTGCTCTGTGTTTCCAAATATGTGCTGTTGAAAGCACAATTTGAGCAAAAATAAGTGCATGAACCCATTCTTAGCTTGCATACCGAAGTAGAAGCTACTCTAGATACATCCACAGGATCATTTTCATTCCTGTTACCAAATTGAAAGCTTGGAATATATGGTGCTTGTGAGAAAGCACCTCTTTTTTTCATGGTCACTGCCATCTTTGTGGACTGCTGCTGCTACGTTTTGAACTTTGAGCACTGGGGTACTATTATCCATTCCCCAGCATCTAGGTTCTGAGCCCTGAAATATGGTACAATGGCTAATTCCCAAATTATATATTTAACTTTCCAATAATGGCATAGCATGTAGTGAAAATACATTGATGACAAAAGAAAGTCAAATGTCACCTCTTAACTGCATCACCTATTTCAAGAAGAAAACATGAAAAGAAGTAAACCTGACTTGAGGCCTACATGTGTAGACTGACTCCTGAAGGTTTCAAATCTGTAGGCAGGACTGTTAAAATAAACCTTCCTAGAGGAGGAAAACCCTACTTTTATGTATTACGCAGGTCACCCCTTAGTAGCCTTTGAAGCCCACAAGGGGAACATGTAAGAATTTAGGGCCAGATGTAGGAACGAAAATTTAGCGACTCCATGCGAATCGCTATTTCTGACTCGCAAAATGATATTCTAGTAAAAATCGCTATTCCAAATAGCGAGTCCCACCGCATTTTGTCACCTCGCTTTTAGCAAGGTCGGAATTTGCGACCTCGCAAAAAGCAAGGTCACAAATTGCACGAAGGGTGTGGTTCGGTGTCGCAAATTGCGACTGACTCACAAATTGCATGCAGGTGGAATTAAACTTTTGAAATACCCACTTCCTGGTTCTGAGTGATGACTTCAGAATCAGGAAGTAACCACATGGAACAGGGAGGAGGGCGGAGCCCACCCAGCCCAAACTGCAGAGCCACACCCAGGTGAGAGGAGCTGCAGCAACAATGGCTACACAGGAGAAGGAGACACCCAGTGGAGGCAGAAAACGCAAAATCAAGTTTTCTGATAAGGAGTTGGAGGTGCTGACCGAGGAGTGCTGCCTGCACCATGAAGAATTATTTGGCAAGGCAGCAATGAGTGTCCCTGACACCCAAAAAAAGAAGATCTGGCAGAACATCCAGAACAAGATCAATGCCATTGGTGTAAGCCACCGCACCCTGGATGAAATACGCAAAAGGTGGTATGACCTTCGCTCCAGGACCAAGGAGAGAGTGGCGGAGCGCATGAGGGAGATGCATGGCTCTGGAGGAGGGCCATCTACTGTTCCATCCCCTACAGCAATCGGAAGCATGGTGGAGACAACTCTGAAGCCAGAGGCTGTACTGGGCATTGGAGACGTAGACAGTTCTGCACCAGGAACATCAAAAAGTAAGTACCAAAATATCTGCATTCACACCTGCATATGCACTATGCACACAATCCCAGTACACATCAGCAGGCACCTCCAGAGTAGCTCCATTCACAGTTTTGCAACCTATAGAATAGTGCATTATGGGCAATGTAGTACAGTAGTCAAAATATAGGCAAATGTTTATTTTGAGGCATCAAACATATGTGCGAGACTGACAGTGTATCCCCTATGTCCCACGGTCTCCACAAGGTCCCCCCATCAGCACCAATGTGCAGGGAGAGGAACATGGCACAGACACACAGGAGGAGGCTGCTACAGACACCGCAGGGGAATGCAGGACAACACCACCTGTGGAATTGGCACAGGAGACCACGGACGATCCAGCGCTGGGTATGGAGGCAGCCATTGGAACACCAGGGCCAATGCCTATGGATCAATAGGTGCAGTGCGTAGACGCCTCCGCACAATGCAGTCTGTGCACAGTGAGGATGTGTTCGATGTAGATTTTGTGGGAATTGAGGCATCCTTATTGCAGTGTCAGCACCTGCAAAATAGACAGATGAGGTTAATGAACCGTAACCTCTCAAGACTGCAGACCACTATCACACATGGGCTGGCAAATGTGGACAACCAGTTCACAACAATGAACACTCATTTGGGTAACCTGACTACCTCCATAGACAATTTGGTCAGGGAACTAGTGGCTGACAGGGCACAGTCACGGCGCAGGGAGCGCAACACTGCTGCCCGTTTAAACAGGCCAGGTGCGTTCATAGGGTGCCTGGCAAGCAATACAACCTGCCTGTCAAGGCGGACTGTCAGCCTGCAAGTGGAACTGGGGCATTTTGCAGGAGATGTGGAACATGGACTTGGCCGCATCAGCCATGTGGTGGATTTGCTGGAGACGAGACAGGCTGCAAGGGGCATTGGGGATACCCCGCAAGACAGTGAGGAGGGCTCCACTGTGAGTAGTGTGCCTACCACTGATGCACGTGTGTTGCGGAGTAGCAGTGCACGGCAGGGCTCAGGGGACCAAGATGGAGTGAGCCATGGTGGCCGCAGTCGTAGGAGGCTGTGAGCTACTGACACGTACTGTTACCGAGGCACATGGACATAATGTGTCCTATTTGACAGTTTTTTTTCCATACTGTACATAGTTCACAATGATTTCAACATTATGGTCCTGCAATAAAAGGGTTAGTTTGTTTGACTACACAACTGGGCTATGTGTGTCTTACATTAGTGAGTGTTGTCACGATTGCCACATACCTGCCAAAGTAGTGGGTTGCAATGTGGTTCCGTCTCTGTCTGCCCTCCATTGCGATGCTTCTATCCCCAAGCTGTCGGTGTGGTAGCTCTTGCTCCTCATCCTCCGTATCTGTGTCTTCAGGGGTGAGACATAGCCCACGTCTGGTGGCAATGTTGTGTAGGATGGCACAGGTGGCAACTATCTTACATGCTGTTTCTGGGGCATACTGAAGTGCTCCTCCACTTTTGACTTCAACAAGCCAAACGTCCTCTCGACTACAGTTCTGGTCCGCCGATGTGCAATGTTATATCGCCTCTCATTCTGATTGCCAGGTGTTAGGTATGGGGTGAGTATCCATGGTCTCAGGGCATATGCACTGTCACCTGTTTGACAAAAGAGGCCAATTTATCAGGGCATCACAGGGTTACACAGTGACTTGTATGTAAGGCTTCAGAGTGTACTCGCCAATACCAAATAAATATCCTTCTGCAAACTCCCCACGTTCTAGGCGTTGGTGTATCCCACTGTGCCTGAATATGTATGCATCATGTATACTCCTTGGATATTTAGCCACAATGTCAGTAATGACATTATGGGCGTCACATACCACCTGGATGTTTAGTGAGTGGGTACATTTCCTATTGCGGAACACATATTCCAGATTTGCTGGTGGGCAAATTGGTATATGTGTTCCGTCCACACACCCTATTACAGGGGGGAAGTTGGCAATTCTGTAGAAATCCAACTTGGTGCTGTTCAGTTCTGCCTCATTTCTGGGAAGGTATATATATCTAGACATGTGTGCAAGTATGGCATCTAGGAAACATCTGAAGAATCGTGAGAGTGCACTTTGGGATACCCCACCTGCCCAGCAATTACCCTCTGTCGTTCAAGCCTAGGTTTCAGCAGTTGAATTACCTCTAAGATAACTGCGCTGCTCAGTCTGTATTTATCATAAATCTCCTCCTCAATTAGTTGAAATAGTGTCTGCCTGGTTAGATATATTCTCTCCTGTCTCTGCCTCCTCCTCCTCTGCTGGGCAGCCTGGACTCTCCTCCTCCATGCAATCACGTATAGTGCAGCCATTTTGAGTAGCCCAGATGCCTTCTGGGTCTCCTTTTATACTTTGGTTCTGGTTACCATCTGCTCTGAATCAGTGGTAATCTGGGTGTGCAAAACGGGCTTTTTGCGACTAGTCGCAATTTGCAACTTCCTAATTGCGGGTCGCAAAATGAGGTTGCAATTTTTGCGAGTTGGTAATGGGTCGCATCGCTATTTGGTACTCCGAAATGGGACTTGAACATGGGATTTTGCGGGGTCGCAAATAGCGCTGCAAGCCGTTTGTGACTCACAAACATTTGCTACATCTGGCCCTTAATGTTTGTATGTTCCTACAAGACTCTAAAAGCTATTTTCACTGTTAGGACTAAAGATGGTTCTATGAAGAAAATCTGAAGTACAATTAATGTGTTAATCCCATATATGTGGGTTGGAATATTCTACAGAGATTGTTCAACCACTGTTTTTATATGAATTATAACTTCAATTCAATAGTGAAGTTTGCTTTTGATAAATATATAGAAAAAGTAACTTTTAAAGTTACACTTTCTGTGTCTGAAGCGCCTGTAGGTTAATTAGCATTGGTCTGAACTGGCCTGTCAGCGCCGCTTTGATGAGCTATGAAATACTGCTCTCACAGCAGAGAAAATGACATGGGCCTGACAGGATGGCCTGGGGAGCAATGTGGTCTGACCTAACCCAAGCGTGTCCATTTAGGAATGTTCTGTAACTTTAGTAACTTAAAAGGTATCAGGCCTGTACATTTATTGTTTAATGATAGGGGAAGCCTGGATAAGAGGGGTATTTTGCTCCCTAAACACACTTTAGCCTCTTGGCTTTAGTCTCAGTGAAGGAGGGAAATAGCCCCAGAACCAGTTTGGAGTGGTTGAGTGGAAGGGAACTTCCCATTACCTTAAACACACACCTGGGTGTGCTACGAGCTTGAATTTAGGGCACAAAGATTTTGTCATCCTAAATTTACCTGAGAATGGTGTACTGTGGGATAGTTTGGAGTGAGGCAAACAGTATATACTGCAAAGTGGGAAGGTGTGTTCTTGGGAGCGTTTTGCTCCTGGTCAAGGAGTGTACATAGGTCATCCCCACACCCTGGTTAGTGAACAGAACAAAAGTAACACTTCGCCCATGGCTCATGTGAAAACTTTCTGTACTTGCAGATGAACAGAAATAGACCTTCTGTGTAAGACAAGAACTGGAAATGCTCCCACTTGTACTCAGGACTAAGAAGTGGATTTCAAGGGACAGTTGGCTGGGAATCTGTGTGGCTACATAGACATAAACTGCAAGAGGTATTTTTTCTTGAGTGATCAGTTGGCAAGTTACTGCTGGACTGGACTAGACCTTGTTGGTGGCCTCGACTGGAGTGTGTCCTGGTCATCAAGTGCTATTCCTGAGGTCCTGGAAGCCTCAGACTTGGCTAGCAGGAACTGCTCCATAAAGTCTGAAAAGTTGGGATTTACAAATTTTTGGAATTCGCATACCTCCAGAGCTTCAGCAGGACTTCACAGTAACTGTATCTAATTTTGGAAGGACCTCTTGGATACAGCTTTAGGTTTGCCATGACGGAAGATGTAAAGCTCCAAAAAAGAGACCAAGGGCCAGATGTACGATGCTTTTTGCATGGCGCAAACAGCGAAATTCGCTGTTTGCGACATGCAAAAAGCCCATTGCGATGCTCATTCCCATTTTTCGAGTCGGTAACCTGGTTACTGACTCGCAAAATGGGAATGCGACTTGCAAATAGGAAGGGGTGTTCCCCTTCCTATTTGTGATTCGCATCGCGATGTAGAATTGCTTTGTGAGCGCGAACGCGTTCGCAAAGCAATTCGCAGTTAGCACCCATTTTAAATGGGTGTTAACCATTCGCAAAAGGGAAGGGGTCCCTGTGGGACCCCTTCCCCTTTGTGAATGGCCCTGAAAACATTTTTTCAGAGCAGGCAGTGGTCCTCTGGACCACTGCCTGCTCTAAAAAATGAAACACAAACGTTTCATTTTTTCGTTTGTTTTGCAACTCGTTTTCCTTTAAGGAAAATGGGCTGCAATACAAAAAATAAAACTGCTTTATTAAAAAGCAGGCCACCATCCCTGTGAGTGCTGCGAATCAGGAGGGGGTCGCAAATTGCGACCCACCTCACTAACATTAATGAGGTGGTCTTTGTGACCCCCTTCCGATTCGCAGAGACACCATCCAGCATCCGGGTTTGCGACTCTCAAATTGCGAGTCGCTCAGACTCGCAAATTGAGAGTCGCAAATTTGGATTTTGCTACATCTGGCCCCAAGTCTGACAGCAGAAATCTTGACTGGGCAAAGGTGTGAACAGCATCTGCCAGACGAGAGGACTTTGGCAAATATAAAAATTAAATTTTCTTGCTCATCGGTTTTTCAGCCAAAACCAACAGCTTCCGCTAAACTCTGTTCAGCAGCTATGCGGAATCAGGAAGAATTCCTTGGATACAGCCTTCAGCTTTGTCCTGCTGGAGGATTTATTCTTCCATGAAAAAGGCCACGGAGCCTCATGTACAAATGGTTTTTGCCGTCACAAACGTTGTAATTCGGTAAATCAGAGGGTTTGTAAATGCTAAAGCCTTTTTTTAAGTGTACTAAACCCACGTAACGATTCGTAAAAAAAAATCCGAATTGCTAAATAGGTTTAGGAATCATTAAGAAATCACGATTTGAAAGAGGTGTTTTATAGACATTCCTTCCAAATACCAATTCCTTATGGTATGTATTAATGTTTTCCAAATGAAATGCGGCCCTAAACCATTAATATTTTACCACTATCTCAAAAGAGGTGGTAACTCATTCGCAAACGGGAATGGGTTCCCAAGGGACCACTTTGTGAATGATGAAAAAACATTTTTTAAGGGTAGGCAGTGGTCCTATGGTCTACTGCCTAAGCTTTAATAAACTTTTTAAACATATCAATTTCCTTTTTTTAAATGCTTTATTTAAAAGCTGCTACAGACATGATGGTGTGCTGATCCCAGCAGGCTATTATGCGAGTGACTGCAGCCAATCATAGAGGATCTAAATTTGCGACCTATTTTATTATTATTTATGAGGTAGGTTGAACTGTCATCTGTTACGATTCTGTATTTTGAGAACCAACCTATTAGTACGTAAATTGGTTTGCACAATTAGAATGAATCCGTAACAGTTGGTGTGCCAATTGCCACCCCTTTTATCTAAAGCATTCATCATTCATGAGTCTCCTAGTCAGATGGTGAAACCTTTGACTGGGACCACCTGCTTGGTGTATCTGACCTCCGCTGATGGGCTGAAATTGCACCATTGTCCCCATGAATCATGAACTGTGGTTTCTGATTGTGATTTAGTTTTCCATGGCTCTTTTTGCCTTAAACTTTAAAAACTCATATCTCTGATAACCCTTATTGTATTATAGTCACCTATAATTAGATTTCTCTTCATTTTTAAACTTTGGTTGTGGGATTTTATTGAGTTGTGTTTTGACCTTTTTACTGGTTTATCATTACTAAATACTTTTCACATTTCCCAAATTAAGCATGTATGCTCTGTGCCATAGCTGCCAGGCACTAAGCTCATGTTTAAATTATTGAAACTGTGCTTGGCCTTACAGGACTTCAGGACTTTATACATGGGTGGGACTTACATCCTTCCCAACTAATAACCAATTTTCTTACAGTGCTAAGTAAAGAACTAAAGCTTAACAAAATCACCAGCACAAGCTACAGTGATGTATTTAATTAAATCATGTTGCGCTGTGCTCTTTCTTTTCCAGAAAATACAGAATATTAGTGAACGCTGCATAGAACACAAAAGTAAAGTGCCTTTGGCAATTCTCATTCATGCCTACAAGGGGCACAGTCCCCACACTGCCTTAAAATAAACAAAGGCTTACATGCTTGGTAAAAATCAATTGTTAGCGGTCCTGGTACCAGCTTTCAAATAAACATCAAACCCCATAGTATTGGCTCAACAATGTAAACTTCATTCGTGGTTGAAGTGCACAGGAAACAGCCCAGGCATCCTCCAGGTCATGATGTGCCTTTAATACATCAGCTGCACAGCTGCAGAGTTTGCTGTCACCAAAGACCATACAGCTAGCAGTTTGCATATGAATTCCTTAGCAACAGACTCCCCTTTGTCCATGTAGAGCAGGATTATGCTCCATTCAGATAGGACTACCACGTTTATTAACACAGTCCTTTCTTTTTATCTTGAGACAAAGATAAGCGCAGTGTGTAACTGGTTAGCAATAATAGAGCACTGAGGGCCCGATTTATGAAAAGTTAGTGCTGCCTTTACGTCATTTGTTTGATGCGAAAGCGGTGCAAACTTACAAAATATGTCCCATAGTTATACTTTTTTAGCGCCGCATTTGCGTAATTTTTTTACGCAAAAGTGGCGCAAACCTGCAAAATACAATTGTATTTTGCAGGTTTGCGCCATTTATGCATCAAAAAGCAGCGCAAATGCAGAGCTAAAAAAGTATAAATATGGGTCTATATGGGACGTTTTTGCGTCACAAAATTACGTAATAGCGGCGCTAACTTTTCAAAAATCAGGCCCGAGTACCTCCACAATATATATCTTGTGTCCCGAGTAGAAAATCGATCTTTGGCATTGGTCTGAATAATAGAGCAGCAGGACGGTGTAGTAAACGCTCACCGTTTACCATTTATATGCTGCAATCAAATCTTAATGGGTGTAAACATATCCATATCCATGTGCATCCTAGACATAGGGTGGGGCTTCACTGCTTGAAAGAGGAGTTTAAGTGCTGGCAAATGAAACAGGTAGGGAGGTGCAGGAGAAAATGAAAAGTTGCTTGGAGGAGCAAGTACAAGGAAAAGGTACGGAGAAGAGAATTAGGATTAGAAAAAAAGAAAGAAGACTTAATAAGAATGAATGGGAAAAAGAGGAAAGATCAATTTATTTATAAGCACTGGAAAACTCCTTCCCCATGAATGGTTATGAAGATGAAAGAGTAAACAATAAAACAATTGATTTTTGCAATTTTTTAAAACAATTGGAAAACAATGAAAACTCCCACCAGAATTCACAACAAATAGAAACTGAAAACAGGAAAGCGTAATAATGATTATGCAGCCTAAGTTGTTCTAAACAAGGGTACGGAATTAATTCAAAGAGAATGTCCACAAGAAATAAATATCACCTCTTCCCTTCAAGTGCTCTCGAAAGTCAGGAATGAGTTAATAATGGAAGGTGATATTATCTTAAGAGGTGGTAAATCTTTGCCAGCAAGGTTTGTTAGAAAATAATGGTAGAGGTGTTCCATTGAGATCACTTAGGAGAAAAGACCATGAAGCAATTAGTCAGATCAGAATATTGGTAGCCATATGTCAATCCGCATCTGGGCAGACCAAGGGGCAAGCAGGTGCTACTGAGAGAAAGTTGTGAGGGCTGTGGTCGTTTGCCTATGCTGCTCCGATGTCTATCTTACTATGGCCCTGCAAAACTGGCCAAGTACAACCCCTTTTGCAGTTGACTCTCAGTGGTAGCAATGGCAAGCAGTCACATGTTTTTCAAAGAGGTAGTGGGTGCTGCACAAGCTCAGACTTCAGCAATCACCCAGCAGTCCAATAATTGAGTCCCAACCCATTGCTTTATGTTGGTAAAAGAAAAGTACTTTAAACAGAGGTAGACCTAACACATTGGCAGTTGGGGAGTACGCCTTGCATTCTGTAACCCCCTGCCACCTGTGCGGGATGCCCCCCTTTGATAATTCTAGGCACGTCTCGCCATGGGGCTTAGAGTTTCTCTCAGTCATATAGAAGGGTTTATCTGCAGATTACCTTTTTATTCAGTATGCAGCACTCAGTTTATGAAATCGTTCCCCTTTCAGTACAGTCTCATCACAGTGCAGGAACCAGAGTCTTTTCCCAGGTGGCCAGCAGGGAAATAGAGGACACGTCTCTCTTCACTCCCCCTTCTTGGAGAAAATCCTGCAGCTGCGATACAGAAGAAGACTGCAACAGAAGAGGGGGATGCTATCAGACATTCTTGCACACTGACACTGACTCTGAATGAGCGGCAGACTCCACTATTGGGTGGACTTGATTTAGGATCTGAGGTGTAGCAGATAGTCTGACAAGGTCCAGATATCCCAGTGGCATCACAGCAGCTGCACTAGGATCGTTGGTTGCAGTGGCAGGGTTCACCCCAGGTACAGTTCCTGGTCACAGCAACACAATATGCCTTGGCACAGTATGCCAGCAGCATGGTCTGCTTCAGGCACAGTTTTTTTGGAGGGGACGTAATTCACCTCTGGCACAATTCTTTGGAGCAATGGTGAAATCCACCTAAGGTGTGGTTCATGTCCACAGCAACAATGAGCATGGGGTGAAATTCCTGCCCAGAGCCACTAGCACAATGTGGCAGGGCACACAGATTGTTGTCCACAGTCTTCCTTCTGCTGGCAGACCTATGCACCACAGAAATCAAGCTGCTTTTGGTGCTTCCAGGAAAGCCACCACTCTTGCATGGTTGGTAGGCTCCTTTCCTCTTTCAGCAGGCAAAATGACTCCTAGATTCCTCTGGTCAGCAGATCAGCTTCTTCCAAAAAGGCAAGACTTCAGATTAATTCCTGATAACTTTGGGAAGCTGGCCATCAGGTAGACACCAGCTTTGGTTTCCAAGCAGAACTATGACTACTCTGAGGAACAATCTTACTAGGTGAAAGATAATTTGGAACTGGAAAAACAAGTGGAGCAGTGGCTCCCACTTTTAAACAGTCAAAGCAGAAGGGAGATGTGGGTTCCCTGCCTGTACTTTCAGAACCGGTTAGGGATGGTTCTTCTTTTAAGTGTGCTTTCCAGGCTGCTGTGAGACAAAAGGTTGCCTTGTTTAAGGAGTCAGTTTCATCTTGACGACGGGGACTACAGTATCAAATTGTACTGCTATGGAAAAACTAAACAGATGCCTCTCTCAGCAAAAGCCCTAAAGTGAATTTCTAAAGGACCTTTTCCTTCTCTATCCCTACTTTACTATGTAGGTCTCCTCCCTTCAGCTTCAGAAATGTCAGAAACACTCTTCCACTCTGACAAAACAACCTCACCTTATCTTGTGTACCCGAACTGACCAGGGGCTTTGGAAATGGATCCCACAGGCCTCCATTACTTTGTCTTACTCCTATACCACACAGGCTGCATTCACTACCACGCTCAGTATACAATTTGGGTGCTAGAATGGGGTTAGCACATAGAAGCAGAATATTAAACAAGTGGGGCTAGGAGGCATCTAGTCCAGTGATACAGTGAAATGCCTGGACACAACTATGGATTCACAAAACGAGGTAAACAGCCACCATCCCTCTACATGCTAAACCCATGACAGGGACTGCAGTCCACTGTCAGTAAAATGAAGCCACGCTTGGTGTACTCCTCCAGGTTGCAGGACAGGTCCAGGACCTCACTCATGTCAATGTCAAAGAGCAGGCCTTGTCCTTTGGACGCACACTTGATGTGTGAGGCTAGGGATAAAACAAAAAACAGTGGTACAAGATACTCAGAGTCAGGCACTCAGGGCAAGGAACACACCTGTATACCATGCAGTGGACATTTCCGTCGTAACACCATAGGTAGATGATATAGTTAGTATTTATATTAAGAATTATTGGGATAGGGATAGATAGGACAAAAGTTTAAAAGGTTTCAAATGTTCCTTGCTTCCTGTTCCATTTATTCAAAGACTTAGGTAACAATTGTATGGATTATGGGGGTCTATTTCAATGTCTTAAGCATGACCTGAAATACTTGAAGAACTCTGAAGGAATGTTTCTTTAGAGAGGAGTTTCCTAAAGCCATAGTTATTGATAATGTAGTTCAATTTGCTTCCATCAAAATGAGAGATTTTCTAGAGTACTTAAGAATTTGTAACAAAAGCACACCTCTCTATTACAGAGCTGCAATGACATGAAAAGAGTCAATAGAAAAGACAGTTCTAGGTTTTCTGCTCTGCATAGAATAGTTACCAAGGTAATGATCTCTCTAACATTAGATAATGGAAATTAGTGGAGTCTTAACAAAGTGGCCAAACTCAACGAAACCATTACTGCTGAAGCTAAGGTGAATTCTGATGTTTTGGTTGATTTAGGTTTATTTCTTTCTGGAGGTAGTTCTTATCCAGAAGTCACTGTGAAAATAAAAATGAGAAAAAATCTCTGGAAGAATCTGTGTTGACAGTGGATTTATCAGATAAGAGAGCCATTCAAGACAATAGGGAGAAAACCTAGTTTGGAGAAGTTATGCCTGAATTGGTGGCATTCAAATAATTTCTAGGATTCATCCAAGATACTTAAAGTACTGTGTATACGTCTATGAAAATTAGTTTTCTGTTTTTCCACCATGGTGTTTTAGACACTACTTTTGCTTAGTCACTGCTTTTGGTTAGTTGAATATATTTTAGTTGTCCTTATTTATGTTTTTTCAGTCCTTCTTTCTTTGTACTGTTGTTTCTATTAGACTTTCCCATGTGTTGTGTTTGTTCGCAAAGGTTAAGGCGTGTGTTCTAAAGTTATCCCAAAGTGCCTTGCACGTGTTGTCTGTGGTATGCGTGTGTTTCATGTTTGTCCTCGTATGTGGCTGTCATATTGGGATGTAAAATATTGTTATTTGAAGGAGAGATGGTGTGTTCATTGTACAGGGAACTAGATAATATATGTTGATGGTGCACTCCTTCATAAATCACATTTTTTGATAATAACACCTGCATGCCATCATCATAATACTTATAATCACTTACACGATTTTGGTTGGATCTACTGGCTCGCTTTACCAATATTTACGTTTTTAAACTCTGCACGCAGGCACTTTAGGAGCACAATCACTATATACATACTGTCACTACGGCAGTCTGTTGAAATATTGCATACTCCACTGTATCCTGAGAAGGGCAATGGCACGAAATGAATCATGATTGTATACATTTTTCTACACATATTGGATTGCATTCTCGATTAAATGAAAAGTAACTTTTGATTTATGTGGATTAAACTGCTATGGGAATCACATTAGGCTACTGGTGATGTACGAGATTTTGTTGAATTTCAATTAAACTCAAGCTAAAGGGATAATATGTCTCCAAAGAGACATCAAAGTAGTGCAACAAGGGGACACCGCTCCACACAGCGGTGCAACTTTCAATGTACAGTGAACAAATAGCAGATTGCCTGCGGGGCTCGCAATAATAAATCTTGCTTTTGTACCTTGAGTCTGGGATCTGCTAGCCCAGGTGTATTAATAAAAATTGTTAATGAGTGTTTATGAATTCTGAATAATAAGTTTATGTAGAAAATAAAGTAACGTAGAAAAATAATGCATTTGAAAATGTGATTACGATGAGTGTCCGTCAATGTTCACAAAGTGTACTTACTAGAGAATTAATATTGTGAAATGTTGAATATATGTTTTACTAATGTAGTAGTGTGTCATATTAAGGGTTATGCAGTAAGCTTTAGCTTTATTAATTGAAGGCCTTAACTTAGCGAATGTCTTGGCCTAGTTTGCCAGGCCTCATGTTAAAGCTGTATTTCTTAACATTTAATAAAATGGCTGTCCTAGAGAGTTAAACTGTGATTTTCCAGTTTGCATTCTGTGCTTATAGCTGAGGCTTGCTTCTCCTGAGAACCGACTGCTAGAAGATGCTGTTTCTACTAATGTAACATTTCGTGTGTAATGCATGTGAGACTGACTTTCTCAGGAGAAGAACAATGGAGATACTGACTGGAGTGGAAGCTGCGACAATAGTGTTACCTGACAAGCCGGATGATGAGGACATTACAAGACAAACCAATCAGCAACATGTGAACGGAGTAATAGTACAATTCGTAGATTTGGAGTTTTAGTTTTATTGGACAAAGTGTGAACATGCGATTAACTGACCAAAAGGGGTTTGGGAAGTAGTTTTAGTTGTTTTTATATAACAACACTGCACTGAGAGACGACAGATTCTTTGCCCATTTTCTTGCTGGCCGAAAGGTCAATATTTCTTGTGTGTCTTGATAAGAGGCGTGCTTAACTTTAATGCTTAAAGACTTTGCATTTTCTGAACTTTGATGCTAAATCCTGATGCCTTGCTGATCGACTGATGTCCTGAGGACGAAGACTGACTCTGCTTGCTGATCCACACTGAGGATAGGTATTAGAAATGAGACTGTTAATTATTACACATATTTGCTTTTTCTTTCTAGATACCAACTGCATTGTTTTTATAGAGCCATAGTTAGATGTATTTCCAAATTTGTGTTACTAAATTGTTTTGCATGAAGCTCAACATGCTGATGCTAATCTGATGTTAGATAACGATCCTCACTAATGAAATTGTGCTAACAGGGAACAATGCTCGAGGAATTTCTCTGCTATATTTAATGTATGTGATTACTTTGACCCAGTTGAGTTTGTTATTGATTTGCACCATAACCTTAGAATGTGTTATAGTTCCAGCTTTTATTAGATTACATTTCTTCCGCCGCTTTGGACAGCCAGTATTGTTTCTGTATGTGTTACATTTGATTTTGAGATTAATCTACATGGCCTTACCATTGTTAATTTAGGGAAATAAATATTCTAACTTTTACTAAAAGGTGTGGTTATTCATGACTGAAAGGTCATGGTGTGTAATAATTACTGACTACATTGATTATTGCTGTTATTGATTGCTAATGATTATTGATTATTGTGTATTGGTTATTGATTATGTACTGGAGCTATGGTAAGGACATCTTAATTACGAGTCAAAAGGTTAATCGACATATTCGAGTCCCCTTGTAGGTTTACTTCTTAAGGTCAGACGTGCTCACAGAGATGGTAGGGGAGGATGGTTAGTCTCCTTAAGAGCTTATCATAGACGACCGGTACAGAGTGACAGGTGTTAACAGAGACGGTAAGAGACTGATGGTTCATCTCCTTAAGAGCTTAACTTAGACATCCGGGATAGAATAATATGTGAACAGAGAAGATAAGGGAGGTGATGGTTTATCTCTTTAAGAGCTTATAACAGAGATAGTAGCAGGATTGAAGGTCCCAGAGATGGTAGCAGCTTGATGAGTTGGTCCTTTGAGAGTTCATTATTATTGAGATTTGGATTTTATTTTTCAGTGATGCTAATTGGAGAGAAAAAAATGTTCCCTTAAATCCAGGAATGACTTTCCCAGAATCCTGGATCCTGCTAATGGTTGTTTGAGGGTCCACCACCATATTCTCGTTGTTCTAGTGAGAGTGTGTATGAAGTAGGTTGTGTTGCACAGGGTAGGCAAACTGCAGGTGAATTGTGAGGTTTGTGAGGGTTTTAGGGAGTTTGCGTACTCCAAATAAAGTTGTAGAAGGAGTGTGTGTACTCCGCAGTGTGAGAGTAGGGAAGTCGTCGAACTTCATATGTGTGTGCCGCTTTGTGCTAAAACATTGCCCATGTGGTAGTTCATGTATGGACCCTGCGTAGTCTAAGAATCCAGAGTATATTGAAAAGTGTATGAGACACTTGGCTTTATGTTGTAATCTGTCTGATTTAGTAGGTTAATCGGGCGTGATCAACAAGTCAGAGAGTGAGTAAAGTGAGTGAAAGAAAAATTTTGACTGAGATTTGGCGAGTCCTGAGTGCACCAGATCAGACCCATTGATCAGTTGAGAGTAAAATTTGCAAGTCGAATTTTGCTTGCGAATCTAGGAGACCGAGAAAGAAGGAGTAGCTGTAAGTGCGGGAAGAGCAGTCAGTTAATAATCCGTAAAGTTTCTGAAGCGATTGTGTTACCTTTCCTGTAGTAAACCAGCAGATTTGTTTTTGATTAATTCTCGCAATTGTTGCATTAGTTTGTGTGAATCAGAGGTTGGGAGGACAAGCCGCAAGACTTTGTCAGCCGCAGTAGTTGTGAGTGTGACGTTATTGGAGCCACGCTGGGATAGGCCAGTTTGTGAGAAGGGTTGCGCAAGGATTGGCAGCCATCCTTGAGAGGCAATTGGTTGAGAACGTAGGTGAAAGGAATTTTGGGATTAAAAGTCACTTCCTGATTTGATTTTGAATAACAAAAAGGTAGAAAAGATGACATTTTTTAAAGCTTTAAAGAGTGCACTAATGGGAGATATGTGTATTACAACGAGTGCAGGTGAGGCTACCCCGCCAGAAGGTACACCAGCTTACATTGTAATGGAAGAGAAAGGTGTCGCTCCATGTCTTTGGCTAAAGCAACGGTGCAGATTGACAGACAAGGATGGGAACTTAGCGTTTCCTACAAATGGGACGTTCAAACTGACGGTTTTGGAGCAATTAGGATGGTGCTATATGAATCGAAGCCCCTTCTGAGACCAGCACAGTTTGAGGCATTAGCGATTTGGGAGCTAGTAGCTAGACAGCAACGGCAACAGAAATTCGAGAGGCAGATGAGAAAGGCAGAAACGACTCTAGCAGAGGCTAGATGGGACAGTGTTCAGAGGGTTTGGAGGATGTAGACTTTGCACGGAATTAAGTTGTTTCCAGCAACTACGCAGGACAATGAGAAGGATGGATAGAAAGCTACTAGGAAGACTAAAAAAGGTCCACCCGAGTGTAAGGAGTCTAGAAAGTCTTCAACAGTAGAGGAGGAATCGGACGATGATGAGTTTATTACACAGTTATTGGGAGATCGTCCACCACCATATACAGTACATGAGAGTGGTCTGAGTACCAGTGCTGATCCAACAGCCCCGACATAGGTTAATGAGACAATGAGTCTGATGCAGGTTAATGCTAGCCTGACACAGAATGGGATGTAGAGTGGTCTTAATGTGCCTACTACTCCTGTAGTGCAAAATCAGGTGCATCCACCACAGGTTCAGAGAAGTTATCCTGATGTGCCCATTATGGAAACAATTTCAAACTTAATGGTGCCTACGGAACAGGTGTTCCTGAGACTGATGTTGGGTCAGAACAAACCAATTCCACTTTTACTGCCCCAAGTGCATCCGCAGGTAATGCCAAGATTTACTCCAGTAACGGGGACCAGTCAGATATGACTCCAATGATGAATCAAAAAATGGGAGTTACTCTCCCACAGAGCATAAGTGCCAGAACAGTCCCAGATGCTATATCACTACCTATTACTGCTGGTCCAGCGGTGCCCTTATTTGCACAGAAGAAACCTACTGTAGATGAACAGGGAGCAATGTCCCAGAATATAATGAGGGTAGGGCATAATTAAAATGCTAAAGTAGTCTCTCCTGTGGGACAGACTTTTGACGGATCAAGATCATTACTAGACCTTAGTCCATTTGTAGCACTTCCAGATACTAAGGCAGGGTCAAACGTTAGCCAGAGTCTGAGATTATTGACACCGCAGACCCCGAATGTAGTTGCACAGCAAGTGCCACTGGTCCAAGCAACATTCTGTTGCAAAAATTGACAGCGCAGCGGTTGACTGAATGGTTACAAAAGCTGAATACCCCACAGAGTGCTCCTAAGGGAGAGGAGTATTTGAATTGTGCCAGGCTAAGCATGGAAGCAGGGGAACTCATTCAGGGAACTATGGGGGTGAATAGGTTAGAATCCTACACAGAGGTAGAATTTAGATATTTGTGCCTGTAGATTACGAGAGAAGTGAGCAATGTGCATCAGAGATTAGCAGACCTGGCAGAGAAGTACGGCATAGAAACAGAGACAACTAAGCATTTGAAAAGGAGTTACAGATTAGATTTTGAGGCTAAAGATTTTGAACACATGAGATCTGCCGGAATGAAGGCACACCTTAAGGAATTGCTTCAAAGTGCTCAGACCTGGGGAGCATTGGACAAATGGGTATGCAGATAGGTAAAGAAAAGGGACAACAGAAAAAGGGATTATTTGGAACTGACTGCAAATGTGCAGCAGGATAAAGATCCAGTGAAAGTTTTACCAATGAGAGACATTCCAGGGGGGAATTTTGTTCATGTCCAGTGGAGCAGAAGTGACATTCTGTCATTTACAAATGATTATCCAACATTGAGAGAGAAGCCAGTAGAGAGGTATCAGCAGACAGACAGGTTTGTGAAACTCGCAAAGTGCCTATGGGAAGACGTGAACACATCACTAGAGATAGTAGTTCCAGCTGATTTGTGGATCGAGTGTAAGAGGAGTGTAGATTGGCCAACAAGTGAACCGGAGAGAGACAAGAATACAGATGCACTGACTCCATAGGTAATGAAATATTACTATAAGGTGACTGAGTTTTTGAAAACAAGAATTTCCCCGAAGAATGTTGATTGGCAGAAGACTGATAGGACAGCTCAGGAAGCAAAGGAGTTGATACATGCGCATTATGAAAGATTGTTGCAGGGGTTCAAGCAGTGGTACAGAGACAATGGAGGCGAAAGACATGCTCCATTTTGTGTTCAGATTTATGGAAGGATTGAGACCTGAAATTAGCCAGATGATTAAGAGTCACTTAATTTACTGGCAAGCAAAAGCCAATTTATAAGGTGTTACAGTATGTGAACTACTGTGATGATGAGATTGAGTTGAAGCAGAAAAAGGTGCAACAGTTACCACAGCAGCAGCAGGGAAACATGATGTTTCAGCCACAGATGAGAGTTAGAGGTCATGGAGGAAATATGAATTGTGGTCCAGACTTAAGTACTGTAGTGGTTCAGAATGATGTGCAGGGAATGAAGAAGTTATTGCCATGTCATGTTTGCAGAGAAGTTGGACATTGGAAACAAGAGTGTCCAATGATGGTGCAGGAAGGTGTTGTTCAGCAGAGTAGTGACATCAATTCATTCCAGAACGTGAGGGGACCGAGAGTGAGAGGTCCTAATCCAAATTTTCAGAATAATGTAAATCAAGTGCAACATTTTCAGCCCATGCAGCAAGTGCAAATGCCACGAGTACAAATGCCACTGTTGCAGCAGGTTCCCATGGTACCTAGACAGCAAATTCAAATACCTCAAGCCCGATGGAACAGCAACAGATGATGCTTTCTCAACAGGTCTCAGGTCAGAGGCATAACCAAAGTAGTAATACAGTGCACTAATTCCCGTTAGACAGTGAGAATGGAATAAATGGTGATTGGACGAGTGACAGTTCAGATGATCAGCCGTGTGTGCTTGCAACTTCCTTAGAAGTAGACCAAAGAGGTCCCTACGTGAAGGGAAATGTCATGGGTCACAGAGTTTCATTCTTGGTTGACACGGGAGCTAGACGCTGCACAGTAAGAAGTGCAGAAGTTCAAAATTTTCCCCTTTCAGGTAGAACAGTTCAGGTTGTGGGAGTAGCAAACCAGTATCTGACAAACCCAATTACAGATCCAGTTCACGTTGAGATTGGCAACTTTCAGGGATTGCACAAATTCGTAGTCTGCGATGTAATTCCGGTATCTCTACTGGGAAGAGACTTGCTTTGTAAAACGAAGTGTTTGATAACTTGTTCAAATGAGGGGATTGAGATCCAGACGAATAGTGATGACGAAGATGACCAAGCCCCAGAGATAGAAGGTGTAACTACAAATGAGGAATACCCTCTGATTGAATTTTCCCGATGTTCGCAGTAAAAGAGCTTCATCCTGATTTGCAGCGAATGGTTAAGGAGAAAGTGTGGCATTTGACAGGGAAAGAAGTAGGTTTGATAAAGGGAGTTGAGCCAGTTAAAGCTACTGTGAAACCAAATGCAGTTTTCCCTGAACTCCCATAGTACCACATGCCTCAAGATGTCCTTAAGAAGGTAGCTCAGATAATTGCAGACTTTGTAAGTAAAACAAGGGGTTCTGAAGGAAGTATTGAGCAGCCCATGTAATTCACCTATAATGGGTTTGCAGAAGCCCTGTGGGAAAGTTCGAATTGTTCAGGATTTAAGAAAAATAAATGAGATTGTGGTCAAATGTTGTCCCATGGTGCCAAATCCAGCTGTGATAATGTTTCAGATTCCATGTGATGCTGAGTGGTTCACTGTCATTGATTTGTCACAAGCCTTCTTTTCTGTGACTCTTCATGAGGATAGTCAATTTCTCTTTTGTTTCAAGTTCCTAGATCGAGTTTATTGCTGGTGCAGAATTCCTCAAGGATTTTCAGAGTCACCTTCCATATTTAATCAGATCTTGAAAAAGAACTTGGAGTCATTGGAATTGCCTTTCCAATCAACCTTGGTGCAGTACATTGATGACTTTCTGATTGCGTCCAAAACAAGGGACGAGTGCAAGTATTATACGATTGCCCTGTTGAGCCATTTGGGAAAGAATTGTCACAAAGTGTCTCTACTTAAATTGCAGTACTGTCAGAAGGTAGTGAAATATTTGGATCATCAGATTGAGAATGGTTCAAGAAAGGTTTCCAGAGAAAGGATTACAACCATATTGCAGATAAATCCCCCGACTACACAGAGAGATATCAGGATGTTTTTAGGGGTGCTAGGCTAATGTTGCCAATGTATTCAAAATTTTTCAGTCATTTCTAGACCCTTGCAAAAACGGACTCATAAGGAAGTCACTGATCCCATAGTGTTAGACCAGGCTGGAATGAAAGTGTTCACTGAATTGAGAGAGTCTGTGCAAGGCTTCAGCTTTGGGTATGCCTTATTACATGAAATCTTTCACATTGTTTTGTCATGAGCGTGATGCATGTTCTTTGTCTTTCTTGACACAGGTCCATGGAGGTGTAAATCGTCCAGTGACATATTTTTCAGCTACTTTGGACCCAGTTGCAGCAGCCATACCGGCTTGTTTGCACGCAGTTGCAGCAGTTGCTCAGAGTCTTATACAGTGTGAAGGCATTGTGATGGGACATCCCCTGACTGTAATGGTCTCTCACTCTATTGAGATTCTACTTACAAGGACAAAAACCCAATATTTGACTGGTGGGAGGTTGACCAGATATGAAACGAGTATTCTAGGTTCAGCAAATGTGTCATTGAAAAGATGTACGGTGCTGAACCCGGCAACCTTACTTTCAAATGAAAATATTGAAATTGAAAAGGTGGAAGATGATGAGCATGATTGTCTTGAAGTAACTGACTTGTGCACAAAACCGAGACCTGACATTAGAGGTACCTGATTGGAAGAAAATGACCAAATTATCTTTGTTGATGATTCTTTTCTGAGAGACAATACAGGGACACTGAGAGCAGGATATGCTGTGTGCACAATTACTGGCACTTTGGAAGCTTCTTGGCTTCGAGGAGTGTATTCTGCCCAAATTGTGGAACTGGTAGCCCTTAATACAGCGTGCCATGTTTCTGCTCAGCTGAAAGTTACCAGTATGGATTTGGAATAGTCCATGATTTTGGCCAGTTGTGATCACAGAGAGGTTTCATGACCTCGTCTGGTTCACCAGTGAGAAATGTTGAGAGAATTAAATAATTGTTGCATGCTATTCAAATGCCTGAAAAGATTGCCGTGGTGAAATGCAGTGCACATTTGAAGTCGCAGGACTTTGTGTCATTGGGGAATGGATATGCAGATCAAGTCGCAAGATTTTGCGTATTGAACTGTATATCATTCAAGGACAAGTGGGAACTGTTACCTGAAGAAGATGTAACTTGTACAAGCTATGCATTGAAAATAATTGACACTTTGGAAAAATTGAAAATATTGCAGAATAATGTTGACAGGGAGGAAAAGCGTTAATGGAGCAAAATGAAATGTGTGCAAAGTCAAGATGAATTGTGGGTTTGAAATGAGGGTCAATTGGTTTTGCCAAATAGCCTGTTGACTCAAATGGCGAGGTACTATCATGGTCCAGCACATATTGGGAGGGATGCAATGATTTGATTGTTCAAACATGATTGGTTCAACCCAAAATTTAGACAATTTGCTGAAGCAGTTTGCGATTGTTGTGTCTTTTGCCAACAGCTACACGCAGGAAAAGGGACAGTGGTTAATTTGAGCCACATTGGAAGAGCGAGAGGTCAATTCAGCAGAATGCAGATGGATTTTATTGAGATGCCTGTGTGTGGAAGTTTGAGATATGTCTTGGTGATTGTTTGCATCTTTAGTCACTGGATTGATGCTTCCGCAAAGAGTTGCAAAGATGTGTGCGTCCACAAATTTGAAATGGCCTGACACATTGCCTTTAGTGTTGATGTCAATGAGAAACACACCTGACAGGAAGACAGGATTGTCGCCGCATGAGATCCTCATGGGCAGAGCAATGAGGTTGCCAGCGGTGCCTGCAAATGCACTTGTCAACATTACTGTTGATATGGTGTTGGACTACTGCAAAGGTCTGGCTGATGTGGTTCACTCTTTTTCTCAGCAGGTGGAAGCCACCACACTGCCACCAATTCATGATCCAGGGCACATTCTGAGAGCAGGAGACTGGGTTGTGGTCCGGAAACACGTAAAGAAAACATGTTTGGAGCCTCGTTGGAAGGGACCTTATCAGGTAGTTTTGACAACTACCACAGCTGTGAAGTGTGCTGGAATTCCGAACTGGATTCATGCGAGTCACACGAAGAAAGTGGCATGTCTACTGATCATGAAGAAGAGGAGTTGTTGAGAGTACCAACAACCACGAGACAAGTCTCAGGGCCAGACAAAGGGGAACTGAAACCGGATCTTAGCCCGTTGAGGACGGTTCAGTCACTCCTGTGAGGGTGGAAGACCTCGAGGAGGGTGACGGAGAGCCTATCTCAATTGAGGCAGCTGGAAAGCCTAGTCAGAGGAGGGCTTTCCCAGAAGCAGACTGTCTTGAGAGACAAAAAGTGCAGTTGCCAGACCCAGAGGGGAAAGGAGTTGAGGTGGGTCAAAGCCATTGTGATCTGACTTCTCCTGAACTGATTGCAGGTCCGTCAAGAGAAAACACCACAGAACAAGAAGAAGGTTCAAGTTTGACTCTGAAGAGAACACTGACAAAATGTCCACTGAAAGAGGATAAGTGGCCAGAATCACAAGTAGAAAGAAGAAAAGAAATGGTTGCTGAGACAACAATCAAGGAAGAAGTAAATACCACAAGGAGAGAAAATCTAAGTGAAGGAGAACTGAATGGTGATCGAAAATTGAAAAGATAGAGAATAGCAAGTCGAAGATACGCAGGTCCTGAATGGGCATATGCAACTACGAATAAATGGCAGCAAGAGTTTTTGTCTTTTTGTTTTGATAGAGACATTCCGGGTCAGTATTTTGCCACTTGAAGGAAGCTGGTGAACTGAACTGGTGAAACAAGCTGAGAAGAGAATTTTTGAAAAAGAGACTGTTGAAAGTATCTGAAAGAGACATTGATAACCTAATTTGACTTTTGAAACCAGATTTTGACAAAGATGCTAACCGATTTTGACAAGGGTTCCTGGAAGTGAGACTGAGAGCTGTGAATAATAGCTGAAAGAAGAGATGTCTACTTATGATTTTTTCTGCAAGGTTTTCTAACTTTTCTTCTGCTTTCTGATTCTTTATAGATCATGAGTAACATTAGTCAACAGGGTAGGAATACTAGGCGCTGTAAATATATGAGTATTGGTTTGGCGATTATGTGTGGGATTTTGTTTGGAGTGTTGATTGTGGGTATGTCTGTTCTTGATAAGAGTGAAGCCAACCATACTTCTGCTTTTGAGAGGACTTCTGCACTAACGGCAATAGAGAAGTTTAGGTTAGATGAGAAATATTTGTATGAGGACACTAATGCGCAAGGGGAACTTTCTCCTAATGTTTTCTATCACCTGTTGAGTGAGTATGTTGAGATGATGGATGTGAAGAATTGTTATGTGTGTACGCAGATTCCTTCATTAGTCGAGGAAAGAGCTACCTACCATAGCTTGCCACTAATTTATGGAATAAGTTGTAGTCTGCGACTAACAAGATTTTATACCCAGGCCAGGAGTGCATAGAGTACTTTTACTCAAATTATGATGTCGTATTTTCGTTTGTTCCTATAATTAGGTATTGGAGTAGAGTAGCTAAGGAGAATGATATAGTAATAGTTAGAGGTTTCTTTGAACCTACATTGACGTTTGGCACGGCTTATGCACACTGCAATAATCTGACATGCTTGCTTACACCTTTAGAGAAAATCTTCTTAGATCATACAGATGACAGGAGAAGGGCATTAAAGGAAAAATTTGAAAAAGGCTTAGAGAAACGGACTTCCAAGAATGATTATGCTTATAGTGCAATTAAAATGCAAGGGAAATTAGCTTTAGATGCACAACACGTAGGGAAACTTTGTGTATAAAGGCCTAAATCACTCACTGACACTTTATTTGTGGGAATGAGTGAATGTAGGCATGTGGTTTTATTTCAGAGTAAATGGACGTTTATGTTGAATGGACAGGACCCGGCATTTCCCGGAATTTATTATATATGTGGTCTTAATGCTTATTACCGTCTTCTAAGAGGATGGTATGGGACATGTCATTTGGGGATAGTTTTCCCACAGATTTAACAAATGGAAGATTTGAAGACGTTTCCGAAAGTGACTGAATTACAACATAAGAGACAGAGGAGGGAGTCCTCCTCTGGTATAGTGTGAGATATATTTGGAGCAGTGATTCCTTCAGTGGGAGTCATTTTGAATTCAATAAAGATTCAAAAGTTGTCTACTATTAGGGATAACATGCTGACAAATTTGTCAGGAGCCATACTCCTGATAGATACTGAGTTAGCTGATGATAGAACTATGACTCTTCAGAATCGTCTTGCTTTAGACATTCTTTTAGCGAAGGATGGTGGAGTCTGTAGAATGATTACTTCTAGGCATTGTTGTTCGTATATTCCTGATAATAGTATAGGAATTAGAAGGTTAATTACTAATCAGACTAACAAAAGTGCTGATTTGAAAGAATTGAAAGAACCAGGTGTTTGGGAAAAGATTGGCAAAGGTTTGGCTTCAGTGGGAAATTGGCTCAGCAACATTTGGAATGGAATACTATTGAAAATCTTGCAAGGGATATTCATTTTTGTGGTTTGTCTAACTGGAATATAGGGATTGTGTAAAATATGCAAAAGAATTAAATTGGAAAGGTCAAAGTATAATCTGTATTTCCTAACATTTAATAATATGGCTGTCCTAAAGAGTTAAACTGTGATTTTCCATTTTGCATTGTGTGCTTGTAGCTGAGACTTGCTTCTCATGAGAACCGACTGCTAGAAGATGCTGTTTCTACTAATGTAACATTTTGTGTGTAAAGCGTGTGAGACTGACTTTCTCAGGAGAAGAACAACGGAGATACTGACTGGAGTGGAAGTTACAACAATTTTGTTACCTGACAAGCGACATGCGATTAACTGACCAATAGGGATTTGGGAAGTAGTTTTAGTAGTTTTAATATAACGACGCTGCACTGAGAGACAAAAGATTCTTTGCCCATTTTCTTGCTGTCCGAAAGGTCAATATTTCTTGTGCATCTTGACAAGAGGCGTGCTTAACTTTAATGCTTAAAGACTTTGCATTTTCTGAACTTTGATGCTGAATCCTGATACCTTGCTGATCGACTGATGTCCTGAGGACGAATATTGACTCTGCTTGAAATTGTGCTAACAGGGAATAATGCTTGATGAATTTCTCTGCTAAACTTAATGTATGTGATTACTTTGACGTAGTTGACTTTGTTATTGATTTGCACCATAAACGTAGAATGTGTTGTAGTTCAAACTTTGATTAGATTACGTTTCTTCAGCCACTTTGGACAGCCAGTATTGTTTCTGTATATGTTTCATTTGATTTTGAGATTAATCTACATGACCTTAGCATTGTTAATATAGGGAAATAAATATTCTAACTTTCTACTAAAAGGTGTGGTTATTCATGACTGAAAGGTCATGTGCATGATAATTACTGACTCCATTGATTATTGCTGTTATTGATTGCTAATGATTATTGATTATTGTGTATTGGTTTTTGATTATGTACTGGAGCTATGGTAAGAACATCTTAATTGCGAGTCAAAAGGTTCATCGACCTATTTGCCTCCCTTTGTAAGTTTACTTATTAAGGTCAGAGGCGCTAACAGATCCTTTGTCTATACCGTCCTTGCTATGCCCATCTTAGCTTCCTGTTTGCACTTTTGGAGAATGTGTACAGAGGTGACAACTGGAGCTATTCTGGAATGACATGCTGACACTACAACCAGGAGCCAGTGGAGAGATCTTAAAGTGTAAATTATGTGGGTGCTCATCTGCAGACACAGACTAGACACTTTGGGTCTCATTTCAACCTTGGCGGTCTATTTTCAAGACCGCCGAGGTACCGCTGTGCCGAAGACGCCAGTGCATGCAGTTTTCAGCACAGCGTATCATGACTGCTGGCAGCCCTCCGCCCTTTTCTGGACGGAGAGCTGCCAGCAGCCATACTGGCGGTTGGCGGTGAAGTGGAGGCTGCTCCACCTCCACGTCATCAGAACACCGCCCACTGAATCACAACCCATGATTAGGTGCAGCGGTGTTCTGGTGACGGGGAGCTGGCGGCAGAGCAGCCCCCATGGATCCTGTTCCCTCCCGGAGGATCACCGGACCAGATGAGGTGATCGTCCATTAGGGGAGCGGGGTGGGAGGGGTTGTGTTTTGTGTGCGTGCATGGGGGTGTGCGTGTCTAGAGGGGGTGTGTGACTGCATGTATGCATGCAGGGGTGTGTTGTGTGTATGGAAGATGTGTGCATGAATGTCTGTGTGTATGTCTGTGTATATGTGTGCATGTATGTGTAGTTGCTGTGTGAATGTACGTGTAAGGGGGGGGTGTCAATGTTGGGGGGGTATGGGGACGAGGGTCCTACCACCTTTGGGGTGCGGTAGGGGGTTGTGGGTTTGGGGGGAGGACTCTGCGGAGGGGGAGGTGGGTGGGGGAGACCCCTATCAGTGGCAGGGAATGTAGTCCCTGGCACTGATAGTGCCTACCACCATGGATTGCGTGGCGGTACAGAACCCCACGAAATCCATGCCAGTATGCGGGGTTGTGATACCGCCAGCAGTGTAGTGACGGCCGCCGGGCTGGAGACCGAAATCTCCAGCCCAGCATTCTTTACCACCCTGGCGGTCGGAGTGGAGAAGCGGCGGTTTTGCATGGCAGTCACTGCCATGCTTGTAATTCAATTTTTTTTACCGCGGGCCTGTTTGCGGTATTACCACCACTTCTCCACCGACCCTGAGGGTTGTAATGAGGGACATAATTTTGAATCCTTTGAATTATTTTTTGGGGCATTGTGATACGTTTGCCATAGTGAAGGCAGAATAGCACCACAGCCATGGTCATTTCAATCCAGTGACAAGCTTGCAAGACTAGCAGAACTTTAGAATTGAGAATTGACATATAATGGTTGTATGCCTGGAGTATGGCACTCTCCCAAGACTAAGGGCCTGATTATGACCTTGGCGGATGGGACACTCCGTCACAAACGTAATGGATATGTGTTCCATTATATTTGATAAAAGAGCTGTCGAGCAGAGGATGAAAAATTGACCAGTGATCGATTAGGAGATTTAGATGGATAATAAGCAAAAATATGTTGTCTGTTTTTCATGTTTAATCTCTTGATGGTTTATGCAATTATTTTAATTTTACATGTGTTTGATGCTCAATACATGCTTTTTGTTGTTTGTGTCTAATAAAGCTGTGGAAAGACAAATGGAAAACACTCTCAATCTTTCTGCTTTGGCTGTAGGCCTGCTACATCAAGGACAAGGCAGTGTCCCTTCTCTAAATTTCTCTATTTTTGCCTTTCCAACCAAGAGAAGAGAGGCAGAATTTGTGAGGAGACCCATTACACAGAAACATCATGCGTCACATTTGGAAAAATCTTTCGCTGACTACAGCAATCATTTGGCTGCAGAAGGGTGCAAGGCTCACCCAAGGGAGCCAGTAAACGGGAGATGGAGTACATTCACGTCTGTACTTCCTCAGTTGAAGAACTCTGTGTTACTAACCGCCTCTGAGGAAAAATTATTTACCTTGGGTAACAATCTTTCTGGTGGATATTGTCTATACCTGCATATCACTCATCACTTGACTATACACAGACACCAGAATTAATCCAGAAATATTGACATTGCTCTACTGTGTCAGTAGGTCATGCTATCACTCATCTTGACGTGGGTATTAGTGTAACTGTGGCATCCATGGAGCGATATACATCAGCCCGGTGCCTCTACGTCAGTTCCTCATCCATTTTTTCTAAGCCCTTCGAGGCTGAAAGGAGAACAACTTAAATCAAAAGTGAGTTTGCAGTGCACCAGTAATACATTTTAGCCTTAGTAATTCTCAGATGTCCATGACCACCCTTTAGTACTGGAAGGTGTGTGGATCAGAAAGGAATTGGCAGGTAGGTTGAGTATCCACCGGAAAGAGCATTAAGTAACTTACTGAAGGGTAAGTAACTTCTATTGGATACCTTTACATGCAGATTGCTCACCTCCTGAATAGATGCCACAGCAGTATCCGCTCCCAGGTGGTAGGTAAGGAGTGGTCAGACTATAAAATCCTATAGCATGGAATTAGTGAAATGCTCATCCCCTCTCACTTCTGATTTCAAACAATGCGAATGTGTGAATGGAAAACCTTGTAACTGCTCAACAAATCTCTGCCACAGGAACTCCCCAGGCCACTGGTGAGGTCAACACTTTTACTCTTGTGGAATGAGCACAAATTCCATCCAGTGGATCCTTCTTAGCAAAGTCATAACAAATCTGCATGCAAATGATGATTCATGATAGCAGCCTCTTCTGGACCACTTGTCCTTCTTGATGCCCATATATCCAATGAAGAGTTGATCATTAGATTTAAACTCCTTTGTCCAATCAAAATAGAAGCCAACGACCCTAGGAAGGTCCAGGCAATGTAACCTCTCCTCTTTGGTCAGATGGGGCGGACAAAAGAATGTGGGAAGCATAATGTACAGTCCTACGTGAAATGGGAGAACCATCTTAGGAAGGAAAGCCACTTCAGTTCTAAGAACCAGCTTGTCTGGCTAGAAACAGGTAAAGGAAAGACTTGCAACTCCCTGACTTGACATGCTGAAGTGATGGCAACGAAAATCAGGGTCAAAAGCCTCTGAAAGCTGAGTAGGGATTGAAACACTGCCTCCATCAGTAATGCTAGAACCAAATTAAGGTCCCATTGGGTCATAACAAAAGGAGAAGGCAAGTGCATGTTTGTTAGCTCCTTCTGAAACCGCAAAATTATAGGTGATGTGAACAGAAAGAACTGATTCAGAAGACACATGAACATAGATAAGGTTGCAAGATAACCTTTAACTGTGCCCACAACCTTGGTGATTCAACAAAAGTGAAAAACGTGAAAAAACATCAGAAAACTTCATTCAATCATGCAGTGCCTACTGTAAACTGATTTGGTTATCAGCAAAATATAATCAACCACCTCTGGCGGACAGTGAAAGGAGCTCAGTTGTCCCGCTCAATCTCAAGGCATGAAGGTGGAAGCTCTGGAATTTAGAATGCAGAACTTGCCCCTCTAACTGCAAAGGAAGAGAAGAGGTCTGCATTTAGTGGCAGCTGGAGCAGGGGACGTAGGTAGAGACTCAGAAGGTAAGCTTATCACACCCTCCTTGGCCAGTGTGGCACAATCAGTATGACTTGGACATTGGACAGTTTCCTCAACACTTAAGAAATCAAGGGTAAGTGCACAATGAAGCGGAAAATTCCACGTCAGCCAAAATCCCTCCTCAGCACTCTCTGTAATGTAAAATAGGTGACACTGCACTGTACTCAGTATGAATTCTTGTGAGTGGCAAATAAGTCCACCTTAGGAATACTCTAGAGAGTGAAGACGTCCTGAATCACCACAGATGGAGGTGCTACTCAGCTCTGCCAACTAAGGCTGTCAGGGAGCCTGCCACACAAATGGCAACCAGCCAGAATCTATGCACTCTCATCCAGGCCCAGAGCTCCAGCGTTCTTGACAGAGAGGATAAGGCACCATATCTTCCTGCTTGCTTATATACTATTTCACAGTTGTATTGTCTGTCACAATACTGGACTGATTGACTGAGAAAGGTACGTAATGCAGCTCTCAGGGCAAGGCGAACTTCAGTCGTCTCAAGCAAACTGATATGTAACCTCTACTCATCCAGAGACCAATAGCCTTGTGACAGGGCACCTACAGGACTCATAGACGACGACTCGCGGAAGGCAAAGGTATTTCCCTGTGGTTGCTCCGAAGGCACAATAAAGACACTGAAAAGCGTTCAAGCCACTCCACTGACCACACCTTCTAGCTCCGACGTAAACCCTCATAGGGTGAATGCACCAGTGAGGTATGTGTGAGGGAAATGGACAGAGGAAGAAGATGCGACCGGAGTGGAAAGAAGGGATCTTCCAGGAGCGGAACTAACTGAAGACGAGGAAGTGCGATGGAAGACATCGGTTGAAGGTACAGATAACCAGAAAAGTGAGGTCGCTAGACCTGCAACACCCGGAGAAATACCCTAGAGGCAGACATTCCACCACACTCCTGGAGGAACATGGCTAGCAAAGGTACAGGCTCATATAAATGGGCACTCTGGGTGGTTGGGGAGACAGTGAGAGCGGGACGGGTTGGTGCAGGGCACTTTTGTGGCACAACCAACTTCTATCCGGCCCGACGCATACCAGAGCCTACGGGTCACTCGAAGCTTGCACAGGTCTAGATACACAGGGTACTGGTGCACAAAGATGTTGATGGTTGCATGGGTGAAAATGTCACACTGAGTGTTAATCCCCTGTCCCCTGTTAGACCTGACAGCCTTAGGGTGGTCACCCACCAACTTTTTGCCTGCCTCCCTCCACTTTCCTGACACTGTTTTTGCTGGTTTCAAGACTCTGCGCACTTTACCACTGTTAACCAGTGCTAAAGTACATATGCGCTCTCCCTTAAACATGGTAACATTGGTTCATTCCCAATTGGCATATATGATTTACTTGTAAGTCCCTAGTAAAGTCCCTACATGTGCCCAGGGCCTGTAAATTAAATGCTACTAGTGGGCCTGCAGCACTGATTGTGCCACCCACTTAAGTAGCCCCTTAACTATGTCTCAGGCCTGCCATTGCAAGGCCTGTGTGTGCAGTTTCCCTGCCACTTAGACTTGGCATTTAAAGGTATTTGCCATGCCTTAAACTCCCCTTTTTCTACATATGTCACCCCTAAGGTATGCCCTAGGTAACCCATAGGGCAGGGTGCTATGTAGGTATAAGGTAGGACATGTACATGTGTGTTTTATATGTCCTGGTGGTGGAAAACTGCTAAATTCGTTCTCACCTACTGTGAGGCCTGCTCCATTCATAGGATGGCATTAGGACTACTTTCATATACTGTTTGAGTGGTAGATTCTGATCAGAAATGGGGAAACAGGTCATATTTAGTATGGCCAGAATGGTAATAGAAAATACTGCTTATTGGTGATGTTGGATTTTATATTACTATTTTAGAAATGCCACTTTTAGAAAGTGAGCATTTATCCGCACTTAAAAACCATCTGTGCCTTATAGCTTGGAAAGAAATGACGCATCACCTGTGCCACGTCAGAAAATCCAACGCACACCCTATTTTCCCATGTATCTTTTCCTCTGGGGTCTCCGTAGGTGTTATTTTTTATGCAAACCAGGTATTTTGTGTAATCAAAAGACAACTGCTGATTTCTTTTTAAACTTGCAAAAGTGATATTTTAATTTGTACTTATTGAATCTTTATCGCTTTGACATTATTTTATTCAGATAAATATCAACTACTTTTCTAATCCTGTGTGGTGTATTTTTGTGGTGTTTTCACTGTGTTACTGTATGATGTTTTGCGAAATACTTTGCACATTGCCTTCTAAGTTAAGCCTGACAGCACAGAGCCAAGCTACCAGAGGTTGGGCACTGGATAATTTGGATTGTGTGTGACTTACCCTGACTAGGATTGTGGTCCCTACTTGGACAAGGGTGTATACCTCTGCCAACTAGAGACTCCATTCCCAACATTGGTGCTCAGCGGTGAGGATAGGACTTGTGTTTGTGTAGTGACATACAAAAGCTATGTGTTCACTACCTACCCACAGTTAAAGGTCAATTTGATTTTTTCTGTTTTTGCTTCAATTTTCCTGCTTGATATTTTAATCTAATCCTATGCAACATGTCTCTGGCTGGGTCTCATGGAGAAGCTGGAGAGATTGACCTATCCAACCTGGAGGCATACACTGTCAGCCAGCTGAAAGGGTTCTGGAAGGGGATGGGAGTACTTACATGGGGAGCATCCAAGAAGGAGGAGTACCAAAAGGCGCTGAGGGCCTGGGCAGAAGCCCGTTCACAGGAGCCTATTGAGTTGGGAGAGCAAGAGGATGGCTCACCAGAGGATTTGCCAACAGCAGTGGGGGATGACACCCCTGGATCCGTGCCCTCTGCTAAACCAGGGAGCAGTGTCTCAAGTCATGGCCTGACCACAGAGGGAAGGAGGGAGGAGAGAGAGTTTCAACTGCAGTTGACCAGATTAGACATGGAGGCAGAGGAGAGGAATGCTGAGAGAGAAGCCAAACAAGCTGAGGCTGAAAGGGCCTTGGCTGAAAAGAAACTACTTATGGCTCATGAACTGAGTCTGAAAGAGCTGGAGCTCAAGTCTATGTAGTCTGAGTCCAGCAGTGATGGTGGCAACATACATACAGGACCTGCTGGAGACAAAAAGGTTTGTATACTCAAAGATGTAGTACCAAGTTATGTGGTGGGAGATGACATTGCCAAGTGGTTTGCTGCTTGTGAAGTTGCGCTAAGGGCTAATGGGGTTCCTGAAGAGCAAAGGGGGCTGGGTTCGTGGAAGCACATGCCAATATTTGGGAGGGACACACTTCTCAGATTAGAAGTTAATGACCATAACACATACATGCTCATGAAAGCCATTTTAATTGCCAAGTTTGGACTGACCCCTGAAAAGTATCACCAGAAATTCAGGGACAGTACCAAACTCTCCAACCAAACTTGGTTAGACTTTTCTGATTCTTCTAGTAAGGCACTGAATAGATGGGTGCAGGGCAGTAAAATAAATGATTATATAGGTTTATATTTTGATCCTGAGAGACCATATGCTCAGTGTATGCTTTACAGAGTTGTGCCAGCACCTGATTGACAGTAAGTTGACTAATCCCAGGAAGCTTGCTGAGGAAGCAGACCTCTGGGCTAACGCCAGTGTCCAAAAAGGTATTTAAGGGGGAATCCCACAAAGGTGGCCAGGGTTCCCACCAGAAGAAAGAGGGGGGAGAAAATCTTAAAAATAAGGAGTTCTCTAAAGGCCCCTAACATAATTCCCAAGGGAATAGTGGTAACCAGTCACAGTCTGAGTCTAAAAAGAAAGGGTTCTTTGACAGTAAGACATGAGGTTTATACCCCAATACATAGCGTGCACTAAGTATGGTCACTCTAAGGATGACTCCAAGGGGCATATTTATACTTCGTCTGCAGCGATTGTGCGTCAAACATTTTGACGCACATTCAGCGCAAACGTTGCCCCGTATTTAAACTTTGACGGCAGAGCCCGCGGACGTCAAAAATCCGCCGTGTGCATCATTTTTTGAATGCGGCAACCCGCCTTGCGTTAATCATATGCAAGGTAGGCGTTCCCATCCAAAAAATGGCTTAAACGGCTGTGCGTCGTATTTATGCTTTTGGGCAAAAATGACGCACGGCCGGGAGGCGGAGACAGAAAATGACACACAGCCCGATTTGCATCAAAATTTAATGCCTGGGTCAGGGCAGGCATTAAAATGGGGCAAACACAACTGTATTCAATCAGAACACACAGAACAAACAGCAGAGCAGCAGATCAGCAACAGGGAGACATGGAGGTGATTCTAATCCAGCGTGCACGCAGACGCAGAGCCCAGCAGCCACAACAGCAACTACAACAACACCAGCAGGGACCCCAAAGGCAGTGCAGAAGGCAGGAGAGGATATTCCGCCCCAGAACCACCCTTCAGGGCCTCAGGGAACACGACATCATCCAGAGGTACCGGTTGAACTGGCAGGCCATTCAGCAGCTGCTGCGCAACATTGAACCGCAGTTGGCCCCCACTTTGGTGGCACCCCGCACCATCCCAACAGAAACCAAGCTGCTTGCCGTACTTCATATGCTGGCAAGTAGCTCTTTCCAAACAACTGGTGCCCTGGTTGGCGGAATATCACAACCATCATTCTCTGCCGTTTTGTCCAAAGTACTGGATGCCATCATTCGACTGACACCCCGCCACAGCTGCTTCCCTAACACACTGCAGAAGCAGCAGGAAACAAAACAGGGGTTCTACCTCATCAGTGGCTTCCCACACGTCCTTGGTGCAATCGGCTGCACACATGTACGCATTGTGCCACCTGCTGCAACTGAACACCTCTACCGCAACAGGAAGCACACACATTCCATCAACGTGCAGGCCATAGTCGATCACCAGAGATTGATCACCAACATCGTGGCTAAATATCCTGGGAGTGTCCATGACTCATACATCTTCCGTCACTGCACCATCTATGAACAATTCCAGGATGGACGGTATGGCAATGAACTACTTGTTGGTAAGTACAAAAACCTACTTATATACACACTGCACAGCAACCCTCTAGGACACACAACAATTACACCACAACAGCAACATGTGGACAGGAACATACTGAGGTCGTGACATCGCTAGCCATGTTTCTTAGGTCACCATTGAACCTGTCATACATTGGAAATTAGTGTACAGTCTAATGTTAAGACGTCAAAGATCACAACGTGTGGAGTGAGTTGCCCAAATGTCACCTTGCTAAATGTAAGTGTCCCAATGACCTTTACATTAATCCATTGCCTAAGTCTAAAGGTATGGGATGTACAGGGTACATTGATATGAACGTGTTAACAGACACTGCCAATTTTAACTGTGTATGGAACTATCATCTCACCCCCAGTGAAGACACAGGGACACCTGTATCACAAGTCATAATGATAGGGAGGGCACACTGTACTGCAAATCCCAAAACATACTGCTGACAAACGGTTAGCAGACAAACACTTGTTCAGCCAAGGAAACAACACAATGCAGATAGTACATCCTACAAGCCTAGTATGCTACATTATTACACAAAAGAGTCACAGACAACACAAGACAACTACTGCCATGAAAGGTCATTTCAATAGTGCCAGCTACATCAACATGATCCCAATCATTTTCTCTTGCAGCTGATCAGGGGTATGGCATCCAGCCATGGATTATGACACCATTTGGCAACCTAAGTACTGCTGCAGAGCGTGCCTACAATGACGCACATAGGAGGACACGCAGCATTGTCGAGAGGACCTTTAGCATCCTCAAGTCAAGGTTCCGGTGCCTCGACATCACTGGTGGTAGCCTCCTATATTCCCCGGAGATGGTCTGTAGGATCATCCTAACATGTGCAATATTGCACAACATTTGCATCAAAAGGAACATTCCCCTCCTGGAACCAGAGCCACACATGCCTGAAGAGGAGGAAGAGGAGGATGCTGGCCTGCAACATGAGGGGGAACTACACAACACGACCGCTGGTATACGCAGGCGGCAACAGATCGTCAACAATTTCTTTTGAATATGATCACCTTCACCACTTTAGTTAACGAATTTAAATAAACACCTATTATTATCACCATATAATGGTCTGGCTATTCATTTCTGCACACCTTCATCTCTACTTATCAGAATAAGAGTGTTGCCTCATGGAGCATTGCTGATATACTGAGTAGGACACTGAAAATCCCAGAGCTAATGTGATGCCTAACATACAATGGTCACACACACACACACTCTTAATGACATATATCATGTACATTTCTCCTTTGAAAGCCAATAGCAGAGGACCACAACTATTTCACACATACATGTTGAAATCAATGTCCAACGCAGCATATGGCACACAACTAAGACACCATCACTCAATAAGGGGAAAACAAGCCTCATACATGAGGCAGTCAATGTGCTTTGGCATCAGTAACAGGAATGCATGACCAGACCCTTGACAGCAGTAAGTCCAACTGCATCCAATATTTGCAAGGACTATCTGTGAACAGAGTCCCATAGAAGCAGAACATAGACAGCGCAAGTGCCACACATGTGAGCAGCATTGCACACATGACATTTCATGTACATGTCAGCCCATTTCCTAACTCCTGACACACCCATGCACCTGTTCACAACCCACCTGTTGGAAGAGGTCCCTGCAATACTAAGATGTGAACCCTGATATTCCCTCCTCTACACACACAGACCAACATTAGCAAACCAGTGTGCTACACCCTTTCCTATGGTATGCCATTGTCATAGAACATCTGACTGCATGGACGTCAGGTTAATTTATACACTGTCTTCTAGTTTCAAAGCCCTGTTGGCACATGTAGATTGCTTCCCGTGTGAAAATGTCTGTTGGCCCTTAGAATGCAAGTCTCACCTACAGGACTGGTGAGAAACAGATGCAGCCCACACCTGTGATCACCTCCATGCACACCACCCATTTCAAAAAGCACTGCCCCTGCTGATGCCTGGAACAGCACAGGAGTTGCCATTATGTCAAATACACCGTTAAGCATTGATACTAATTAAGCTGTGTAACACAGCCACTGGGTTCATTTGTCACCTTCAAAAACACAGGACATACACAGTTTGACATGTCACCTCTCTAGTTTGTCCTCCAAACAGTCTTAGTCAGACCACTGATTATGTAACTTGTGAAATTGCTGGATCCTGAATCACCTTGCATTCTGTCAGCCTGACTGGCATCTGTCTGTGCGTTACATTAAAGTATCCCTGTGTCTACATATGTACCACACTTGCGTTAGCAAACCTCTCATTCCTCAGGGGGTATTGGGCATGGGCTTCTTCAATGCATACACAAATACATTGTATAGCATCATCTGCCTTTTAACTGTACTATTTGAGTTACATCCTCTTGGAAAAGCAAAATTCATGGCCCATCCCTTGTCTGAGTTGCATTTATGCATGGATGACAAAGTGTGACAGTGTCCCAGGGCCGTAGGCAGGGATTGTGTACGGGGCTTTCAGCACAACCAGCAACCTCTGATAATGTCCATGAATAATACACAAATGTCAGGACCATGACAGTTCACACACAGAATCACAGTGCTCACAACATAGTGATGGGCCGTGTGTGGTTAATAGCTGCAAGAATAATCAGCACAGAGGCTATGATGTTCCCAGATGCAGTGGGAATTGCAAAGGCTAACCTGTGTACAAATGTTGTAATGACACCTGCCGGAACATGACACCTGAGACATTATCTCACTCAGCACACCAAGGTTGCCCTGTTGACTGTCTTTTTACACATCTTTAGTGACAGGGTGGGACCATCCACATGTTGGTTCACATGTCCACAACCACTTTACTAAAATTTTTCAACCAAGGATACTCAGTAGATACAGGAATGGCTGCCAGTGACTCATGATGAGTCCTGGACCGATTGAGACAAATTACACCCCAAACAATATACAGGATCATCATTGGACCACACACATGAACAAGACACCTATGTGCAATTGATCACTGGAAATATGTGAACGCGTGCTGCCTCGTATGCTGGTCTACCACAGCCACTTGATAGTTGGGGCTCACTTCTATGGCCTCAACTGTGGTGTCATCATACATTTGAGATTCACCCTTTGTCTGTGCAAACAACATGGTACCCACTTCCTCAATGCATGTGTATGACTCACTGTGGGATTCACCAACTAGTGTCTAGGAAGCTCTTACCAATACTCTAGGACATAGGATGTAGAAAATGTGGACCATTGACATGAACAAGCGTCTGCCATCCATCTGGTGCATGCTATGTCACATGTGGTGTCTAAGTGACCCTAAATCTTGGAAGTCCACTTTACGGGTGTTGTTACATGTATGACTAACACATGCCCTCTCACATTTCCAAACTGACTTGCATCTAAGGATTGGACACATGGACGTCACATTCATACAAGCATATGTACAAAAATGCTTCTTGTGATACACACACACTTGGTCAACAAATACATTAGTTGCCAAAGCACACACTTTGAGCCCAAGGCATTTAGGTATTGTACATATGTGCGTTACATTGCTATCCTCTCCTTATGCCAAACATGCACAATTTCTGCAACACATATATGTAGGCCACACTTATGACCAACTATTGCGTCAGCCAACCGTAAAAATACTGTGAAGGGAGTAGCGGATCATGGTCCGCTGCAGTATGATGTCACACATGTGAACATACACCATCAACACCATAGTGTCTTCAATCAGCCTATCTCTGATGTGTCCCAAATGTAACATAACCAAAAAACAAGAAAAATTGCCCAAAACCAGTTAATGCACTGTAATTTTGACGTTCCTAGCATTATGCGTAATTTTTTGTCTACCAAAACTGTATTTGCGTCATTTTTTTTGACGCACAGGAGTGAAATTTAGCCTGCATCCAGATATTTGTACAGGCCATGTACTTTTATATGGATGCGCGCTAATTTTCACTTCTGTGTGTAAAAAAAAAGACGCAAATACAGTTTTGGTAAACAAAAAATGACGCATAACACGAAAAAGGCGGGACTTTTCATACAGGAAGTGATGTAATAGGATTTCCTGTTTACAGATAATGTACCGTGGGTGTACTTTCACTTTCACTTTGCAGTCTATGATCCTTCTAGACTGTGTGGCTGTGTAGAGAGTGTTGTCCTGAGATTTTGTGCTGTTTTTGTCCTGTGTGCTATCTGTAAAGTCCATTGGTGAAATAAATATTGTTGCTGTATACTGTACTACTGTGTTTTGCCTACATTTGTCCATTTATCTTGTGTTTTTGTTGTTTGTGGGAGTCTGTTGTGGGTAGTGTTAGTTTGGGGATAGTTGGGCTCTTTCAGTGGTTAAGTTTACTTTTCATCTGTATTTGTACCCCTACTTTCCCCCTTTTCCCCTTTCTATTTCTTTTACCCCTATTCCCTTTCACTTCACAAGTATGTCTGGTAGGCCAGGTCTTGGCAGGATGGGGGAAGAGGAGTTGGGGGGGGGGGGGGTCATCTGGCTTGTGTGCCATTTCTTGCCGCTCATGATCCAGGCAGGGTGATACAGGGGTATCCAACAGAGGCATGCAGAATCCGGTGGGGAAAGGTGCTGCATCACCTGCAGCGTGTGTATGCCAGCCAAAGGAGTGACCACCAGCTGAAGTACCGGTGGGCTGACCTCATCACCAGGGAGCAGGATATCTTGGACCACCTGGGAATCATGATTGGTGGCACTGTTGGTGAGTACGAATCATGTTAATGTGCACGATTAAATGCTCTGTAGTGACATAAGGGGATTAGTACAATGTCTGCCAGCTAACTTACTGACTGTGTATAATGCTGGGGAAACATAAAGGGATAATTGATGCACTATGGCAAGGATCACAATTGCTAGCTGGCAGGTAGCACGTGCTCAGCAAACTTACAGGTTACTTTTCCATGAAGGAAATTGGTGCAGCCTTTTTGTCAGAAAAGCAAACAAAATAGGAGCCAATCATGTCTATATAGGGTACTATTGACAGAGAAGTACAGATGTACCAACATTTAGGCCAAACTTGTTGACGCAATTGCTAGACTGACTTTAGAATCACTACATGATGCAGAAAATGAGTGCTGCCTTCACGTCAATTAATAATAGCAAAGTGGCTCAGACATATGTCTCATGTGAGTCTGGTGAGTGTGGCAGGAAAGCGTTCACGGATGTACTATGAATGTGTGGGATTATTGTGTTCCTTGATCTTTTTGGATACATGTCAGATCTGGATTTGAAAACATCGTGAAAAGGTGTAAGGTGCCCTCAGCTAACATCTTAGAATGTTTGTTGGAGTTAGTTGTGCCACATTCCAATTAGGGATGGCAGTCCAAAGGTATGCACATGGCTTCACATCTCAATGGTTGGTGCAAATCAACATAGCTGGGCCACATCAATTGAATAAACTGTAACAACAGGATGGCTTACAAAAGTTCCTGCCCCTCCCTCTGTACATTGTACCTATGTATCATTAATGTGTCATGGCCACAAGGCATGTTTGACTGGTAATGCAGTCCTCAAGTAACCAGGCTATGGATGTCTCTCTTGGATGCACATGATGAGACAATTACACTCCATAATTTTTTTCTGGTCACCAATTATGGGGCATGTTTGCAACCACATGATAGTTAGGGACAATGTATGTGTGCAGATATGTGTGTAACTGTCACAGGAGACCCATGCTATGTACAAGTTGACCGTGATATATCAGATGCAGTACCATCATGTCTGAATGGCTGCCATTTCCTTATTCAGCCTACACATTGTATATGTTTATGAAATTGTTGCGCTGTGCACAGATTTTGAGCACATTTCTTCCTTCCATACCTTACAGGTGGACCGGCACCCTACACTGTGGGTGAGGTGGCGACATTTGAGGACCCCGACCACTCCAGTAAGTGTTGATATGTCTGTTATGTGTTGTGTTTGCTGGTTATGGACTCGTGTGAGTTGGACGCATAGCAAGGGGTGATGCGTTGGGTAAGCTTTTCTCTTGTTCCATGAGTGGGAATTCAGTTTCTCACATGTTTTGAGTTTGCCACTGCATATCCAATGGTATCATGTAGGGATTGTAGGCCATTCCTCTAGGCCCCACTGTGAGTACTGGGGTTAGTCATGTGGATGACACTTGTATCACCAAGAGTCGCACTGGAAGTCAGCCCCGATTTAGTCAGCCTGTCAGACCCACATTCTCCAAGATTGGTACAGAAAATTGCTTTCCAATAGACATCTGCTTCCCTATTTACCTACGTAATCATGAAACAGTAGGTAGAACCCCCTAGCAGCATGTACTTCCACATGTAGTGGTACAAGTATGTGGAACTTGAGTGCAATGGCCTAGATGTGCATGCAATTCATGATCATGGGTGTTCTAGCAACTATGTGTAATGTAAGTCAGGCCTCACTGGAAGTATATGTTGTGTACCAAGTTCTGCATTTCCTGACATGTGTGGCCCTATGAGTGCTCTAGGGTTTGCTGACTCATAATTGTTGATAGACCTTACCTGTGGTGTGTCTGTAGAGACAAACATGTGTGGAGTTTTCTATACACTCCTCGGTGTACATTTTGTTGGCAAATTATAGTTGTTTATCCACCCCCCCACCCTCAAACACGGGCATTGGTTTGTGAATGGGGTACCTAGTACTGATGCTACCAGTATGTTACACATACATGTGAATAAGTGACGGTTTGGTTGCAAACTAGTATACACACTCAGGTTTGGCACTTGGTACTATACTGGCAAGTCCAGTTACAACTTGCAGACCATGTGGGTTTAGTTTTGATTTCCGTAGACTGACATTTGTAGCCCAGGTCTTGGCGGAGGATATGCAGCATGAATCTTAGCTGATAACTGGCAGAACTCAGAATGCAAGCCAAAGCCAATTGTTACCCATCTTGTAGGTTATGGATGTGCTATGTGTGATGTGACTTTTGTAGTCTGACCTGCCATGTACTTCCTTAGGGACATTCAATGATCTGTATTGTGATATGAGCTGTTACAAGCACTGTAGATGTATTGTCTGATTAACTTCTTGTGCCATTTCACACAATGCAGTTACTAATGTAGAATATCTACATTTTTCTTCACAGCTGCCAACATGACTCCAGACCAGGTCTATGAATTTCAGCGCCGGGCCATGCAATACCAGCACATCCTGCTGGTGAAGTCGGGGTTCCGGAGGATGGCCCGGCGATATCGCCATGAACGGGCCTCCGGGGCATGGAGAGCCTTCCCACAGGGTGGGCCTACTTTGCCCACCACAGACACCACCAGCACAACCACCAATCCGAGCCAGGTGGCCCCACCCACAGCTGGCACTGTTGGTCCAACATCTGCTGGACTTCCAGGCCCCAGCACCGGTGCAGGACAGCCCACTAGGTCTGGCACCACACCCACACAGACCTCCTCCACCGGTACCCAGACTGCCACAGCTCCATCTGTTGACCCTGCAGCCTTCAACCAAATGGAACGTAAGATGGACAAAGTGCTGCGCAAGTTGAGCCACCTGAGCCGGGATGTGCGCCACATTAACCGGCGTGTTAAGTCTATTAAGAGGACCCTCCGGAGAGCCAACCTCTAGACATTTATAGTTGGACATGATTCCCTCCCTTCACTCCTCTTCCCTTGTTCTTATAGTTAGTGGGCTTAGGGGGCTTTGTGTTAGGTTAGTATAGGCTGTTAGTTTAGTTAGTGTTAGTGGGTGGGGGGTACACAGTCTTGATATATTTACTTCTTAAGTGTGTGTGGCTATGTTGGGGTTCTTGTGTGTTTTTTAAAAACAAAATCCAAAAAAACTAAAAAAATTACAAAAAGAAACCCTAAAAAAAATATATTTGTATAGGATAGTATAGTATGTGTTTAGGTTAGTATGTGTTGTCCTCCATGTGTCCCGTCTCAGAAGGGGGGTGGGGGATAGATGTTTAGAACGTTTCTTTGCATGTGATAAGTAAGTGTAGCTTAGGTTAGTTAGGGACAGTTGTGGGTAATGAGTAGTCAGGGTAGATTAGGGTAGGTAAGATTTTTCCCTCAGTTTCCTCATCTGTGATTAGCTTTTTATAAATATTTGGTTAACCCTTAATAGTATGTGTTGAAAGGTACTTAATCGTGGGTTTGGATTCAGTGTACATCAATTTTGTCCTATGCTACAAACAAATCCCAACTGAGCTGTACGATTGGCAGCTAGCCCAGAGCTACCTTGCAAAGTGTCGACCCTTCGTTGCAACCACCAATCACAGTTAATATGGATGACAATGTGTTTCTGTTGATAAGTGTGTTTTCAAAGTCACAAACAGTGCTTCCAGACTAGGTATTGGGGAAACAGTTTTAGGTCTGACTGCAGTATGATGATCATGGACACCCTTATAAGATGAGTTCTCAATGGCAATCTTGTATTCTTGTCTTCATGACCCTCATACATCATTTGTGACACAGTTCAGCATGATTACCTATTTGTATGTTAACTCAGACACCTTCATTTATGCAGTTTTTGTAGTGTTTACTTAGATTAGTGTGCCATGTTATTTGTGTTATTTTTGCATGTTGACAACATTTTGCAGCCACTATTTGATGACTTAGATATCCCCTGAGGAAGCATTCTTCTGTCCAACACAGCATGATGGTGCATGGTTTCTCACTTCATCAGATTTGTCCCTCAGGATGGGCAGAGTATGATGCAATCATGGGCACTGTGCAGATTTCTCTGACTACATATTATCAGGACAGTTGTATTGACAAGCTACGTAATTTGACAGTAGGCACATTTCAGTTATCTACTGCACAGCTGATATGTCACATTACCCAGAGACAGATTTGTTGTGTAAGTGCTATTTATTGAAAAGTGCTGTAGTGCTATCTGTACATTGTCCATGATTGTGAGTCCATTATAGTGACATCTTACATTGTGATCCTACAGAAAGGGTTATGGAAATGCTTTTGACAGGCTGAGGTTGATGTTTCAGACAGTGCAGAGGGACAGGATTTGCCAATGTGTAGGAGAGAGACAATCACTGGGCTGGGTGACAAGATATACAGTGGTTTGCAGAACAGTGCTTGAGTAAAGTTGTTGCAAGACTGGCAGGTTACAAAGCGCAGGTCCTTGGTAAATGTGGGCCATGTGGCAGGGACTAGTGCTTCCGGGTCATTTTCCTTGTGAATGTGATCTGTTCCATGTCTTCTTCTTCTGATGTGTGTGTTGCCTCCTCTGTCCTTGTTGTTGTTGGTTGTGAAGGGGCAACACACACCTCAGTGTTAGAAGACGTGGAGTCAGACATCCCGGTCGCTGCTCCCTGTGAAGGTCTTAAGGGCAGTACTGCAGCAAGGAGGGTCTGCTGGTTCTTGAGAATAGCAGCCACATCACAATGGTAGGCAGCCAGGTCGGCCCTGAGGGGGTCATGATTGCATTTGTGCATGCAGTGGAAGGTTTGGGGTGCGAGGTGTTGTGGCAACTCCCTTACTGCAGTGGTGAATTCCTTGACAGTTTCTTGTAGTCCTTGCAGGATGGATGTTAGGGATGGCATAGATGCTGCCTGATCTGCAGATGACATCATGCACGAATGCACCCTGGCTGCCATATTTTGCATCCCCACCCGCACCTCCTTGGCCAGCTCCCGCTGTACTCCAACTACAGTTCTCTCAAAGCTGGTGCCAGTGTCGTCTGAGTCCTCAGCTGTATTGGAGCTGGCAGGTCTTACAATTGGGGTGGTGGGTGGATCCTCTGCGATGGCTGCTTGTTCTGTGCTCCTCCTTGTGACTGAAGGTGGGGTCTGGAGGGTGTCAAGGACCTTTTGGATAGTCTCCTGGGGAATGTTTATCGGCTCGTCATCCATGTCATCAGGGAAATCTGGGACAGGCATATCCGCAGGAGATCCATCTTCCTCTGCAATGAAACAGGGTAAAATTAGTGTGTCTGTGTTGTGGCTATTTTGATGTGACGTGCCTGCCTTTTGATGAATTCACTTTATGATCATGTTTTGTGTTAATTTCTCCAGTCCTTCAGATGGGCATTCTTCCAGGCCTATGGCCCACCTGTATGTCACATGCATGTTATTGAATTATCAGACTTGTCAGCCTCATCGCCTCTAGGTGTTGGTTTATGCCAAATAGAGAATTGCCACCTTCTTGTCCTATTAAACCCTCCGTCTACATCCATTCTCATGGTGAAACCTTTCACTGGCTGTGGGTGTACTGATGGCCCTGGCAGCACACTTAACAATCTGGACCTGCCCCAATCTCTGATCTTTCACATCCACATAAATGTAATTGACATGTGGCATATCCTATGCATGGATATGTTATGATCTGAGATGGATGTTGACATTGGTAATGTGTCCTGCTGATGTTGGGGAATGTGTGTTACATTGGATTGCCCTGATATTCGTATCAGTGTCCTATTTCCTCCTCTGACTGTGCAGGTGTATTTCAGTGACCAGTTACATGTGCCCCCCCTCAATGCTGTTGTCTGAGCAGTATGTCATTTGGGATGTTGCATTGTTACCCAGGCACAGGATGGACCCAGACATATGCAGCATGGGTGTGTCCTTAGTGCTGTGTAGCTCCTATTGTTGTTGACATTGGCTGATGTTTGCGACAACTATGAGCATTGACATTTGAGAGTACTGGGGCCTTTGTCTGGTTCCTGGGGATTGTTGTAGTTGTCATCCTCACCCCCTAATTTAGGTGTGTATGACCCATGGGGAGGTTACTGCCATTGGCTACTTGAGCTGCACACAGAGCAGAGGTGGTAGTGGCAACTGTTGTCGCAGTTACATTCCGGTGAATAGGGCCCTAGTTAATGTAGGGAGTATGGTGGCTGACGTGTGCCGGGATGTCAGTTTGATGTTGTGGCCATCCCTCCTGGCGTGGCTTTCCCTTTGCTCCATCATTGGCATGACAGCATGCCCCCATGGGACTGTTGTTGGTGTTGTGTAATGGTGTGCCCCAGGTCTTCTCAGAACGGGCCATGCCCCCATGCCGTGCCCTTTTACCCATGCCACTCCATGTATTAGATGACTTCCATGCATTTTGTGGTCGGTATCCCCCTCCTGCTCACAGTTGACATTATTGCATTATAATTCCCCATGCGACTTACCCTGCACGTGTGTTGTCTCCTGGTAGTCTGCGCTGTCCTGTCCTTGAATCCCTGTGACGATCTCCTCAGGGATGATGGCTGCGACCATCTCCTCCATGTGGTCCAGGGCCTCCTGCTGTGCTAGACTCCCACCTCCAGTCTGCAGTGCTGCCTTCCTGTTCCTGGCCATCTTTTCCTTGGTCCTGCGCTTGCAGTCATGCCAGCGTTTCTTGCACTCGATGACAATTCTGCGTACTTCAGCCACACTGTTAATCTTGTCGACAATTTGTTGCCATATAGCTTCTCTCCTACTGATTGGCAACTTTGAGGTGACAAACAGTTGGTGCTGGTGTTCCGTCACCTCTTTAACCAGAATTTCCTGCTCCTCTGCACTAAAGCGACACTTTCTTTTCTTCTTAAAAGTGTCCTGGTTCTTGTGTGGGTCCTCCTTGCTGGTTCCTGGTCTGCTGTCATCTTCCTGGGGTCTGTAGTGGCATCTGGGATCCATTTTGGCTCTCCTCTGGTATAATGGCGGAGTTCGCGTTTTTTTTTTACACTATTACGTCAAAAACAGCGCATATCCGGTTTGCGGGGTCGTAAATCGACCCACAGTCATTTCCGCCGCGTTAACGTCGTTTTGCTTTACGACTTGACACTGCAGTGTGCGTCAAAAATAATGACTCCCACCTGTGGTTTGAGCCACCAAAATGGCGTTAGCCTGCGGTAATATTTTTGACGCAAAATTGCTTCGGCGCAGTTTTGCGTCAAAAAGTATAAATATGGGACCAAGTGTCCCAAGACGGCACAATCCTCACTGGAGGGCAGACACCTGGGTTGGCTAGTGTAGCACTCGGGAGGAAGTAGTCCCAGTTAGTTTTGAGGAACAGACAGAGGTAACAGAAATGGTACCAAAAGCCCACATGCCTGCTAATACTTCCAAGCATAGGCAGTGGGTCACCATTAGTGGGCAACGGGTGGTGGCTCTGCGTGAAACAGGAGCCAGCATGACTACTGTCAGAGGTCAGCTGGTGTCAGTAGAGTAGGTCCTACTGAACACATTTACCACCAAGTCATGGTCTCATACAATCACGAGAGCCACCTACCGGAAGCACTGGTTCCCTTTGAGTGTTGGGGGTGGGTCTCTGGTACTCTAAAATGGTACTCTAAAATTAGCTGCGAGTCCTGCCATGCCTGTAGATTGTCTGTTAGGCAACGACCTTGAGCACAGTACCTGGAAGGAAGTAGAGCTAAGGTCCCACTTGGAAATGATGGGATTGCCTGGGTGGGTCTGCATGACCACAAGGTCAATGGCTGCCTGGGAGGTGAGTCAAGGGCATCTGGAGCCTGGAAGAGGGCCCAGACAGCTGCCAAGGAGAGGGGCAAGGGATGTGGGAAACCAGCCCCGGAAGTTCCCTTGTGGTTGACGGGGTCCCTGAGAAGGAGGCCCCTGAGCCAATTGGGGAGGATAAGGTGTATTTCTGTGGTGTTTTCACTGTGTTAACTTATGAATTATTGCACAAATACTTTACACATTGCCTTCTAAGTTAAGCCTGACTGCTAAGGGCCAAGTTACCAGAGGGTGGAAACAGGATAATATGGATTGTGTGTGACTTACCCAGACTAGGATTGTGGTCCCTACTTGGACAAGGATGTATACCTCTGCCAACTAGAGACCCCATTTCTAACATCCCCTCACAAACACTCCCTGGGATAGCCCAAATAAGATCTCTAAAATCTTACCAGAGTCCTTGTGTTCTCTTGTCTTCCCTGAGGCACCGGCTCCAGGAAAAGGGATTAAAGGACCAGAGGTGCCCGCCCTAAGAAGGAAAAGAAGAACAATGGAGATAAATGTTGTGGTGTGAGGGAACACCAATTACTGTATCAGTGTCTATAGTGAGACAAAAACAAGAAGATAAGAGAGAATAAGATTGCGTTCGGACTTACCTGACTTTGTCCTGTTTTGACCCCACATGAAGCCCTCCCCTGGAGGTACCTCGTATACCACATCACAGGGGTGTCAGAAGTGGGATAATCCCTTATTGACGGGGTGCCGGGATGAAGCCAACCATAGATGACATGGTGAAGCAGCTTGCTGAGGGCCAGAGACACTTGCAATTGGTAGTGGAAGGACAGACCAAAGCCACTCAACAGGATAGGGAGAATCTACAGGCTGTGCTTACATTCCAGGCTACCGAACTTGCCAATAATCAGCTGGTACATGAGATAGCTATACAGAAGTTGACTGAGATGTTTGCTAGTACAAAGGTTCACCCCAATGTGCAATTTCTGTTCTTCAAAAGTATCAGGTTAGAGAGGATCCTGATTTCTTTTTTACAAACTTTGAAAGGGTAGCCACTTCAGCCAGCTGGCCTCTGGATCGGTGAAGTCAGTATGTGGCTTCACTTTTAATGAGGAAACTCCAAACAGCCTATCAGGGAGCCAAACCCAGTCAGAACCACCCCCTATACGGAAGTAAAAAAAGCTATTCTAGAAATGCCTAAGTTATGATAGCGAGCACTACTGCACCGAGTTTAGCAAAGAAAAGTAGAATAATCCGGATAATCCAAGGGCTCTATTCTACTGTATTCAAGACTTAGGACCAAAATGGTTGAAACCCAGGAAATCCTCCAGAGAAGAAATAGTTAATAAAGTTCTATTAGAGAACTTCCTAGAATCCCTTTGGGGGCCTCCTAGGAATTGAAGTAGAAAGCATCCAGACATCACTGTGTCCCTAGTGATCGATCTAGCCTATGCATTCCACCGGTCACCTGACTTTAGACTAACCCAAGCAGAGGGGTCTTCCCTCCTGATGCCTAGCTGGAGGAATGTACCTTCCCCCAAGGCAGTCCCCAAAACCCCAACCTGAGATGCATACTGTGCCCAGATACCCGGAGAACAAATGTGCACAGGGACACAATGTTGTCAATGTGCTGAGTAGGGAGACATTGTGCAGAATTGCCCCCAGAAATCCCAAATTCCAGAACCTATGGAGGTGGGGTTCTCCAGAGGTCGAATCCTGTGGTGGGGGTGGGTCACCGAAATATATGAAAACTGTGGAAGTCAATTCCAATACGTTATGGTATTGGTGGACTCTGGAGGATGACACTCTGTGGTCATCATAGAGAAGGTATTATCCCACCAGTGGTGGAAAGGGGAACTAGTGGTGATATCGTGCGTTCATGGGGATAGCAAGACCTACCGAGTAGCAGAGGTGACAATCAATTGGGGGGGGAAGAGGTGAACCTGAAGGTGGGTTGTTTTCTACATCTCATGGAGCAAATGATCATAGGCACAGATTATGTGTACTTTCCTCCATTCCTAAATACGGCAGGACAGCCAGAGAACACACAGGATTGGTTAACAGAGGCACCTTCATATACAGAAACAATAGATGGGGTAAGGAAAAGAAACATCTAAGTCATAGAGAAAAATGTGAATACAATCGGCTGTTTGTTCTAACAGTTGAGACTAATCCTACCCCTTTTTCTCCCACAGCACCCGATCTAGACTCCTGACCCAGTAGGTTTCGGGCCGCACAGAGAGATGACCCCACCTTGCAACAGGCCTGGGCTGGTGCAGTAACCTATGAGGATGGGAAGCTAGGAACTTACTTTCTTATAAAAACATGTTTACTATACAAAAAGGAAAAAAATGGGGAGGAAATAGTCACCCAGAACTTACTACCCCGCCCTTTCCGACAATAGGTGCTTCATTTGGCCCATAGTCAGTCAGGAGGAGGCCATTACAGGAGGGAGAAAAACTGAAGAATATCTGTTACGGTGCTTTTTAATGGCCAGGAGTATTTGTAAGAATATGTAAGTTCTGTACTACCTGTCCCTGTTGTTAGCTTAACAATCCCCCCAAGACAGCCAAAGCCCCGTTAAGGCGTCTACCCATTATAGACGTCCCCTTTTCTCAGGGTGGGATGGATCTGGTTGGACCCCTGATGGCATCTGTTCGGGGATTCCAATATATTTTATTCCTTGTTGACTATGCCACTCAGTACCCCGAAGCAATACCTTTGACTAGTATGACCACCAAAACAGTTGCTCAGGCCATGATCAAGTTTTTTTCTTGAGTAGGATTTCCCAAGGAACTGCTCACGGGTAAGGGCACCCCTTTTATGTCCTGACTTATGTCCCAAATATGCCAACTGCTAGGGATAAAACAGATCAGAATTTCTGTCTATCGTACCCAAATGGACGGCTTGGTAGAGAGTCACTATAAAACAACCAAAACAGTAATTAAAAAAATGATTTCTGACTAGGGTAGAGACTGGGACAAAAAGCTGCCCTTAGTCCAGTATGCTATACGATCCCATATACAATCTTCCACGGGACACAGTCCTTTTGAGTTAGTTTTTGGGAGACAACCCTGAATCTTTCTAGACATGGCGGCTGAATACTTGGAGGCAGAGGAAGACGAATGAAAGGATCTGTTACAATATATCTGGAATCTAAAGGAAAAGATACATACCCTGTGAGAGAAGGTGAGGACAAACATGGAGAAAACACAGGAAAAACAGAAAAGAGAGTGTGAGCATCACAGCCAGTTAAGACAACTACAGGTAGGGGACACAATCCTAGTTCTACTTCCATTCTCAAACAACAAACTAGTTGCAAAATGGAAAGGCCCCTATAATGTGACCACCCAGATTACACCTGTGACTTATCATCTAGCCATTCCCCATGCTCCAGAGAAAGACCAAATTCATCACACTAACCTACGTAAAAGGTTGGAAGAAGACGAGGAAGTGCAGATAGAAGCCCATTCTTTGTTGTTAGCATCAGACACCCAACCCATTGACAGCACATTTCCTCCTCTCTGAGAGTGTACCCACCCAGAAGATTGAAATCACCTAGGGCCCTACACTGTCCAGTAGTTAAAAAACACAAATACAAGGCTTAGTCAATTGAAATCAAGATGTATTCTCTCTGATACCAGGGAGAATAATGTTAACCCAACACAATCCAAACTGAAGAAGGCAAGATTGTGTGCCTCCAACGACATACAAAATCCCTGAAGCCAGACGACAAGGCGTAGAAAAAGAAGAGGCAGGCATGCTTGAGGGAGGGATTATATAACCCTATATTAGGCCCTGGTGCTCCCCTGTCATGCTGGTGCCAAAACCCAAAGATACTGTGTGTTTCTGCATAGACTTTCGTCAATTAAACAGCATTTCTAAGTTTGACACTTATCCGATGCCTCGAGTAGACAAGCTCATTGACACTCTTGACACTTTAGACCTTACAAAAGTATACTGGCATACACCTTTTCTATCCCTTCTGGCCTCTTCCTTTTCAATGTATTATCCTTTGGGTTACATGGAGCCCCCGCCACCTTCCAAAGGTTGATGAACACACTGTGAAGATCACATCAGACACATGCAGCTGAATAACTCAACAACATCATATACAGCCCAACCTGGGACTAGCATTTAGAACATTTGGAGGCTGTACTCTTAATCCTGCTGACAGCCGGCCTCACGGCTAACCCTGATAAATGCACCCTGGCTATGAATTCAATTAAATACTTGGGGTACCACATACAGGAGAGGAGGCTAAGTCCCCAAGTGGACAAAGTAAGAGCTATCAGGGAATTGCTATATTCAACAACCAAGAATGAGATGAGATCCTTTATAGGCTTGGTGGGATATTATAGATGGTGTATCCTGAATTTCTCTGAGAGGGATGCCCCCTTAACAGATCTACTGAAGAAGTCACACCCAAACAAACTTAAAAAGTGGACTCTCTCACATCAAGGGAGCTTTGATTGGCTTAAGACTTCCCTCTGTAACAATCCAGTTTGGTATGCCCAGATTTCCAGAAATGGTTTGTGTTCCAGACAGATGACTCAAACCAGTCTGATGCCTCTGGCCAACTTCATCCAGTGGTTTATATTACCAGAAACTACTACTCTATGAATTTAACTACTCCACAATAGAAAAATGCCTGTCCATTCAGTGGGTCATTGAAACTACAATATTATTTCCTGGGTCACACCTTTACTTTGTTGACTGACCATGCTCCCTTCACTTGGCTGGCACCCCATAAGGATACTACTGCCAGGGTGTTGTACTGTTTCTTAGCCCTGCAACCCATTTCCTTCCAGGCTGCCCATCTCCCTGGGCGTTGTCAGACTACTGTGGACCTCCTTTACGCGACACCAATGTCTACATGGCCCGATCGCTCATGTCTGGATGGGGATACTGTGACAAGGCAGCTTCAGAACTCACGGACGATGACTCACAGGAGAATGAGGTATTTCCCTATAGGTGCCCAGGGGCACGATAAAGACACTAAAGAGGGTTCAAGCCGCTCCACTGACCAGGCCTTCCAGCTCCGATGTAAACCCTCATAGGGTAAATGCAATGGTGAGGTACGATTGCAGGGAATGGAAGAAGGAAGAAGATGCAGCTGGAGTGGAAAGAAGGGATCTCCCAGGAGCTGAACTGACAGAAGACAAGGAATTGTGATGGAAGACATCGGATGGAAGTGTAGAGAACCAGAGAAGGGAGGTCGCTGGACCTGCAACACCCGGATGATTACTTGAGAGCTAGACGTCCCGCCATGTTCCTGGAGGAACGTGGCTAGCAAAGGTACAGGCTTGTATATGCAGGCATTCCTGGAGTTGGGGAGACAGTGTGAGCAGGACAGGTTGGGGCAGGATACGATTGTGGCACAACCAACTTCTATCCTTCCCTAATGCTTGCCAGAGCCTACGGGTCACTTGAAGCCTGCACAGGTCTAAATACACAGGGTACTGGAGCACAGCGATGATGATGGTTGCATGTGTGAAAAAGTCATGTTGCATGTTAATCCCCTAATGTCCCCTCACGAACACTCTCTGGGAAAGTCCAAATAAGATCTCTGTAAGCTTACCTGAAAGTAGGAAAGTACCATCTTTCTTGGCATGTTACTCCCAATTTCTGCCTGTTTGTCAATGTGGTTTTACTGTCTCACTGGGATCCTGCAAGTCAGGACCCCAGTGCACATAGTTTGTGGCTAATATGTGATGTCAGTATGCTTGACTGTGTCACTGGAGTTCTGCTAACCAGAACTCCAGTGCTTATGCTCTCTCTCTGCACCAAATTTGTCACTATAGTTTAGTGACTCCATATTCCAATTCTGATTGGCACACTGGACCCTCCCCTTATAAGTCCCTAGTATAAGGTACCTAGGCGCCCAGGGCACTGGGGTTCCAGGAGATCCTTATCCTTATGGGCTGCAGCATTTCTTTTGCCACCCATAAGGAGCTCATACAAACCTTTCTTCAGGACTGCCACTGCAGCCTGAGTGAAATAGTGTACACAGTGCACACACTATTTCACAGCCATTTTCACTGCACTAAGGGCCAGATGTAGAAAGCATTTTGCATGGTGCAAACTGCAAAAATCGCAGTTTGCGCCATGCAAAATGCCTTTTGCGATGCACATTCACAATTTGCGAGTCGGTACCGACTCGCAAATTGTGAATGCGACTCACAAATAGGAAGGGGTGTTCGCATCGCTATGCTAAATTGCTTTGTGACCGCGAATGCGGTCGCAAAGCAATTTGCAGTTACCACCAGTGTCACACTGGTGGTAACCCATTCACAAAAGGACAGGGGTCCAATGGACAACTGCCTACTCTGAAAAACCGAAACCAAATGATTTCGTTATTTCTTTTATTTTGCAACTCGTTTTCCTTTAAGGAAAACTGGCTGCAAAATAAAATAAAAAAACATTTTTAAATATATTTAAAAAGCAGTCACAGACATGGAGGTCTGCTGACTTCAGCAGGCCACCATCCCTGTGAGTGGGGTCGCAAAATGTGAACCACCTCATTAATGTTAATGAGGTGGGTCTTTGCGACCCCATAGCGACTCGCAGTCGGTGTCTGAGACACCGTACTGCATCCGATTTTGAGAATCGGAAATTGCGAGTCGCACCGACTCGCAATTTCCGATTTGTAAAATCGGACTTTGATACATCTGGCCCTAGGTAACTTATAAGTCACCTATATGTCTAACCTTCAGTTCCTGAAGGCTAGGTGCCACATTACTGTGTGTGAGGGCACCCTTGCACTAGCAAAGGTGCCCCCACATTGTACAGGACCAATTTCCCGGACTTTGTGAGTGTGGGGACACCCTTATAAGTGTGCACTACATATATGTCAATACATATATGTAGCTTCACAATGGTAACTCTGAATATGGCCATGTGAGGTGTCTAAGATTGTGAAATTGAACCCCCAATCCAAATCTGGCATTGGGGGGCAATTGCATTTACCATGGGGGCTCCACCATGGACCCCCAGGACTGCCAAACCAGCTCTCTAAGGTTTCCACTGCAGCCCCAGCTGCTGCCTCCTCAGAGACAGGTTTCTGCCCTCCTGGGGATTGAGCAGCTCAATCCCAGGAAGGCAGAACAATGCATTCACTTTAGGAGAGGGGTGTTACACTCTCTCCCATTGGAAATAGGTGTTACAGGCATGGGAGGGGTAGACTCCCAGAGTCTCTGGAAATGTTTTGAAGGGCACAAACAGTGCCCTCCTTGCATAATCCAGTCTACACCGGTTCAGGGATCCCCAGTCCCTGCTGTGGTGCAAAACTGGACAAAGGAAAGGGGAGTGACCACTCCCCTGTCCATCACCACCCCAGGGGTGGTGCCCAGAGATCCTCCAGAGTGTCCCTGGTGTTAGCCATCTTGGATTCCAAGGTGTGGGGACCATCTGGGAGCACCTGAGTGGCCAGTGCTAGCAGGTGACGTCAGAGACCCCTCCTGATAGGTGCATGCCTGGGTAGGTAGCCAAACCCCCTCTCAGGGCTATTTAGGGTCTCTCCTCTGGGTGTTTCCTCAGATTCGGTTTGCAAGACTCCTCCAGGACTCCTATGCATCCACTGCTTCAGCTTCTGACTGTCTGATCAACCGCAGACTGCTCCTAGAACCGTTGTAACTGCAACAAAGTATCCAGGAAGGCTACGGTGACCTGCAACTTGAGCTCCAGCCAGCAACTGCAACAGTTTCCAGGTTGTGCACGCTCTGAGGACTGCCTGTCTTCACCATGCACCAGAAGAACCAAAAGAATCTCCCCTGGAGTGACATAGTCACTTCCCTGCTTCAGCAGGCACCTCTCTGCAACGACAACCGGTACTCTGGGACTCCTCTCCTGTTGACGGGCATGATCCTTGGAACACAGGTCGTGGACCAAAGTGATCCTGACTGTCCAAAGGTTCAGCTGCCCAAATTTGGTGGAGGTAAGAGCTTGCCTCCCTGTGTCTTGTTTCCGTTACAGCTCCTTGGGCTTCTGTGCACTTCTTCCAAAAATCCTTCGTGCACAGTGTAGCCCAGGTTCCCAGCACTCTATCCTGCGACGCTCAGCTCCCTGAGTTGTTCTCCCGCAGTGTGGGTTCCCTTTGTGTAGTGTTGCAATGACCGCACTGTGCAACTCCTTTGTCCCCGTGTCCTGGGACTCCCGTGGGTGGTGCCTGGTCTTCTGAGGGCTGTCTGAAGCGCTGAGAGCCCCCTCTGTCTCCTCAGTACGAGTTGAGACTCCCAGGTCCCTTCTAGGTCCGGGTAGCTTCTCTTTGATGAAAAACGTGTTCTTGCGTGAACCAAGGATGTTGGCGTAATCCAGCGTCATGGGACATCTCCTGCACCAAGCAGGAACCAGCAGCTATCTGCTTTGGTACATTTCTGTACTTTTCTTCCAACTGGAGAATCTACTTTTGCACCTTCTTCCAAGTTGGCAGGGGCCCCTGTTCTTCCTGGACTCTTCATCAACTTCTGGACTTGGTCCCCTCTCACCACAGGTCTTCAGGTCCAGGAATCCATTGTTGGTTTCTTGCATAATCCTTCATCAAGACTTCTAGTGTGTTCTGAGGAAATTTGCTGTACTTTACCTCCTGTTTTCTTGGGCTCCGGGGTGGGGTATTTTACTTACCTTTGGTGTTTTCTTACACTCCCAGCACCCCTCTACACACTAGACTTGCCCTTGGGGGGGATTCCTCATTTGAATTCCATTATTTTAGTATATGGTTTGTTTTGTCCCTAAGCCTATTGCAACCTATTGTGTTTTTTACTATTTGCACTATTTTCTGTGTACTTACCTGATTTTGGTTATTAGTGTATTTATTGTGTATAATACTTACCTCCAGAGGGAGTATTGCCTCTAAGATATATTTGGCCTTGTGTCACTAAAATAAAGTACCTTTATTTTTGGTTACACTGAGTATTGTCTTTTATTGTGTATAAGTACTGTTTGACTATAGTGGTATTGCAAGAGCTTTGCATGTCTCCTGGTTCAGCCTTGGCTGCTCTGCTACAGCTACCTCTAGACAGCTGAAGCTGCTAGACACTGCTTCATTTCACTAATAAGGGATAACTGGACCTGGTATAAGGTGTAAGTACTTTAGGTACCCACTACAAACCAGGCCAGTGTCCTACACTGAGTCCCTGTTTTCTCTTGTCTTCTCAAGGCACCGGCTCCAGTAGATGAAAGGACCAGAGGTCCCCTCCCTAAAGAAGAAAAAAGAACAATGGAGATAAATGTTGTGGTGTGAGGCAACTCCAATGACTGTATCAGTGTCTATTTTGAGACAAAACAAGAAAGAAAATGAGATTAAAATTGTGTTCAGACATACCTGACTTTGTCCTGTTTTGACCCCACATAAAGCGTTCCCTAGAGGTGCCTCCCAGACCCTGTCACAGGCCTCTTGTAAGAAACTGGGTTACTAGTTGAAGGGGGGAGGGTGAACGCCTACTCAATCAGCAACCACAGTCCTTGTCAGAGTTAAGTCTCAAGCATACCCGAAATATAGAGTATATTTTAATAAATAAAGCAAGACCAAATTGACAAAAATATAATCAGTAGAACAGGAGATATGCAATTTAAAACATTTCAGTGGAAATAGTGCCAAAAAGCGCGAAACGCCAACTGTGACTATCTGCCGCCGCCGGACCAGAACAAAGTCGCAAGTTCAGGCCATCTGTGATGTAGTGTGGGCCGGCTAAAGGAACCAGTTAGGCTTGCTGAACAAGACTACCGTAAATCCTGGTTGCAGAGCATTGCGAGGTCCCATGTTGAGGATGTGTTGAGCAGCTGACATGATGCAAAGTCCTGGTTGGAGATGCACTGCACAGCATCGGTTCCAAGGGCTGCACAGCTGCAAAGCTGCGATGCGTGGGCCTGCATTGTCATTGAGGAGGCAGTCGACAAGGGGCTTGAGATGTGAGGGGCTGTGTCAGGGGAAACTTCGTGCAGTAGCCCTTCTGATGAGGCTGGGGGCTGCGATGCAACGTTCTGACGCCAAGAAAGTACACACAGGAGAGGTGATATGTTGGTTCTGCTAGGGACTGGCAGAGTAAATTCAGGACCACTTCCAAGGGTCCAGGAGTGGGGTAGCACAACTTGGCAGGGTAGGACTCACAGTTGCAGAGCCCTGGTGCTGGTGACAAGATACTAGCCCTTGGATTCACTCTGGTGGTCCTGGGCACAAGTTGCAGGTCCAGTCCTTGTCCATCCATGCAAGAGGGCAGCAGGCAGCAGGCCAGGGCAGCAGGCAGCAGTCAATTAGGTCAGTAGTCTAGCAAAGTGGCACTCCTTTCAGCATCACAACAGTCCTTCTTCCTGGAAGTGTCTTCCACAGGTTCAGAAGTTTACTGAAGAGATGGTGTCTGATGTTTAATGTGTATGCCTGGTTCCTCCTTTGAAGTGGGAGAAGCATCTAGAGGTTTCCCTTTGAACTGTACAAGTTTCCTGCCTCCCCTGCCCTCTCTCCAGGCTAACTAGAGGGGGTAAATAATCATTTGCATCAAGGCAGTACACAGCCTATTCAGCAGTAAATGGGTCTCTGCCTTAATCTGCCCTCTCTTCCTGCCAGTGATGGCCCATCCAGGCACACCTAAGCTTTTTATTATCTGTGGCTGTCTAGGAGAAATATACAAAGACCTACTGCCAATTACACCTAGTCATGTTACCTAGAGACAGGTTGCAGGCACTAAATGGCTAAGACATGAAATAAAAACTTTCTAAAAGTGGCATTTTCAAAATTGTAATTCAAAATCTGGCTTTACCATGAAAGACGATTTTTCATTACAATTCCAAAGACACCAAACATGAACTGGGTACCTGTTCCTATTTGGAAGCCATCCTTATTAAATGTAATAAGGTAACCCCAATGTTATCCAATGGCAGAGGTGGGCCTTGCAATAGTGAAAAATAAATGTAAGAGTGTTTTACTATCAGGCCATGCAAAATCTAAACTTAAATGGCGTATTTTTTAAATACACTGCACCCTGCCCTGTGGGCTGTTTAGGGCTCTCCCGGATGTGACTCCCCGGACAGCTGGAAAACTGATTTAATGTGCAATTGACAAGACTCCCTAAGTGAACACTCTACGGTCTCCAGGTTGGTTGGAGACTATCCAGCATCTCTATTCGGACAACTAGGGCACCACAGAATCACTGAACTTGATGCATGGGGTTTACCCAGGGCTTAATCTCCATGGACCCACATAACTATCTTTGCTATGATACTTGAGACCAGAGCGGGGTTTCAAGACGAACTTCTCATCCAAACACCCCATGAAGATTACTGTTCGTGAGCGATTCGCAGTGGTGATCTTGTACTGATGTCTTTGTTTTACAGGTCTGGACAGCCAGGCATTGCTGGACTGCCCTTGGGTGTGAGAGTTTGTAGTGGGGATTTTGATTGTTTGTCCTGGGGGGTCACATAACCATTGGTGGAGGGTGGGGAGATGGGGGGGAGTCAGAAGATGAGTGCTTTATCCACACATGACTACTGCCAGAGTGACTGATTCGGGTAATGCTCTTACCCTACTTACCTGGAACATCAGGGGGGAGGGGTCTGCCACCAAAGGATATGGTATACATAGATATCTACGGAGAGGAGCTGTGCAAATAGTTATGCTATAAGAGATGCATTTAATTACTGGAGAAATAGAACGGCTGCACAGTAGATGGCAAAGCCACATTTATGCAACCTCAAATTCTGCCTTTTCCCATGGAGTATTGATATGGGTAAGGGCCAATACCCCCTTTAAACATATATTTACATTGACTGACAAAGAGGGTCGATGTGTGCTGGTTAAGGGCAGGCTGATGTGTAAAGAGATAACCTTAGTAAGCATATATGGCCCAAATCCAGACCAGGTGACATTCCTCCAGGAGTTATCCACCGCCCTGGCCACTATGGGAACGGGAAATATCCTCATCGGAGGGGATTTTAGCTGTGTGATCAACACTGATTTTGACAGATCTACTGCACCACTGTTCGGTGCCCGGCTCGCAAAATCTCAGAAGGTTTGATACAATGGCTCCGCCATTGGGATTTATTAGAGATCTGGGGAGCACAGCATGATCAGATCCGAGAATACTCGTATTACTCTCCATTATACAATTTACACACCAGATTAGACATGTTTACTAGCTCCTCCCTGATGGGAAATCATGTGCTACACACTGAATACTTAGGGTACACTAGTCAGGTCACAGTCCTCTAGTTTTAAAATACTTCCCTGTTCCAGACCAACCAGTTATACCTGTGTGGAAATTTAACCCCCAGATGCTAGAAGCTGCCCCTTTTTGGGATTCTCAACAAACAACTATTACAGACTTTTTTCAACATAATCAGGGTACGGCTTCTACCACTCTGCTAGAATGGGATGCATTGAAAGTAGTGGTCTGGGGCCATTGTATAGGACAAAGAGTGGGAACCAAGAAGATATTAGAGGCGGAGCTCCAAATACTAGAAGAACAGTTGCATAAATTAGATAATGAGCTAGGACTAGAAGCTGAGGCAGAATCCACACATAGAGAAACCAGAAAAGACTACCACAAAGCACTAGACCTCCTGTGCTGACTGGATTATAATGATTATATAATCAAAGCCTACGATAAAGAAGGAAGGGCAGATAAATAATTGGCATGTCTGGTCAAATCGCCCACCAAGGGAAGACCCATAACATAAATACGGATGGAGAATGGAGCTACCTCTTATTCTACAAAAAATATTAATACCACTTTCCGAACATATTATGAAAACTCTATGACCATCCTACACATCCTAATGTGGCAGCTGTGAAAAACTACCTGTCCCCCATACCTCTGAATAAGGTGGAGGTCATGACGCAAGAGGCGTTGGGTAGCCCGATGACAGTCTACCAAATCCGAACGGCCATTAAAGAGATGGCTGCTGGGAAGACGCCTGGCCCCACTGGGAAATTTTATGCTGTTCTCTCTTTGGTTCTGGCCCCTAAATTGGAGTTGCTATAAACAGACTTGCTCTGGCTAGGAAAGCTACCAGAGTCTGCCAGAGAGGCACTGGCGATCCCGCTCCCCAAGACTACAGACCCGGGCACACCTCCATCGGCATTCTGACCCCCCTCTATGTTAAATATGGATTTTAAGATATTGAGCAAAGCACTTGCCATGCGACTGGCCCCACACATGCACACCCCAATATACCCTGACACCCTGACCAGAATGAGTTCATCCCGAGTTCATCTTAGGCCCTCATTACAACCCTGTCCGTAAATGCCGCTTACCGCCGTGCAGAAGACCGCCAACACACCGCCGCGGCCGCGGAATTCCGCCACAGCTATTACGACCCACAGGCCGTAATCCGCCAAAATCTAGACACCCACACAAGTCCGCCTCACCAAAGGTCAGTGATAAACTGGTGATAACAAAACCGACACCGTCACGCCAACAGGAATACACCCACACTATCACGAGCCGCGCTCAAAATCAAAATACACACACCTGATACACATACACACACCACTCCCACACACCCAATACAATATAAAGCACACACCCACATTACCCACAAACCCTTACTACCACAATTGCGACTGAAGGCCAGAGAGAGACACCACCATCTACAAACTAGCATCCACAGGCACTCAACACCATCACTCACACAACATCCAAGCACAAAACACCACACAGCCTTAAACATCACCCCACACATCACAACACACACCACCCCACACATCACCCACACCACCCCATGGCACCGCAAAGACAGCCCAGGTTTTCTGAGGAGGAGCTCAGGGTCATGGTGGAGGAAATCATCCGGGTAGAGCCACAGCTATTTGGAGCACAGGTGCAGCACACCACAATAGCTAGGAAGATGGAGCTATGGCGCAGAATCATTGACAGGGTCAACGCAGTGGGACAGCACCCAAGAACTCGGGATGACATCAGGAAGAGGTGGAACGACCTACGGGGGAAGGTACGTTCCGTGGTCTCAAGACACCAGATTTTAGTTCAGAGGACTGGCGGCGGACCCCCACCTCCTCCCCCAGAACTAACAACATGGGAGGAGCAGGTCTTGGCTATACTGCATCCTGAGGGCCTCGCAGGAGTAGCTGGAGGAATGGACTCTGGTAAGGCAAAGCTTTCACTACTTCACCCCCACCATACCTGCATGCTATCACATACCCCCACCCTCGCCCTCACTCCTATCACTCCTCACATATGTCCCCCTATCACAAACCACACATCCCATCTCCAATCCCTGCTTGCAACAACAGAGCATGGACACCCATCACCAATGCATGGCCACTGCACATACCCACCCACACCCCTAAACATTTAGCACACAAGGTCCTACACAAGAATGCAAGCACTGGGGTACAAGGTCACCCACCCATTGCACACCATGGCACACACAGATGCAATAATCATGACTTTACACCCCTGTAGGACCCCTACCCAACGTCACCGGACAGGAGGGTCCAGACATGTCCACTCCACCCACAGAAGAGGCCCACAGTGATGACAGCAGCTCTGTCCAACTGGATCTAGATGACCAGCCCCGCCCATCTGGGACCTCGGGACAGTTGGTTCCCCTCACACTGGCACAAGCCACAACAGAGCCTCCCCCCTCTGGAAACACCAGCACTGCACCGACCCAGCGGGCCCATACCTCTGTCCCCAGGACACGTCAAGCAGCAGTGTGTCCACCACTACAGGGAACCCAGGCTTACCCACCACCCCAACAACACCAGAGACCTGGGGGCAGTGGCAGTGGGCACATGGATCAGGGGACAGAGGCACAGGAACACAGGGGAACTGGGAGGGCTGCTGTGCGACAGGGGGAGGACAGGCCCTGGGAACCCATTCACCACGAGGCCCTCTCCAAAATCAAGGGAGCCTACCACCATTCCCAGGAGACGATGGCAACGGTACTGGCCAAGTTTCAGGAGACCCAGCGGCTGCAGGAGGAACAGTATTTGGGGTTGAGAGAGGAACTCAAAAACATCAATACCACCCTGGACACCATTGTAGGGGTGCTGAAGGAACTCGTCAACACCAGGAGGGACACTGTGGCACAACAAGGGGCCCCTGACACTAGCCTGGATGACGAACTGCCCACCACCTCCGCCGGCGATAGTGGACAGGAGGCACCACCACAGGACCATGACACCAGCACCCCACCCCTTGCAGGTGGAGAACCACACCTCAAACGGTCCCTGAGATCAAGGACAATGACAGAGAACAATGCCAAGACCCCGCCAAGAAATGAGACCACCCTGATTGTCATCCTTTTGTCCCACTTTGTCACCCTGTCCATCCATCAACTGCCCCAGATCCACTTCCTATGCCCCTTTGGACAATGCACCTGTGAAACAAATAGACTGGACTCTGCCATGGACATTCCTCCACCATCACCCCTGACCATTTTAAAACACCCTCCAATATTTTGCACATACATAAACACCCTTAAATCACAAAACAATCTGGAGTCAGTCTGTGCTTTCGAAAATGTGTATTTGCAATAACTGTGGAAAACTGCTATATCCATTGTATTGTCAACATACCTATGTCACACAGCTCTAGTCCATGAGGAAACAAAGCAGATGTCACACAGTGGGACCCACATCAGTGAAATGGAAAGGGAAAGTGACAACTCAGTGTCCATACACTGGGTGAAAGTGACAGACAGATGAGAGGTAGAACAAGGGTATCATATATAGCATGCAGGGATGTCTTCTTACCTGTGTCTCACTGGAAGTATTGATGAATCACCGTGTTTCTGTTGTCGATATCGTCTTCTTCTGGCTCCTCTTCTTCACTGTCCACAGGCTCCACAGCTGCCACAACACCTCCATCTGGACCATCCTCCTGCAGAAAAGGCACCTGTCATTGCAAAGCCAAGTTGTGACGCATACAGCAGGCCACGATGATCTGGCACACCTTCTTTGGTGAGTAGAATAGGGAACCACCTGTCATATGGAGGCACCAGAACCTGGCCTTCAGGAGGCCGAAGGTCCTCTCTATAACCCTCCTAGTTCGCCCATGGGCTTCATTGTAGCGTTCCTCTGCCCTTGTCCTGGGATTCCTCACTGGGGTAAGTAGCCATGACAGGTTGGGGTAACCAGAGTCACCTGCAAATATTGAGGGACAACTAGACACACACTAACTCTTAGGGATATCCCAAGACCCACACACCTAGTCACACTGTATAGGGTCCATGTCCTCACCTAGTAGCCACACACTGTGCCTCTGGAGTTGCCCCATCACATAAGGGATGCTGCTATTCCTCAGAATGTAAGCGTCATGCACAGAGCCAGGAAACTTGGCATTCACATGGGAGATGTACTAGTCGTCCAAACACACCATCTGCACATTCATCAATGGTAACTCTTCCAGTTTCTGTACACCTGTTCACTCCTGCGGGGGGGACCAAGGCCACATGTGTCCCATCAATGGCACCAATGATGTTGGGGATATGTCCTAGGGCATAGAAGTCACCTTTCACTGTAGGCAAATCCTCCACCTGATGGAAAACGATGTAGCTCCGCATGTGTTTCAGCAGGGCAGACAACACTCTGGACAACACGTTGGAGAACATAGGCTGGGACATCCCTGATGCTATGGCCACTGTAGTTTGAAAAGACCCACTTGCCAGGAAATGGAGTATTGACAGCACCTGCACTAGAGGGGGGATTCCTGTGGGATGGCGGATAGCTGACATCAGGTCTGTCTCCAACTGGGCACACAGTTCCTGGATTGTGGCACAGTCCAGTCTGTATGTGACAATTACATGTCGCTCCTCCATTGTTGACAGGTCCACCAGCGGTCTGTACACCGGAGGATGCCGCCATCTCCTCACCTGCCCCAGCGGACGTGCTCTATGGAGGAGAACAGCGAGCAGAGAGTCATCCAACACTGAGGCACGAAAACACAACTTAATTCAACATTTTTTTAAATCCGCTATGTGCCTGTATTAGTGTGTATGCAAGGCCTATATATGTGTGACGCATTTAAAATAAATGCCATGTGGCCCCCTGAAATGGCGGCTGCCTGACCTGTAATGTGGGACAACGGGATATGAGGTAACTGCGCTGGCGTTGTACAGAGTCGCGGTAGGCGGTTGAAGACCGCGCCGCAATCCTGCATTGGGTAACATTGGACCCTATGGGTCCCAGGAGCCAATGACGATGTACGCCGGTGGTGACAGTACGCACCGCCGCGAACATGACTGCCATTTTCTATCTGTTTACTCACTTAATACCTGATCTTCGACAGGAGAGGACCTACACTGCAAGTGCTGCTGTGAGCTCAGTCTGGAAGAGACAATGGCTCATGTGTCTGGGGAAAGGGCCCCTGCCTTCAGCACGGAGGAGTTGGAGAAACTAGTGGAATGGGTCCTCCGCCAGTACACGCTACTCTACGGTACTCCAGACAAACAGGTAAGTACACTGTGAGCATGCTGAATGGGCAATGCCTGTGTGGAGTGGTGTGGATGGAAGATGAGGCGTGCATGAAACGACAGTGAGTGCATGTGCGTCATGGCAAGGGTAGGGATGCGGGCCAATGACTGTGATGGTGCGGACGGTTATATCTTCTCCTTTTCCCCTGTACTATTCCTGTAGGTCAGCGCCCACCCGAAGAAGGATATTTGGCGTGCCATCGCCAAGGAAGTCCGGCCCTGGGGGTCCACCACAGACGGAGCACCCACTGCCGTAAAAGATGGGAGGACATTCACTGCTGGAGCAAGATGACGACGGAGGCCCATCTGGGGATGGCCTCCCAACGTGGGAGGGGTGCCCGTCGCACCATGACCCCCCTGATGTTCCGGATCCTGGCGATGCCATATCCGGAGTTGGATGGGCGCTTGAGGGCATCACAGCAGCCACAAGGGGGTGAGTACACTCTCATTCAGCTGATTCTGCGTATCTGTAGTGTCCGCCAACGGTAGCAGTATTGCATGCACTCAACATGTCTTTCTTCTTTCTCCCCCCCCCTTTTTGTGGTCTCCCTATTCTTGTGTGCATTAGCAACATCAGGCGGAGGAGAAGTGGAACCGGAGCAGGAGGGAGCTGCAACCTACATGGCCCTGGAGGGCGACACAACGGAAGCCACCAGTGGGTCGGAGGGCGAGGGGGGTCTCCACGGCAGGGACAGGAGCTGAGACCAGCGACATGGACTCCTCCTCTGATGGGAGTACAGCCGCCACCCCCCCTACCAGCACCGCCCTCCCGGCAGCCCCTCACCGTGTGCTCCGTGGCCGCTCACCCAAGAGGGTGGGCATCTCCTTCGACCCAGGCACCTCAGCCCCTGCCCCTGTCAGCCCTGCTGCCCTCAGTGAGGAGGCCATTGACCTCCTTAGGTCCCTCACTGTTGGGCAGTCTACCATTTTGAATGCCATCCAGGGTGTAGAGAGGCAGTTGCAACAGACAAATTCATACCTGGAGGGCATTCATTCTGGTCAGGCAGCCCAACAGCGAGCTTTTCAGACTCTGGCCTCAGCACTGATCGCAGCCATTGTCCCTGTCTCCAGCCTCCCCCCTCCAACTTCCTCCACCCAGACCCAAACACCTGTACCTCAGCCTATCCCAAGCACACCCTCAGACCAGCATGCACACACCTCAACACACAAGGGAAGCTCTGGCAAACATAAGCACCACACATCCCACAGGCACTCACACAAGCATCATACCCATGCAGACATACCAACAGCCACTGCCTCCACTGTGTCCCCCTCCTCCTTGTCTCCCTCCTCACTCCCTGTCTTGTCTCCACTCACAGCTGCATGCACCACATCTACAGCCACTATGTCCATCACCAGCACACCCATCACCACACCCCGCTCACGTACACTCACCATCCCCACTACCATTCACACATCCCCTGTGTCCTCTCCCAGTGTTTTTGTGAGCCCACCTCCCAAGGTACACAAACGCAGCCACACACCCACCCAACAGCCATCCACCTCACGACAGCTTCCAGCCCATGCACCTTTACCCAAAGTCAGCAAACGTACACCTCCTACAACCACTACCTCTTCCTCCACTACCAAACCCCCTCCATCTACTCGTCCCAGTGTGTCTAAAAAACGTTTCCTGTCCAACCTTAACCTCTTTCCCTCACATTCCCCACCCCTTCAGTCCCCTAGGGCCCGCCTTTCCAGGTCCCAACCCAGCACCCCAGCCTCCACATCAGCGGGAACAGTGGTGCCAGCAGTAACCGGCTTCTGGAGTGTGCCAAGCAGCAGGGCAGCCAGTGTGCCAAGGAGCCAGACCACGGACAGTCCCCCACCTCAGAAGCATAAAAAGTTGGCCACTGCGGGAGAAAGGCAAAACCTCTGTCACCAAAGGCTCTCCCAGGAGTACAGTTGGGAGTGGGAAGACAGCTGCGCCACCATCCAAGGTGGGGAGGGGGCACAGAAAGAAAGGCAAGTCGCCGCAAACTTGCACAGCGGACAAGACCGCCACCAGCACCGCTGCCCAGGACACCGCCTCCACAAGCACCACTTCAGAGGACACCGCCGCCACAAGCACCGGAGGCCAATGAGCGCCGAACGCTCCGACGATACTGAGGCCGCCACGAGCAGGATGAAGCACTCTGGGCACAAAGCCTCCTCCAGAACCAGTGGAGTATCACATCCACTACCTCAGTCCTTGGCAGGATGAAGCACTCTGGGCACAAAGCCCCCTCCAGAACCAGTGGAGAGATACATCCACTGCCTCAGTCCTTGGCAGGATGAAGCACTCTGGGCACAAAGCCCCCTCCAGAACCAGTGGAGAAAGGCATCCACTACCTCAGTCCTTGGCAGGATGAAGCACTCTGGGCACAAAGCCCCCTCCAGAACCAGTGGAGAGATACATCCACTACCTCAGTCCTTGGCAGGATGAAGCACTCTGGGCCCAAAGCCCCCTCTAGAACCAGTGGAGACTGTTATCCACTTGAGTGACTGTGGCTTTGCACTCCCCAGGATAAAGCAGTGGGCAACCCATCCACTGGAGAGACTTGTGAGACTGTGGCTTTGCACTCCTCAGGATACAGCAGTGGGCAAACCACCCACTGGAAAGACTTGAGAGACTGTGGCTTTGCACTCCCCAGGATAAAGCAGTGGGAAACCCACCCACTGGAGAGACTTGTGAGACTGTGGCTTTGCACTCCCCAGGATAAAGCAGTGGGCAAACCACCCACTGGAGAGACTTGTGAGACTGTGGCTTACCACTCCCCAGGATACAGCAGTGGGCAAACCACCCACTGGAGAGACTTGTGAGACTGTGGCTTAGCACTCCCCAGGATAGAGCAGTGGGCAAACCACCCACTGGAGAGACTTGTGAGACTGTGGCTTTGCACTCCCCAGGATACAGCAGTGGGCAAACCACCCACTAGAGAGACTTGTGAGACTGTGGCTTTTCACTTCCCAGGATACAGCAGTGGGCATGGAGCCCCCTCGTGAATCTGGCGTTGTGCACTCATCTGACTGAGATGCCCCCCCCCCTTCCCCCTGAGGTGCCTGTTTTATTTCGATCTGATGCCCCTGCAGTGTTCTCTCCATTTTGATTGGGTACTGAGTGTGGGCCTCGCCCATGCATTTTGGGCCCAGTGGTCCACGGACTTTAATTGTGCAATACCTGGACTTGTATTATTGGTTTATAGTGTATATATATTTTTGAGTCCTGGATTTTAATAGATTACAAACGTTCAAATCATTTCATTTTGTCTTTGCATTCTTCGGGGGGTTGGGGGTGTATCTGTAATTTATCATGATGTATTAGTGTGTGTGTTGTAGTGGGTGAGGGTGGGGATGGGGGTTTTGCTTGTTGCGTGTGTGTGTCACTCTCTTTTCCCTCCACCCTCCCCTGTGTCATAGGTGCAGTACTCACTGTGGTCTTCGCCGCCGGCATTCGTGCTCCTGGTAGAGGAGCAGGAAGACAAAGGCAGGGAGTATCTGGAGTTCCGGTTCCATGGCGTCCTGGTTCCTCGTGGGGTGTGTAGAGGTGAGCGTTTTCCCTTCCAAGTCCTGTTTCCGTCGTATTTTTGTTCGCAGTGAATCCGCCCCGGAAAACGTGGCGGATTGGCCTGTTGTTATACTGTGGGCGGTACATTGTCCTCCGCCTGTTTGTTGGCGGTTACCGCCACGGTGTTTGTTTGTACCACCGTGGCGGTCAGAGTGTTAAAGTGGCTGTCTATGTTGGCGGTTTCCGCCACGGTCGTGATTCAATTTTTTTTACCGCTGGCCTGTTGGCGGTTTTACCGCTGCTGTAACACCGACCGTCAGGATTGTAATGACCACCTTAATCTTTGCAGGTTATACCATATTATGTTTCACCCGGAAGTGAGCCTACACCCTAACGCTACACTAATGGCGGTCAACGTCAAAAAAGCTTTTGACTCCATTTCTTGTTTGCTGTCATGTCACAAGTGGGACTTGGTTAAGAATGGGTAAACTGGGTCCACCTGTTATATATGTCCGCCACAGCCAAGGTGAAAATGGGCAATGTGGTATCTGCCCAATACAAGATCCATAGAGGCACTAGACAGGGGTGCCTGTTGTCCCCACTTCTATTTGCCTGGCTATTGAGCCATTGGCGGCACCTTTCTGCCTACAGGGACCCAGCCACAGAGTGGTCATAAAGAATAGGGAACATATATTTTCCTTCCATGCAGATGACCTGCTTCTCTACGTGGCTGTGGATTCTGGCACGTGGCAGCCGCGATCTCCCAATACGAAGAGTTTCACTCGGACTTGAAAGTAAAAATGGCCAAAACATATCCATTCCCACTTACAGTGGGGATGGAACCACCATCCAAACTCCTGTGAGACCTGGACTGTTCACCCATATACTTTAAATATTTAGGCATTAGAATATTTCACTCTCCAGTTGACGAACAGAACGGTAACCTGGTACTACTCTCAGATTGCCTCGCTCCTGTGTGAAATTCTGGCGATCCCTAAAATTCTTGATTATGGCATGGATCTCCCTTCTCTAAAATGATAATGTTGTCCTGACACTGATATTATTTTGTTAACTTACCAAGTAAAATCCCAGCCTCATGGTTCAGGCAACTAGACTCACTTTTGGAGGACTTGATCTGGACCGGTGGTCGCAGCAGGGTCTCACTGGAGGTCCTCTGGCGAACACTGGAGGGAGGGGGCCTGAGCGCTCTAGATTTTGAATGATATTACCTACCGGCACAGTTACAATGGATCGCTCAGTGGTTAGATGGTACACATCTAGATGAATTGGGACACTTGGGAATGGTGACTAACCAATCTGTACTACTAGTGAAACTGCTCAACAGGTCTGTAGCGACCCCCGTCTGGGAAAACTGTTGGAGATGGCCCTATGGTGGTGGAGAAGGTGCCAGTGCCGATCATGTGGGACTCCTGTGTACGCACAGGCATTGAACCTAGTGAGACTCCCGCTTGGTGACCCACTAGCTTTTTTTTTACAAGTAAACAACTCGCACACTGGACCTAGGTGGGTCTCAAAACATTGGAGATTGCTTTCAACAGGTGATGCTTATACCACTAGCAGACCTGATAGAACAACATGGCCTATCCCCAGACTGATTCTTAACTTACCAAGCTGTGATACACACATTCAGGGAACTGTGGCCAGGAACCACTCAAGAACCAGAGACACACAAAGTACTGCACTGTCTCTTACCACTAGGGGTGGGGAGGGGGGGGCGACACCTAATAAAATGAATTTATCGCACATAATTACAGACTGTCAAGAAACCTCCGGGAATAATCAAACAGGCGTAGGAAACGTTGTTAGAGTGAGAATTATCAAACCCAGAGGGGCAACAAGTGTTGGCTTACCCACATCATGTATCCAGGAACACTGGGCTGAAATATATCCAGTTTAATTACATGCATATGACATACTTAATGCACCACAGACTACAAATTATATATCGAGGCATCCCCAGATCATGCCCTTGATGCTCGTCTATGGATACAGACTTTGCCCATATGGCATGGGGGTGCAGAGTAATTCATGTTTTTTGTGAGGGTGTTATTAATAACTTGAACAAAGTTCTTGCCCAAACCCTTACATGTACAGTGAAAACATGCCTACTGGGCCTGTTCCCCAGACCTTGACCCTAAAAATGTAGGCTCCAGATTCATTGACCCAACCATAGATGTTGGCCAAACACTATAACAAAAGGGTGGAAGTCAGTATCGGGACCTGGGTTATTACTGTGGAAAGAGAATGTAACATTGTGGGCTAGGGCAGAAAAGAGAGCATTGCTTAGAGATGCACAGGGAATATAAAAAAGACCACTGGCGGGACTATGGTATGAGATATTAGAGGTTTAGGAACATCAGGGAGACAACTCAAGGACTGACATCAGTGCTGGGACCCCATCTCCTCAGAACCTAGGGAAAGCTTCATAAAAGAGTTCAAGGTCGGGAACACAGCCACAGAACCCCCTCAGACACCACACAATGGCTGTTGTGAATAGAAGGTCTCACATGAATACAAACATCATGATCCTCCCCTCCACGCTCTGGCACCCCCTCTCCACACTCTCTCTTTAAAAGCATATGACTGAATGTGTATATATGTCAGATACGATAACCTTCAAACCTTATGAAGAATTAAATATAGGTGGCCCCCTAGAATGAAAACCACAATTTGTTTGTTTCTGTTCATTGTTTGTAGTAGAGATTGATATTTCTTGGTCACTATAGACTCTGTTTTCCTAGAGGTGATACAATATAAGAAATGTAGATCACTGTATGTTCTCTGCAAATAATTCATGGTATGATACAGAAACTGACCGAGTTAGTTTTATCCTTATATTAGGAAGAACCCAGATCTAACTATGTTGTTTAATGAAGGCTCCATATGGACTTAAAATGTGGTTTACCTATTGAATCTATACAAATGCCAATAAAAAGATATCTTTAAAAAAAAGCATATTTGTCTTGATCTCAACTGCGGGAAGGAGTAATTCAAAACACTTCTGCTGCATTCCTCAAGACGTACATAAATGTGGCCACCACTGGAAGTTCTGGCCTAGAGGGGCAAACCATTTCCAAATATAGCAAGGTGTTAAGCCCACTTGCATTTTGTAGTGCAGAAAAGTCTGCAGGGGCATATTTATACTCCGTTTGCGCCGAATTTGCGTCGTTTTTTTCGACGCAAATTTGACGCAAAACTAACTCCATATTTATACTTTGGCGTTAGACGCGTCTAGCGCCAAAGTTCATGGAGTTAGCGTAATTTTTTGGCGTGAACACCTTCCTTGCGTTAATTAGATGCAAGGTAGGCGTTCCCGTCTTAAAAAATGACTCCCAGGCATGTGCGTGGTATTTATACTCCTGGGCAAAAATGACGCCCGGGAGTGGGCGGGGCAAAAAACCCCGCATTTGCGCCTCTTTTTAACGCCTGGGTCAGGGCAGGCGTTAAGGGACCTGTGGGCTCAGAATGAGCCCAGAGGTGCCCTCCTCTGCCCCCAGGGACACCCCCTGCCACCCTTGCCCACCCCAGGAGGACACCCAAGGATGGAGGGACCCATCCCAGGGAAGAAAAGGTAAGTTGTGGTAAGTATTTTTTTCAATTTTTTTGTGGCATGGGGGGCCTGATTTGTGCCCCCCTACATGCCGCTATGCCCAATGACCATGCCCAGGGGACATAAGTCACCTGGGCATGGCCATTGGGCAAGGGGGCATGACTCCTGTCTTTGCTAAGACAGGAGTCATGTTAATAGCGTCTGGGCGCCCCCAAAAAATGGCGCAAATCGGGTTAAGACGATTTTTTTGCCTCAGCCTGACTTGCCCCATTTTGGGACGCCCAAACGCCAATTTTCCCTACGTCAGCGCTGCCTGGTGTACGTCGTTTTTTTTCACGCACACCTGGCAGCGCCGGTCGGCTAACGCCGGCTAACGCCATTCAATAAATACGGCGCCCGCATGGCGCTTCAGAATGGCGTTAGCCGGCGCTAATTTTTTTGGCGCAAAACTGCGTTAGCGCAGTTTTGCGTCAAAAAGTATAAATATGGCCCGCAGTGTCTGAGTCTGTGGGAGGAGGAAAGTTGGCCACCTGACTCTTATCATCATCATCATGTGGATAATTTAGGGCATTAGTACTGGATAGGACACAAAAATGTCCTCCATCGTCGGCTAGTGCTTTTTTCTTGGAGCAGGCCCAGGCTGAGTATCTTCTCTATACCTTGTATTTTCTTCTAAACGTTGCACCTGCTTTCTGGACCACATCAATATAGCTTTTGTCTGAGGAAGAGCCTTGAGAAGGGACAGGGGCTAGTGACGGTTGTGGATTAGGGGCTACCGGCAGGATACTGGGCTACGGCAGCTCGAGCTAACACCAGAGGAGGTTGATATGGTACATTATTTGGGCCCAAGTCATGGGTCCAACAACTCTGTGGGGCCTATAGGTTCACCAGAGGGAAACGAGGTATTCTAAACAGTGCCACCATGGTGTGCATGTACTGAAAAGGATCATTGCCGGCACTGGAAATTCCGGGTATGCCAGAAAGGGCGCAGGGGTCAAAGCTGGCAACAGAGCAGGGGCTGTGGCCAGTACTTAGGCTGGGATCAGCAAGGGCTCCTTTTGGCAGAGTGATATCCACCACCTGTGGCTTGAAGGAAGACTCCTCTGGAGTTGGAGAGCACTCACAAGACCTATCCCACAAGCAGGAATGACACCTGGATGAGTACCTTTCGTGTTGTGTCTTCTTGTGATTCCTTTTCTTTTCATTTGAAGACTTCAAGTATGGAGAAGAGTGTGACATTAATGCTGACTTGGAGTGCGATCGACGCCAAGGGCCAGATGTAGGTAGCCTTTTGCGCCTCGCAAATGGCAAAAAACGCCGTTTGCGAGGCGCAAAAGGCCTCACGCGATGCAGAAACACATTTTGCGAGTCGGTACCGACTCGCAAAATGTGTTTCCGACTCGCAAATAGGAAGGGGTGTTCCCTTCCTATTTGCGACCGCATCGCGATGTAGAGTTGATTTGTGACCGTGAAAGCGGTCGCAAATCAACTCGCAGTTACCATCCACTTGAAGTGGATGGTAACTCATTCGCAAACGGGAAGGGGTCCCCATGGGACCCCTTCCCCTTTGTGAATGCTCACAAACATATTTTTTCAGAGCAGGCAGTGGTCCTATGGACCACTGCCTACTCTGAAAAAAAACGAAACAAAAAGGTTTCGGTATTTTTTTCTATTTGCAGCCCGTTTTCCTTTAAGGAAAACGGGCTGCAAAGAGAAAAAAAAACTGCTTTATTTAAAAGCAGTCACGGAAATGGTGGTCTGCTGTCTCCAGCAGGCCACCATCCCCGAGAGTGCCTAGACTCGCTATGGGGTCGCAAACTGCGACCCACCTCATAAATATTTATCAGGTGGGTCTTTGCGACCCCATAGCGAGTCGCAGAAGGTGTCTGAGACACCTTTCTGCATACCAGTTTGCGAGTTGCAAATTGCGAGTCGGAAGGACTCGCAATTTGCAAGTCGCAAATTGGTTTGTACCCACATCTGGCCCCAAGCTCGGTGTTCATTGCTTTCAAAAGGTTTTGCCTCCTGCTCCTTGATCGCAGTAGTTTCCATGAGGCTGCTGTCACCACACGACATGAAGTCCTTCTTTAGTTCCAAGCACCATATATACAAACGGGAGTCTGAAATGGACATCTGTCAATGGCAGGAGCCTTAATGTTTTTGAGGGAGACATTCCTAAAGCTCAAACTGCAAAAAACAACATTTTCTATGAACATTTTCACAGAGAGCAGTGCAGAATGTGCATTGAATGGCTTTGACAGAAGTGAAGTGACAAAGGCGGGCCAGGATGGTGCTACATTACCCAAGTGATGTCACATCCACGGTGCAACCAACTTCAAGAAGGAAGTCAATGCCATCTTCGAGCGCAGGAGAGATATGCAATATATCATGATCCTGTTGGTGCCTAGGGATATTCAAGAGATCAGAAATCTCCAGGTAGACATATCCATCGGAAACACCAGAATGGAGTTCTTTACTCTTAAAATATTCCACTGCCTCCTCACAATTTTAGTAGACCGATGCCAAAACCAAATATTGTTATACAGTTACTCTTACATCAAATTCCTCAGTGGAAATGGAAGTTGGCACCTAGGAATTTAAGCAGGTGTTCCTCTGGGGTCTTTTCCTTTAGACACTAAAGGATGTTCATTGATGTTTCGTTGCTTACCTTCCATTCCTAAAAGAAAATAACCCGAGATGGCAGATGTAGCAGAATTAATGAAGGAAAGTGCACTATCCAAAATGGCAGTTGTAGTATCAGCTATAAATGGAGCTAGACCATTAAAGATGGGGGTTGTGAAACATGTCAATGGAAGCACAATTCAAGACCCAGTACACAACGATTCCAGGGACAAAGGGCACATGAAGTTATATCAGCCTGGATCAAGCAGAAAAGAGCAATGATAAAAGAGTATAGAGCCAGATATACTAAGAACTAGTCACAAAATACTGGTTGCAATTCGAAATCGTTATTTTTGCGACCAGTGTGGTAATTTCCAACTGACCTATGTACTAATAGGTCAGTTTGCACATTACTGATTCGCAGTTGGTGGCAATTTGACCTACCTCGTGAATATCAATCAGTTTGATCGCACATTTTGATCCACTATGTACCATCACAGAGATGGTGACCTGCTGAGGTCAGCAGGCCACCATCTCTGTGATTGCCTTTCATTTAAGCAATTTTTTAATGCAGCCCATTTCCCTTAAAGGAAACAGAACTGCGTTTTAAAAAAAAACTTTTTTGTCTTTTTTTGGTTAAGAAAGTGCAGTAGTCTGTTAGAATGCTGACTCCTTTTAAGCAAACTTGTTTTACATTCACAAAGGGGTATGGGTCCCAAAGGGACCCCATGCACTTTGTGAATGGTTTACCGCTACATGTTTGTAGTGTGTAAAGTATTAATGTTTTGTAACCAGAATTCAATCACAAAACATTTAAACAAACAATTCCGTTTCAGTATTTGCAGGGACATTCTAAACATGCCCCTTTCAAATACTTAATCGGTATTAGGCGCAAATGGAAATTGGGATTTGTTAACGAGTTATTGAATCACAATTTGGGTTTCTTACATACAAAAATGCCTTTCTGAGCTTACAAACAGTGCAAATCTATGAATGGGCCCGTTTGCAAATCCAAAAAAGCTTAGGGGCATATTTATACTCTGTTTGCACCGAATTAGCGTCATTTTTTTCTAACTCTAATTCGGTGCAAAACTAACTTTATATTTATACTTTGGTGCTAGACCCATCTAGCACCAAGGCCCTGATTTATACTTTTTTTGAGCCGCATTAACGTCATTTTTTTGACACAAAAGTGGCGCAAACGTACAAAATATTGGCCCTTATTTATATTTTTTGCTGCAAAAGTGCACTAACTCAGTTTTTCACCAAAAAGTTTAGCACCAGCTTGCACCATTTCTGTGCACCAGCCGGGCACCATATTTATGGAATGGTGCAAGCCGGTGCAAAGGGTAGGCTAGAGTAAAAAACAAATACTTTAGCCGGGTGGGGCTGGCAGTATAGAAGAAGAGGGTGTAGCACCAAACAATGACTTTAGGCAGGTTAGAGTAAAAAAAATGACTCTAACCAGATTAACGTCATTTTATGATGCTAAACCTACCATGCCACATGACTCCTGCCTTAGAAAAGGCAGGAGTCATGCCCACCATCCCAATGACCAGCACAGAAGACAAGGGTCCCCTGGGCATGGCCATTGCATCCTGTGCCATGTATGGGGGCCCATTTCAGGGCCCCCTATGGCACTTTAAAAAATCAAATGCAATCTTACCTGTACTTAGCTGGGATGGGGTCCCCAATCCTCTGCAGTCCCTCTGGTGTAGGTGGGGGTGCTTCTGGGGCCTGGGGAGGGCACCTGTGGGCTTATTCCATGGTGTTCCACCATGGAAATAGGCCCACATGTCCCCTAACGCTTGCCCTGACCCAGGCTTTAAAAAATGGGGCAAAGCAAGCTTTGCCCCCATTTTTTGACCCCTCCTCCCTCCCCCGCACCATTTTTGCATGGGAGTATAAATATGGCGTTAAGGCAATAGAGTCATTTTTTACACGGGAACGCCTACCTTGCATCTCATTAAGGCAAGGTAGGTTTCCACTTCCAAAAAATGATTTTAATTCCATAAATTTGGTGCTAGATTGGTCTAGCACCAAAGTATAAATAGAGTTAATTTTGCACCGACTTAGAGTTTAAAAAAATGACAGTAATTCAGTGCAAACAGAGTATAAATATGCCCCTTAGCGTATAAAAAAATGACGCTAATCTGGTTAGAGTCATTTATTTTGACTCTAACCTGCCTAACATCATTTTCTTTGATGCTAGCCTACCCTTTACACCGGCTTGCACCATTCCATAAATATGGTGCCCAGCCGGTGCTAAAAAATGGTGCAAGCCGGTGCAAAACTTTTTGGTGCAAAACTGCGTTAGTGCAGTTTTAGACCAAAAAGTATAAATAAGGCACTGAGTACATCTAGCCCTTAGTGCCTTGGAAACTTAGGTACTGAATCCAGCAGTCCGCGGGTAGGGTTACAAAAATTGCTGTATTTTAGCTTTCACATGTCGCAAATTACCCACTTCAGTGGCAGTCCATGGGGAAAACGAATGCCTCGAATTTATTTTTTAAAACTCTCCCTGCTTCCTGCTTTGGAACTTGTAATGTCTGTTGTGCTCGAGATTTCTAGTCGATTTTTTTTCCTCGCAGTTCATTGCATGGTTCTTGTTTGCTTAACAACTAGTTACCTTTGTACTTGATGCAATACATAGGGCTGACTCCGGGAAATGACAATATTTGAAGGCCCGGGAAATATATTTTTTTACCAATACATGCCATGATGTGATAGCATTTCACAAGCGGAAACATCTTCAGTTCTTGGTTCTAGTTGATGCCAATGTTTCTCCTGTGTTGAAATTTCTCACAGGCTGCAGTGTGCCAACAGGGCAGTCCATAGTGTCAATGATGGCCCATGCAGAGAATACTAAAAAAGTTATTTCTACAAAAGGTATCGATGGTCGGGAGGGGGTTGGTAGTCTATTATTAAGATCCTGTACAAGGCCCAACTCAGAATATCTCATTGAGACACAGGGTATTAGTGGTGATGGGACAGTCCAAATATACTGCATCGGGACCAAAGAAAGAACCTCTATACAAATCGCTTCAAGGCCGATGAGATGATCCAGATGTTTGCTACAGTGCCCACCACAGAATGTCCACTGAAGGGCTCTGTATGAAGGACATCAGTGACTGCCATGGTGGTTTACAAGTTCTCCAGAGGAACAGCACAGAAAATACGGGTAGAAGGTGTCATTGGGGCAGATCATACTCAATGTACTGTCCAAGCCCCCCCAAAAATTCAAAAGCGTCTCCTTATAGATGGGCAGCTTGTCAGTCCTTATGTGCTGTCCAAGTCCAGCAAAGAATATCCCAGCAGCGGCCTCTGTGAAAAGATTATCGGAGACCACCAGTGTGAGCCACATGTACTGTACAGTCCAATTCCACACAGGATCTATAGGACTGCCCCATCGACGGCCCACAGGGCAGTCTATAGTTAACATGCGAAAGCAGAATGCCTCAAAGACGGCCTTTGTAAAAAGTATGTCCACACCCACACAGCAACCCACCCAGAATATTTCATCCCTTGCTTTTGTGAAGAGGGCACTGATGGCCAAGACAGCAGCGAAAATTCTGCTACAGAAGCAGTTCAGCGGATGGAATGTGCGAGTAGGGCAGTTCTCGTCAATGCGCATCACAGGGTCCTGTACAGATATTTCACGAATGGTCTCTGAGCAAAGGGGCCCGGTGGCCAACAGGGTGACGAGTATGTACTGTCCGGAACACAGGGCAGAATATCTCAAAAGGACCTCACTACATCGGGTATCGCTGGCTCAAAGGATGTCAAAGCTTCTGTAATTAAAGTGTTCGCATTATGACATGTGCCAACACGCCCATAATTAACGTTCTGTACATGAACGCAGAAGGGTCCAGTAAAGACCTCTCAAGGGGAACTGAGGCATAAGATCTGCTGTACATGCAGAGAATATAATATCCAACACCAGCTATTCACACCTGATTGACTCTGACCAGCGAGGTGGTCTATAGCTAATGTAACATGCTGGATACACAACATAATATCCAGCCGAGGGCCTCTGCTCAACTACAGCTGCCAAGGCGGTAACCAGTATAGCAAGGCAGAGGCCACATTCCACTACTGGCCTTGAAGGGCAAGAATGCCCAGCGAGGTGGGCTGTGTGCAGTGCTGGTGCCCAGCACAGACAAATGCCCCGAGGGCCTTCGGACAAAGCATTCAATCCCCATATGCAGGCTAAAGTTATCATACTATACAAACCCAACACAGAATATTCCCATAGGACTGTGCAAAAGGTGGGCCTCGGGCGAGGAGCGATTGGTGGGTGGCTTTGGGAGAAAGTGCTCGCATGGCTTTAGAAAGCTGCGCCTACCTGAACCTGTTCATTTCTTTCTCACCCTTTGTATTTTTCTTCTGTGAGTCGACAATCTAGTAGTCCCTGAGTTTCCCCCGAAACTGGGGCAGTTGGTGCTCCCCATAATTCAATATGCTGATGACCTGGTCTTGCTTGCCCATACTCGGATAGGGCTGAATAGGAGCCTGGATATATTGCACAGCTGTAATGCAGCCAAAACCAAGGTTTTGGTTTTTGGTTGCCTAGCCAAAAAGCAACAAAGAGACTGAAAATTAGGTTTGTTAAAAATAGAAATGGAAGACAAATATAATTACCTCGGAGTCTGGATATCGAATACAGGGAAAATGTCATATCAGGCAGCGGTGCTGACAGATAAAGCAGAGAGAACTACCTACGCCCTAACAAAACTATACCATTGTTTCAAATCACCGACATCAGAGGCAATTAGGTGCGTCATTAATGCAAAATTATTGCCAACAATCTCCTATGAGCACCTTGCATACACCGGCAGGGTTATAGCACTGCTGGAGAATTGTCAGATGATAGCATATAAAAGGATATTCCAGATTCCTAGATCAACCAGGCATGTAGGGATATGTCTTGAATTCGACATAGTAAGAATGGATATAAGGTGTAAAATGGATATAATCAAGCTCCTCTATTGTGTTTGTAGGGCCCACAGTTTGAGGGGGTCTCTGAAATCAATTTTTAAAGATGAATCCAGTAGCTGGGCCACCTTCCTTAGGAGTGCCGAGGAATTCTTCAACTTGGATCCCTCCTATGCAGCAGACCCTCTTAAAATGATGGCTCTGCTAAAAAAGACCCTGAAAGACCTGGGCGCGCAAGCTTCAAGGGAACAAAATATTGCTATAATTCGGAACATCAGCGGAGCTGAGTACTTGGTTGAGTCTTCTGCAACCACAAATGGCCAGGAGTACATGAAAGCAGCATTGGGTGTTCGCGCATTCCAGAGCATTTTGAGAATGTAGCTTTTGACTCTCCCTGTGTGGGATTGCAGACGCAATTGGAAGACCTGGCAGGGCTGTTTGCAAGAATGTACCTTGTGTAAATACCATACTGACGTACACATCTCGTATGTTGCTGTCCATGCTTGGCCTCAGAGAAACGTCGACTACTAAAACCCCTATTCTTGAAATATGGCCTGAGAACATACAAAGAGGCATTAATATGCATATTCACTGCAGTGCCCCCTATGGAACTGGCATGCTTTGGGAAATTCTTCTCCAGAGTGGGAAAGCCCTTCCAGCTTGCACGTGGCCAGCAAAGGGTGGGAACCAACAGAGGCAGTTTGGCCCAAAAATAAACTTTACTGTCAAAATGGCTCCTACCACCACACTAATTCTATCTTACCCATGATGGTACTGGTCTCTATGCCTAAAATCTACAATCTTCTTCTTTAAACTCTGTCTTTATTGGCACTGGTCCCTATGTTTCCTAAAGCTTATCTTTAAACTCTACCATCCTCTCCTCCATATTCTGTCTTACCTTGGTCCTACCTTCATGCTAACTATAGTTGATCTGGAAAGGTTTTCAACATCCTGGCTCTACAGACACGCCTGAGGTTCTAACTTTAAACTCTATACTCTGTTTTATCCTGCGTAAGAGAATATACAAATTACTCATGATATTTTAATGTGGTCCAACTAACACTATGATTTACAATTTCATTGTATTACATGGTAAGGCGTAATGTGAAAATTGTCCGATGTTGGCACAACGCCACTAACAGGAGGCGAAAGATGGATGGGAATTTTGTGTAGGCATTAGAACTTACAATTTTAGTGATTTTACAACTTTATGATAACATACTTGTGTTAGTATCTTGTGCTGGTGGGCTCCATAAGGAGGCCCGCACCGTATTGGTAGTTGTCAATATGGTGTTAGATACCATTGTTTACACCATATTTGCAGTGCCTTGTAGTGCCCAACACATATGTAATCATGAGTTATAGATGTATTTTATATGCACTTCATATGTGTTTTATCGTATATTTGTGCAACGATTTTAAGTAATCATGCAATAAAGCTTTACCTACCTACCTAGTAGTCCCTGAGGTAACTCCTATATTAAAGTGGGACGATATCAGCTGGTATTTCTGATGTAAAGTATGCACCTAAAGTCCACCCTCAAGCCAAAGATGACTGCTGCCCCGTCTACCAAGGCTGCGAGAGAGTGACAGTGGCTGCAACATTATCCGTTGTCACGGGTATAGGTCTTGTACCTGCACCCCTATGGCAGGAAGCACAGTAGGTGAGAGAGAGAGAGAGAGAGACAGAGAGAGAGAGAGAGAGAGAGAGAGAGAGAGAGAAAGAATTGTAGAGAGAGAAAAAGAGAGAGAGAGAGATACAGAGAGAGAGAGAGAGAGAAGATGGAGTCAGGGAGGTGAGAGAGAGAGAGAGACAAAGAGAGACAGAGAGAGAGAGAGTGAGAGAGAGAGAGACAGACAGACAGAGAAGGAGAGAGAGAAAGAGAGCTAGAGAGAGACGGGGGGAGAGAGAGAGAGAGAGAAAGACAGATAGAGAGAGTTCGCTAATAAACTCCGCAGGTGGTGGTTGGATTTATGTGAGGTTGTCCGGGGTCATCCCTGACCTGGGAACCTGCTCGTTTACACCCTCCCTTCCCCATCCCCGAAACAACTTCTTTCTGAGTTTGGGGAAGCAGTCCTCTTTCAAGGAGCTGTACTCAGGCCTACCAGAAGAGGGCGCCAGGGAGCCATTATTTCCCAGGTCCTTCACTTTTCCAAAAGCACGTGCTAGTGCTGCAATACTTATTTATAGACTTTAAAGCAAACCGGCTTCGTTTATTAATGATGAGGCATCTCTACACCGAACATGGCTAAGACCAGTAAAGGCACCCTGATGCTGTGATTTTTATGTACCATGGCCGAAAAACGTATGCTTTGATTGGCCGCAGCTCCTCTGCCAGAAAGAAACCAGCTTCTTCCCCTCTTGCTACCGAAACTACATTTCTTTAGCTTAGGGCCTTCTGTACGAGGGCAATGCCCACTTTGCTTGAGCCAGTATAAAACAGCTGAAAGTTGGAGGGCACCACTTGGAAGATGGTTGTGCTGGGTTGAAGCTCCGCAGTTGGCTGTTCCCAGGGGCCATTGTGTCAGCACTATCTGATTCTCTACAATTTTCGGTTATCAGGAGAGGAGGAGCAACCAAGACCCTAGTACTTCACAGATCGCACTGTAGAGACCAGGTCTGCTGACCAGGGGGTGGTGCAGGCAAGGCCTATGACCCGAGTGTGGAGGGGCAGATGTTGTGTAGGTCAAGGTTCAGGAAGAAGAGGTCATAAGGAGCAGCAGATGTCTGATGAGCCCACGAGCGGCAATGATGCCACGGAGATGACTGTGCACCCGTGCCACCCTGGAGCCTGTCGAGGACCGGTAAATATCATGGCCTAAACTGTAGACTACACACGATAGATGTTTGCAAGTCTAAAGCATATCAATTGAGGTTAAACATGTATCCAGTGTGATTTGGTCACTCCAGTTCCACATGACCTCGGGTGCCCTACCACACCTCAGAGCAACAGGGACAGACAAAAGTCCAGCACCAAGCTGCATCAAGGAGTAGAGGTGTACTAGGCAGTGCATTTGATTACTTGGGTGGCAGCTACGCCCATCTATCATCATGTAACGTGTGGTCCTGTGTTGGAAATGACCCTCTATAGGAAAGCACTGTTTTTGGCATGGTTAGCCTCCACTTTTTGCCTTGCAGCTCCCCGGCCCCACAAACACTGTAGACGACCAGGAGGTGGTATCTGTGCTTTGTAGGACCAAGACTGTCCCCCCACACCAAGTGTGATGACAGCAGGAGCCGCTGGAGCCCTGCAGCACCAATCCCTGGGGCACAGGACACCCTGCACCAAGCACCAACAGTGAGAGTCCAGTCGGGATACTCACTGCACCAGGACCAAGCAGACTCCAAGGGACATCAGCCACTCTGAGACTCACTTTGTGAGTGGCCCAGCTATCCTGATTTTGCCCCTGCCTGCTGTTTGTCCCTGACCGCGAGGAGGGTCTTTGCGCACAGAGAAGAGCCATCCTAAACACTCTGCAACCGAGCTACCGAGCCTGGGTCCTTAAGAACCAGTTGTGCCCCCTTTCTCCAAGACCCCTTGTGACCTAATCCCCGATTTGGGAGATCTCACACTTGTCCCCAAGTCTCCCTGTGCAGGCTGTTTCTAGGTGCCCCCCCCTTCTTCGTAACTACAATCACACCAGTACCTTGCTACTGGTGAAATTCTGGGAGCACCCGACAAACTGTTAGGTGTACTTTGGATCTTGCACCCCTGCCTCTCTAAATCCAGAAGGTGAACTCCTAAAACTGGCATTACTTATCTTTGTGCATAATTGACTTTTCTCTCAATAGGATTGCATTGTGCGTAAACACACATAGATTTGAACTCTTTACTTACCTGTAACTTTTGAAAATGAAAACAGTACTACTTTCTGATTAAGTTCTTAGTTTCAAAATATATATAAAAATAACTGTTTATTCTTTGAGTTTGTGCCTTATTTATTGCCTCTGTGAGTACAACAAATGCTTAGCACTACCCTCTGCTCGCCCACACTACCACAAAAATAGAGCATTAGTATTATCTACTTTCGCCTCGGTCAAACAATTGGGGATTCACTAGACTCTCTGCACGGTGTACTTCTTTTTAGTGCACCATACAGAGAGCCAGCTTCCTACATTGGTGGATCAGCGGTGGGGTCTGTGACTTTGCGTTTGCTGATACCACCTGGTCAATAAGCGACTACACAAGTAAATCCAAAATTGCCATTAGTTAAAATGGCATTTTTCCAATTGGTAATTTTTTCCAAATTCTTAAAGTAACTGTTAGGTCCTTGGTTAAGTCTCTATAGTTATGGAATTAAAAAACTTACTGAAGTTAGGGCTTGTGTTAGAATTTTTTTCTAGCTCCAAAAAGGCCCCAACTTTAGTGCAAAAATGAGAACCTCAGTAGTTGTGGCTAAGGAGCTCGACCTTACCCCTTATATGCAGCTTTAATACAAGCAGTTAAGGACCGTCTGTTAAGGGTACAAGGTAAAAACTGGCTTACACCCTACCACTAAAATGCTTCAGAAGCTGTTGGCAAAGTATGATCTGACCCATCCTACGGATGAGGCCACCAACGCTGACATGAGTGAGGAGGAAGATCCAGATATCCCCCCACTCGAAGAAGAGATTGTAGATCCTGCATCCAGCAGACCACACCAAGTATAAAGGACACTGGCCTCTAGCGAAGATGGCTCAGGTTGCTCAGGCCGTTCAAGGTACAGTGATGAAGCCTCTAAGGAGGAGGAACAGCTTGCAAAATTGGCCCATAGAATAACCCTGGAGGGCTGAATACTGGCCATTGAAGGGGAAAGAGCAGAAATGGGTTTAGCACCAATGAATGGTGGCTGCAACGTAATAGCTAGGGACAGAGTAGGTGCTTCAGACCCTAAAATCCCCAAAGGGAATGTCCCCAAATATGAGGAGGGTGATGATATCACCAAGTGGTTCATGGCCTTTGAGAGGACCTGTATCACCAGAGAGGTTAACAAAAAATACTGGGAACTCTCTTCTTTGGAACTGTTCTCAGAAAAGTGCAGGGATAGACTCTAACACTTAATGAGGCAGATGCTAGGTCCTATAATCTCCTGAAGGGCACCCTGATTGAGGGATTTGGGCTTAGCACCGAAGAGTACAGAATCAAGTTCAGGGAGACTCGAAAAACCCAGAGTCAGTCCTGGATTGATTTTGTAGACTTTTCAGTAAAGACACTAGGTGGCTGGTTAAAAGGTAACAATGTGCGTGATTGTAAGGGGCTTTATAATTTAATTATGAAAGAGCCTCAGTTGAGTAACTGTGTGCAGGAAAGGTTACACCAGTACCTGGTAGACATAGGACCACTTTCTCCTCAAGAGTTAGGGAAGAAGGCAGGCCACTGGGTGAAGACAAGGGTGACCAGAGCTACCACTGGTGGGGAGACCACAAAAAGGAGGCTAAAAAGCTCCCTTTCCCAATGGAAAGATGGTAACCAGGACAAGAACAAGATGTCTTCTAAAGGCCCCAAAAACGTTATAAGGATGGTGAGCCTGAGACTCGTCCCAATTCAAGAGTGGGTAAAAATTGGGATCCAAAAAAGACTTGGTGTCATGACTGTAAAGCTTATGGACACTGACCTGGAGACCTTACCTGTCCCAACAAAAAGAAAGCCTCTAGTGCACCTGCAGTAAATGCAGTGGTAAGGATCCAGATGGGATTCCAGGTGGGTCCTGACCATGTTAGTAAACCCACTGAGGCCACTCTAGTTTGGCCCAGTAACCTAGAGACATACAGTCAACAGCCACGTATCAATAGGATTAGAGTTGAAGCACTGAGAGACACTTATGCCAGTCTCACCGTGGTGACTGAGCAACTGGTGTCCTCAGATCAATTCTTGAAGGTGAGACATATACAGTCCTCAAAGCTGATAATCAGGCTAAGATACACCCCATGGCGATGGTGTCCTTAGAATGGGGAGGGGTTAGTGGGCAAAAGAAGGTTGTGGTATCTCCTGCAATTCCTGTACAATGTCTGCTAGGCAATGATCTGGAGTTCACAGCATGGGCTGAGTTCAAAAGAGAGACTCGTGCAGCTATACTAGGTATACCTAAATGGGTGTGTGTAAAAACACGTGCACAGTGCAGCGTCCAGGGTGAAAGTAGAATGAAATCTGGAATAATGGCCCAACCTACCAAGGGAAAGGGCAAGAAGTCTGGGAAACCAGCTTCCAAATAGCTGACAAATCTGGTTTCCTCTTCTCTGGAATAAGACCTGCCATCCTGAGAGGGAACTGAGCCCCAGGAGCTTAGGCCTTACACAGCAGAGCTCTTGGGCCCAGGGGACCCTCTAGGGAATATCTGTGGCTGTGACGCCGCGCTTAACTGCGCCATCTCTTTTTTTGGCTGCAGTTGCACCACGACTCCGATTATCGGAGCGCCGTCCTCCGCGTTTTGCACCACATTACAGCGCGTTTCGGGAAGCGCATTTCGTGCTCCCGGTCGCATCGTACTTACATATTTCCATGACATTTCTTCTTGCTCGTCGTAGTGGACTCCTCTTCTTGTCTTTTTCATTCTTTTCTTCTGGTTTCTATGCACTTCGTCTCTTCTTTCTCCTGGTTTTCATGCTGTCTTCTTGATGGTTTCCATGTTGTCTTTTTCTATTCCTTTTTCCCAGGATAATTTTTTTCTTTTATACTGCTACCTTTTTCCTATTCTTTTCTAAGGACCGTGCCCAATCCAAGATGGTGTTGTTTTCTCTTTCCTGTGTTGTCAGTTCCTGTCTTCCAGTATATAAGTCACTCAGTCACTCATCCTTCTGGTGGTGATCCTCGCTCCTGTTCGTCGTATTTCCTCCAGTTCCTCTTGCTCTGATTAAGATTTTTTCCATTTTTTTCTCTTTTTTCAATCTTGTTTTTCCTCTTTCAGGAGTTCCTGTTTTGAGGTTTTTTCCCACATTAATTGGGTTTTTTCCCTCTGGGACTCCTTCTGGAGGGTATGGTCTGCTTAGGGGTTTTCTTCAAGCAGCTCCGTGGCTACTAGAAAGGGTCGCCCTTATCTTGGTCAGTCCAGAGCCAGCAGAAAATCGGGTGCTCTTTCAAATCCTTCAGTCAAAGGTGAGAATCATCGTGCAAATCGAGACAGTGCCACAGGCAGGGGACCTGTCCCACTCTTGAAGGCCTGAGACAGCAAGCTACTGATCAGGAGATATCAGTCTCTCCCACAGGACCTATTGGGAAGAGGGATTCCTCTTCACTGAGGCCAGAGATCCCAAACCTGGTGCCACTAGTAGAGTGGTAGTGCCTCAGCAGTTTAGAGAGTGTCTCCTCACTTTGGCCCATGATATCCCCCAGCTGGGCACCTTGGTCAGGCTAAAACATATAGCAGGTTGGTGAACCACTTCTACTGGCCAGTAATGTCCCTGAGGGTGAAGGAGTTTTGTAACTCCTGTGCCACCTGTCAAGCCACTGGAAGACAAGTGGTCACTCAAAGGCCCATTAATTCCACTTCCAGTGGTGGGGTTCCCTTTGAAAGGGTAGGGATTGACACTGTCAGTCTTCTTGACCTTCCAATTGCATCACAAAACAGATTCATACTGGTTGTAATGGATCATGTAATCAGGTATTCTGAAGCAATTCCCCCAAGGACTACTACTACCCCTGCAGTGGCTAGGACCTTCATTGGTATCTTTGCCAGAGTGGGCTTTCCAAAGAAGGTGGTGTTAGACAGAGGTACAAACTTCATGTCCGGCTACCTGAAATACATGTGGCCTGAATGTGGTGTGACCTACAAGTTCACTACACCACACCACCCACAAACCAATGGCCTTGTTGAAAGATTCAACAAGGCATTGAAAGTTATGATGGTGGACTCCATGAAAAACTCAGAAGGAGATGGGACACCTTACTTCCATACCTGCTTTTCGCTTACAGAGAAGTGCCACAAAAGGGAGTATGTTTTACCCCTTTGAACTTCTGCTTGGGCATCCTGTGAGGGGACCGCTTTGTCTTGTGAAGGAGGAATTAGACCTCACAGAGAATCTAAACAGGATATTGTGGACTATGTGCTTGGTCTTCGCTCTTGAATGGCTGAGTACATGGAAAAAGCATCCAAAAACCTTGAGGCCAGCCAAGCGCTCCAGAAGCTCCACACCAAAAGGCTGCACAGGTGGAGTTCCAACCAGGGCAGAAAGTGTGGGTTTTGGAGCCAGTGGCTCCTAGGGCCCTCCAGGACAAATGGAGTGGACCCTACCCTATCCTAGAAAGAATAGGGGAAGCCATCTACCTGGTGGACTTTGGCTCTTGCAGGACTCCAAAAGGGTTATCCATGTCAATCACCTTAAACCTTATCATGACAGAGCTGAGATGACCATGTCAATGGTCACTGATGAGGTACAGGAAGCTGAAAGTGAACCTCTCCCTGATCTCCTCTCCAGCAACCCCAAAGATGCCTCAGTTGAACGAGTGGTCTTGTCAGACACCCTCACTGACCAACAGTAGACTGATTGCAGGTAGGTCTTGCATCAGTATGCTGAGTTCTTCTCTGTGACCTCTGTTGGACTACCTGGTGTACAGATGATGTGGATACAGGGAACAGCTTACCTGTCAAAAATAAAATCTACCGACAATCTGATCATACCAAAGAGAGCATCAAAGCTGAAGTAAGCAAGATGCTGGAATTGGGAGTCATTGAGCACTCTGAGAGCCTCTGGGCCAGCCCAGTTGTCTTAGTCATCGGCCTCATTCCCAGGTTGGAAAGAGAGAAATTAGGTTTTGTGTTGACTATAGGGGCCCTAATGCTGTAACAATCACAGATGTGCACCCAATTCCTAGGGCTGATTAACTAATTGACAGGTTAGGAGCTGCAAAATATCTCAGTACTTTTGATATCACATCAGGGTAGTGGCAGGTAGATCTCACCCTGGAGCAAAAGAGAAATCAGAATCCTCCACTCCTGATGGGCATTATCAGTTTACTGTTATGCCCTTTCGACTAAAGAATGCCCATGTCACCTTCCAGAGGTTGGTGAACAAAGTCCTGTTTGGGTTAGAAGACTTTAGTGCAGCATATCTTGATGATATTGCTGTCTTTAGCTCCACCTGGCATGTCCACCTGATCCACCTGGGGAAGGTCCTGGAGGCTCTGAAAAGTGCGAGCATCACCATCAAGGGAATCAAATGCCAGATATGGCAGGGCACAATTGTATACTTGGGACACCTTGTAGATGGAGGCCAAGTTCAACCACTAAAACCCAAGATCCAGGCCATTCTGAACTGGGAGCTCCAACTACCCAGACTCAAGTCAGGGCATTCCTTTGCTTGACTGGTTACTACAGGAGGTTTCTGAAGGGCTATGGTGCCATTGTGGCATTCCTCACAGAACTTACCTCCAAGAAGATGCCAAAAAAAGTGAACTGGACAGTGAGCTGTCAAAAGGCCTTTGACATCCTGAAAGAAGCAATGTGCTCTGCACCTATTCTTACAGCTCCAGATTACACAAGGCAGCTCATTGTGCAGGCAGATGCCTTTGAACATGGGAATAGGAGTGGCCCTATCCCAAATCAATGATGATGGCCATGACCAACCTGTTGCTTTTATTAGCAGGCGGTTACTCCCCAGAGAGCAGCACTGGAGTGTGTTCAAGGGGGAAGCTGTGGTTTGGTACCTGCAGAAGCTGAGACCATATTTGTTTGGCTCTCACTCCCTTGTTCAAACTGACCACAGGCCTCTCAGATGGCCCATGCAGATGAAAGGTGAAAACCCCAAACTGTTGAGGTGGTCCATCTCCCTACAAGGAATGTACTTTGCAGTGGAATATAGACCTGGGCCTGACCACACCAATGCAGATGGCCTTTCCAGGTTCTTCCACTTAGAAGATGAAGGCTCTCTTGGCAAAGATTAGTTTCATCCTCTTTCGTTTGGGGAGGGACCATGTAGAAAAGCACCCTTTTTGGAATGGTTATCCCCCACTTTTTGCCTGTAATCTGATGTGATTTAAACTGAAAATTGACTGGGTCCCTACTAACCAGGTACCCAGTGCCAGATCTCTTTCCCTAAATTGTACAGTTGTTCTCTCAATCGGCACCACCTTTAGCACTCTCTGTAAGACCCTGGTAAATGGCACCCCTGGTACCTAGGGCCTGGGGTACTAAGGAAAGTCCCTAAGAGCTGCAGCATTGGTTGTGCCACTCTCACCTTGTGCCAAATGAATACAGGGCTGCCATCGCAGACTGTGTGTCTTTGTGCAGAGAAAAATGAAAACACGACCTGTCACACATCCCCATGTGCCAGGTCCCCTACTGCTGCATGTTATATTTCTAAGTTACCCCTATAGAAGGCCTACAGCCCTAAGGCAGGGTGTCTTATAGCATATGTGAGGACATTTCTTCATGAGCAGATAGACCCTTTCTATGTCTTTGTCTATTCTTAGACATAGTAGGTGAACAGGGAAGCCATTTTGAGTACATGTGCTGGACATTGGTCAATACAAGCTCCCCAGCTACATGATGGCTTCAATGAAACTAGAGATGATTGGTATCAAACATCTTGTATTAATAAACCCTCATTGATTCCAGTAATGGATTTAATTACACATGCACTCAGAGGACACCTTAGCGGCACCCCTGAAAACATCTCCAACTGCTAATGTGATAACTGACTGTTCTAAACCAGTACAGACCCCCCTGCCATACTTCTGACCTCCTGAGGTGAGAGCCTGTGCTTTCAGAGGCCAGGAAAAAACAGGCTGCTCTGGGCAGAGGTGTTATCATGTCTTCCAGGCAGGATGGACATTCCAGGGCTGGAACCTTCAAAGGATTTGCCGCCTTTGTAATGCAACCCAGTTCTCTCCAAATGGAGAAGATGACTTCCCCCTGTCCTGACCACACTTTTTGGCAGCAAGACAAGAAGGAAAATAAGTAAGATTAGGAGGTGTGCCCACATCATGCCAGTCCCACCCCTAAGATGGACCAGTTGATGTGGACACCACTTTTCAAATTCCTCCATCTTGTTTTGAACAGAATTAGTAATCTAGGGTCAGGGTTGTGCCTACTTCCAAATGGAAGTGGTCATATAGAGGGTGTAGTCACCCTAAAGGTAGGCAACCCATTTGATGTTACCTGGCACTCCCTGTAGCACCCCTAAATTGAGTACTTAGGTGATACCCCTGAACCCAAGAACTCAGATTTGACTGATCAAGAAAAGAAGGGCAAAGAAGAATCACTGCCTGCTGAGAACAGCAGAAGAGCTGTGGACATTCTGGCACAAAACCCTGCTTGCCCGCCCCTCTCTCAACAATTGCGACAGAGTGCCTCATCCGGTGAGCTGGAGAACTACCCAAGTTTTAGGTAGCCTGCCAGCACTTCAAAACAATCACCAGCCTTCCTTGGAGTAGAAGAGCTACTTCCCTGCAGTCCGCAAGCACCAACCAGCAGAGTCTCATCCACCGCCTTGTAGCTCCACGGTGCCGACCGATGCCGCAGACGACCAGAAGGATGTGCTCTGGAGGACCAGGACCCCCAAGTGTGACAGCATCAGGGCCCACCAGAGCCAAGCAGCACCAATCTCTGGGGTACCAGATGCCTTGCACCAAGCACCAACAGTGAGAGTTCAGTCGGGATTTTGACAGCACAGGACCAAGCAGCCATCGAGGGACATCAGCCACGGTGAGACCCATTCCATGAGTGGTCATGCTGGCTGGATTTTGCCCCTGCCAGCTGTTTGTGCCTGACCGCGAGGAGTGCCTTTGCGCACCGAGCCCAGCTGCCCTAACCACTCTGCACCAAGCCTCCCGGCCTGGGCCCTGAGGAACCGGTTGTTCCCCCTTGATCCAAGACCCCTTGTGACCTGAACCCCCTTTTGGGAGCTCTCTGACTTGTCCCCAAGTCCCCCTGTGCAGCTTGTTTCTAGTTGTCCCCCCTTCTTTGTAGGGTGCCAAGCTACAGCCACACCAGCACAATGCTCCCGGTGGAATTTGTGGAGCTCCCGATGAACTTATGGGTGTACTTTGGACCTTAGGCCCCTACCTCTCTAAATCCAGAGAGTGAACCCCTAAAACCGACTGAACTTACCTTTGCTCATAATTGGCCAGCTTCCTACACCATCTCAACACAACAGTGTCCCCACCAAACTTTTTGCCTTCCTCCTCCTTTTTGCTGGATTTTTGCTTGTTGGCCTTAGGAGTCTGTGCACTTTACCACTGCTATACCATATACCCATGGCCTCTAAATTAACTGCTACCAGTAGGCCTGCAGCATGTATTATGCCACCTACTTAAGTAGCACTTTAAAACATGTCTCAGGCCTACTATTGCAGCCTGAAGGGAGTGTCTTACTGCCATGTCGACTTTCCATTTAAAACCCCTTACCAATACTTAAACTTTGGTTTTATTACATATAAGTCACCCCTAAGGTAGTCCCTAGGTAGCCCATAGGGCAGGGTGCTGTGTAATTAAAAGGTAGGGCATGTACTTGTAAGTTTTACATGTCCTAGTAGTGAAAAAGCCACAAATTTGTTTTCACTAGTGTGAAGCCTACCCTTCTCATAGGATAACAATGGGGATTTATTGTTATATTTAATAAGTTGCAGTTCCCAAACCAGAGGAAGTACCTATGTCATGTTTGGTACCTATGAACTTGTATTAATAAACCATCTTTAATGGCAAAGTCAAATTTATCATTACACGTTTGAAAATGCCACTTTTAGAGAGTTGGCATTTTCCTGCCTTTAGCCCTCTGTGCCTGCAGCCTTCCTTAGGACACATGACTGAGTGTAACTGACAGTTAGGACTTAGTGAATTCCTCCCAGACAGTCACGCAATACTGGAATTAGCAGAGCCTGAATGGGTCATTAACCGACTTGAGCGGTAAGAGGGTGCTGGGGGGGCTAAGCACAGCCCCACTTGCAGCTGAATAGGCCGTACTCTGCCTCCACACAATAGGCTTAATGACCCTGTATTGTCAGTGCAGCCAGCAAAGAGCCGGGGGGCTGGAAACTCCTGGAACTTCAAAGAACCCTTCTGGAAACTTTTCCCGACTTCTAGGAGCAGGGCACTAGGGTATAAAAATAAGGCTCTCAGACCCTCTCTTCAGTTCACTACTGGACCTGCAAAGGGACTTTCAGAGGACTGCCTGCTGTGCACTCTGCCAAACTGCTGCTGTACCTGGAAGGACTGCTTTGCTGCCTGGAGCCTACCTTGAACCTTCAGAGGCCAGCCCTGCTGTGGAGCCCTTCATCTCCACCTGCACCCAGGACCTCAGAAGTGACTCCAAGGGCTAGTTTTGCTGGCAGCCTGTTCAGAGCCATAGAGACATAATAGGTTCCATTATCTTGAATCCTCACCTGGACCCAGTCTGGGTGTGTCCTGAACCCCCAAGTGGTCTCCACTCACTCCTGGACCTTTGTTTTTGGTGCTAAAGTTTCCTTGATGGCCATTTTCTAAAACTGAGGACTTGCTAGTTTGATCCTTGAACTTTAAAAAATCAATTCCTCCATTTCTACTAATTGGATTTTGATCGTTCTGGTGTCAGATAATTTATTAAATTTTACTCTATGTTTCTAAATTAGTTTGTAATTTTATTGTGTTGTGTTTTCACTGTATTGCTGTTTGTGTGTGCATAAATACTTAACACATTGCCTCTAAGTTTAGCCTAACTGCTTTTTGGGCCAAGCTACCCGGGGTTAAGCATAGGTTAAATTAGTGACTTTATGTGGTTCATCCTGTAAGGGACTGTGGCTGTTGCTTCACCAGGGCTCACACCCCAGTCAACTAACAACCCAATTTCTCACATCCTGCTAGCCGAAATGCTGAGCTCCCATTAGACTATGTACTGGCTTACATTCCTTTAGGTAGACACCATACAATATCTCTCAGACTGCTGAGGAGGCGAGAGACTTGAGTTATTGTCAACTACCATAATTCTGCCTCTGGATACTATCTCCTAACAGATTGTAACACCCAATGACAGTCAGGCAATTGGTAGTGGTGGAGGTTCCTATTTTCCCTGTGAAATGTCGAAGACAGACAGACAACTCCTCTTCACAGAAGCAGTATCTAGGAAACCATCCAAAGCAACGGCTAGTAGTGGGGCATCACAACAGGACACAGCATTAGACACCATAATGAAGAAGCTGACAGCAATCACAACAATCATGACTACAATAGTGGATGACGAAACCTAAGCCTCAGACGATATCCTCTCTAATAGAATGGACATTGCTTCCTTTGATGCTTGCCTAGAAAGCACAGAAGATAGGTTGGAGAGGGTTGACAAGCAGATCGCCTCTTTTGATCAACTGGGAGCTGGACCTTTGTTATTTCCAAAGAAAAAGACAGTGGTGTTTGAAGACAGGCATCACAGAGACAAGATACTTCTGTCAGGAGTGCCAGAAAAACTGGAAGGTAATGATAGGGTAGCTTTCCATATCTGTATTAAATCAAGTATTACAAATCTAACTTTCCAGCCTCCCTTAAGTTTTTGTGAGCTCATAGAGTCTGACCCAGATGCCAGACATCAGGAAGCACCCTGAATCATTGCTGAAGAGAAGAATTACAAGCATTGGAATAGCCAATACGTCTTGCCTTTGGGACTTTATAAGTGTTTAACCATGCAGCAAATTAGCCTGGGTGATGTACTGCCAGGGATTGACGAGCTATACAATTGCTACACACACCCCTTGAAAAAATGCCATTTGTCTTGTAGAAAGGATGTGGCATAACATTTAGAGCCACCACTTTGGAACTGGGAAGCCGGGTTCGAATCTCAGCATTGGAGTTACAAAAAAACTATAAAACTTAAGTTTCAATCCAAAGAGCAGTTAATTGAAAAAGAACAATAGTATGAAACATTAAGCATGATGCAGTGCCGCATGGGCTCCAAAAGCGTATAAGGAATTAAAGTTTGTTTACACATGCATACACAGCTACGTTCTGGTTGTCAAATAGCATCAGCTGAGAGCGTTTTGTGGACACAAATCAAGTGCGCGGAAAAAAATCATTGCTGATACTGAGCAGAACAAAAGCAGGAAACTAACAAATAAGCTGAAGCAAAAAAAAAAAAGTAGTGAGCCCACACGAAAGTATATGGGTGATCGTGCAATAATCAATGTAACAGGGTCAGTCTCGGGGGGGGGGAACAAAACATTCAAAAGGCAGGACAAAAGTAAAGCACTTACCAAAGAAACCAAAGGAATTTTGAAAGGCAGACCAGGGAATGAATGAAAGCGATGGGTTTGTGATGAGCGTGATGCAAGCCCATAGATGTAGATAACAGCATGTCGATAGACAGTGCATGCATGCTGTCTAGGTTCGACATGAAAAGGGCCTTTTCTATAAGAAGAACATGTAAGTTAAAGGGTTTCCTAGACTCCAGAGGAAAAAGCTATGGCATTGCTACAGGACACAGAACAACAGGCCTGCCCTCCTCTCCACAGGATATGACATACTCAGATCACCAGCCGAGGAACAGAGTTATCTGGAAGAAGTGACAAGACAATGCTACACAGATCCCAAATCTAAATATTGACTGGTCCTTAGTGTTTTAGCAACTTCCTGGGTACTGAATCCAGCAGTCCGCGGGTAGGGTTACAAAAATTGCTGTATTTCAGCTTTCTCAGGTCTAAAATGACATCCACTTCAGTGGCAGTCCATGGGGAAAACGAATGCCTCGAATTTATTTTTTCTAAAATCTCTCTTCTTCCTGCTTTCAAATGTTGGAATGTTTGTTGTTGTGCTCAGGATTTCGAGTCGATTTTTGTTCCTTGCATTTCATTACACGGTTCTACTTTGTTTAACAACTAGTTACCTTTGCCCTTGATTCAATACAAAGGGCTGACTCCGGGAAATGAGAAATTTGAAGGCCCGGGAAATGTTTATTTTACCAACACATGCTATGATGTGATAGCATTTCACAAGAGGAAATGGCTTAAGTTCTTGCTTCTAGTTGATGCCAAAGTTCCTCCTGTGCTGACATTTCTCACAGGCTGCAGTGTGCCAACAGGGCAGTCCATAGTGTAAATGGCCCATGCAGAGAATATTCCCAAAAGGGGTCCTCTACAAAGGGTCTCCATGGTCGTGGGGAGTAGTCCATTATTAAGATACTGTACCACACCCAACTCAGAATATCTCATTGAGAAGCAACAGACAAAGGGTATCAGTGGTGATGGGACAGTCCAAATACGCTGTATGGTGACCAAAGAAAGAACCTCTATACAAATCGCTTCAAGGCCGATGAGATGATCCAGATGTTTGCTACAGTGCCCACCACAGAATGTCCACTGAAGGGCTCTGTATGAAGGACATCAGTGACTGCCATGGTGGTTTACAAGTTCTCTAGAGGAACAGCACAGAAAATACAACAAGGGCCTCTCTACAAAGGGTACCAGTGGCAGAACTATTCGCTAGAGGCCCAGCACAGAATATCCATCTCTAGGCCCCTCTGTGGAGGGTATCAATCGCCAATGCAATGGTCAGAACTATGGTAATAAAGCAGATCACTAGGTAGACGGTGTCACTGGGGCAGACCATAATCAATGTACTGTAGAAGCCTCAAAAAAAATATCCAAAGGGTCTCCTTATGGATGGACAGCAAGCAGTGCTTAAATTGTAAATAAAAAGGTGCCCGTGAGCAAAGCTTTCCTCTGAAACACGCAGCTGCTGCAATTAAATGTGTGAACACGGAATACTGAGGTGGCGTAATCCAGAAGCCATCTCGGGCCTCTGTAATCTATTTACAGTCACTCCCTGCCCCTTCAGCTCACTCCTGCAGCTTTCTGCTTTCTTCCATTGTGACGTTTTTTCGTTTTTCTCTTCCTCAGTCTTTCCATATGTGTCTTTTGCCTCCAGTAAATGCTTGAGGCAAAAGAATAAGCGCCGGCCCTCATAAATAAGTGCCGGTGCTCCACACCGGAAACAACAAGCACAAATTAAGCACTGACAGCAGGTCAGTCCTTATGTGCTGTCCAAGTCCAACACAGAATATCCCAGCAGCGGCCTCTGTGCAAAAATTATCGGAGACCACCAGTGTGGGCCACATGTACTGTACAGTCCAACTCCACACAGGATCTCGAGGACTGCCCCATCGACGACCCACAGGGCAGTCTATAGTTAACATGCGAAAGCAGAATGCCTTAAAGACGGCCTCTGTAAAAAGTATGTCCCTGTATCCATGACCAATGGGACTGCCCTTACTGCACAAGAAAACCCACCCAGAATATTTAATCCCTTGCTTTTGTGAAGAGGGCACTGATGGCCAAGACACCAGCGAAACCTCTGCTACAGAAGCAGTTCAGAGGATGAAATGTGCAAGTAGGGCAGTTCGTCGTCAGTGCACATCACAGGGTCCTGCAGAGATATTTCACGAATGGTCTCTGAGCAAAGGGGCCCGGTGGCCAACAGGGCAATGCAAATCGAAATATCAGCAGAAACCATTAGCACCCAGAGACATGTCCAGCTCGCCACAGAAATCTACATAGGCGGTTCTTTGATGACCGAGACATTGTTCTCAAGTGAATATTCATTCAACCGGCCTACATTCGTATGTGTTACGGAGAACTCCTCCTGACCTAGCCACTCAGGGACTTTCAGCCGGGAAAGATATAGGTACCCCGGGCATAGGTCGCCTGACATGGCTTCATATCATTTCAACCCTACTCCCTGACTGGCTGCTCTGAGTATTCTTGAACCTGAGACAACTTGATATACTCTACTGGAGAAATGATATTCCCCTGCTACCTGTCGAGACATATGGTGAGTCGATATTGTATGTATGATCCAGCCTTCCCCCATAAATAAACACAGCACACACAGACCCAATTTAGTTCCGGACGACCTTGTGAAGAGCAAGTAAGTGGGGGATGTCTGACAGCCTCCAGACTAAAGAATTTGCTCCCTCCCAGGATATAGCTCAGACCCTCTGGGTTAGTTAATTCACAGTTCCATTCTCTCCTAGGCCTTGAGATCAAATCATTTCTAGTTTGATCGTTGTCCATGTGGAAATCGAGAATGCCCTCGTTCATCCCCGATATACTGTATACACATGTAGCTAGGGACGTTGTGAACACCCTCCAATTTAGCATTTACAGCGAGGGTGGGTTTCTTTATGGGCGTCTTCTGTCTGCAACTTGGCCTGCAAAAGCTCATAATCAACACTATAAGGAAGAAAGAAAAATAGGCTGATAGAAAAGAGAAAGGAGGATGGATGGTTGAAGGGAAGGTGAAAGAGAGGTAGGAAGGGTAATAAGACTGATAAATGCTGAGTGGGTGAAAGGATGGGTGGGAAAAAGGATGGGTGTAAGGATGGAGTGAAAGGATGACAGGGTAAATGAAAATCTGAGAGTATGGATGGATGGATGAATGGATGGATAGATGGATGGATAAAAGGATCAATCCATAGATGAAAACATGTATTTATGGATGGGTAAGTCAAACTCTGGATGTATGGTAGTTGGACGTATGGAAGGATGCATGCATAGATGATGGATGTGTTAACAGATGGATGGGTGGAATGGTGAAAGAATGAATGGATGACAGAATGAAAAAGTGAAATGGTGGATATCAGTGGTTGGGTGGAAGGGTGAATGGACAGATGAATGGATGGAATGATAAGGGGGCTCTTCTAGGGCAGGTCAAACTCACTTGCTTTGCACGCTTCACGCCATCAAAGCTTTGGTTCAAAGGGGGGTATTTTAATTTTCTGGCTATTCCTTTGATTGCAAACGTGAGGATGCCAATGCAATTCCTATATCTACCCTAGAGGTCGACTCACTCCCTGGTATTAGGTAAGGGATGGTGAAGAAGACCCAGTCTAAGGGGAAAAAATGGGTGATGGAATGGAGGGGGAGAGCGAGAGAGAGACAATCCTGTTGGTTGGCAGTTGGAAGATGCTAATTGGATTTCTTAAGCACAACGTTTCAAGTCTGGCTTAAAAGATTGGGTGTCCACCTACGGGTGAGAGAACGCAAATTACTAGGAGGTCAAAATACAGAAGGAAATAATAGATACAAATACCACATTTTGAGACTTACCCAGGCCTAGCAGTTGGTATGCGGTAAGTAGCCCACGGAAACAACACAGGAGCCAAAGGTGAAGACCACTGCAGTACCAGGAAGGAGGGAGCCTGTAAGAGAAATACAAACTCAACAAAAGGGCAGTAGGAATATGACAAAGCACAAAAGACAGAGGGGGTCATTCCGACCCCGGCGGCCCGCCAACAGGCTGGCGGTGCTCCGCAGGGCTTTCTGACCGCGGCGGTATGGCCGCGGTCAGAACAGGAAAACCGGCGGGGTCCCGCCGGTTTTCCGCTGCCCTGAGGAATCCCCCATGGCGGCGCAGCTTGCTGCGCCGCCATGGGGGATTCCGACCCCCTCACCGCCATCCTGTTCCTGGCGGTTCTGACCGCCAGGAACAGGATGGCGGTGAGGGGTGTCGTGGGGCCCCTGGGGGCCCCTGCAGTGCCAATGGCATGGGCACTGCAGGGGCCCCCGTAAGAGGGCCCCACTTTGAATTTCAGTGTCTGCTTAGCAGACACTGAAATTCGCGACGGGTGCTACTGCACCCGTCGCACCCTTCCATTCGGAGCCGGCTTCCTCGTGGGAAGGGGTTTCCCGCTGGGCTGGCGGGCGGCCTTCTGGCGGTTGCCCGCCAGCCCAGCGGGAAAGCCAGAATGGCCTCCAATATGGCGGTTCCCGCCAGGCGGGCGGCGACCGCCACTCGCCGGCCTCAGAATGAGGCCCAGAGTATTGGGAAACCAAGAGAGCCTAACTAATGTGAGTAGCAAGGAGTCAGAACAACCACAGTTGCCAAACAAGGAAGCTCTGTGTGAGTCAGACCGATATACGCTGCCACTATTGACCAGGAAGTTTGTCCGAATGTGATGGCGCGCTAGCGCCTGGCGCTGCAACTCTAAATTAGGGAACTGCCCTGTGTGTCATTGCTCCATGTTTGCCTCCTCTTGTGCTCAGTGGCGTAACATTAGCCCTCGCAGCCCCTAGGGTGCGGTGAGAGCGCAGAGCACCAGGGGCCGCACAGCAGTCACACCTCACGCTGGCCGCCACTGTGCACGGATCGGGGACCCCTCAAGTTTCGTTACCCCTCTGCTTGCGCCTCGCTTCGTCCCTTGACCTTACACTCCCATTGCTCTTCGCACAAACTTGAGACTTGCCACATTTAAAAAGGAACTCAAAATCCTCCTATTTGGTAGGCACTTTTGATAAACTTGTGATCACTTCTCTGCATTTCCTTTTCCGATTTATACAATCTATCCAGGTGTGGACTGTTTGACATTTCTCACCAATACAAACTGCTTGATGTATATGTTTTCTTCATTGCTTATCTATTATTATCTGTATTATTATTATTATTATCTGTATTCGTCATCTTGTTCTCTTGTAAATCCCTGATGCCGTGAGCCAAGCTTGTGGTATATAAAACAGAAAAATAATGTAGTGGGTTAAGTCACATGCTTTTGAGATGTTCCTATAATCCTTGTCTTCGCAAATTCAAACGTTGTTTATTTCCCAATACATGATTGGGACAGGAAGCACTTAGTAGTTAGCGCTCTTTGAATGTTGCAATAAAATACAACATGCTCATCCTGAAATACTTAAGGGGAACAAGTGTCAGATGTCACTACAGATGAAGGGAAGAAAGAGACAAAAACACTCATTCCTCCTCTCGTCCCTGCATATCCTACCGAACATTTGGGTCACAACAGGCAGCATTAAGTGCGTTGTGTACTGTGGAGTGTTTATAGCGTTGATATTCTATGTTCCACTGTTGTTTATTTGGACGTCACATTACATTTTTATTTGAAGTTGTTGCTGCATTGGCAAGTTGGAGAGTTCACTGAAACGTAACAATAAATACTTCCGCCTGAAGGTGCTGTCTCCTTTACACCGGCAACAAGTTTAGGGGCCTATGAGGGGAGTCTAGGTTTTAGGGCAACGAAACACAGGATCTGGGAGGTCCTTTGGAGGCTGCGGTTGATAGAGTTACCAAAGCACCACTGTTATATCTGAGTCATAAGTAACAACACTCAAGCAACTGTTCCTTCTCTAGTTGAACTGGTGGAGGTGCATTTGGCCTTTCAAAGGATAGTTGCATTGGACATCTTGGGCCTGTCTGGGACGATGGGTGGGGAGTCCAAGTATGCTTTGGTCATGATTGACTATGGGCGGCACTCAAGCTAGTGAACAGTTTGTGCACCCAAAATGTCATCGACTGAATGCAGGAGGTATTTCTGAGAGAGGGTTACCCCAATGTGCGTGTGACAGAGAATGGTACGCAGACACCCTCAGTCGAAATGAGACAGTTCTTATGATCTGCTCGTATCAAACACATAAGAGCATCAAGTTATCACCCAAGTAGTAATGGTATTGAGTGGTAAACGGTCATGTTGATGCTAGTTAATGAGGACAGTTGGAGAAAAGTTGTGGGGAACATGCTATGGTCAATGAGAACAACATCTGACACATAAGCACTGGTACGTCTCCATTGATCGGTCGTAGAGTTGCACATGCAAGAATGAACAGGGAGTGGAGCAGGCTATTGAACAGTAGCAGAGAGCAGGTTGATGAGATTTAGTGGCATTGTCGACGTGAAGAATGATGTGCAGGGGAGGATGAGAAGAGAAAATCCTGCAGTGACAGAAACCCAATGTGAAGTTTGGAGATTGTGTAAGGGTTAATAAACCAATTTGTTTAAGGAAGAGTTTATCTCGGTTCTGTCCTCCCATCCAGGTGAAAGAGGGCTGGTGTTATGAGACTGTGAAGTTTGGAAGAAGAATCACTTTTCTATTATGCCTCTTAACATGATTGGTTGTGGTGGGATGCGCTGGACTGTGTTGTGGAGCCTGGAGGGGGACTATGGATCCCAGAAGAGGCTTATAGTGCTTGGAGGGATCCCGTGTTTCAAGATGCGCTGGACTTTGTTGTGGAGCCTGGAGCAGGACTAGGGACCCCAGGAGAGCCTGTTGCCGCTGGGAGGTGCTCTCACTGTCAAACACCCCTGCCGCGCTTGTAGTGCTTGGAGTGATCCTGTGGCATGGGGCATGCTAGACTTTGTTGTGGAGACAGGAGGGGGACTACGAGTCCCAGGAAAGCCTGCTGCTGCGGGGATGGGCTGTCAATGTCAATCAGCCGTGACATGCTTATAGTGCTTGGAGTGATCTAGGGTGACCAGATTTTGAGGAGCAAAAACCGGGACAGGTCAGACATAAAAGAAGGACTGACGACTTTACACTCACTTTTATATCTGGCCTGTCCCGTTTTTTTGTGTAGCTTTGTGAATGTGTGCCTATATGTGTGTGTGCGCACACGCATGCATGCACACACATACACACACACACACACACACACACACAAAAGACTAATTATATAAAATTAGCTATGGCTTGACCTACCACATTGTACCCACAACCCACCCCCACCCACCGCTCTCTGCTCCCCACTCCTCTCCCTGCTGGGAGCAGACAGAGGACTGGGTAGCCTGACAGTAACAGATAAAATACTTTAATTATTTCATACTTTGCAGGCTTCTTTAATTTATGCTTCCCTAGATGATCTGCCCTTTGTCCCCAAAACCGGGACATTTATTTAATAATATGATCTTTGTCCCAAAAACCGGGACATTTATTTAAAATTAGGAGAAGCGTAGGGACACCGGGACAGTCCACTAAAAACCGGAACTGTCCGGGGAAATCCGGGACGTCTGGTCACCCTAGAGCAGAGGTCTTCAAACTTTTTGATGCCAGGACCACCTCTTAAATTTTTTTAGGTGTAAGGACCCCCTTCTGATAAAAACTTCTAGTACCTGGTACTCCTCATCGACAACAATAATAAACGTCACCATTTCACACCGCAAATCATTTTTACTGTGAGGAAATAATATTAAACAGTGTTTAGCAAACCAAAGGTCAGTGAGTGTGGGGGCGTGGTCAAGGGTGTGGCTAAAAACAAAGGTAATCATTTATGAGGAATTGACGTGAAGCAGAGCCGGAATTCTTTTTGCTACACTGCCACACACCAATACAAAAGGGCAGGAATGGACCGTATTTATGAAATACAGTGCATTTCTGTCCTTTACCCCTGCGCTGGCGCACAATTGTTGCCTAGTGCCAACATAAGCAGGATTGTATTTGTGCAGGAAGGGGCACCTTCCGGCACAAAAACAATCCAGAGAGGCATTGTACCTCTTTCTATATGTGCGGCAGAATGCAACACACATGGAAAGAGAAAAAAACAAGGAGAAATTACAAAAATTCTCCTCATTATGCCAGCTCTGGGGAGGCATACGGTTTTGGCACTGCTCCAGTTTACTTGATTTTGAAAATCTGGGGCAGCGTCAAAATCCATGATTGTTGCATGGGTACACCCACCACAACGCCCATGGAATGGCTCCTTGACACAAAGTAAGGCAATGCAGCAGCTTGCACTGCTATGCCTTTCTCCATATCTACAAGGCCATTCAAAACCACTCAGGGTGGCTTTGCGTCACCTCATAGGTATGATTGAGAGGCTTGTGCCACTGGAGCGTCAAAAAAAGTGATGATCCAGCAGCGCAAGCCTCTCATACTGTATATAAACCCAAAATATTCTCTACGCTTTTTAAAAGTCTTTCACTGACAGGTAGTTACATATAAAATAACAGCCAGCTTAAATGAAAAATAAATAAAAGAAAGTTGTTACTCATTGGGAAATGCACTGTAGTGCATTATGAAACCTCTATTAGTTAATGCACTGCAGAGGTCTGTGTGTAACCAGAGAGTGACAGAACTAAATCTTGGTTAGTACAGTTGAGAATAGTGACTTGTGTATTTTTAGAGCCAAGAGGTCACAGCCTGTGACAAAAAGCACTGTGAATATGTAAGGCATAATTTTATACTTGCATTACACACAGCATAAGATGGGCCACTACAAAAAGGTTTAAGGTAAAACTGTGGTTCCAAAATGTAGATTTAAGTAATATCAGAGCATATGCAATACCTTTTTTTTAATAGCTGTCCCTTCAACACCTTAAGGTGAAGTAAGCACTGTGGAAATACAATTACAATTAAAAGCACACACTTCACAGCGCAGTTGTTAACTCTTTGCATTACCCCTCAAAAAGAATAAATATTTGTCCTCACAAAGCTTTGAGTGATTTGATCATTTAAAGCTGCTCCCAAGCACCTTTTACATTTGCAGATGAGCTCGTAGAGCACATTTGCATTTCATTCAGGAAGCAGACGCCCTGGGAAGGTCTCCTTAGCTGTCTGTGAGGCTTTCACAGCACAGGAGACTCAAATTAAAGTTCAGCTGAGACATTTTGAGGATCGGCTGGGGGAATGTGCGACCCCCTTTCCTGGACTCCATGGCCCCCCTGGGGGTCGCGACCCCCAGATTGAAGACCTCTGCCCTAGAGTGATCCTATGGCACGGGATGCGCTGGACTTTGTTGTGGAGCCTAGAGGGGGACTACGGGTCCCCGGAGAGGCTGTTGCTGCTGGGACAGGCTTTCACTGTCAATCAGCTCTAATATGCTTATAGCACTGATCCCGTGGGGCGGGAGGTGCGCGGGCCTTGCCTGGTAGAAGACTGGGCAAAGGGCAGGCCCGTCTTGTGCCCGTCATCGACTGTAGGAGACTGGGCAGGGCCACCCCTAACATCTGCTTAATGAACCCCTTGGGAAGATTGGTTTATGTAGTAATCCTTGTTAGTCCCCTGGGAGTCATGTCAGTAGTTGTCATTATCTATTTAGCTCCCAGTCTTCAATTCCATTTGTCTTGTTTGCTGTTCACTCCTGGACCGCTATTGGATTTCTTGGGAGCTGCGTTGTCGCTCCTTGTGTCATAAGGGGGTGTTATCCTGCAAAGTTTGCCAGCAAATTGTGGGGTTGTTGTTGATTCGTTTTGGTCTTTTTCTTTTTTTTTGCGAGACACATTTGGACATCTCATTGGATGTTTTGGGGTCTTTTATTGCAGTTATTACATTTGTTTGATCGTCCACCAACTACCAGTAATACTCATACCCCCACGTCTTTGGATGGTTTCCTGCAATGTGCTGTGGGAGTTATTTCTAAAGAGATAGAATTAGCCAAACGTCGATTATCTATTTCTTCCCCAGCAATGGTAATTTTTCCGGTTGACTAGCTACCTGCCCGCGATCTTGCAGAGTCAGAACAGATTATTGAGCGGTCTGTGTCTGATGCTTTGGGAAGTTTTGCATCTCCAACTATACTTGAATCTACAACTTCCCTGAGGGTCTGTCTGCAAATCTATAGTTCCTTTGGAACCTGAAATATTAGTGGTCTCAGACAAAGAAGTGACAGAGCCAGAAAGAAGAAGAAGAGTAGAGACAAGTAGGAAATCTAAACACCAATGTGTGAACATTATTGGGTCACCCAAGGGGTCTGGTGCGGGCTGTATGGAAACGGACACTCTAGCAGCTTTATTAGACACTACGGGCCAGATGTATCATTATTCACAATAGCGTTTACCTAATTGCGATTTTTAGCGAATCACAATTAAGTAATCGCTATTGCGATTCGCAAGGGCTCGCAAATGGACCTACCTCACCAATATTCATGAGGTAGGTTGCAATTTTCGAGCCATTGCGAATGGCTACAATCACAGGGATGGTCGCCTGCTGCGCTCAGCAGACCACCATGTCTGTAATTGTTTTTCAATAAAGCAATCTTTTATTTTTTTAAATGCAGCCTGTTTTCCTTAAAAGAAAACGAGATGCATTTAAAAATAAAAAATGAAAAGTTGTCTTTAAATTTTTTAAGAGTAGGCAGTGGTCCGCGGGACCACTGCCTGCTCTTAAAAACGCTTTCGTATGCATTCACAAAGGGGAAGGGGTCACTTGAAGTAGGTGGTAACTGCAATTGTTTTGCGACCGCATTCACGATCACAAAACAATCATACATACCTCTGTGATTCGGTATTAGGAAGGGACGCCTTTGACACGCCCCTTCCTAATACCGAATCAGTATGTATTTGCAAATCCAATTTGCGATTCAATATCAAGTTACCGGATTTGATACATACCAAAACGCATTTTTTCGATCCCAAAAATGTTTGATACATCTGACCCCAAATATGATAAATTTTTGCTGCTTTGGACACTAAACTAAGACCAATTTGCGAGTGGTTTTCCGCAATAGAACTGAAATTTACTAGTAATATAAAAAAACACGATCTCTAATGGTGCTTTGATTCCAGCATCTGCATCCCTGCTTTCCATTATACCCTTTGCTCCTACGGTAGCTCAACCTACAATTGGGGGGGGGGGGGGTGATTCATCAGAAGTACGTAATGTTAGTGATCAAAGCAGATTAACTCCATTAGTTGTAACCTGAATGCTGGACCTACCTCTTTGCTTCAAGCTAGTGTACCTGCGTTAACAAATGGCCATCCCAACACTCCAGCCACATCGTCTAGTGTATTGATTGGAACCCCTAATGTTATCTCTCTTGATGGGGAGAAACTGTCGCTCCCCCCCAATCCTGTTATTGTTAATCTACCCCAGGTATGCCTCGTTGGCCTCTCTTGACACTTGTGACTGACTTGAGGACCGTGATTTTCTGGGGGGCACTTTAGCGACACCACCTGGACATTGCATTGAGAGTTCCTTAAATTCTCACCCTGAAGTACTTGATTTAACCAACTGGAATATCTCTGGGCTTGCATTTAAATGTAAGGATTCCTCCTGGTTGGACTTCATCAGAGGTTTTGGGGTGATCTGCTTGCAAGAAACCTGGGCCATTTCAAATTGATAATTTTTTGAGGGGTACAAGACCTTCTTTGTTCCCGGTACTGAATCTCGGACTGGCAGAGCAAAAGGGGATTGATTGTTTATGTCTCTTTGGAGGTGAGGGGAAAGTTGGATGTTCTCCCATCAGGGTCCTCGAAGTTCCAAGCTATATTAGGTCCTAAGATGGGCATTTCCAAGTTGCTATTGATACATTTTTACAAGGCTAAGTCAATTGTTTCTGATGTTTGTTAAATTCAATTGTTGGGCTCCTTTTTGAGAAAATTACAGGGTACTAAAAGGTCAGTGCATAAATATCATCCTGGCTGGAGATTTCGACGTTCACCTGTGTGGGGATCCAAGGGGGGAGGGGATCACACCCCTGGTTGTATGATCTTTCCTGGTTTTCACATGGAACATACTAACCAAGACTCAATTTAAAAAACACTTATGAATTAGTTTAATCTATTGTTTTCACTTGATAACCTTATCTCGCAGAAAGTGAATGACATTAATCTTGCGATTACTGGTGGGGGTGTGAGTGAGTCTTTTATTGACTTTATTTTTCATTCTGCCCTTGTTTTCTGTGTGTGACTAAGGTTGTGATGCGTCAAACCCCTTTAGCGATCATACCCCAGTGTGTATTTCTCTTTCCTGGTCTACCCCGTTGCAGGTCCGTTCTCAGGATACAACCTAGGTTGTTAAGCCAGCTAGTCGGGGGGATAGATTGAGGTGGACCCAGTTTGTCCCTGATAGCTTTTATAACACCCTTTATTCCCTCTGTGAATTCAAATTTAGCAGTTGTCAGTCTATTACCTCTAGTTGTTCTGATATTTGGGGACCTTTGAAATGATTTCTTTCACAGTGTCCTCCCTCCTGGAAGCAAAGGCAACTCAAAGTACTTCCAAGACTCTTAAATGGTTTGACAAAGGCTCTTCCCTGGCGCTAAGGAATTTAAAGTGCTCTTTGAGCTCCAAGCCGAGGGATTCCGCTCTAGTCAATGTCACACACTATAAAAAGGAGTTATTGAGGTGGAAGAACACCTTAAGGGACTCTGGTGGTCATTCCGACCTCGGCGGTCTTTTCTTCAGACCGCCGAGGCCGGGGGAGATAGAATACCGCCATTGCCGGCGGTATTCATGCCTCCCTATTCCGACATTTCCGCTGGGCCAGCGGACGGTAACAGCGTTACCGTCTGCTGGCCCAGCGGAAATGGCACATCAACATTGCCGCCGGCTCGTAATAGAGCCGGCGGCAATGTTGATGTGCAGCGGGTGCAGTAGCACCCGTCGCGCATTTCACTGACCGAAATTCGGGCAGTGAAATGCGCGATGGGGCTATGCCTGGGGGCCCCTGCACTGCCCATGCCAAGTGCATGGGCAGTGCAGGGGCCCCCAGGGGCACCCCCAGTCCCCTTACCGCCAGCCTTTCAATGGTGGTGTTTACCGCCACGGACAGGCTGGCGGTCGGGGGACTCATAATCCCCAGGGCAGCGGTGCCCTGGGGATTATGCCCGCCAGGCAGAAGCCTGGCGGGAAAGTGGAGGGGCCGGCGGTCTGACCGTGGCTTTTCCGCCACGGTCAGAATTGCTGGCGGAACACCGCCAGCCTGTTGGCGGTGTTACCGCCAACTTACCGCCGGCCGCCAGGGTCAGAATAACCCCCTCTGTCTGGGAGAACTTCTTGCAGGCATGTACTCTGAAACATAGCTCAAAGTTTTGGAGCATTGTCAATAGCCTTTTTATCAGCAGAACCTGCAGCCTCCTTAGGATCGCATATTACAGAGGAAAGCTGGTTGACTCACTTTGAGGAGACCTATAGTATGATATCTAACACTGTCAATAGTGGGGAACCCAGGTGGAAGTGACTTCTAAGATGACCTTCTCCATTGAAGAAATTGAAAGAAGAATCATAGTCGTATCTAAGAACAAGGCTCTCGGCCCCCAAAAGGGGAGGGGGGCAAAGTCACAACAACAATATGGGGCCTAAGAGGGGACTTTGCGGTGCAGGGGGCCTTCAGTGAGGCTTCTGCCCTGCCCGTGGTCTCCACAGCACAAATCAGGGGCTCCAGTGGGGTTGGGGAGCCTCCGACGAGGCTTAATACCCTGCCCGATCTCCAAGGAATAAACAAGGGGCCTGGTGGGGTGGAGAGCCTCCGATGTGGTTTCCTCTCCCGCTCCCCCTCCAAAGAAGGAAAAGGCTCGCCTGGGACGCAGCAGTGATCGGCCTTAAGCTAGGGCTGTCTGGTGCCCTGGGGGTGCTCCTCGGAACATACCTTGCCCCCGGGTCACTGATAGGAGCGCGCTTGCTCCAATTTCCTTCTCTTCGTTCCCCGGGAGGCATAGGACAGTACGGTTCACTCGCGCTTGAAATTGGCAACACCTGAGTAGTGGTGGTGATTTAACCTCACGGCAATGCGCTTCTCTAAAGCGCTGGGGGCAGTTTCTCCTTGGCACAAGAACGCTCTTTCAGAGAGCGAGGCAAATCAAAAGAGAAGCACTCCCAAGGTGCTTCGAGGTAATTAAACAGAGCGCTCTCAAAGTGCTGGGGCATAAAGAGAAGAGCTCTCCAGGAGCTTTAACAGATGGTGGCAGGGGTCAGGGGCCACAGCACCCAGCCCCTGGGGGACACAGCAAAATGGAGCACAGGGCGGCAGGGCCCAGCAGCAGGCCAGCACAAGGTGGATGCAGGCAGTTGGCAGTTCCTCTTAGTGTCCCAGCAGGTCACAGGTCAGCATAGGAGCAGCAGTCCAAGGCGGTTCCTGGGGAGTCGCTCCAGCACCATTCTGTGTCCAGGTACAAGTCTGTTTCAGTTCCAAAATGTCTCCAAATTGTGGGGAAAAATCCTGTGTACTCATATTTTCAGTGTGGTAAACAAAGAAGAGGAGAGGAGGTTCCAACTAGTTACAACTGGTTCTGGGAGTGCCCCCTCTCTCCTCCAACACAGGCTCCAAACTTCAGTTGGGGTAAACAACTCTTTTGTGTGAGGCCAGGTCAAAGCCTTTTCAGATGCAGGTGTGCCCTCTCCATTCTCTCAGCCCAGGAAGACTATTCAAAATGCAGATGCACCTTTGTGATACCTCCACCCTCTGTCTGCACAGGCTGTCTGAAAACTACGCACAAAGCCCAACTGTCACTCTGCCCAGATGTGAATTGGAGTCAAGCTGCAAAGCACAGATAAATGCTCACTTTCTAGAAGTGGCATTTCTGTAATAGTAATAAAAAAATAACACATACAGCAGAGGGTCATAGGGTAGAGTGGAGGGTAGTAGAATGGAGAGTTGTAGAGTGGAGGGTCATGGAGTGTCATGGAGTGCAGTGGAGTACAGTGGCATGGAGTAGAGTAGGGTATTGTGCTGTAAAGTGAAACAGAGTAGCATAGAGTGGACTGTCATTGAGTGGACTGTCACAGAGTGGAATATCGCAGAGTGGGTGTTATAAAGTGGAATGTCATAAAATGGAATCTCATGTGGGGCTCGGGTCGTGGATGGGTAGCACTGACCACTTGCAGCGACCGTTTGGGAAGGGAGGAATGGCTGTTCCTGACCTTGGGGGTCATTACAACATTGGCGGTAAAAGCCGCTTACCGCCGTGCAGAAGACCGCCGATACACCACCGCGGCAGCGGAAATCCGCCACAGCTATTATGACACACATCTCGGAATCCGCCGAAATTCAGACACCCACACAAGTCCGCCACTCCAAAGGTCAGTGATAAACTGGCGAAAACAAATCCTCCACCGTCACGCCAACAGAAACACGCCCATGCTATTACGACCCACGAATCCACGCGGCGGTCTTTCAACTGCGGTATTCCATTGGCGGTACACACTGCCGCGCTCAAAATACACACACATCTCCAAAACACTGCCACATTGGACAATTCCAAATACACACACCTGAGACACATACAAAAACCACTCCCACACACCCATTGCAATATAAAAAACACACCCACATTACCCACAAACCCCTACGACCAAAAAATTATAGACGAAGGCGACAGAGAGAGCACAGCAATAGACAACTCCACCACACAGAGGCACACGACACCATCACCCACACAACATCCACGCACAAAACACCCCACACCACATACACCACCCCACACATCACCCACACCACCCCATGGCACGCCAAAGACACCCTAGGTTTTCGGAGGAGGAGCTCATGGTCATGGTGGAGGAAATCGTACGGGTCGAGCCACAGCTATTTGGATCACAGGTGCAGCACACCTCTATAGCAAGGAAGATGGAGCTATGGCGAAGAATAGTCGACAGGTTCAACGCAGTGGGACAGCACCTAAGAAATCGTGAAGACATCAGGAAGAGGTGGAATGACCTACGGGGGAAGGTGCGTTCCGTGGTCTCCAGGCACAATATCACGGTTCAGCGGACTGGCGGCGGACCCCCACCTCCTCCCCACAACTAACAACATGGGAGGAGCAAGTCTTGACCATTATGCATCCTGAGGGCCTCGGAGGAGTCGGTGGAGGAATGGATACTGGTAAGTCAAATCTTAACTATCATATCCCCCACCCTACCTGCATGCTATCACACACCCCCACCCTCACCCCCTCCCCTATCACTCCAACTCCTCACTAATGTACTAATAACACAAACCACACATCCCAACACCAAGCCCTGCATGACACAACAAAGCATGGACACCCATCACTAAAGCATGCCCACTGCACATACCCATAACAACCCCTAACCATCATCACACAAGCCCCCACACAGGAATGCTAGCACTGGGGTACACGCTCACCCACCCATTGCACACCATGACACACACACGTGCAGTAATCATGCTTTTATACCCCTGCAGGACCACTACCTAACGTCACCAGACAGGAGGGTCCAGACATCTCTACCCCACCCACAGAAGAGGCCCACAGTGATGACAGCAGCTCTGGCCAACTGGATCCAGATGACCAGTCTGGACCATCGTGGGCCTCGGGACAGTCGGTTCCCCTCGCACAGGCACAGCCCACCACTGACCTTCCACCCTCTGGAAACACCAGTACAGCACCCACCCAGCGGGCCCATACCTCCGTCCCCAGGACACGTCAATCAGCTGTGTGTCCACCACTACAGGGAACCCAGGATAACCCACCACCCCAACAACAACAGGGACCTGGGGGCAGTGGTAGTGGGCACACGGTCCAGGGGACGGAGGCCCAGGAACACAGGGGAACTGGGAGGGCTGCTGTGCGACAGGGGGCGGACAGGCCAAGGGAACCCACTCTCCACGAGGCCCTCTCCTCCATCATGGGAGCATACCACCACTCCCAGGAGACGATGGCTACGGTCCTGGCTAAGTTTCAGGAGACCCAGCGCCTGCAGGAGGAACAGTATTTGGGCTTCAGGGAGGAACTCAGAACCATCAGCTCCGCCCTGGGCACCATCGTAGGGGTGCTGAAGGACATACAGAACACCATGAGGGACACCGTGGCACTCCAAGGGGCCCCTGACACTAGCCTGGACGATGAACCGCCCACCACCTCCGCCGGCGCTAGTGGACAGGACGCCCCTCCACAGGACCACCACACCAGCACCCCACCCCCTGCAGACGGAGAACCACCCCGCAAGCGGTCCCTGAGATCCAGGAACAGGACAGAGCACGATGGCAAGACCCCTGCCAAGAAATGAGACCACCCTGATTGTCATCCCACTGTCCCACTTTGTAACCCTGTCCATATTGGAACTGCCCCAGCTCCACTTCCTATGCCCATATGGGCAACACACCTGTGAGACTAATAGACTGGACTCTGCCATGAACATTCCTCCACCATCCCCCCTCATCATTTTACAACCCCCTCCAATATTGAGCATTTAAATAAACACCCTTAAAGCATAAAACAATCTGGAGTCAGTCTGTGATTTTGAAAATGTGTATTAGCTATGACAATGACAAAATCCGTTCTCAATAGTGATGTCAACGTACCTATGTCACACATCACAAGTCCATGAAGGATGCAAGCAGATGACACACGTTGGTAACCACACCTGTGAAACCGTAATGGAAATGTACAACTCAGTTACCAAATACTGCTTGAAATTGTCAGACAGGATAGAGGTAGAAGTGTGACAGTAAATGTATTAGTAAAGAAAGTGTTCTCACCTGTGTGTCACTGGAAATATTGCTGTATGACTGAGTCCCTGTTGTCAATGTCTTCTTCCTCTGCTTCCTCCTCATCACTGTCCACAGGCTCCACAGCTGCCACAACACCGTCATCTGGACCATCCACCTGCAGAAAAGGCACCTGGTGTCGCAAAGCAAGATTGTGAAGCATAGAGCAGGCGATGATGATCTGGCACACCTTCCTTGGTGAGTAGAATAGGGATCCACCTGTCATATTGAGGCACCTAAACCTGGCCTTCAGGAGGCCGAAGGTGCGTTCGATCACCCTCCTAGTCCGCCCATGGGCCTCATTGTAGCATTCCTCTGCCCTGGTCCTGAGATTCCTCACTGGGTTCAATAGCCATGACAGGTTGGGGTAACCAGAGTCCCCTAATAGCCACCCCCAGTGCCTCTGGAGTTGACCCATCACATAAGGGATGCTGCTATTCCGCAGGATGTAGGCGTCATGCACTGAGCCAGGGAACATAGCATTTACCTGCGAGATGTACTGGTCTGCCAAACATACCATCTGTACATTCATGGAATGATAACTCTTCCGGTTCCTGTACACCTGTTCACTCCTGTGGGGGGGGACCAGAGCTACATGGGTCCCATCAATGGCACCTATGATGTTAGGGATATGTCCCAGGGCATAGAAGTCACCTTTAACTGTAGCCAAATCCTCCACCTGAGGGAAAACGATGTAGCTCCTCATGTGTTTCAGCAGGGCAGACAACACTCTGGACAACACGTTGGAAAACATAGACAGGGACATCCCTGATGCCATTGCCACTGTTGTTTGAAATGACCCACTTGCTAGGAAATGGAGCACTGATAGCACCTGCACTTGAGGGGGGATTCCTGTGGGATGGCGGATTGGTGAAATAAGGTCTGGCTCCAACTGGGTACACAGTTCCTGGATTTTGGCACGGTCAAACCTGTAGGTGATGATTAAATGTCGCTCCTCCATTGTCAACAGGTCCTCCAGCGGTCGGTACACCGGAGGATTCCGCCATCTCCTCACATGTCCCAGCTGACGGTGCCTAGGAAGGACAACAGCGACCACAGAGTCAAGCAATTCTGAGGTATGTACCCACAGCTACACAGAACACGAAACAAACTCCAAAAAGTTATCTGTATGTGTGTTGAGTCCAGGCCTAGGTATGTGTGACGCAGTTGAAAATGAAGCCATGTGGGCCCCTGAAATGGCGGATACCTGACCTCTAAACTGGGACAATGGGATGTGAGGTAACTGTGCTGGCGCTTTGCCGCGGCACAATGCTGCATTGGTTAACATTGGACCCTATGGGTCCCAGTATCCAATGACGAGGTGCGCCGGCGGTGATGATACACACCGCCGCGGACGTCACTGCCGCGGACGTGACCGACATTTTCTAACTGTTCAATCACTCAATACCTGATCTTCGACAGGAGAGAACCTACACTGCAAGTGCTGCTGTGACCTCGGTCTGGAAGAGACAATGGCACGTGCGTGTGGGGAAAGGGCCCCTGCCTTCACTGCACAGGAGTTGGAGAAGCTCGTGGACGGGGTCCTCCCCCAGTACACGCTACTCCACGGTCCTCCAGACCAACAGGTGAGTAAATAGGGTGCAAGTTGTATGGGCTATGCCTGGGTGGAGAGGGCTGGATGTAAGAAGGAAGGGGGCAGAATTCTGCGAGCATGAAGGAGTGTGAATGCATGTGCCACATGGCAAGGGCAGGGATGGGGGCCTTTCACTTCGACGGTGCAGTTGGCAATGACTTCTCTTCTTGCCCTGTACATGTCATGTAGGTCAGCGCCCACCAGAAGAAGGATATTTGGCGTGGCATTGCCAAGGACATCGGGACCCTGGGGGTCCACCAGAGACGGAGCACCCACTGCCGTAAAAGATGGGAGGACATTCGCCGCTGGAGCAAGAAGACGGTGGAGGCTCAGCTGGGGATGGCCTCCCAACGTGGGAGGGTTGCCCATCGCACCATGACCCCCCTGATGTTCCGGATCCTGGCTGTGGCCTACCCTGAGTTGGATGGGTGCATGAGGGCATCACAGCAGACACAAGGGGGTGAGTATACTCTCATTCTGCTGACTTTGCGCGCAGTGGAGGGGTCTGGGTGGGGGAGGAGGGCTGTGGGTTTCCCTAGGCCAGGGCGAGTTCCGTAGGTTAGGCCCCTCCGTAATGCAGGCCATGTGCCACTCCACCCCACATCTGTAGAGTGCCAAGTACAGGTATACATGCCCCTGTGTCACCTATGTGTGCAGATGTCCACCATAGCCAATGTAGGCCATATCCCAGGAACTGCATCTGTAGAGCCCAAGAGCGCGGCGTAGTGCAGGGGGCTGCTGTGTCTGTATTGTCCGCCAACTGTAGCGGTAAGCCATGCACTCAACCTGTCTTTCTTCTGTTTCCTCACCCCTTTTGGACTCTCCCTGTTCTTTTGTGCATCAGCATCATCAGGCGGAGGTACAGTGGCACCGGAGCACGAGGAGGCTGCATCCCACATGGCTATGGAGGGCTACACCACGGACTCAGAATACACCAGTGGGACGGAGGGCGAGGGGAGCTTCACGGCCTGGCACCGGATCAGCTAACAGCGACACGGACTCGTCCTCCGATGGGAGCTCCCTTGTGGTGGCGGCACCATCTGTGCCCCCCACTTCTACAGGTACAGCCGCCACCCCCCTACCAGCACCACCCTCCCAGCAGCCCCTCAGCCTTCGCCCGTGCCCGTTCACCCAGGAGGGTGGGCATCAACTTCGCCCCAGGCACCTCAGCCCCTGCCCCTGTCACCCCTGCTGCCCTCAGTGAGGAGGCCATTGACCTCCTCAGGTCACTCAGTGTTGGGCAGTCTACCATTGTGAATGACATCCAGGGTGTAGAAAGGGAGTTGCAACACACTAATGCATTCCTGGAGGGCATTCATTCTGGTCAGGCTGCCCATCATCGAACCCTGCAGTCTCTGGCCTCTGCATTGATGGCAGCCATTGTCCCTGTGTCTAGCCTCCCCCCTCCAACTTCCTTCACCCAGACCCAATCCCCTGTACCTCAGCCTATCCCAAGCACACCATCAGACCAGTCTGCACACACCTCAAAACACAAGGGCAGCTCAGGAAAACATAGGCACCACACATCCCAAAGGCACTCACACAAGCATCACCCACATACAGACACAGCAACATCCACTGCCTCCACTGTGTCCCCCTCCTCGTCGTCTCCCTCCTCCCTCCCAGTGTCGTCTACACTCTCACCTGCATGCACTACCACTACAGCCACTAGGACTCGCACCAGAACACCCAGGACCACACCCCGCTCACCTGCACTCACCACCCCCACTACCATTTACACGTCCCCTGTGTCCTCTCCCAGTGTGTCTGTGACGCCCCCTCCCAAAGTACACAAACGTGGGCACACACACACCCAACATCCATCCACCTCACGACAGCCTCCAGAACATGCACCTGCACCCAAATCATCAACAGTTACACCTCCTACAACCACCTCCTCTTCCTCCACTCCCAGACCCCCCCAGCTACCCGTCCCAGTGTTCGTCATAAACTTTTCCTGAGCAACGTTGACCTCTTTCCCACCAACCCCCCTCCAATTCATAGGTCCCGTAGCAGCACCTCAGCCAAAAAATGTCCGGTACCAGTGGTGCCTGTTAGAGGTATGTGGAGTGAACCGGGCACCAGGGCAGCCAGTGTGACACGGAGCCAAAGCACAGCCAGTCCCCCCCCTGTGAAGCACCAGAAGTTGGACAGTGCCTGACGGGAGAGGGGGAAGACTCCTGCCGGCAAAGCCGCTCACAAGGGTCCCGGGGGGAGTGTTGAGTCAGCTGTGACTCCTCCCAAGGTGGGGAAGGGGCAGAAGAAAGCGCCAAAGTCTGGGAAGATCAGCACGGCGGAGAAGGCTGTCATCATCCCCGCTGCCCAGGACGCCACCGCCAGCCCCATCGTCACTGGTCAGGAGACCACCGCCAGAGTCAGTGCCCAGGAGGGCAGCACAATCGTCACTGGTCAGGAGACCACCGCCAGAGTCAGTGCCCAGGAGGGCAGCACAATCGTCACAGGTCAGGAGACCACCACCAGAGTCAGTGCCCAGGAGGGCCCCGGCAGCCACAGCCACGCTGGGCAATGAGGGACCGCCATGGCACACACCGCTGCACAGGTCAGAAACTGCAAAGTCAAGCACTGCTGAACAGGGCAAAGACCGCCATGGCAAGCACCGCTGAACAGGGCAAAGACCGCCGAACGGGACAAGCACCGCTGAAAAGGGCAAGCACTGCCATGGCAAGCACCGCTGAACAGGTCAGAAACTGCAAAGTCAAGCACTGCTGAACAGGGCAAGCACCGCTGAACAGGGCAAGCACCACTAAACAGGGCAAAGACCGCCATGGCAAGCACCGCTGAACAGGTCAGAAACTGCAAAGTCAAGCACCGCTGAACAGGGCAAAGACCGCCATGGCAAGCACCGCTGAACAGGGCAAGCACCGCCAACTCAAGCATCGCCAGCCCATGTGCGGCAGGGCAAGTGACGGAACTGGGACCGTCACGGGGACAGTGATGCACTCTGGGCACCAGTCCCCCTCCAGAACCAGTGGAGTACAGCATCCACTACCTCAGTCCTTAACAGGATGAAGCACTCTGGGCACCAGTCCCCCTCCAGAACCAGTGGAGACTGTTATCCACTTGAGAGTCAGTGGCTTTGTACTCCCCAGGATGGTACAGTGGGCAAACCACCCACTGCAAAGACTTGTGAGACTGTGGCTTTGCACTCCCCAGGATGGTACAGTGGGAAAACCACCCACTGCAAAGACTTGTGAGACTGTGGCTTTGCACTCCCCAGGATGGTCCAGTGGGCAAACCACCCACTTCAAAGACTTGTGAGACTGTGGCTTTGCACTCCCCAGGATGGTCCAGTGGGCAAACCACCCACTGCAAAGACTTGTGAGACTGTGGCTTTGCACTCCCCAGGATGGTACAGTGGGAAAACCACCCACTGCAAAGACTTGTGAGACTGTGGCTTTGCACTCCCCAGGATGGTCCAGTGGGCAAACCACCCACTGCAAAGACTTGTGAGACTGTGGCTTTGCACTCCCCAGGATGGTCCAGTGGGCAACCCACCCACTGCAAAGACTTGTGAGACTGTGGCTTTGCACTCCCCAGGATGGTCCAGTGGGCAACCCACCCACTGCAAAGACTTGTGAGACTGTGGCTTTGCACTCCCCAGGATGGTACAGTGGGAAAACCACCCACTGCAAAGACTTGTGAGACTGTGGCTTTGCACTCCCCAGGATGGTCCAGTGGGCAAACCACCCACTGCAAAGACTTGTGAGACTGTGGCTTTGCACTCCCCAGGATGGTCCAGTGGGCAAGCCACCCACTGCAAATACTTGTGAGACTGTGGCTTTGCACTCCCCAGGATGGTCCAGTGGGCAAACCACCCACTGCAAATTGTTGTGAGACTGTGGCTTTGCACTCCCCAGGATGGTCCAGTGGGCAAAGCACCCACTGCAAAGACTTGTGAGACTGTGGCTTTGCACTCCCCAGGATGGTCCAGTGGGCAACCCACCCACTGCAAAGACTTGTGAGACTGTGGCTTTGCACTCCCCAGGATGGTCCAGTGGGCAACCCACCCACTGCAAAGACTTGTGAGACTGTGGCTTTGCACTCCCCAGGATACATCAATGGACATGGAGCCCCGTCGTCGATCTGGCGTGGTGCTGTCATCCGCCTGAGGTGCCCCCCCTTCCCTTCCCCCTGAGGTGCCTGTTGTATTTCTATCTGATGCCCCGGCAGTGTTCTCTCCGTTTCTGGACAGGTATCGTGTGTGGGCCTCGTCCATGCATTTTGGGCCCAGTGGTCCACGGACATTGAATGGTGCATACCTGCACTACTAATCGTGATGTATATTTTTGGAATGTGTATATATTTCTGTATATATTAGCTTACTGTATTTTGATACATTACAATGGTACTCATTTCCTTTTGTCTTTGCATTCTTCCGGGGGGGTTCGGGGTTGTTACTGTGATGTTTGGATATGCATTGGTGTGTGTGTTGTAGTGTGCGAGGGTCTGGGTGGGGGTGGGGGTGTTGCGTGTGTGTGTCCCTGACTTTTCCCTCCCCCCTCCCCTATGTCGTCGGTTCAGTACTCACCGTTGTCTTCGGCGCCGGCGTTGCTGATAGTCGTAGAGGAGCAGGAACACTATAGCAGGGAGTAATTGGAGTTCCGGCTCCATGGTACCCTCCTTCCTCGTGGAGTGTGTTAAGGTGAGCGTTTTCCCATTGAAATGGCTGTTTCCGCCATGTTTTTATCCACGGTGAATCCGCCCCGGAAAAGGTGGCGGATTGGCCTGTTGTAATACTGTGGTACTTTGTCTCCCGCCTGTCTGTTGGCGGTGACCGCTGCGCTGCTTTTCTGTACCGCCGTGGCGGTCGGAGTGTTAAAGTGGCTGTCTATGTTGGCGGTTTCCGCCACGGTCATAATTCCCTTTTTTTTCCCGCCGGCCTGTTTGCGGTATTACCGCCGCTTTAACACTGTCCGCCAGGGTTGTAATGACCCCCCTTGAGTCTTACTATCTTACAGCACAACTTCAATGGCTAATGCAATAGTTGGCTGGTAGGCTGATACCAGGGCGAGCACTGGCATACCGTATACCTGATCTCCACCAACTGATCAGAGTATTCCTGAGGCTGGGAGGCCCTTTTGGGAATGACACCAATGAATTCCACGTGCTAAGGCACAGTTGGAATCGATGTTTGCAAAAGACCCAGCACGGGTTCTGTACTCGCTTGACATCCCCATGAGCATGCTGGAGGAATTGCCACATGGAGGGGACTGGCATGGCTTCATGGATTGGAAGTCTGCGGGTGTATCCGTAGTGGGAGATTTGTCCTGTGAGGAGGAACTACTCCCATTCAAAGAGTTCAGCATGGCGTGTGATTTACTTCAGGGCCACTTCAAACTAGATGGTGCTATGGCAACCACAATCCACAAACACTGGGGAGAGGGCCTATCAGAACCATATCCACATAAGTGTTGTCTATACAAGGTCATGCCCTCGGGTACGTTCAGAGGGATCAACTTCTTCTATAGGGCTATAAGGAGAGATATACGGCTGTCCATGACCACCTTACGGAGCTGATTGGAGGAAGACCTGGGGATCCCCATATGAGAAGGCAACTAAATTGGAAGGGAATAGCTTCAATCAATGCCTGATTTAGGTTAATTAACATCTATTTTTTACATGAAACTTACCTCACCCATGGGAGAGTAAATACATATTCTCACACTGCAGACTCAACATGTGCAAGTTGCAGAGAGGTGATCCTACATATGCTGTGGAGTTTCCCGTTAATTACTGATTATTGGGTAGCAACCACAGATACAGTAGATGAAATTACTAAGAGAGAGGTACCCTGCACTCCCGGGCACTGCTAATTAAGTTGGTTTCCACATACTGTGAAGACCAAGATCAAGAGTAGGTTTCAAGACTTAGGGGGTCATTCTGACTCCTGCCGGCCGCGGTAACCGCAGGGCCAGCGGGAGCCGCCGAATGACCGCACCGCGGTCAAATGACCGCGGCAGCCATTCTGCCTTTCCCGCTGGGCTGGCGGGCGACCGCCAGAAGGCCGCCCGCCAGCCCAGCGGGAAAGCGCCTTCAACAAGGAAGCCGGCTCCGAATGGAGCCGGCGGAGTTGAAGGCGTGCAACGGGTGCAGTGGCACCCGTCGCGATTTTCAGTGTCTGCTTGGCAGACACTGAAAATCTTAGTGGGGCCCTGTTAGGGGGCCCCACGACACCAGTTACCGCCATTCTGTTCCTGGCGGGGAAAACCGCCAGGAACAGGATGGCGGTAAGGGAGTCAGAATCCCCATGGCGGCGCGGAGGATTCCCTAGGGCAGCGGTAAACCGGCAGGACACCGCCGGTTTTCCGTTTCTGACCGCGGCTGTACCGCCGCGGTCAGAATGCCCATGGATGCACCGCCAGCCTGTTGGCGGTGCATCCGCGGTCCCAGGCCCTGGCGGTAGTCAACCGCCAGGGTCGGAATGACCCCCTTAGCGATTACTCAGGTGAAAAGGGAAATCACCAGTAATTGAAAGGCTGCTAGTGGGCCCCAAATAGAGACATGGCGATGACAGCTTGAGAGATGGACAGGGAATGAGAGTGTGTTGCAGCTCCAGAAGGCTAGACAGGGGCGTGGCTCATTAGAAATGGCAGGGCCTGGAAGGAATTGGTGGACGTATCCTGATCCCCCATCACCAGCGATGTCCCCGGGCCCTTGGGGATTTCCCCTGCTTACAATTGCTGGAACACTTATGTTGCTGAAGGCTGATGCCTTGATTCCAGGAGGTCAGCTGCAAACCACGAGCTATGATTACCAACTCCCTTGTAATTGCTGAAATAAGATGAGTCCATTTGGGACACAAATGTTTAATGTATATAGTTACAGATGCTACTAGGAGAGGCAGGTGAGCCTATATTGTGATGCACATGAACTAGCGTTGCTGGGCTTGTGAGAGATGATTGTGTTCATAGTCTTATTCTTGGTGCTCGTCGCCTGAGGATGTTTGAACAGCAATAAAGTCTGTTTACAAAAATAGAGTTGAATGTCCTGGAGTGGAGTGATGTAGGGTAAAGGGGTGTAGAGTGTCATACAGTGTCCTGGTGTTGAGTGCAGAGAGTACCATAGAGTAGAGTTTCACAGGGTGGAGTGTCACAGAAGGGAATGGAGTGTTGTAGAGTAGATTGGCACAGAGTGGAGTCTTGTGGAGTGTCGTAGAGTGAAGTGGAATAGAGTGGAGAGGTGTAAAGTGTGGTAGAGTAGAGTAAGGTGTCCTAAAGTAAAGTAGAGTGGGTGGAGTGGACTGGCATAGAGAGTCACAGTGGAGGGTCATAGAGTAGAGGGTGGAGTACCGTAGCGTGCAGTATCATAGAGTGGGGTCAAGAGTCACAGAGCGGAATGGCAGAGGAGAGTGAGTAGAGTGGCACAGAGAGGAGTACAGTAGAGTGACGTAGAGTAGTGTAGAGTGGAGTAGAGAGCTGTGGAGTACTGTGGACTGTCTTCAAGTAGCATGGAGTTGCATGGAGTGCTGTACAGTAACATAAAGCTGAGAGGCATAGGGTGGAGTGTCGTAGAGTGGAGTGTTGTAGAATGGAGAGGTGTATAATGGCCCGGGGAAGTGTGGAGTAAAGTGTTGTAAAGTGGAGTGGTATGGCACACAGTGGAGTAAAGTGTCAGAGTGGAGTGGCATAGAGTTGTATAGAGTGGAGTGTCATACAGTGGAGTGCCATAGAGTAGAGTGTTGCATAGACTGAAGTAAATTGGCCTAGAATTAGGTGCCATAGGTTAGCATAGAGTGGTGTAGAGTGGCATAGAATGGAGTAGAGTGTCGTAGAGCGGAGTGGCGTAGAGAGGATGGGTGTAGAGTGGAGTAAAGTGTCAGAGTGGAGTAAGTGTCATACAGTGAAGTAAAGTGGAGTGCCATAGATGGAGTTCCGTATAGTGAAGTGGAGTAGAGTGGACTAAAGCATCAGAGTGGAGTGCCGTAGAGTGGAGTGGCATAGAGGGTCATAAAAAGGCAAAGAGTGTCATATAGTGGAGTGTTGTAGAGTTGCGTAGAGTGGAGGGTTGCAGAGAGGAGTAGAGTGGCCAAGAGAGAAGTGGTGTAGAGTGTTGTAAAGTAGAATGGCATACAGAGTTATAAATCAGAATGGAGAGGCATCGAGTAGAGTACCGTGGAGTGGATAATAGGGTGGTAGAGTGTCATAAAGTGTCATAGAGTGGAGTGGAGTGGAGTGAAGTGGAGTGAGATAGACTGGAATGTCCTATAGTGGGGTGTTGTAGAGTAAAGTAGAGTAGTCTAGAGTGTAGTGTCATGGCTGAGAATGTCATAGATTGACTTAGAGTGGAGTGAAGTAGTGCGGAGTACCGTGGAGTGGAATATCGGTGAGTTGTGTACTGTGGAGTTTAAGCAGCCTAGAGTGGAGTAGAGTGGAGTAGGGAGGGGCAGAGTGGAGGGGGGTAGAATGGCAGACTGGAGTGACGTAGAGTGTAGTATGTATGGTGTGGTAGTGCATTGCCATTACCAGCAACATATTTTCAATTGAAATGACCATTACATTTGCACAGACCTGCAGTTTTACTGATGAGACTATACAGCACACAAACAATAATGTGTGGAAATGGCATCACCTAGGGTATTGATTAGTTTTGATTGTATTCAGAGATTGGTTTCCAGCACACTGAAGTTGAAAAAAATTGCTTTATTTTTGCTTTTGTTACTATTTAAATGTTGGTGTGTGCTGTAAAAATGCATTTAGTAAGCTAGTAGATTGAGAATCGTACAAGGAGTAGAGTGGCCTAGAGTGTCAGGGACTCTGGCAAGTACTGGTGGCAGGGTAGACATAGTAAGCTGAAAATTAAGTACAGAGCTGCCCAAGATAACATAGTCAGAGGAAAAAGAACTCCAAAGGGGAAGCTCTGCACAAGGAAACAAGAACATTAAGGCTCAAAAAGAACAGGCACTCAAGAGGCAATTTGGCATTCAGACTAACAGAACCCAGGATGGATGTGCAAGACGTATATGTAACAACATGAACAGTAAAAGGAATGTAGGGTTAAGCACTCTGGACCTCCACACTGTAGGACCGAAGCTCAGTAAGTCCCATATTGGCAGCAAATACCCATATATAGGATATACATGCAAAGGCAGAGCCTGTAGAGTTGATATCTATATTGAATATTATAAAAGTAATTCAAAGACAATGCTCACAGTTGACGAGAAACACTACCTAGGTTGTCAGATATGCCCATGGATCCTGGCGATCAACAGGAACACGCAAGGCAGTAACAGCAAGGGTGTAGAACCAAATACAGCCACAATAGACAAGGAGCTAGTGCTTAAGGAATGCTTAACAGGAAAGAAAGGATGCAAGGAACACACATGTCATAAAGCAAGTAACAACCACACAAAGTGACTAGAAGCGACAGCAGGAGTAGTAAGGAGGGACCTCCTTACTACTAGCAGGAATAGGAAGGTAGCAAAGTAGAAACTGGACCAAGGGAAACGGAAAGAAACCTTGCACAAGGAAAAGGGTAATTACAGGAAGAGAGACAGTTCCAGAGTGCACTAAAATAGTGCTGGTTCAGAATTCAAGGGAGTACTACAGGCAATGCTATCTTAGGAACAAGGATTAGCTACCGCCCAGTGATCAAGGTAGCACTGTGGGCAGTGCTTGTTCAGAAACAAAGGAATAAGCTACAGCTCAGGAACAGGAAACAAGGAATAACTATAGATCAGGAAATAAGGGTCAGCCAAACAGGAACACTGCTATAATGACCAAAGCTGGACTGAAGAGAGCTGGGACTTATAAGAGCTCACTATGATCCCATGCCTCAGGTGTGAGCAGACTGGCACCTGCCAGACACAGGTGTGCTGAATTCTTCCACCCAACTTTGGCCTGCAGGGCTGGAAATGAAAAAGGGGATTATAGATAATGGAGATTTTAGCATGAGCAGTTTGGCTTCCACCAAACTTGGCATGGATTGGAACTAGATGGGAATTTCTGAGTAGCATCCAAGTATCTGGAAATCAGTATATGCATATAGAGGAAGTTCTGGAAGCTTATGAGAACACTGGAGAGTCCCATAGTTCGATGCCTTGGTGGTGGGCATGGGAACACAGGGAACAAATAGTGACAGAGTGAAGTAGAGTAGAGTGTTGTAAAGTAGGGTGGCATAGAGTGGATTGATGTAGAGTGGAGAAGAGTGCCATAGAGTGTCATTGTTGAATAGAGTGAAGTGGGATAGCGTGGAGCGTCTTACAGTTGAGTGTTGTTTAATGGAGTGGAGTGGCCAGAGTGTCCTAAAGTTGAATGGCATTGAGTTCAGTAGAGTGTCATAAAGTGAAGTGTCGTTGAGTGGAGTAGAGTGGCATAGAGTGAAGTGGATTGGCATAGAGTGAAGTGGTTTGGCATAGAGTGGAGTAGGATAGAGTGGAGTAGAGGTGAGTGGCATAGAGTGGAGGAGCATAGAGTGGCCTAGAGTGGGTAGAGTATCAAAGTGGAGTTGCGTAAAGTGGAGTATGCATGGTGTCATAGTGCACTTCTGTTACAGAAAATACATTTTCAATTGAAATGATCAGTACATTTGCAAAGACATACAGTTTTACTGATAAAACTATTCAGCGCACAAACGATGATGTGTAGAAATGGCATCACCTGGTGTGTAGATTTGTTTTCAATTTATTTATTTATTATTTATTAAATTATTTGATTCCAACACACTTCATAATTACAAAAATGTGCTTTATTGGTGCTTTCCTGATTCTGATATCTTCTGAAATATTTGCACAGTTAATTTACATTTTGTTGTGTGCTAGAAAAAAGTAATTAGGAAGTTTGTAGAGCGCACAGTACCTAAAGGTGTCACGGTGCTAGCAAAACCCAGAAGCTGCGATTGAGGCAGAGAGAGCAAATGGCAAAGATGAGAAAATCCTACACAGAATCAAAGATGAAAAAAGCCACCCTCTTTCACACCCCTATGTTGCCAGATGAAGCCACTCACTAAATCCAGAAACGGATCCATATAATTCACCGTCATAGCAGTAGATAACGTAGTGCTAAAGAAATTGAGCGATAACATCAGAAACAATAGTGCCTAGAGCAGCAAGATTTATCAGTCAAATATCAGCTTCAAGCATTTTTTTGGAAAGGTCTTTGTTTTGATTCAGACTTTATCTGGTCATTTTTATAAAACAGACTTTGTTTGGACTAAACACCAGCTTTTCACTTTAAAAAAAAAATATAACAAACATCAGCTAATTTTCAGAAAATGCAAGCACTTGCTCAAATACGTTTTTAGTTTTTAGCAAATGCAGTAATGTGGTTCTATTTTTGGTTTATCATTTCTGTGAAGTACCGTTGGTGCCACCTAGACGAAGTGGGATTGTACTTTCAATCACTGCCATCATATGCCCATGTTCAACATTAATGCTCAGCAGCACAAACATTGTATCATATAGCAGGCAGCATTTTGTATTAAATAGTTAGACCCTGCACAGCAGAAACAACCACCAAATGCCAGCGGTGGTAAGCATGGGCTATTAATGCTCCTCATATGCCTTGAGCACCCACAGGATATCAGGGGTGGTCGGTGTAGGCCAGAGATGATCACTGTGTGCCAGGGTAATGAAGAATTTCATTACAAGACCGAGGGTACCAGTATGCATAAACCTTTTATAACTTCCCCAAAATGCAGCTCCTTGAAGAGCCTTAAACATATCATAAACAAAAATTCCAGGTTGGGATTTTAAAAACATAATAAGTCCATGTCACATAAGCACGTTCCTCTTTTATTGGCTGCTCCTTAATAAGTACTATGGCTTTATTTACTTGTTATGCCTTTACTTTGGACTTGAGTTTTAGTGTCTGTCACTATTAGTTACTTCTGTAGGTAGGTATTCTTTACTTCATCCCTCCAATTTATTATTCGTTTTTTTCTTTTCTCTATGATTTCTGTTGTGACTTGTGCTCCTTATTGTTCAATCTATTCTTGATAGGCACTGTTATATCCACTTTTGAATTAACACTAACAGGTAGGTACACTAGCCTGGGCCTCTATACGGCTCTCTAGGCTTATGTAGTGGGCCTGCAGGAGGCCCAGTGCATGCCTTACAGACTGCGAGTACGAGCTTTAGGCTCTCATTTGAATTTTGGCGGTAAAACCCGCCTACCGCCGCAGCGACGGCCGCCAAAAAAACATTGCCGCGGCTACCAGCCATCTGCCATATTATGACCACAGCCGGATTTCCGCCACAAAAATGGCGGAAATCCAGCTGTGGCCATGCCGGGGGATGGTGGTAAGGTGGCGCTGCTACCACCAGCAGCGCCACACCAGTAGACAGCCGCCAGCCGTATTATGACCAATAATATGGTCTGGTGGTGTTCTGCTGACGGGCGCTGCTGGCGGTAGCAATGCCCCATCCCGTCTCCTACCGGAGGACCCCCTGGATCCAGGTAAGTCGGGTCTCCGACAGGGGAGGGGGATGAGGGATGTTATGTGTGTGTGTGGGGGTGTGTGAATGTATGTGTGTGCGTTAATGCGGGTGTGTGTTGAGTGGTGAATACGTGTGTGCATGTACGGATGTGTGAGTGCGTGTATGTTGTGAAATGTGAATGCGTGTCTGCGTGCCTGTTTGGACGTGTGTGCGGATATGTGTGTGAATGGATGTATGCATGCATGTAAGCATGTGGTAATGATTGTGTGTGTGCGTTTGTTTGTGAAGGAGGGGCATAAATGTAGGGGGTTGGGGAGGGTTTGGAGAGGTATGGGAGGGTGGGGGGGTAAGTGGAAAAGAAGGGGGGGGAGCCCTATCAGTGACAGGGAAGAAATTCCCTGTCACTGATATGGCCTGCTGCTATGGTTTTCATGGCGTTACGAACACCACGTAAACCATGGCAGTAGGCAAGGTCATAATCCCGATGTCGGAACAATGGCGGCCGCCGGGCTGGATATGGCTATCTCTAGCCCGGCGGCTGTTAACACCATGGCGGTAGGAGTGGTTCATTGGCGGTAAGTACCGCCAGCCTGATGGCGGTACTTAACACCACACTATCGCCGACCGCTGGGGTAGTAATGACCCCCTTAGTCTTTTGAAAGACATGGGGCGTGGAGAGAAATCCGCCTCACAGGCTTTCAAATGTGCTCTCCTCCCCTCTTCGGGAGAGCGCGTCTGCCTGCAGTGGCCATTGCGTCCTAATACCTTCCTGACACTGCCGAGTCCTCAGTAATAATGAAAAGAGGACTCGACATTTCAGCAGCCATTTGATATTGGGCTTTAAAGCCCTTTGTGTAACACATTCAGCACCAAGAGAGCATTGCCATAGTAATGCAGTTTTTTTAAAAACAGCTGCCGTTTCTGAAATGAAGCGGCAGGGAGCAATTTGGTAATTAGTATGTGTCTGTTTTCCTTTAAAAAAAGACAAAAGAGGGAACAGGGCCTTTTGGCTTTAGTTTATGAAAAAGGATTTAAAAAGACATTGTTTCTGTTATCATGACTAATGAATCCACTTCCCAAGACCCCCTACCTCTGCCCTCAATGAAGATATCTTTAAAAGATACTTTGACAGGGAGCTAAAATCTTCCCTAAAAGAGGCTGTGAAAGCTGTTTTCGCTAAGAGAAAAAGAGACTCTCTCTCTAATGAGGATGTTTTTTCCTTTTCTGAGGGGGAGTCTCCTATTATTACCAAGAGAGGGGGTAAGGTCTCTAAGAAGTCTAAACATCTAAGAAGGGAGGAACCCAGAGTCAATAAAGACCTGTGACAGGGTAGCCTAAGTGCTGCAATAGACTGTGGTGTCCATGGAAGCACAATTAGCAGGAGCGACCATGTTGCCGAAATGGCATTGGGTGTCCCTCGTGGCACAAGTAGAATGAATGGCCTTCCTGGCACAAAAGATGGCAAACACTCCTGCAGTGGAGATAGTGATGATTTTTCATATGACAATGATATAGACCAGGTGGATGAATATGTATTCGGTGCACAGGAGACTTTGGAAAATGACTTTTCTGGATAAGGGTTTTGAGCAACCTTTGACACTGAAGGCTATCAAAGACCCACCGGGTATGGATATGATTAGCTCTACCCTCATTTCTTTCCCACAAGGGTCAGACAGGTGGCCTATGGACCATGTGAGCTCCTTCATTAAGTTCTGGGTTTGTAAGTCTCTTGATAGGGCGGAGTGCCCTAGACCATTCCTGGATAACAAGTCAAAAATAACACCAAACCTGGACCCAGAATGAATGACTTTACTTTACAAATCAGGGAAAGACTCTAGGAAAGGCCTGGAATGCTGTCTTAGGCAGGGCCAGGATAGATTACTGGACATCCTGGGTCACCTGGCCAAGATCTTAGACATGGCTGAAGAGGCTAGTTTTAAGGACATGCCTGTGAATGTTGAACTACTCAGAGGCTGGAGCCAAGGGGCTTTATGTCTACTTGGAAACACCAATGCCCAGCTAATAGCCAACAGGAGAATAGCCAACCTTATCAGAATAAATCCTAATTGGGGTAACCTAGCCAATAAGGAAACTCCTGGTGACCTTAATGGTTTATTTTTTTGTGAGAGTTTTGTCAAAACGTTAGGCAAGTATGTCTCCATGTTTACTGCCTTCAGCAGGGTCCAATCCAACATGCAATGCATGTTTAGCAATATAATTTTTAGAAGGGCTGACAGAAGGGTAATGGCTGTCAGCCATGGGTCACAAAGGTCCCAGTACTACTACCAAGATCAGCGGGGCTACGGAAGGACCTTTAGTTCCATCTATGGCTTCTTCCCACAGAGAGTGGCAGCAGGGGAAGATCCAAGGAGATGAAGATAAACGTCAACCTTTTACTTGGTTCTTCCCACACAAAGGTGTGGGCAAGGGGATTATGCTTTTGTGTCTAAAACCAGGCATAACCAGTCTGGCATAACAAAGGATTCATGGGCATTACAAACCATGAAGGGTTTCAAACAGAGTTTTGGTACACTCCTTACCAAAGGGGTCACCCAAGGGAGTAATCCTTAGACCAGGACCAAATGACACTGGCAGATACAGAAGTTACCCAAATGTTACACAGGGAGGACATTTCCAAAGTTGTGGAGTCAGAGAAGGATTTTGAGAGCACTGTTTTCCTAGTCAAGAAAACAAGGAGTTAAACAAGTTTTTAGTGTACAGGCACTTCAAGATGGAGGGGATCCACCTTTTGTGGGACATTTTACAGGACAAAGACTGGCTGGTGAAGTTGGACCTAAAAGACGCCTACTTCACAATCCCCATGGATGTAAGTTCTCATAAATATTTACAATTCAGATGGTGAGGTATTCTGTACCAGTTCTCCTGTAGTTGCTTTCTTGAGCGAGAGCAGAGTGTGCTTAATAATTTACGTAGACAATATATTACTGATGTCTCAAGATCAGGAGGAATTGCTGAATCACATGAAATGGACAAGGGATTTTCTAGAGACCGGGCATTCATTATCAATGTGGAGAAGTTAGATTTGACTCCTACTCAAATTGAACAAAGTAGTAATAGCAACCAGGATATTGCTAAAAGTGTGGGGTGGGCTCCCACTTTCCTATTTAGGTAAGTCAAATATCATCAAACTGTAAATTATCTCGAAGTTTACTTTTCTTTTCAATGCAATACCACTAGAATTTAGGCTGGCTTGCAGTTGCGACTCGCCTCACGTCGAAGGGGCGGTGTGCAGCGGTGGGGGGAGTGACTTTCTTGGCCTGTGCCCACTCTCTCTAGCCCGGCAACAGAGTGCTGGGTTGGAGAGAGCACTGTGCGCATGTATGTTTGGCCGGCCTGAGACGACTGGGGAAACATACATGCGCACTGAGGGGGAGTGTCGTGCACTCCCTCTTTTTCCCTGTCATTTCCCATGACCCCGCCCCTTTAACAATAAAGCAATAATAAACACAGTTTATTATTGTTTTATTGCTAAAGATTTTCAGCTACTGTTGCTCGCGGGGACGGAGATACGCTGCTGGCTTGGCTGAAGAAGTTTCAGGGGAGCTAAGTAGCTTTATATGGTCCTCATAGGAATGAGAATTGTGTAGAGGAAATTATGTAGGAAAAGGGAACATGGGGGCATAGCAAGTCCTGATGTTTATAAATATTGCTTGGTTTTTCAATTAAAGACTGTAAGAGGTCTGCTTCTTCACAGCTCCACTTTCACCCCTCTCTTTAAGGTCTTGACAAAGTATCTATCCAAGAAGGGTGATCATCTCTTGTTTAAGTTTTGTCACCCAAAGTACTTTGAAAAAGTTAGAATAAAGATCTTAGAGGCGGCTTGCAAGCTTTAGTATTATATACGCGATGATTCGGATTAACTTTTATTGCAGCTCTGCACCAATTTGGGACTCGCCGGGTAGCCCTGCGTGTCTTCAGGATAAGTTCTCAATCCCCCTGAGGAAAGGAGGTATTAATAAATGGGGACAAGTTTTGGAAGGCAATACTCTGCTTCCTTGGGCTTCCCTTGTAGAAAGTTCAGTGGATATCTTATCTAGGTTTAAGAATTATCAGCTCCCAAGCTGGGTGAGACCCTCTGTTAAAGATGGAAATGAATCTAGCATCTGGTTAGAGAAACTGCAAGAAAAGCTGCTCTAATGTAAGGAGTTCTCAAAGTGGTACTGGATGCGAGTGGATGCCGGTGAGGAGATCTTCAGCTTTCCAACAGAGATGTGGGGAAGGGACCTGCTGCCGTGGGACATCATAACTTTATGGCAAGTGTTGATGTCTATGCTTTGGAAGGTAATCAAATCAGTACCTCTAAGGAGAAACGATCTCTTTACAGTACACAGAGCAAACCGGACCCCAAAGAAGTTGGCAACCTTGGGTAGCCGAGAAGAGAAGAAGTGTCCTAAATGTGGCGAGGTCAAAGCGGATCACATCCATATATTTTGGCAGTGTCCCATGCTCCAGCGTTACTGGCAAGATGTTTGTAATGTACTCCCGGAGGTGGTGGGACTTGAAGTTTAAGTAAGCTTGACTTTGGCAATTTTTGGTGTTGGATGAAGGGGATTGTCCCCTAAAAATGCATAAAACTCAAAAGCATCCACTCCTCTTACTAGTTGCATTAGCTTGTCATGAAATAAGCAGGAAGTGGGTACGCCCCTCCCACCAATAGCAGGCAGGTTGATTCTGTCGGTCACAAAGATCAACCGAGTAGACAGATGTGGTTCCCCAATGAAGAGAACTACATTTTGGGCAATATGGGAAAGATGGGAAAGCCCAAAGATGGGATTAAGGGGTCTCAGGCTTTGCTGTATAAAGAAGGTGAATGTCCAATCATCATGTATCAGCATTGAGAGCTTTGTCAAAGGGGAAAGCTTTCAAGTCGGCAGGCCTGGGTTGGTGTTGCTCATGAGCTTGTAAGGCTGGTTGAGGTGCTCCCTCCCCACGTCGGTATTGCTTTCCTTGGGATGGAGAGCGAGGGGCCCTTACTGTCTTTGCCAATTGTAGGTGAGCTCCCTTAGCCCTTTCAATACACAAATGAGGACAAAAAACAAATTTAGAATTTCTGGGATTTCAGGAGGAAACCAATCTGGCGCAGCTTTGTCTCCCTCTGGAGAAATTGATGATGATAAAGAAGGAGTGGGTCATGTCCTAAAAAAGGAAGAGGTGACCTTGAGGGATCTGGCAATGGTGGTAGGACTTTTGTCATTTTCCATTCAGGCCATCTCCAGGGGCCCACTACATTACAGGGCTCTCCAGAGACTGAAAACCACAGGTTTGCGGAAGGGCCTTTGGTATGAAGATGTAAATCCCCTGTGCCAGGAGGTTCAAAAGGCCTTAGAGTGGTGGTTGACCAACCTTTATAGCTGGAATGACAAGTCAATGTTCTGAAACGTTCCGGAATTTACTGTAGAATCAGATGCAAGCAACATTGGCTGGGGCGCAAGGTTGAGAGAGATGGAAACTGGAGGGAAATGGTCCAGGAAGGAACAATCCTTCCATATAAATTGTTTAAAGATGTTAGCAGGTCTGAAAGCTTTGATGAGTTTCAGTGCTATTTTAGCAAATAGTGTGATGTTGATCCGGTTGAACAATTTTGGGGCTATCTCTTACATCAATCGTTTAGGGGGAGCAAGATTGAAACAACTTGCAGATCCAGCCAGGCAGATTTTTTATTTTTGCTGGGAACAGAAAAATCTCTTGAAAGCAGAGTTCTTCCTAAGCCAGCTAAACCAGAAAGCAGATTGGAACTCAAGGTTTTTGAGGGATACCAGCAACTGGAAATTGAACCTAGTGTGCTTCAAAAAGATTCAGTAATTATGGGGTCCCTTTCCAGTAGATCTGTTTGCCAGCAGACTGACTTTTCGGGTAAAAGGGGATTACAGTTGGAGGCCAGATCCCAGAGTGTTGGCAGTGGAAGCATTTGGGCAGATTTGGAGGGGAGAGAATTGTTATGCGTTGCCTACATTTGCACTGATCCAGAGAATGTTCTTTAAGGTTTGAAGGTAACATTGCAGCATCATTCTAGTAACTCCTTTTTGGACTTCTCAGGTTTGGTTCCCTGGAGTAATTGAATCAGCAATAGAAATTTCCCATTTGATACCAGTGAGTCCAGGCCTTTTGAAAGGTCAGGACAGAGAGGAACATCCTTTAGTGCTAGAAGGGAGCGTGCACCTTCTTCTTTGGAGGATTTCAGTAGATCTGGTAGAAACTCTGGCCTTTCAGGAGTTGCTAAGAATTTATTGGATAAGTCATGGGCACCAGCTGCCAGGAAAAGATACAGAGGAGTTTGGAGAAAGTAGTGGTGTTGGTGTACAGAGAGGAATTTGGATCATGCAGTTATCCTGCAGTAAAAGTGGAAAACTATCTCACAGAGCTGTTCAATTCAGGTCTGTCCTATTGAACGGTGAATTGTTACAGATCAGGTATTTCAGCAAGACATTCCTTGTTGAATAATTTTGCTACTGGCATTGACCCCTTGATCCACAGAGTGCTGAAGGGAATAAGTCCTACATGGCCACCTAGGACTCGTTATGACTCTTTAAGGAAGGTCAATGAGGTTTTTGACCTTTTTGTCTCCTGACCAGATGATAATTATCTTTCACTGAGACAAATATTATGGGAATTAGCGATTGCCCTGTCTAATCTCTTTTAGAAGAGTTTCAGATGTTAAGGCATTACAGATTTGCAATAGGTTTTACTTCCCAGATAGAATCCATTTTGATATTTGAATAGGACCAAAACGATGTCTGAAAAAATTATCTGTCCTGTTTTCAAACACTGCAAGAAATTGTGTGTTGTGAATTGCATGAAAGTGTATGAACAAAGAATGCTAGAATTTAGACCAGATGGAGAGGATCAATTGTTAATTTTGTATGTTAAACATTATAAGGCCATATTAACAGCTACTATTTTATGGTGGGTCTCAGCAGTAATGTCTGAAGCTGGAAATGATTTGTCCAAAACTGGAGCCCACTCTTCTAGGGGTGCGATGGCTAGTAAGTTGTTTTTGGCAGGTGGTAAACTTGCTAACATTCTAAAGGCGGCAGACTGTTCTAGTGTTAGCACTGTTGCAAATTTTTATCTTAAACCAGTGGAGCTTGTGAGCAGTCTGGGGCTGGAGAGCTTTAAACATGAATAATGGTAGCCTTCGGTCTTGTAATGAAATGACAATTCTCCAGTTAGCATACAGAGAGAATTTTGATTTCATCGAAGACAATGGAGGCTAACATTATCCCACCTACCACACCCACTTTTGTTCATGCTCAAATTGTATAATCTTGATTTGTTGACTTGGTTTAATGTAACTACTGTATATATTAAATTGATAGTACTTTACAGGCTGAAATGGTTGGTTACTTCACTATTTTGTAGTACTTTGTTTTTCTTTCTTTCAGATAATTTGTTGCAATAATATTATTTTCCTATCAAGCCAAAGGAGCATCTTATGTTTCATCACAGCCCAAAGAGGAATGTTCTTATGTGACATGGACTCTTATTGTTTTAAAAATTCCAGCCTAGAATGTTTGCTTATGATGTGTGTATTGTTCTTTAAAGGGCTTCAGGGGCGGCATGTTGGGGCAGCAATAAAAGGTATGCAAAATGTTAGCCTTTGTTGTCTTTAATTAAATTAAGATTCACTCTGTATGGGAGAATCACCATTCTCTACAAACACCAGAAAGAGAAAACAACTTTCTTTACAGGAGGGGCATGCCAGGCAGAGGTCCTAGCGTCATCGTTGCTGTGCAACGTTATGACAGTTTCACAAAAAATTATGGCCCATATTTAAACTTTTTTCGCGCCTTATTTGCTCCGCTTTTTGACATAAAAGTGACGTAAACTTACAAAATTCAATTGCATTTTGTAAGTTTGCGACACTTTTGCGTAAAAAATTACGCAAATGCGGAGCTAAAAAAGTATAAATATGGGCCTATATCTTCCAAAAAGGGTCAGTAGTTAGACCCTGGTGCCAGAAGGCACTAGGGAGTGTAGTCACCAGTGGAGTTATCAGAGTACTGGGATGTAAATAGCCTCATGGTGCTTGATTGTTGGAAGTGTTCATTTAAAAATGCTAGCGTGCCTGTTCCTTAGTAAGTAAACTTACAATGGAACGCGTATAAGCTGATGAACCTTTTGATTCGCATGGAGTATCCTAGCTACGGGGTAACCAATGTATACCAATAATCAATACACATAGCCAATAAGCAAAATATTAGTCAGTAGTTAATAACATCAGCATTCATGAATAACCACAACTCAATTTATGTTTTAAATTACATATTTCCCTATTAGTTACAATACTAAGTCACAAGGTTAGTTCAAACTTTATTCAATTCCACTCACGATTAATTCATTAGTGACCACCAATAACATAACCTAATCAGAACTTGAGAAAACATGCGTTCTAATGCCTCAACATATGCCAATAACGATGAATATGTTAACATGAGTAGCAGAGTTCAGCAAATCAGTCCGTCAATCATTAGTCACTGTATATGTCAACTTCTCAGACTAGGGCCCTCATTACAACCCTGGCAGAAAATGACACCTACTGCCGTGCTGACGGGCGCCAACATACCGTGACCGCGGCGGTATTCCGCTACGGGTATTATGACTCACACTGAGAAATCCGCCACAATGTAGACACCCACACAAGTCCGCCAGACCAAAGGTCAGTGCTAAATGGGCGGTAGCAAAAGCCACACTTTTACGCCAACAGGAATACGCCCACAGTATCAGGACCCACAAATCATCACGGCGGTCTATCAACCGAGGTAAACCATTTGTGGTACACACCGCCACGCTCAAAATACACACATACTTAGAAAACTACACCACATTGGACAATTCAAATTACATACACCTGACACACATACACACACCGCACCCACACACTCAGAACACTATAAAACACACACCCACATTACCCACAACCCTTTCAACGAAAAAAAAAGATTGCCAACAAAGAGAGACACAAGCCAGGAGCACCCACTCAATCTGAGCCACAGAACACCATCACCCATACACCATCCACGCACCTCACAGCACACACCACAACACATCACCCCACACATCCTCACACATATCACTCACACCACATCCTTGGCGCCCCAAAGACACCCCAGGTTTTCAGAGGAGGAGCTAAGGGTCATGGTGGAGGAAATCATCCGGGAAGAGCCACAGCTATTCGGATCACAGGTGCAGCAGACGTCCATTGCTAGGAAGATGGAGCTATGGGGGAGAATCGTGGACAGGGTCAACGCCGTGGGACAAAATCCAAGAACAAGGGTTGACATCAGGAAGAGGTGGAATGACCTACGGGGGAAGGTGCATTCCGTGGTTGCAATACACCAGGTAGCTGTACAGAGGACTGGCGGTGGACCCCCACCTCCTACCCCACAACTAACAACATGGGAGGAGCAAGTCATGGCAATAATGCATCCCGAGGGCCTCGCAGGAGTAGCAGAAGGACTGGACTCTGGTAAGTCATATCTTTACTACTATATCCCCCACCCTACCTGCATGCCATCCCAAACTCCTACCCCTACCCTCAACCCATCACTCCACCACCTCACATATAGCCCACTATCACAACCCACCCATCCCAAAACCAAGCCCTGCATGTAACACCAATCCATGGACCCCCATCACAGACCTGCATGGACAACCATCACCACAGCATGCCCATCGGAGAGAATCACCTAGCCCACAAAATCACCACGCACACAAGGCAAAGCTGACAGGGCTATCCCAACCATACAGGGAAACACACCCATGCACAAGATAGCACACGTAGATACAATAACACTTTATTTTTATCCCCACAGGACCCCTACTCGACGTCACCGGAGAGAACTTTGCCAGCAACATCCAGTCCCCACCCCAGAGAAGGCCCACAGTGTTGACAGGAGCTCTGCACGCCTGGATCACGATGACCAACCTGACCCATCAGGAACCTCTGGACAGTCGGTTACCCTGCCACAGTCCCAACCCACCACAGAGCCCTCCCCCTCAGGAAACACCAACACAGCACCCACCCAGCGGGCCCATGCCACTGTCCCCAAGACACATCAATCAGCAGTGTGTCCACCACTACGGAGACCCCAGGCAACCCCACAAACACAGGACGATCAAGGACATGGGGTTAGTGGCAGTGGGCACACACTTCAGGGGACAGAGGCACAGGACAACAGGGAAACTGGGAGGACTGCTGTGCGACAGGGGGAGGACAGGCCCAGGGAACCGACTCTCCAGGAGGCACTCACCAACATCCTGGGAGCATACCACCATTCCCAGGAGACCATGGGCAAGCTACTGTACAAGTTGCAGGAGACCCAGCGGCTGCAGGAGGGACAGTACCTGGGGATCAGGGAGGACCTCAAAAACATCTGCACCATCCTGGTCACCATTGCAGGGGTGCTGGCTGAAATGGGCAAGACCATGATGGGCAGTGGCACAATAACAGACCGCTGACACTAGCCACACCGAAGAACAGCCTTCCAACTCCGCTGGTGCTAGTGGACAGGAGGCCCCGCCACAGGACCAACTGGCCATCCCCTGCAGAAGGAGAACCACCCTGCAAATGGTCCCTGCGATCCAGGCAGAAGCCAAAGAACATTGCCAAGAACCCCGCCAGGAAACAGGACTCTCCTGATTGTCACCCTTCTGTCCCACTCTGTCACCCTGTCCACCTTGAACTACCATTACTCCCCTTGCTATGCCCCATTGTTCAATGCACCTGTGATACCAAGAGACTGGACTCTAACTGGACATTCCTCCACCATCACCCCAGCCCATTGCACACACCCCTCAAAATATGAGCAGTTAAGTAAACACCCTTGGAACAAATACAAATCTTGAGTCTGTCAAATGATTGGAATATGTATTAGTACAACAGTCTGAAAACATTGCAAGTCATATGTACAGTTATATATACATTGGTATGACCTTTAGTGGGCAGCAGTAAACATACCAGGAGCCAGAGTGGGCCACAGAGATCTGAAAATAGAGATGCCAAAGGATACAGTAAGTGGCCATAGACATAGGGAAATCAGGCTGTCATGTACAATGTCCAACAGAAAACTGAAATGTAAAGTGAAGTTACAGTGTCTTACCTGTGTGTCACTGGAAGTACTACTGTATTATATTACTTATGTTGTCCACATCTTCTTCCTCTGCCTCCTCTTCTTCACTGTCCACAGGCTCCACCGCTGCCACAAGACTATCTCCAGGCTCATCCTCCTGCAGAAAAGGCACCTGGCATCTCAAGGCCATTTTGTGCAACATGCAACATGCAACAATGATCTGGCACACTTTCATGGGTGAGTAGTACAGGGATTCACCTGTTAGATGGAGGCACCGGAACCTGGCCTTCAGGAGGACAAAGGTTCTTTCAATTATCCTCCTTGTTCGCCCATGTGCCACATTGTAACGTTCCACTGCCTTTGTCCTGGGATTCCTCACTGGGGTCAGTAGTCATGAGAGATTGGAGTAACCAGAGTCACCCTCAAATATCAAGGGATACCTGTTAGACACACACTAACCCTTAGGGACAACCCCATACCCGGACACCAACTTATACTGGGTGGGGACCTTGGGCTCACCTGTTAACCACACCCGGTGCCTCTGGAGTTGGCCCATCACATATGGGATGCTGCTATTCCTCAAGATAAAGGCATCATGCACAGACCCAGGAAACGTGGCATTCACATGGGAGATGTACTGGTCCGCCAAACACACCATCTGCACATTCATAGAGTGATAGCTTTTTCTATTCCTGAACACTTGTTCATTTCTCCTGGGGTGGACAAATGCTACATGGGTACCATCAATGGGACCAATGATGCTGGGGATATGTCCCAGGACATAAAAGTCAGCTTTCACTGTGGCCAAATCCTCTACCTGGGGGAATACAATGTAGCTGCGCATGAGTTTCAGCAGGGCTGACAACACCCTGGTCAACACGTTGGAGAACATTGGCTGAGACATCCCATGATGCCATGGCCACTGTTGTTTGGAAGGAACCACTTGCCAGGAAATGGAGCAGTGACAGGACCTACACTAGAGGGGGGATACCTGTTGGGTGGCGGATAGCTGACATCAGGTCTGGCTCCAATTGGGCACACAGTTCTTGGATTGTGGGCCGATCAAGTCTGTATCTTAGTATAATGTGTCTGTCCTCCATTGTCGCAAGGTCCACCAGGGGTCTGTACACCGGAGGATGTCGCCATCTCATATTCATCCTCAGCGGTTGAAGCCTATGGAGGAAAACGGTGAGCAGAGTGTCATATTCACACATCAATTGAAATAATGATGCATCTTTTCCTTTACAGAACCTGTATGTGAATCCGAGAGTCAGTTGCTGTGCCAATGTCTGCTGTGACGCAGTTAGGTGGCATGGCCTGTGCCCCCCTGAAATGGCGGCTGCCTGACCTGTGAGGAGGGACAAGTGGAAATGAGGTAATTCCGCTGGCATTGTGTGCCATTGCGGTAGGCGGTCGATGACCGCCACGCAACTTCGCATTGGTTATCATTGGGTCGTATGGGTTCAAGGAGCCAATGACGATGTACGCCGGCGGTGACGGTACGCACCGCCGCAGACATGACCGCCATTTCTATCTATTCACTCACTTGCTACCTGACCTTCAACAGGAGAGGACCTACACTACAAGTGCTGCTGTGACCTGTGTCTGGAAGCGACAATGGCTCATGTGTCTGGGGAAAGGGCCCCTGCCTTCACTGCAGAGGAGTTGGAGAAACTGGTGGATGGGGGTCCTACCCCAGTATACGTTACCCTACGGTCCTCCAGACAAACAGGTGAGTACACTGTGAGCATGATGTGTGGACCATGAATGTATGGATTGCTGTGTGTGTAAGTCACATCTAGGGGGTGCTGAGGCGTCCTGGCCAGAGTGTTGCATGCATGGTGGTCAATGTATGTGCATCAGGGGATGGGAGGGATCCGGTGGCCCATGAGTGTGACGGTCTGGACGGTTAACTAATTTCCTTTCCTGCTGTCTTTTCCATGTAGGTCAGTGCCCATCAGAAGAAGGGTATTTGGCGTGCCATCGCCAAGGAGGTGCAGACCCTGGGAGTCTTTGACAGCCGGAGCACCCATTGCCGCAAACGGTGGGAGGACCTGCGCCGCTGGGCAAGGAAGATGGATGGGGCTGGCCTCACAACAAGGAAGGAGCGCCCGTCGTACCCTGACCCCCCTGATGTTCTGCATCCTGGCGGTGGCCTATCCGGAGTTGGATGTGCACTTGAAGGCATCACAGCAGCGACAAGGGGGTGAGTACAGATTCTGAATCATGACGGTGCGCGCGTTAAGGTTTACCTGGGTCGGGGATGTGGGCTGTGGGTGCCCCTAGGCCAGGGCGAGCATGGCAGGGTAGGTCCCTTTTTGGGCAGGCTCTGAAGCACTCCAACCCCAATAGTGTTAGTGGGCATCTATTGGACAGGGTCCTGTGGGTTTCAGGTGTGCAGCTAATGGCGTTAGGCATTGTACCCCATGGGCTGGTGACTATCTTAGTAACTGGTAGTGCACGGCCTAGTGCATAGGGCTGCTCCCTGTGAGTTGTGTACGCCAACGGTAGTGGTGTTGCTGGCATTGACCAACTGTATCCTCTGTCTCTCTCCCCCCTTTCTCTTTTGTTACCCTGTCCTTGTGTGCATTAGCATCATCTGGCGGAGGAGCAGAGGCACCAGCTACAGAGGGAGCTGCATCCCACCTGGGCCTGGAGGCCGAATCCACCGACGGTGAGGGCACCAGTGGGATGGAGGGCGAGGGGAGCACCATGACGCGGACAGGAGGGGACACCACAGACAGCAACTCCTCCTCCGCAGGAAGCTCCCTGGTGGTGGCGGACACCTCTGTGCCCACCCCAACAACAGGTACAGCTGCCACCCCCCCTACCAGCACCGCCCTCCCAGCAGCCCCTCAGCATGTTTCCAGTGCCCGCTCACCCAGGAGGATGGGCATCTCCTTCACTCCAGGCACCTCAGGCCCTGCCCCAGTCAGCGCTGCTGCCCTCAGTGAGGAGGCTATTGACCTCCTGAGATCCCTCTCTGTTGGGCAGTCAACCATTCTGAATGCCATCCAGGGTGTCGAGAGGCATTTGCAACAAACAAATACATGCCTGGAGGGCATTCACTCTGGCGTGGTGGCCCAACAGAGAACATTTCAGGCTCTGGCCTCTGCAATAATGGCAGCCATTGTCCCTGTCTCCAGCCTCCCCCCTCCAACTTCCTCTACCCAGTCCCAATCCCCTCAACCCCAGCCTATACCAAGCTCACCTTCAGACCAGCATTCACCCAAATCAACACCCAAAAGTGACACAGGCAAACACACGCACCACACTTCCACCCACAGGCACTCACACAAGCACCATCCCCATGCACACACACCAACATCCACTGCCTCCACTGTCTCCCCCTCCTCCTCGTCATCCACCTTCCTCCGAGTAGCGTCTCCACTCAAACCTGCATGCACTACATCGTCATTCACTACCTCCATCCCCAGCACGCCCACCACAACACACCCCTCACTGGTAGTCACCACCCCCACATCCATGCACACGTCCCCTGTGTCCTCTCCCAGTGTGTCTGTGACCCCTCCTCCCAAAGTACACAAACGCAAGCACCCACTGACCCAACAGCCATCCACCTCACAACAGCATCCAGCCCATGCACCTGCACCCAAACTCAGCAGACAGACACCTCCTCCAACCACTCCCTCTTCCTCCACTCCCAATCCCTCTCCCTCTTCCCGCCCCAGTGTCCCTAAGAAGCTTTTCCTGGCAAACATTGACCTCTTCCCTACCCCTCTGCCCCGTCCTTCCCCTCGGGCCAGGGTGGCCAGAACCCAGACCAGCACCTCAGCCGCCAAGTCGACAACCACTGTGGTTCCTGCAGCTATCAGAGGCTTAAAGGGGGCAGCCCTCAGCCCAGCCAATGTGCCACCAACTCCTGCCAAGGCCAAAACCATTCCATCACCTGGCAAGGTGAAGAGGGTTACAGCATTCAGCAAGGGAAGGAGCCACAACCACCCAGCAAGGCCACCTCAAAGACTCCAGCTGCCAGACCAAAGGTCACACCACCATCTGCCAAGGTGAGGAAGGGGCTACAAGACACCAGGCAAGGCACTTCAGCCTTCCGAGGCTGCAGGTGAAGGCCTGGTGGCTACCAGCACTACTGCCATCACCGTCACCTGCACCACGGCCAGCACCGCCAGCAGCCCCGCCACTAGCACTGCCGCAAGCACCGCCACCTGCACCGCCACCTGCACCACAAGCTACTGTCAGCAACAGCTGCCCCAGTGGGCAGCCGTCTGAGGCTGCAGGAGAAGGGCTGGAGCCTCCCTCCACCAATGGCAGCACCGGCACCTGCACCACGGCCAGCACCCCCACCTGCACCGCCGCTAGCACCGCCGCTAGCACCGCCGCAGGCACCGCCTGTGAGAAAGTAGCCTCTTTCTAGCCTTGTTACCCCCACTTTAGGCCTGTTTGTGAGTGTATGTCAGGGTGTTTTCACTGTCTCACTGGGATCCTGCCAGCCAGGGCCCAGTGCTCATAGTGAAAACCCTATGTTTTCAGTGTGTTTGTTATGTGTCACTGGGACCCTGCTAGTCAGGACCCCAGTGCTCATAAGTTTGTGGCCTATATGTATGTGTTCCCTGTGTGGTGCCTAACTGTCTCACTGAGGCTCTGCTAATCAGAACCTCAGTGGTTATGCTCTCTCATTTCTTTCCAAATTGTCACTGACAGGCTAGTGACCATTTTTACCAATTTACATTGGCTTACTGGAACACCCTTATAATTCCCTAGTATATGGTACTGAGGTACCCAGGGTATTGGGGTTCCAGGAGATCCCTATGGGCTGCAGCATTTCTTTTGCCACCCATAGGGAGCTCTGACAATTCTTACACAGGCCTGCCACTGCAGCCTGAGTGAAATAACGTCCACGTTATTTCACAGCCATTTTACACTGCACTTAAGTAACTTATAAGTCACCTATATGTCTAACCTTTACCTGGTAAAGGTTAGGTGCAAAGTTACTTAGTGTGAGGGCACCCTGGCACTAGCCAAGGTGCCCCCACATTGTTCAGAGCCAATTCCCTGAACTTTGTGAGTGCGGGGACACCATTACACGTGTGCACTACATATAGGTCACTACCTATATGTAGCTTCACAATGGTAACTCCGAATATGGCCATGTAACATGTCTATGATCATGGAATTACCCCCTCTATGCCATCCTGGCATAGTTGGCACAATCCCATGATCCCAGTGGTCTGTAGCACAGACCCTGGTACTGCCAAACTGCACTTCCTGGGGTTTCACTGCAGCTGCTGCCAATCCCCCAGACAGGCATCTGCCCTCCTGGGGTCCAGCCAGGCCTGGCCCAGGATGGCAGAACAAAGAACTTCCTCTGAGAGAGGGTGTGACACCCCCTCCCTTTGGAAAATGGTGTGAAGGCAGGGGAGGAGTAGCCTCCCCCAGCCTCTGGAAATGCTTTGGTGGGCACAGATGTGCCCAATTCTGCATAAGCCAGTCTACACCGGTTCAGGGGACCCCTTAGCTCTGCTCTGGCGCGAAACTGGACAAAGGAAAGGGGAGTGACCACTCCCCTGACCTGCACCTCCCCTGGGAGGTGTCCAGAGCTCCTCCAGTGTGCTCCAGACCTCTGCCATCTTGGAAACAGAGGTGCTGCTGGCACACTGGACTGCTCTGAGTGGCCAGTGCCACCAGGTGACGTCAGAGACTCCTTGTGATAGGCTCCTTCAGGTGTTGCTAGCCTATCCTCTCTCCTAGGTAGCCAAACCCTCTTTTCTGGCTATTTAGGGTCTCTGTCTCTGGGGAAACCTTAGATAACGAATGCAAGAGCTCATCCGAGTTCCTCTGCATCTCTCTCTTCACCTTCTGATAAGGAATCGACTGCTGACCGCGCTGGAAGCCTGCAAACCTGCAACATAGTAGCAAAGACGACTACTGCAACTCTGTAACGCTCCTCTCAGCACGACGAGCGAGGTCCCTCGAATCCAGCGACTCTGTCCAAGTGACCCTCACAGTCCAGTGACTCTTCAGTCCAAGTTTGGTGGAGGTAAGTCCTTGCCTCACCTCGCTGGGCTGCATTGCTGGGAACCGCGACTTTGCAGCTACTCCGGCCCCTGTGCACTTCCGGCGGAAATCCTTTGTGCACAGCCAAGCCTGGGTCCACGGCACTCTAACCTGCATTGCACGACTTTCTAAGTTGGTCTCCGGCGACGTGGGACTCCTTTGTGCAACTTCGGCAAGCACCGTTTCACACATCCTTGTAGTGCCTGTTTCTGGCACTTCCCCGGGTGCTACCGGCTTCAGAGAGGGCTCCTTGTCTGGCTCGACGTCCCTTCTCTCTGCTGGTCCAATTTGCGACCTCCTGGTCCCTACTGGGCCTCAGCAGCGTCCAAAAACGCTAACCGCACGATTTGCAGCTAGCAAGGCTTGTTAGCATTCTTTCGGCGGGAAAACACTTCTGCACGACTCTACACAGCGAGAGGGATCCGTCCACCAAAGGGGAAGTCTCTAGCCCTTTTCGTTCCTGCAGAAACCTCAGCTTCTTCTGTCCAGTAGAAGCTTCTTTGCACCCGCAGCTGGCATTTCCTGGGCATTTGCCCATCTCCGACTTGCTTGTGACTTTTGGACTTGGTCCCCTTGTTCCACAGGTACCCTAGAGTGGAAATCCACAGTTGTTGCATTGCTGGTTTGTGTCTTTCCTGCATTATTCCTCTAACACGACTACTTTGTCCTTAGGGGAACTTTAGTGCACTTTGCACTCACTTTTCAGGGTCTTGGGGAGGGTTATTTTTCTAACTCTCACTATTTTCTAATAGTCCCAGCGACCCTCTACAAGGTCACATAGGTTTGGGGTCCATTCGTGGTTCGCATTCCACTTTTGGAGTATATGGTTTGTGTTGCCCCTATCCCTATGTTTCCCCATTGCATCCTATTGTAACTATACATTGTTTGCACTGTTTTCTAAGACTATTCTGCATATTTTTGCTATTGTGTATATATATCTTGTGTATATTTCCTATCCTCTCACTGAGGGTACACTCTAAGATACTTTGGCATATTGTCATAAAAATAAAGTACCTTTATTTTTAGTATAACTGTGTATTGTGTTTTCTTATGATATTGTGCATATGACACTAAGTGGTACTGTAGTAGCTTCACACGTCTCCTAGTTCAGCCTAAGCTGCTCTGCTAAGCTACCATTATCTATCAGCCTAAGCTGCTAGACACCCTATACACTAATAAGGGATAACTGGGCCTGGTGCAAGGTGCAAGTACCCCTTGGTACTCACTACAAGCCAGTCCAGCCTCCTACATTGGAAGCAGCGACGGGATAAGTGCTTTGAGACTACTTACCACTCTTGTCATTGTACTTTTCATAAGAGAAAAATATACAAAACAAGGTCAGTGTATATACACATAGCCAAAAAGTTTTGCATTTCCTCTTTTCACTCTTTTCTAAGTGCTGAAAAGTACTTCTAACTTTCTAAAAAGTTCTAAAAAGTTTTAAAAGTTTTTTTTCTCTGTCTTTCTAAAACCTGTGACAAACTTTTTATCTTTTACTATCACTTTAACTTTCTCTAAAAATGTCTGGCACAGGCCAAAATGTTGATCTGTCCAAACTTGCATATGATCACCTTAGCTGGAAAGGAGCAAGGAATCTCTGCATAGAGAGAGGTTTGAGTGTAGGGAAGAATCCTTCCTTAGAACTGTTAATTAACATGCTTAGAGTACAGGATAAGGCCATAAGTGCCCCATCTGTAGAAAAAGTAGCTAATGGTTCTCAATCTGATCCAGGGACTCCCACAGGAAAAGATTCAGGAAAGAAAGTTCCTAGCCTGCCCATTACTAGACAGTCTAGCATAGTTGGTAATGATGATGAGCCACACCATATAAATAGTGTTGTCTCACATCATAGCAAAAGCATTTATTCTCACCATACTGGTAGTGATGTTTCTGTTAGCCAAGCTGTTAGGGTGGCTTCTGTAAGGGACAGGTCTCCTTCTGTCCATTCTCACCATACTTCTGTTTCAAGGCATGTCCCTCCCACCCACCCTGATGACAGATTGTTAGAAAGGGAGCTCAATAGATTGAGAGTGGAACAAACCAGACTGAAGCTCAAGAAGCAACAGCTGGATTTGGATAGACAGACTTTAGAAGTAGAGAAGGAGAGACAGAAACTGGGTTTAGAAACCCATGGTGGCAGCAGCAGTATTCCCCATAGTCATCCTGCAAAAGAGCATGATTCCAGGAATCTGCACAAGATAGTTCCCCCTTATAAGGAGGGGGATGACATTAACAAGTGGTTTGCTGCACTTGAGAGGGCCTGTGTTGTACAGGATGTCCCTCAAAGGCAGTGGGCTGCTATCCTATGGCTATCATTTAGTGGAAAAGGTAGGGATAGGCTCCTTACTGTGAAAGAAAGTTATGCCAATAATTTTACAGTTCTTAAGAATGCACTCCTGGATGGTTATGGCTTAACCACTGAACAATACAGGATAAAGTTCAGAGAGACCAAAAAGGAGTCTTCACAAGACTGGGTTGATTACATTGACCATTCAGTGAAGGCCTTGGAGGGGTGGTTACATGGCAGTAAAGTTACTGATTATGACAGCCTGTATAACTTGATCCTGAGAGAGCATATTCTTAATAATTGTGTGTCTGATTTGTTGCACCAGTACCTGGTAGACTCTGATCTGACCTCTCCCCAAGAATTGGGAAAGAAGGCAGACAAATGGGTCAGAACAAGGGTGAACAGAAAAGTTCATACAGGGGGTGACAAAGATGGCAATAAGAAGAAAGATGGTGAAAAATCTCAAGATAAGCATGGGGATAAGGGTAAAACCAAAGATCCCACTTCAAATCTTAAACACTCTTCAGAGGGTGGGGATAAAACAAATTCTTCCTCTTCTTCTCAACCTACACAATTTAAAAAGCCTTGGTGCTTTGTGTGTAAAAATAGAGGCCATAGGCCAGGGGATAAGTCCTGTCCAGGTAAACCCCCTGAGCCTACCACCACTAATACATCAAGCTCTAGTGCCCCTAGCAGTAGTGGTACTAGTGGTGGGACTGCTGGCAACAGTCAAGTTAAGGGTGTAGTTGGGTTCACCTATGGGTCCATAGTAGAAACTGGGGTAGTCAGTCCCAAGACAGTTTCTGTCACACCTAGTGGCATTGGCCTTGCCACACTGGCTGCTTCTCCCCTTACAATGGATAAGTACAGGCAGACAGTAACAATAAATGGTGTTGAGGCCTTGGCCTACAGGGACACAGGTGCCAGTATCACTTTGGTGACTGAAAACCTAGTGCACCCTGATCAACACATCATTGGACAACAGTATAAGATTATTGATGTCCATAACTCCACTAAGTTTCTTCCCTTAGCTATAATTCAGTTTAGTTGGGGTGGAGTTACTGGCCCTAAGCAGGTGGTGGTATCACCTAGCTTACCTGTAGACTGTCTCTTAGGTAATGACCTAGAGGCCTCAGGTTGGGCTGATGTAGAGTTTTATGCCCATGCAGCCATGCTGGGCATCCCTGAGGAATTGTTCCCTCTCATTTCTACTGAAATGAAAAAGCAAAGGAGAGAAGGCCTGAAAACTCAGGATCCCTCTCCATCAACAGGTAAAAAGGGTATCACAGTATCCCCTAACCACCCTACCATTCAGGATACCATTCCTGTGGTGGGAGAAACCTCTCCTGGGGTGGCACCTGTTCCAAGGGAATCATCAGTTGGCAAAACTGTACTCCCTGAGGTAGAAGTACCTCTCTGTGGGATAACTAACATTGGTGACAAAAAGAGCACCATTTTAGTTAACATGGAGCATCCCTCCAACCCTCCCAGAGAAACTTTAGTGCAGAAACTCTGCACTGCCTCACAACACTTAGGACAGCATCCCTGCCCTAGTGTGGAGCTCATAGGACAGCATCCCTGCCCTGCTCCAACTCAAGAGAAACAGCATCCCTGTTCTCTCTTCCAGCCATATGGACAAAGTTTTTGCCCAGCTATGGCTTTACTGAGACAGCATCCCTGTCTGGCATTTCCATCATTACAAATAGGTTCAGTGGACAATTCCCACTGCTCTAAACTAAAACTTACCGATAGAAACTCTGAAAATACATCTTCACATTGTTGCTTAGCTAAAAAAACTTCAAACAGGGTGGTTTACATCCCCACAGGGAAGTAACCATATAGTGGATGATAAAGGGAGTAACCAGTCTATTGCAGAGCTACTCTCTACTTATCACCACTTAGACAATAAAGTCTCAACTGGCCAAGGTTAGCCTTATTGTCCTTCGTTTGGGGGGGGGGTTGTGTGAGAAAGTAGCTTCTTTCTAGCCTTGTTACCCCCACTTTAGGTCTGTTTGTGAGTGTATGTCAGGGTGTTTTCACTGTCTCACTGGGATCCTGCCAGCCAGGGCCCAGTGCTCATAGTGAAAACCCTATGTTTTCAGTGTGTTTGTTATGTGTCACTGGGACCCTGCTAGTCAGGACCCCAGTGCTCATAAGTTTGTGGCCTATATGTATGTGTTCCCTGTGTGGTGCCTAACTGTCTCACTGAGGCTCTGCTAATCAGAACCTCAGTGGTTATGCTCTCTCATTTCTTTCCAAATTGTCACTGACAGGCTAGTGACCATTTTTACCAATTTACATTGGCTTACTGGAACACCCTTATAATTCCCTAGTATATGGTACTGAGGTACCCAGGGTATTGGGGTTCCAGGAGATCCCTATGGGCTGCAGCATTTCTTTTGCCACCCATAGGGAGCTCTGACAATTCTTACACAGGCCTGCCACTGCAGCCTGAGTGAAATAACGTCCACTTTATTTCACAGCCATTTTACACTGCACTTAAGTAACTTATAAGTCACCTATATGTCTAACCTTTACCTGGTAAAGGTTAGGTGCAAAGTTACTTAGTGTGAGGGCACCCTGGCACTAGCCAAGGTGCCCCCACATTGTTCAGAGCCAATTCCCTGAACTTTGTGAGTGCGGGGACACCATTACACGCGTGCACTACATATAGGTCACTACCTATATGTAGCTTCACAATGGTAACTCCGAATATGGCCATGTAACATGTCTATGATCATGGAATTGCCCCCTCTATGCCATCCTGGCATAGTTGGCACAATCCCATGATCCCAGTGGTCTGTAGCACAGACCCTGGTACTGTCAAACTGCCCTTCCTGGGGTTTCACTGCAGCTGCTGCTGCTGCCAAACCCTCAGACAGGCATCTGCCCTCCTGGGGTCCAGCCAGGCCTGGCCCAGGATGGCAGAACAAAGAACTTCCTCTGAGAGAGGGTGTGACACCCCCTCCCTTTGGAAAATGGTGTGAAGGCAGGGGAGGAGTAGCCTCCCCCAGCCTCTGGAAGTGCTTTGGTGGGCACAGATGTGCCCAATTCTGCATAAGCCAGTCTACACCGGTTCAGGGGACCCCTTAGCCCTGCTCTGGCACGAAACTGGACAAAGGAAAGGGGAGTGACCACTCCCCTGACCTGAACCTCCCCTGGGAGCTGTCCAGAGCTCCTCCAGTGTGCTCCAGACCTCTGCCATCTTGGAAACAGAGGTGCTGCTGGCACACTGGACTGCTCTGAGTGGCCAGTGCCACCAGGTGACGTCAGAGACTCCTTGTGATAGGCTCCTTCAGGTGTTGCTAGCCTATCCTCTCTCCTAGGTAGCCAAACCCTCTTTTCTGGCTATTTAGGGTCTCTGTCTCTGGGGAAACCTTAGATAACGAATGCAAGAGCTCATCCGAGTTCCTCTGCATCTCTCTCTTCACCTTCTGATAAGGAATCGACTGCTGACCGCGCTGGAAGCCTGCAAACCTGCAACATAGTAGCAAAGACGACTACTGCAACTCTGTAACGCTGATCCTGCCGCCTTCTCTACTGTTTTCCTGCTTGTGCATGCTGTGGGGGTAGTCTGCCTCCTCTCTGCACCAGAAGCTCCGAAGAAATCTCCCGTGGGTCGACGGAATCTTCCCCCTGCAACCGCAGGCACCAAAAAGCTGCATTACCGGTCCCTTGGGTCTCCTCTCAGCACGACGAGCGAGGTCCCTCGAATCCAGCGACTCTGTCCAAGTGAGCCTCACAGTCCAGTGACTCTTCAGTCCAAGTTTGGTGGAGGTAAGTCCTTGCCTCACCTCGCTGGGCTGCATTGCTGGGAACCGCGACTTTGCAGCTACTCCGGCCCCTGTGCACTTCCGGCGGAAATCCTTTGTGCACAGCCAAGCCTGGGTCCACTGCAATCTAACCTGCATTGCACGACTTTCTAAGTTGGTCTCCGGCGACGTGGGACTCCTTTGTGCAACTTCGGCGAGCACCGTTTCACACATCCTTGTAGTGCCTGTTTCTGGCACTTCCCCGGGTGCTACCGGCTTCAGAGAGGGCTCCTTGTCTTGCTCGACGTCCCTTCTCTCTGCTGGTCCAATTTGCCACCTCCTGCTCCCTCATGGGCCTCAGCAGCGTCCAAAAACGCTAACCGCACGATTTGCAGCTAGCAAGGCTTGTTAGCGTTCTTTCGGCGGGAAAACACTTCTGCACAACTCTCCACGGCAAGAGGGATCCGTCCACCAAAGGGGAAGTCTCTAGCCCTTTTCGTTCTTGCAGAAACTTCAGCTTCTTCTGTCCAGTAGAAGCTTCTTTGCACCCGCAGCTGGCATTTCCTGGGCATTTGCCCATCTCCAACAGCAGTATTCCCCATAGTCATCCTGCAAAAGAGCATGATTCCAGGAATCTGCACAAGATAGTTCCCCCTTATAAGGAGGGGGATGACATTAACAAGTGGTTTGCTGCACTTGAGAGGGCCTGTGTTGTACAGGATGTCCCTCAAAGGCAGTGGGCTGCTATCCTATGGCTATCATTTAGTGGAAAAGGTAGGGATAGGCTCCTTACTGTGAAAGAAAGTGATGCCAATAATTTTACAGTTCTTAAGAATGCACTCCTGGATGGTTATGGCTTAACCACTGAACAATACAGGATAAAGTTCAGAGAGACCAAAAAGGAGTCTTCACAAGACTGGGTTGATTACATTGACCATTCAGTGAAGGCCTTGGAGGGGTGGTTACATGGCAGTAAAGTTACTGATTATGACAGCCTGTATAACTTGATCCTGAGAGAGCATATTCTTAATAATTGTGTGTCTGATTTGTTGCACCAGTACCTGGTAGACTCTGATCTGACCTCTCCCCAAGAATTGGGAAAGAAGGCAGACAAATGGGTCAGAACAAGGGTGAACAGAAAAGTTCATACAGGGGGTGACAAAGATGGCAATAAGAAGAAAGATGGTGAAAAATCTCAAGATAAGCATGGGGATAAGGGTAAAACCAAAGATCCCACTTCAAATCTTAAACACTCTTCAGAGGGTGGGGATAAAACAAATTCTTCCTCTTCTTCTCAACCTACACAATTTAAAAAGCCTTGGTGCTTTGTGTGTAAAAATAGAGGCCATAGGCCAGGGGATAAGTCCTGTCTAGGTAAACCCCCTGAGCCTACCACCACTAATACATCAAGCTCTAGTGCCCCTAGCAGTAGTGGTACTAGTGGTGGGACTGCTGGCAACAGTCAAGTTAAGGGTGTAGTTGGGTTCACTTTTGGGTCCATAGTAGAAACTGGGGTAGTCAGTCCCAAGACAGTTTCTGTCACACCTAGTGGCATTGGCCTTGCCACACTGGCTGCTTGTCCCCTTACAATGGATAAGTACAGGCAGACAGTTTCAATAAATGGTGTTGAGGCCTTGGCCTACAGGGACACAGGTGCCAGTATCACTTTGGTGACTGAAAACCTAGTGCACCCTGATCAACACATCATTGGACAACAGTATAAGATTATTGATGTCCATAACTCCACTAAGTTTCTTCCCTTAGCTATAATTCAGTTTAGTTGGGGTGGAGTTACTGGCCCTAAGCAGGTGGTGGTATCACCTAGCTTACCTGTAGACTGTCTCTTAGGTAATGACCTAGAGGCCTCAGGTTGGGCTGATGTAGAGTTTTATGCCCATGCAGCCATGCTGGGCATCCCTGAGGAATTGTTCCCTCTCATTTCTACTGAAATGAAAAAGCAAAGGAGAGAAGGCCTGAAAACTCAGGATCCCTCTCCATCAACAGGTAAAAAGGGTATCACAGTATCCCCTAACCACCCTACCATTCAGGATACCATTCCTGTGGTGGGAAAAACCTCTCCTGGGGTGGCACCTGTTCCAAGGGAATCATCAGTTGGCAAAACTGTACTCCCTGAGGTAGAAGTACCTCTCTGTGGGATAACTAACATTGGTGACAAAAAGAGCACCATTTTAGTTAACATGGAGCATCCCTCCAACCCTCCCAGAGAAACTTTAGTGCAGAAACTCTGCACTGCCTCACAACACTTAGGACAGCATCCCTGCCCTAGTGTGGAACTCATAGGACAGCATCCCTGCCCTGCTCCAACTCAAGAGAAACAGCATCCCTGTTCTCTCTTCCAGCCATATGGACAAAGTTTTTGCCCAGCTATGGCTTTACTGAGACAGCATCCCTGTCTGGCATTTCCATCATTACAAATAGGTTCAGTGGACAATTCCCACTGCTCTAAACTAAAACTTACTGATAGAAACTCTGAAAATACATCTTCACATTGTTGCTTAGCTAAAAAACTTCAAACAGGGTGGTTTACATCCCCACAGGGCAGTAACCATATAGTGGATGATAAAGGGAGTAACCAGTCTATTGCAGAGCTACTCTCTACTTATCACCACTTAGACAATAAAGTCTCAACTGGCCAAGGTTAGCCTTATTGTCCTTCGTTTGGGGGGGGGGGTTGAGTGAGAAAGTAGCCTCTTTCTAGCCTTGTTACCCCCACTTTAGGCCTGTTTGTGAGTGTATGTCAGGGTGTTTTCACTGTCTCACTGGGATCCTGCCAGCCAGGGCCCAGTGCTCATAGTGAAAACCCTATGTTTTCAGTGTGTTTGTTATGTGTCACTGGGACCCTGCTAGTCAGGACCCCAGTGCTCATAAGTTTGTGGCCTATATGTATGTGTTCCCTGTGTGGTGCCTAACTGTCTCACTGAGGCTCTGCTAATCAGAACCTCAGTGGTTATGCTCTCTCATTTCTTTCCAAATTGTCACTGACAGGCTAGTGAACATTTTTACCAATTTACATTGGCTTACTGGAACACCCTTATAATTCCCTAGTATATGGTACTGAGGTACCCAGGGTATTGGGGTTCCAGGAGATCCCTATGGGCTGCAGCATTTCTTTTGCCACCCATAGGGAGCTCTGACAATTCTTACACAGGCCTGCCACTGCAGCCTGAGTGAAATAACGTCCACGTTATTTCACAGCCATTTTACACTGCACTTAAGTAACTTATAAGTCACCTATATGTCTAACCTTTACCTGGTAAAGGTTAGGTGCAAAGTTACTTAGTGTGAGGGCACCCTGGCACTAGCCAAGGTGCCCCCACATTGTTCAGAGCCAATTCCCTGAACTTTGTGAGTGCGGGGACACCATTACACGCGTGCACTACATATAGGTCACTACCTATATGTAGCTTCACAATGGTAACTCCGAATATGGCCATGTAACATGTCTATGATCATGGAATTGCCCCCTCTATGCCATCCTGGCATAGTTGGCACAATCCCATGATCCCAGTCGTCTGTAGCACAGACCCTGGTACTGCCAAACTGCCCTTCCTGGGGTTTCACTGCAGCTGCTGCCAACCCCTCAGACAGGCATCTGCCCTCCTGGGGTCCAGCCAGGCCTGGCCCAGGATGGCAGAACAAAGAACTTCCTCTGAGAGAGGGTGTGACACCCCCTCCCTTTGGAAAATGGTGTGAAGGCAGGGGAGGAGTAGCCTCCCCCAGCCTCTGGAAATGCTTTGGTGGGCACAGATGTGCCCAATTCTGCATAAGCCAGTCTACACCGGTTCAGGGGACCCCTTAGCCCTGCTCTGGCGTGACACTGGACAAAGGAAAGGGGAGTGAACACTCCCCTGACCTGAACCTCCCCTGGGAGGTGTCCAGAGCTCCTCCAGTGTGCTCCAGACCTCTGCCATCTTGGAAACAGAGGTGCTGCTGGCACACTGGACTGCTCTGAGTGGCCAGTGCCACCAGGTGACGTCAGAGACTCCTTGTGATAGGCTCCTTCAGGTGTTGCTAGCCTATCCTCTCTCCTAGGTAGCCAAACCCTCTTTTCTGGCTATTTAGGGTCTCTGTCTCTGGGGAAACCTTAGATAACGAATGCAAGAGCTCATCCGAGTTCCTCTGCATCTCTCTCTTCACCTTCTGATAAGGAATCGACTGCTGACCGCGCTGGAAGCCTGCAAACCTGCAACATAGTAGCAAAGAAAGACGACTACTGCAACTCTGTAACGCTGATCCTGCCGCCTTCTCGACTGTTTTCCTGCTTGTGCATGCTGTGGGGGTAGTCTGCCTCCTCTCTGCACCAGAAGCTCCGAAGAAATCTCCCGTGGGTCGACGGATCTTCCCCCTGCAACCGCAGGCACCAAAAAGCTGCATTACCGGTCCCTTGGGTCTCCTCTCAGCACGACGAGCGAGGTCCTTCGAATCCAGCGACTCTGTCCAAGTGACCCTCACAGTCCAGTGACTCTTCAGTCCAAGTTTGGTGGAGGTAAGTCCTTGCCTCACCTCGCTGAGCTGCATTGCTGGGAACCGCGACTTTGCAGCTACTCCGGCCCCTGTGCACTTCCGGCGGAAATCCTCTGTGCACAGCCAAGCCTGGGTCCACGGCACTCTAACCTGCATTGCACGACTTTCTAAGTTGGTCTCCGGTGACGTGGGACTCCTTTGTGCAACTTCGGCGAGCACCGTTTCACACATCCTCGTAGTCCCTGTTTCTGGCACTTCCCCGGGTGCTACCGGCTTTAGAGAGGGCTCCTTGTCTTGCTCGACGTCCCCTCTCTCTGCTGGTCCAATTTGCTACCTTCTGGTCCCTCCTGGGCCTCAGCAGCGTCCAAAAACGCTAACCGCACGATTTGCAGCTAGCAAGGCTTGTTAGCGTTCTTTCGGCAGGAAAACACTTCTGCACGACTCTCCACGGCGAGTGGGATCCGTCCACCAAAGGGAAAGTCTCTAGCCCTTTTTGTTCCTGCAGAAACCTCAGCTTCTTCTGTCCAGTAGAAGCTTCTTTGCACCCGCAGCTGGCATTTCCTGGGCATTTGCCCATCTCCGACTTGCTTGTGACTTTTGGACTTGGTCCCCTTGTTCCACAGGTACCCTAGAGTGGAAATACACAGTTGTTGCATTGCTGGTTTGTGTCTTTCCTGCATTATTCCTCTAACACGACTACTTTGTCCTTAGGGGAACTTTAGTGCACTTTGCACTCACTTTTCAGGGTCTTGGGGAGGGTTATTTTTCTAACTCTCACTATTTTCTAATAGTCCCAGCGACCCTCTACAAGGTCAAATAGGTTTGGGGTCCATTCGTGGTTCGCATTCCACTTTTGGAGTATATGGTTTGTGTTGCCCCTATCCCTATGTTTCCCCATTGCATCCTATTGTAACTATACATTGTTTGCATTGTTTTCTAAGACTATACTGCATATTTTTGCTATTGTGTATATATATCTTGTGTATATTTCCTATCCTCTCACTGAGGGTACACTCTAAGATACTTTGGCATATTGTCATAAAAATAAAGTACCTTTATTTTTAGTATAACTGTGTATTGTGTTTTCTTATGATATTGTGCATATGACACTAAGTGGTACTGTAGTAGCTTCACACGTCTCCTAGTTCAGCCTAAGCTGCTCTGCTAAGCTACCATTATCTATCAGCCTAAGCTGCTAGACACCCTATACACCAATAAGGGATAACTGGGCCTGGTTCAAGGTGCAAGTACCCCTTGGTACTCACTACAAGCCAGTCCAGCCTCCTACACCGCCGCAAACACCACCACCTGCACCGCTGACAGTAGCACCACTACGAGCAGCAGAAGCCCCAGTGGGCAGCCATCCGAGGCTGCAGGAGAAGGGCTGGAGCCTCCTTCCACCACTGGCTGTACCCCCACCAGCACCAGTACTACCACCAGTTTGCAGCCGTAGCTGTCGCTGGATGGAGTCTAGCCCTGCCTCTATGGACTATCATGCAACCTGGTCCCTGCAAATCTTGTGTCTCAGACACCCAGGTGAGGGACTGTGAACTGCCACACCCAAAGTGTTGCATCACTGGGCATGGAGTCCCCTCCAGAACCAGTGGAAGAAGGCTTCCACTCACCCTATCCTTGGCAGGATGAAGCACACTGGGCACAAAGCCCCCTCCAGAACGAGTGGAGATATGCCTCCACTTACCCTATCCTTGGCAGGATGAAGCACACCGGGCACAAAGCCCCCTCCAGAACCAGTGGAGGAAGACATCCACTCACCCTATCCTTGGCAGGATGAGGAACACTGGGCAAAAAGCCCCCTCCAGAACCAGTGGAGATATGCATCCACTCACCCTATCCTTGGCAAGATGAGGTACACTGGGCACAAAGCCCCCTACAGAACCAGTGGAAGAAGGCATCCACTCAGCCTATCCTTGGCAGGATGAAGCACACTGGGCACAAAGCCCCCTCCAGAACCAATGGAGCTATGCATCCACTCACCCTATCCTTGGCAGGATGAAGCACGCTGGGCACAAAGTCCCCTCTAGAACCAGTGGAGATATGCATCCACTTGAGAGACTGTGGCTTTCCACTCCCCAGGACCAGGCAGTGGCAAACCACTCACTAGAGAGACTGTGGCCTTGCACTCCCCAGGACCAAGCAGTGGGCAAACCACCCACTGGAGAGACTGTGGCCTTGCACTCCCCAGGGCCAAGCAGTGGGCAAACAACCCACTTGAGAGACTGTGGCCTTGCACTCCCCAGGCGCGAGCAGTGGGCAAACCACCCACTAGAGAGACTGTGGTCTTGCACTCCCCAGGACCAAGCAGTGGCCAAACCACCCACTTGAAAGACTGTGGCATTGCACTCCCCAGGCGCGAGCAGTGGGCAAACCACCCACTAGAGAGACTGTGGCCTTGCACTCCCCAGGACATCGCTGTGGGCATGGAGCCCCCTCCAGGAGCAGGGGCGTTATTCCATCTTCCGGCTGAGGTGTCCCCTTTCCCTGTCCCCCCTGAGGTGCCTGTGTGTTTTTGACCTGATGCCCTTGCAGTGTTCTCTCCATATCGAGGCAGGAGTCAAGTGTGGGCTTGGCCCATGAGTTTTGGCCCAGTGGCCCACGGACATTTTGAGTGGACAATGTACTGCCTTACGTACTTATTGTATATTTTTGTAAATACTGTTTTTAAAATGATTACGTATATCTATTTCTAAAATATCACTGATCTGACTCTATTCCTTTTGTCCTTGCGTTCTTCCAGAGGGTTACGGGGTGTAAATGTAATGTTGATAAATGTATTTGTGTGTATGGTGTTATGGGTGAGGGTGGGGGTGGGGGTGTTGCGTGTTTTGTGTGTGTGTGTGTCACTCTCTTTTTCCTCCCCCCTACCCTGAGTACTAGGTGCAGTACTCACCGTGGTCGTTGCCGCTGCCATTTGTACTCCTGGTTGATGAGGAGGTAGGCCAGCATTGGGAGGACCTGCAGCTTGGGCTCCATGGCGTCCTGGTTCTTCATTGAGTGTCGAGAGGTGAGTGGTTCCCCTTCTGGGTACTGTTTCTGCCATGCTTTTGATGGCGTTGGTACCGCCCCGGAAAAGCTGGCGGATGGGCGGGTTGTGATGGGGTGGGCGGTACATTGACTTCCGCCGGGCTGTTGGTGGTTACCGCTGCGGTGTTTGTTGCTACCGCCGTGGCGGTAAGAGTGTTAAAGTGGCTGTATGTGTTGTCGGTTTCCGCTGTGATCCCACTTATTTTACCGCTGGCCTGTTAGCGTTATTACCTAGGGCCTAGGAACCTTTCGTAACCCAGATTAGCATTAGCAAGTGAGACTTCATGCGAAAACATTTTAGAACATGAATTTGGAAAAACATCTAGCTTAGGAGAAAGCTATAAAACAGCGCAGTTGGTACCTAGAAAGAAACAGGCACAAAAAGTAAATTAGTCATATTGTCATAGCTATCTATCCACGGTATGGATCAGCAACAAAGTCAGTCTTCGTCTTCAGGTCATCAATCGATCAGCATCACATCAGGCTCTCAAGAGCATGAGCCCAATGACAGAAACTCGAATCTCCTAACATCTCTCCTGCCTCTATCAGTTCTGAAGTTTTCTCCCTTTGTCACAACATTATATCAAAGTCACCCAGACTATCCCCCAATTCCTGACTGGTCAATTAGTCACAGTTATGACTCTAACCAATAAATTCAGTTCCTCAAATCTATGAATTCTAGCATTACATGGTTCTCAAGGTGTCGATTGGCTTCATTGGACGATGTCCTCATCATCCGGCTCATCAGGTATCAAAAACAATGCATCTTCTTCTCCAGTCAGTGTCTCCATTGTTTGAGTCCTGGGAAAGTACATCTCGTCTGCTTTACACAATCCTTGTTTTACACAATCCTTGTTCCAATTATGATTCCATCATCTCCTGTCTGTCGGTTCACCAATAGGATTTTTGCTGAGCAGATTTTATTAATCATTAAGCAGTTCAGGGTCAGTTCAGCACATTAGCTTCTCTACATTGTGCTAGTAATTCAGCTTCTGCATGAGGCCTGGCAAAACTAGGCCACAACTTTGGCTAAGTTAACTCTACAATATAATGCAAAACACCCGTTAAATATCTCAATATGACATTTTACTACATTATTTTAATAAATTTTCTATATTCCACACATGTTATTCATATTATTAGTACATTTGTGAATCTTGGTGACCACTCTCCGAGGGCACATTTTCAAATGTGCACATTATTTTTCTATATTATTTTTCTCTACATTTATTATTATTATTCATAAAAACTTACTAATATCTCTAATTAACATACTGGCTTCAACAAGAACATTGGGGCCCAGGTCTTCTCCGTGACTGCAGATTATTTGTTATGCTTCCCACAGACTGCATGCAGTCTGTCCAGGGACGTGAGTTCAGGGGAGTGGTGAAACCCTGCTTTAGCAGCAAAAGCAGAGTGGAGTTCTTTCTGGGCCTCTGCTGTCAGCAACTGGATAGATGAAAGCTCAGAACTCATAATCTCACAGACACAGGCCGAGACACCAGAGTTATCTATAGATGCACAGACCTGAGACCCTCAGCAGCAGAGCTATCCCTCAAGTAGTACTCTTTTCATACCAGGACAGATAAAACTAGAACCCGTTAAACAAATGAGTCGTTAGGATCACATTGAGTCAGTAAGCAACCGCGACCTCTTCACCCGAGGTACAGCCCCTATGCTTCTGCCACTCTCTACCCTGCCTTGCCCGTTTGCCCGTCCGTATTGCACAGTGCAACTTCGATATTCAGAGTATTTAGATTTCTTTGGTTGCATTCTCTTATAAAAGCATTTTTTACTCTTCCATAACTCAGTTCTTATAAGCATTTAATGCCCATCACTCACTCTGTATTTTTTTAAATATTTCTTCTCCCTCGTTTACTTTTTCTCCATGTTTCTTCGTTACCCTCTCTTGGAGGTTATATATAAAAAAAATAAAACGGGGTAAATGATGTTGTATTTAGTTGGTCAGAGTCCCGTAGTAAATCCCTGTCTTCTAAAGATATTTTCAAGGAAGCGTTTGTCTTTACCACCAGATGGAAAACTTCTTTCCTATAGTGAGGAATTGTACTCAAACCATCAAAGCACCCACAGACGGTCAAGAATGAAGGATTCCAAGCAAGAGGTCTAAGCTTAATAACGACTCTGGCTTCAAGTGGCTTTGTTAGCTGAGCTATCCCTGAAGGAGAAAGAGGACGGGCATTGTAATGTAAGAAACATCGTTTTCTCTGCAGCTATAGCCTAATAGTCTACGAAAGTCTTACTTTTATTTCAGATATCTAAAGTTACAATCGTATCGTATTGGATTTGTTTTTAATAGCACTTACTAGCCCTGGTGATGCGTTGAACGGCTTTACGGTGAGTAACACGCTACTCCGGACCTCTAGGTTAGTGGTTAATCCAGTAGTTAAGTGTTGGTTACGATCCATCTTGTGATATCAAGGAAAGCAAAAATGCATGCATTTACTCCAGTTACTTTGTGATAGATTATAGTAATACCAGTTAGGTTTGATCAATAGTGAAGTTGTGTGGTTTCAGGTGAATGGTTGGTGGGTTAGTAATAAAAAAACAGGCACTGGCAAGGCCAATAGGTTTCGCCTATACAACAGCTATTGGTTTGGGCAATGTGTTTTGCCATGTTGTACATCAATGTGCCGCTGTCCAGCATGGCTAAAAGTTAGTGGTATGGTGTATCAGAGTGGAGTAGGGGAGTAGAGTGTGGCAGAGTGGATTTGTTGGCATGTCATAGAATTGAGTAAAGGGAGTAGAATGTCAGAGTTGAGTAGAGGGGAGTAGAGTTCAGTGGCAGAGTGTGTCATAGTGGGGTGGATTATGGTGGAGTGCGTTGGAGTGGATTCAGGTAGTGAAGTGGATTGGGTTGGAGTAGAGTGGGGTGGATTGAATAGGGGTATAGTGGGGAGGATTATTGGAGTGGGGTGGATTGCTGTGGGGTAGACTGGACTGAAGTGGGGTGGGGTGGATTGAACTGTAGTAAAGTGGAATGGATTGCTGCATATTCGAGTGGGGTGGTTTAGATTAGTTTGGGGTCGGTGGTTTGAATTGGAGTAATAGGGCTGGGATGGGGTGCATTGGATTTGAGTGGAGTGAGGTGGATTAGATTGACTAGAGTGGAGTGAATTGAGTTGGAGTGGAATGGATTGGATTCACTGGATTGGATTGGGGTAAATTTGACTGCAATGGGGTTGATTGGATTGGAGTGGGGAGGACTGGATTGGAGTGGGGTAGATTGGATTAGATTGGATTGGGGTGGATTGGACTAGATTGGAATGGGGTGGATTGGACTGGAGTGGGGTGGGCTGGATGGTTTGGATTGGGGTGGGGTGGACTGAACTGGGATGGGGTGGATTGAATTGGGATAACGTGGGGTGGAGTAGAGTGTGGTGGATTGGAGTGAGAGAGGTGTATTATAGTGGAATAGGGTTGGGTGGAGTGGGATGGATTGGATTGGAGTGGGGTGGATTGAAATGGGGTGGGGTGGATTGGAATTAGATGGGGAGGATTGGATTGAGTGTGGTGAATTGGATTGAGTGTGGTGGATTGGATTGGGGCAGACTGGATGGACTGGAGTGAGATGAACTCGGGTGGGGTAGATCAGACTCGGGTGGATCGGATTGGGGTAGATCAAATAGGGGTGGATCGGATTGGGGTGGGGTGGATAGAATTGGGGTGGGGTGGGGTGGGGTGGGGTTTGGTGGCGTGGATCAGAGTGGATTGGATTGGACTGAAGTGGATTGGATTGAATGGGGTGGACTGGAATGAGTGCAGTGGATTGGACTGAGTGGGGTGGATTTGGTTGGGGTGGGGTGTATTAGGGAGGGATGAGGTGAATTGGATTGTGTGTGGTGCATTGGATTGGGGTGGATTGGATCGTGGTGGAGTGGGTTGTGTTGGTGCCCTGGATTGGAGTGGGGTGGATTGGATTGGAGTGGGGTAGATTGGATTGGTGTGGGGTGATTAATTGGAGAAGGGTCGACTGGATTGCTGCAGAGTAGATTAAGGTGGTTTGGAGTGGGGTGGATTGTACTGGAGTAGCTTGGATTAATATGGAATGAATTGAAATGGAATAGGGTGGATTAAAGTGGATTTTAATGGAGTGGGATGAATTGGGGTGGTGTGGGAGGACTGGATTGGAATGAGGTGGAGTGGGTAGCAGTGGAATTGATTGGAGTAGGTGGATTGGTTGTATTGGATTAGAGTGGGGTGGGTTGCATTGGAGTGGGGTGGATTGGATTGGAGTGGGTGGATTGGGTTGGCGTGGGGTGGATTGAATGGGTGTAAGGTGGATTGAATGGGGCTGGTGTAACCTGGATGGGAGTGACGTGGATTGGAGTGGGATGAACTGAGATGGAGTGGGATGAATTGGATTGAGATGAGGTGGATTGAATTGGAGTGGGGAGAATTGTTTTGGATTGGAGTGGTGTATTTTGGAGTGGGGTGGATTGCAGTGGTACAGATTGTTTTGGATTGGAGTGGGGCAGACTTGTGTGGGCATATTGGAATGGGGCAAATTGTTCGGGATTTGAGTGGGGCATTTTTGAGTGGGTCAGATTGTTTTGGATTATAGTGGGGCACATTGGAGTGGGGCAGATTGGAGTGGGCGGATTGGAGTGGGCAGATTGTTTTGGATTAAAGTGGGACAGATTGGAGTGAGGCAGGTTGTAGTGGGGCAGATTGTTTGGAACTGGAGTGGGGCAGATTGTTTTGGACTGCAGTGGGGCAGATTGTTTTGGATTGTAGTGCAGCCAATTGCAGTGGGGCAGATTGTTTTTGATTAGTCAGCATGGAATGGGGCAGATTGTTTTGAATTGGAGAGAGGACGGTTGGAGTGGAGTAGATGGGAGTGGGGGATATTGTTTTGGATTGGAGTGGAGCAAATTGTTTTGGATTGGAGCTGTGCAGATCTTAGTGGGCAGGTTGTTTTGGATTTGGGCAGATTAGATTGGGGTGGGTTGAGAGGATTGGAGTGGGATGGGTTGGAGTGGATTGATTTGAGTGGATTGATTTGAGGTGGGTGTAGTGGTGTGGGATGAGGCGAGGTAGGTTGGGGTGCAGTGGAGTGTGGCAGATTGGAGTGGGGTGGATTGGAGAGTACTGCATGATCATGTGTTAGAGCATCATTAAAAAAATTACACATAATAAAGAAACAATGTCGCTTTGCAATATTTAGAGCAAGCTAATCGTCATCTTTTGAGAATGGCGCCCACGAGCAGAAACAAAAGAAGACATGAGCGTAAAGTAAGAAAAGATGCAAAATAAAAGAAAGCAATAAAAAAAACTTTGCAGTTTTGTTTGTCCGGCTGGGCACGTTATTGATAGTCACAAGCCTTCTGTTTGCAGGGCACTAGAAGTTAAAAAGAACAGAATAGTACCTCAATCACGTCAGGAACAGTGGACAGGCATTGATTAAGTTGAATCAATCAATGGTTGGTCACTGCTCCACACAGCAGAACGAAAATGATGCCACTCCTCCAGTGCTGAATTACGAGGCGATAAAGAAGATTGCCACGCAAACCAACAAATGGTAAGTGACAGGCGGGCTCCAAGCCCTTTACTGTACACAACAGAGTCTCGCATGGAAGATGCGTGTGCTAGCGCATGCACTCTCAGGCTCACCCCTAAAAAAGGAATCATTTAATGATCTTCCCTCACTACTCTGTTTCTCTTTGTCTCCACGGAAAACTGATCTTGTGAGCTTGCACAAGGTTGTGCGTGCATGCTTGAAACAGTTCTTGTCTTTGGCGTAGGAGTATAAGCACCATGGTAGTCATATTCCTTCTCAGCGTGCCCTATTTGTTGCGCAAAAAACATGTGAAGGATCTCCTCCAATGCAGCACACTACTGCCAGTACAAAAGGAGGAGATGCAGTGAGCCCCAGTGACTTCTGGGCCGGTGGGCATAGGAGCAACTGAACTAGCAAAACCAACGGTAGCTACGCAGCTGACTATGGAATCAACCTATTTTAATCGAACACCAATAGAAGCTATGCATCTGACTGTAAAATCAACCTGTTTTAATTGCTTGACCTTCTGATGTGCTTGGACACTGAAAGGGATAGTGGATACTATGGGAGAAGGGCAGTTAACAGGCATAAATGCTGTTTAGCAGGGGAGCAACTGTGTTATGGGCACTTGTAGTTCCAATTTGTGCCTCCCGATGCACACACGGTCACTGCACCCATCTGCCTTATGTGACAGCTATCAATGAACTCAGATTGGGTTCCAGTGCAGGTGATCTACAATAGTTAATCACCATATTCTCAGAAAGCCTTCTAATTATCTGAGTAAATCGCAGAATTACAGAGAATATCCAAATATCTAATGGATGCAGTTGTTAAAAGGTGTTATCAAGTTTTATAAGGTAGATTTCAGGTATATGAAGTCTGATTGGGAGCACACTGCCTAACATTCCAGTCGAGTTCGCCACTTGCATCCTGGTACATGCAGTTTGAACAATTAACGCTTGCTTGAAAAATCTGTTGTATTTCACTAAAGTTAGTGCAGACAGTTCTGTTTATCTCTGGACACGTGTTTCTGGGTTAGTGCCCTTCATCAATAGAGACCAAAGAACAAAAACAAATATTTGGGGTTGCTGGAAATGCCGCCAATATCGTCTCAGGTTTAGTACCACTCCCTGGCTCACAGGTGCATCTCCAGAGCTCGTCAGCTCCATGGCTCGAGGGAGCCTTTTAAACATGAAGTCCGATTGGGAGCACACTGCCTAACCTTCCAGCCGAGTTCGCCCCTTGCATCCTGGTACATGCAGTTTGAACAATTAACGCTTGCTTGAAAAAATCTGTAGTATTTCACTAAAGTTAGTGCAGACAGTACTGTTCATCTCTAGACACGTGTTTCTGGGTTAGTGCCCTTCATCAGTAGAGACCAAAGAACAACAAAAATATTTGGGGTTGCTGGAAATGCCACCGATATCGTCTCAGGTTTGGTACCACTCCCCGGTTCACAGGTGCATCTCCAGAGCTCGTCAGCTCAATGGCTTGAGGGAGCCTTTTAAACATGAAGTCCGATTGGGAGCACACTGCCTAACATTCCAGTCGAGTTCGGCCCTTGCATCCTGGTATATGCAGTTTGAACAATTAACGCTTGCTTGAAGAAATCTGTAGTATTTAATTAAAGTTAGTGCAGACAGTACTGTTCATCTCTAGACACATGTTTCTGGGTTAGTGCCCTTCATCAGTAGAGACCAAAGAACAACAAAAATATTTGGGGTTGCTGGAAATGCCGCCGATATCGTCTCAGGTTTAGTACTACTCCCCGGCTCACCAGTGCATCTCCAGAGCTCGTCAGCTCAATGGATCGACGGAGCCTTTTAAACATGAAGTCCGATTGGGAGCACACTGCCTAACATTCCAGTCAAGTTCGCCCCTTACATCCTGGTACATGCAGTTTGAACAATTAACGCTTGCTTGAAAAAATCTGTAGTATTTCACTAAAGTTAGTGCAGACAGTACTGTTCATCTCCAGACACGTGTTTCTGGGTTAGTGCCCTTCATCAGTAGAGACCAAACAACAACAAAAATATTTGGGGTTGCTGGAAATGCCGCCAATATCGTCTCAGGTTTAGTACCACTCCCCGGCTCACAGGTGCATCTCCAGAGTTCGTCAGCTCAATGGCTCGAGGGAGCCTTTTAAACATGAAGTCCGATTGGGAGCACACTGCCTAACATTCCAGTCGAGTTCGCCCCTTGCATCCTGGTACATGCAGTTTGAACAATTAACGCTTGCTTGAAAAAATCTGTAGTATTTCACTAAAGTTAGTGCAGACAGTACTGTTCATCTCTAGACTTGTGTTTCTGGGTTAGTGCCCTTCATCAGTAGAGACCAAAGAACAACAAAAATATTTGGGGTTGCTGGAAATGCCACCGATATCATCTCAGGTTTAGTACCACTCGCTGGCTCACAGGTGCATCTACAGATTTCAGATATAACAAAATATGATATGTAGCTGATTAATCATCTGAATTAGGAGAAATTAAGGGATCGGTTCTTGCCTTCCCAAGGTTCTTTTGTGCACATCTTCATATATGAGAGCACCTCGAATATGTGAGTTTAGGATATGAGCTGTATAAAAACCTCTCATGTGTTTCATTTAAAATACTACAATGTTGCTTCATATACAATAACAATCTAAATCAGTGCTTTCCAAACGTTTTAGAACCAAGCCCCAATTTTTAGAACAACAAGAGTTTGTGACCCACCCAGCTTTAATGGACATGAGGCGGGTGATTTTTTTTGTAATGTATGAACAGCAATTGTTTGTAAACGTCACCACCTTGACAACATCCTTTGGTATCAGATTTTGGCCAGATATTGATCTGCCCATAAAAAATGTCTGATAGTGAAACACACTGGAGCCTAGACGTGGCTGCAACACTTTTCAAAGTGGCGTGTTGTGCTGTGGCATCAGTTCCCTAAAATCACAGGGCCTCTGAAAAATCTTGGTGTAAGCAGTGATTTTAGCAAACTTGAGAAACCCCCTCTGCAGTACAGTATAGGGTAAGACCTCCTATCCATGTTTGTGTTAAAACGAGGCATAGTGGTGCATTTCAGACTCCATATACATGTGTATATTTTGTAGTTTTATGTAGCACAACCACAGGGCAAGGGTATATGAGCATTTTACATACGGCAGAAAGAAGCGTTCCTCCTGCTTGGGGGACATCCCCCTAATGCGCTCTCAGAAATGTGCAATTAAAAGTTTATGTGTTTGTCAAAATTCAAGACCAAATGTTCATCAGGATTCACTTTATTGCTGTGTAAAAATCTTCATAATTCATTCAAACGTATTTCTGACGAAGCCATGTGCTGTTATGACTTTGACAACTCAAACGTTTTTGGCGCTACTCAATAAACATATCCCTATTGACGATTAGGCTGTTTCAAAACACCCATAGTTATAGAAGAGAGGATCCATCCAGGATTTACTCCTTTTTAGGAGAGAGTGTAGTACATATGCGTGCCTTGAAATATGACAAGTACGCACTGTGTCCTCCCTCAGCTTTACTACAAGCGCTTATGTGTACATGTAACAAGCATTGGCATAGTTAATCTGTCTCTTTTTCAGTCGCAGCTCACGTTGTGAGAGGGGGTGGGGTGGCGTGGCGCATGTGGGGGGGGATACTAAAAAAATAAAAAATAAAAAATAAACTTACCTAGGCTGCCGCCGCCTGGTGAACCGCGCTGCTCCTCCGTCTCTGCTACCGGCTGCAGGCACAGGCTCTCAGCCTGCCCTGCGGCCAATCCTGATGCTGCTCAAAGCAGCGTCAGGATGGTCTGGGAGCTCCCAGCCAGGACGCTCCTAGGCAGACTGGGAGCCTGTGCAGGCTCTCTCCAGCCCAGCAACTGTGTTGCTGGGCTGGAGAGAGCCCTGTGGGCATGTGTGTTTGGCTGGCCGTCTCGAACCGGCCAAACACACATGCGCTCTGAGGGGAGTCCACAGAATACTCCCCTATGATCGTCACAGCCTGTCGCCCGCACCTTTCACAAGGAAGGGATAATAAACACAGTGAAAGGATTTGCAGCCATTGCTGTTGGCGGGGGCGGTGGCGACACGCCTCCACCCTCATGGAGGAGCCACCCCTGCTCTTTTTCCCTACGAGAGTGCGGGGAAAGCGTTAGCTGCAGATAGGGAGAGCAGTGGAACTGTAAGAAGGAAACCATTGAATGCCCAAGAAAAGCGGCTGAGGACAGCACAGAGAGCAGAGGGTACTCCCTGAATGGACTTGCCAGGCACGACAGGAGCTTCCCGCCAGGAAACAGGAGAGATGTAGGGGTTGTAGGAAGGGATGCTCTGAGTAGAGCATCCAAAGAGGAGAAGGTGGAGCACCATAGGAAAGGAAGCACAGAACACATCATGAGAAATGTGTATTGCAGGACAAGGGAGAAGAGCAAGTGCTACATGAAGGGAACTGCCAAGCACATGAGAGAAGCCACCCAGCAGGAGAAGGGGTAACGGGGATGGGGGGTGACCCACAGAGCATGCATGAGAGCAGCCCAATGGGAGAAAGGACAGCAGCAAGGACTGTAGGAAGAAATCCACCAGAAGCCCCATTACACATAGCCGCACCTTCAAACAGATGCACTGGACACAAATATGTGCTGCCCCCCAGTGCACTTTGTATAATACAGCCAGGTACACTTGAGAGGAGCAGCCTGATGGGACGGCTAACAGAAAGGAATGGGTATGGGGCTGTGTAGCGAGCAGTTGTGCTCCTTAACAGAGGAGCTTTCACATCCAGGAAATGTGGGCTGATGCCAGTGCTAACGACTGTGATCCAATGGTTGAAGCCAGCTACACCATAGTTGTCAATGGTGGTAAGGGGCTGTCCAAAAGTCCCTTTCTGTCTATGTATGTATGTGTGTTGTGTAATGCCCATAGGCAAAACCTAACCACCTGCACCCCGTGTTATTCCCCAACATCCAGTAGATGATTGGGTTTTGATAGGCATAGCTTAGTGAGGGAAATATATTCTCAATATCCCAATCCACTCATTGAAGTAGAATCTGATCCACTTATGAAGAGTAGTTAATGCCTCTGGGCTCTGACTGGCTAACAATGAGTGGTTCATGGTCTTCAGCATCTTAACTAGCAGCTTTAAAGAGGCTTTGGCCCATATTTATACTAGTTTGCGCTGAATTAGCTAATTTTTTTCTTTTAAGCTGATTCAACGCAAACCTAACTCCATATTTATACTGTGGTGCTAGACACGTCTAGCGCCAAACTTATGGAGCTTATGTCATTTTCTGGATGTGGAAACCTACCTTGCTTCAATGAGATGCAAGGTAGGCGTTCCTGTGCAGAAAATGACGATATGGCCTTAGCGCCATATTTATCCCCCAAGATAGATTTTAGCTAAGCTTGGGTCAGGGCAGGCGTTAAGGGACCTGTGGGACCCAGGGACACCCTCACCCACACCAGAGGGACACACAGGATGGGGGACCCATCCTAGGTAAGTACCGTAAAGTATTTTTTTTAATCACGCTCGGGGGCCTTGACTTGGGGCCCCCTGCATGGCTCTGGCCCCAATGGCCATGCCCAGGGGACATTTGTCCCCTGGCGATGGCCATTGGGGTGGTGGGCATGGCTCCTGTCTTTACTAAGACAGGAGTCGTGTCCATGGGGGATGTGCGCCAGAAAATGGCTTTACACTGCTTAGAGGCATTTTTTTTGCCTCTAAACAGTTTAGCGCAATAATTCTGCGCACAACCTCCGGTTTACAATGACGCTAACCGGGCATTACCACCGGCTAGTGCCATTCCATAAATATGACGCCCGGCCGGCATCCCGCAATGGCGCTAGCGGACACTGTACTTTTACACGCAAAACTGCGCTAACGCAGTTTTGCATGTAAAAGTATAAAATAGTCCTTTGTCTCTGTGATCCAATTAACTGGTGGAGAGTGAATCAGCGTTTCTGGGATGTGATTGGCTGCTAGAGATTAGTTCAGAAAATCTGTGATCTGATTGGCTACTGGAGAATTGTTCGGAAGTTCCTATATATGGTTTGCTTTGTATCTATTTGTCCTATTCGCTGCATTGACTGGTTCCAATTTTTCTTTCTTCGTAGTTCAGGTAACTGGCAGCTGCGCTAATGCTATAATCTGCAAGAAAATGATGCATCATATACCAAATACCCTGTGCTGCAACCGGGATTTCTGCAATTGAACGGGCCGCTACATAGTTTGCCTTACAGGAGCTTCAAGGCACCACTCTACAGCATGAAGCCTGAGAGAGCCACTACCCCTTCATAGGGACGACAGGGTACCGGGAGTGGGAGGGGACATAGAGTGAGTAACTGTGTGTGGGGACTCAATTGTGATAATCTTGAGTTAGGTGGTACAGTGGGCACTTGTATGTGATGAGCACCCTAAACTTCAATTTGTATTTTACTCCCACCCTCTGAGGATGCCTGAGATCTCTTTGCTGAATTTTGGATTCCAGAAAGCCCAAGTCGTATGACTAAGGAAACTTGTTTCATTTGATGCAACTTCCTTATGAGCACAACCACTTAATAAAGGGCTTAGACTTTGTTTCTAGATAAACGTGTGGAAATAAACTCCCGAAAATGTTACCTTTAGTTTAATGCCTTCCAGATTGTTTGATTTTAGGAGGGTCTAGACCTACAGATGAACACAACAGAAGAAATGTGCAGTTCATATTGAGACAACAGACGAATAAATTATAGTGTTTCTTCGAAAGTCTTATATAAACAATAATTTTCCCTTATATGAAGGAATTTGTTGGAAAATGCAAACACAACAAATAGTAAATTCATTGTGTAAAAGACTGCATTAATGAGAATGGGATTGAACAGGAACAACATCTAGTGGCAGCCGACTCTCAGCAACCCAGTCTTCCTCATACATCAACAATATTAACTTTTTCCACCCTTGAAACCCTGCATCCATGAAGCCTATCACTCTTAAAAATCCCTTCTGCCTCTACTTGTCCTTGTACCATTAATTCCAATTATTCCCTTTCTCTAACCATCAGAGGGTTCTCGCCCACGTTGCTAATTTCTAATGCACCCCAAAACCATCTGCCTCCAGAGCTGCCTTGTCCGATAGAAATATAGTTGTCTCTTTTGTCAACCCTTAACCTGTCTCTAACATCAGCATCCAGAAAAGCACTCACCAGGCATTTCCCTGTCCCACTTGTATCCCCCCAACTCAAAATTGTCCTTTGCCTCCACTCCACGTTTTCCATGACACTCTTCCACTTCCTCTTTTAAAAGTACACATACAACTCGTTTCCAGTTATTGATAAATACCTCATGCCTCGCTTGTCAACAACTCAGACCATCCTCACCTTGTCAATGGTTCGAGGCTTTAACGCCCCCCCCCCCAGCCACCATATCCATGGTGGTTCACACCACTTATTTACCAGTGCAAATCATCTTTATCTTCTCCAAATTCCTCATTTTGTTTTTAACACCACCTCTAGCAACAGACCATTCTCTTCTAGCTGCACCGAGAGCATGTTACAACAACCTCTACCTTTCTGCAAGGTCTCTTTTTTCCCGAAGTGCCACCTACTATGAAAAGGAAAAGCACATATGCGCACACTTATTCTGTCATCCTCTGGTCACCGAATCCCTTCTGTATAACAAAGGAAAACTGACGTGGAAAAAATAACAGGAATCATACTAATAGAACATGCCAGCCAAGCAATAATGCCATACTCAACAGCCTCACACATTTCCGTGGTCACATGTGTGTGTACCATTCTCAAATATAATTCCTCCAACTTCCTTCTCATGACTCTCAGCAACTGATAATTTGTCACTTGCTGCCCTTCCCCATTCTTAAAAAGTCACTTCACCTTTGCCCTTCCACACCAAGAATGTACTCAGTAATTCACAAAGGCCCTCTAAACCACTGACTCTTGTATCGCTACGTCATTAACCTTCCTGACTTGGTCAGCCTTGGATTGCTCAAATGTATCACAATATTCTTCCCTAACATAAACACAATCGCCATCTGCACAGCATCCAGCCCTCGACACCTTTGATATCCACAAAGCCCTGAACACATCGATGCTGTATGTAAGCTAAACATAGCTTCCTATTAACCTGATCTGCATATTACTTTCGTCTCTTTCAGCAACCTCAAAATCCCCACTGACATTGGCCACTTCAGCTTTTCTGCCTCCAATAACTGGGGCTACATCTCACCAACATACCATAAAATGTCACCCCAATCATGGCAAACTCCTCTACCTAACATGAATGGTTCTGTACACTCACCCACAACCTCATACCTTACCAAATTTGAAACACATCCATCTAATTCTCTCAAGAAGTTGACAATGGCGACTTTGACTCACATGGAAAGCATTATTGGTCACAAATTTTGTTGGGCATGGCCCTTCCTAGGGGATTTCCCTGAAACATTTTGCCTTTTACTACAGGATTTTTGCTGACTCTCGAAGCGTGGCCTTAGGACTCTAGGCTCTGTACTACAGTGGAAAAGTGTGTGCACTCTTCCTACACATGCCAGGACAGGGCGCCTACGTGATTGGTTCAAGAGCTGTACCCAGGAGTGCCCGGTAAAAAGCTACACCCATACCCGAGGCGGGTACCGCCCTGCCTACTAGTGGGGCATTGCACTGAGTGTGCCACCTACTAGTATAGCCTGCCAAGCATGCATCCAGACTGACAATACAGGCCTATGGAGGCGCAGTTGCACTTGTGCTCAGGTTGGCACTTATACCTCCATAGCCAATCCTGAGTGGGCCCCCTTTGCTACCCCTAGAGCACTCCCTGAAGGGCAGAACAGGTGGTAGACGAAAGGCTGGGCAGGCACACATGGGTGTCCCATGTCCCAGAAGTGAAAAACCCCCATGTGGGTTTTCCCTGCCTAGGGGATCAGCTCTTCCCCTAGGCTTTGCTGATTCTCTATCCAGTAGCCTTAGGCCCCTGGGCACTTACCCACTGTAAGTACAGTGTGAAAGTGCGTGTGGATTTCCTCCCATGTTAGGAATTGGCACTGGCCAGTGTGTGCACATGTGCCCACTTGTGGTTCAAATATATGCTGAGCCATAGCAGGCCTGTGTGTGCGCACTTGCACCTATGGTGTTCTTAAATATGGGTCCAGCCTGTCATAGCAGGCCTATATGTGCGCACTTGCACCTATGGAGCTCTTAAACATGTGTCCAGCCTGCCATTGCAGACTTGTGATTGCGCAAGGGCATGCGTGCCCCGGGAGTGAAGTATACCCATGTGTGTTTTCACTACCTATGAGAGTTGCTCTGCCCATGGGTTAACATGGAGTAAGATAACATTACTCCTAGCTGCAAAGATGGATTGCACTGGAACAGTCTCATAATGTTTCCTATTATTGGAATCATCCTGACAAACTCCTTCTTGTGGTAAAGGTGGTGTTGTCAATATTAACGTAGAAAAGCTGTTTCAAGAAAATGGGCATTTCTATACTCTAGAATGCTTTGTGTGCTTTTTAATTCAACTCTAGTCCACACTTGAGGGTGGGGGAGCAAACCTGTGTATTCCCCAGTGACAGCTATAAACCTTCGGGCATGCAACTGGAAAGCCAGACCTCTGACATTAGAGGGCCTGGCTGTATACATTGGAGGGAAAGTTTTTGACACTTGGCCTCCCAGAGCCAGATCATGGCCCCACTAAAGATTAAGATCTGCATTCCACGGCACCATGGCAGACAGGACTGAAATTTAAGAGGAGTCACCTGTGGTTCAAAGGGCAACCCTCTGAATATCCACCAACTTCCAGGGGCCACTACAGTATACCTGCTGGTGCCACACAGCAGGAAAGTAGAGATACGCTTATGGGGGCGCAGGACCGGAGATACTGGGCTACATGGTGCACACTGCCAGAGGAAGCTGTTGTGTACAAGGAGGAATTACTGCCATCAGAAGGGACCGCACACTGTTCCTGAATAGTGGCTGGCCCAGTCTGACTGCCTGTTTGTCTGTGGCACCCCGAAGTGTGCTCTCCAAGGGCTTGTTGGCTTGCCCCCTGTTCTCTGGTGGAGGTCTCAGGAACATCAAAGGCCTCCAGCGAGGGAGCTACACCTTCTACTTGTGACACCTGGAGAGCGGTGTCTTCTTAAGTGCCCACATCATCTGCTGGATCCCACCTGGTAGTGGAGGTGTGAGCGTGGAACCAAGTATTGTGCTTGGAGACCGCATTGCCTGGTGCGGAGCCCCAAAGGAACTGCCCACATTCAATCCTGCATTGCATAAGCATCTTGATAGTGGTGAGCGGATTCACTAAATGCAGGACACCGCGTGGCCCGCTTTATTGATTGTGCTTCATTTCTGTTATATGACATGCTGACTGCGTGCTCTTTGCATGCGGTGTCCGATTAACAAGTTGCGACCCTCGGAGGTGAGGGCGTACCCAAAGCAGTGCGGCATTCTACCTCTTGTGGCACATTTCTAGGGAGGTATTGGATCAGTAAATATTCATTTGTGTGACCAGAATTGTCTGGCGTGATTCAAGTTACCACGCACCAGACATTGTGCCTCATTTCCAAGGAGGTGCCGAGTTGCTCCTCTGCACTGTGTGTGATCAGAACTGCCTGGTGCGACTCCTACCATTGTGCATCTGATGTTGTGCCTCATTTCCAGGGAGGCACAGGGGAGCTAATGCGTGTTCTGGATTGCCTTGGTGCAACGTTGTTCAACGTGTGGCCTATGGAGTACCTCCTCTTTCCGGGAGGCTCCCCCTCTTCATCTCTCACTCCTCTGATGCTCCTTTTGATGCCCCCAGTGTGGCAGACCAACTGCCATCCCCTCACTCGGCCCAACAACTCCTTGTTACCAGGTTGTACTGACAGAACGTACCTGGGTAGTGAGAGTCAATGAGTGGGCTACAGAACGCTTCTGAGAGCGATTAAAAGCAGGTCCCAAGACATGGAGACCCACACCCTCGTGCCTTGCAGAACTAGGCCAGTGCCTGGTGGCACAGTGGGGTGACCTTTGATTGAACTTCAGAGGGGTGGCCAAACCTCCATTTGTCAACTGCAGCCGAAAGTGCCTGTTAACTATCTCCCCACCTTTTTCCCCGGACCCTGTATAAGTGTGACTCCAGCTGGGATCGGCCTAGTTTCCAAGGGGGAAAGGTTTTCTTCAACTCCAGACCGCGGGGTGTGGTAGTTGGGGTTGGCTGGAGGGTGGAGGAGAGTTTTGGGCCACGGGGTTTGCAAGTACAACATCTACTGACCTGCCGGATATCAGTGCACCACATTAGACTGCTGTTTCTGCATGTGTGTGCAAGTGCATGTTATACAAACCTCCCAGATATCTTTAGCATTGGGTATTGGTGGTGAGTGAGTGCATGGGAGTGACTGCCTTTAATTAACATAACTGCACGGTGTTGCCCTACACGTTGATTCTTGCCGAGAGTGTATTACATTTGACATTGGTTTTACCTGTGTGGCCCCCAGCCCATAAGGCTATTTAAAAGTGTAATAATTACCTATGTGTACACATTACCACTATTGTTGTGAACCTGGGTGCACCCTCTAAATAAATGTGTGGGATTGAATTAATATAATTCCTCAAGTGGGTCTTGTGCTGACAAGTGTTGCACTGCATGTAGCTGCTGGGGGTAAAATAGGATATTTCCTAAAGTATACATATTACTTAAATCATTTTAACCTGTAGGGCCTAATACTGGTAGTGATATTTCCAAAGGTTATTTATGCCCGACGATAGATGATGTTCATGTTGTGTTAAATAATGTGTTGAATACAAACTTTATTTACATACACCTCATATGAAGTCTCTTTTGTGATGCTCAGCGAATTTGTGTGCTTTTCACATTGCCTCTGTAATAAGCCTGACTGCTCAGTGCCAAGCTGCTCAAGGGTGAGTGCAGGTTATACGGTGAGTGTAGTCACCCACCCCTGATCGGAGTGGTAGGTCCTGCCTGGCTAAGGCCTTGCCTCAGCCAACCAGAGCACGCCGTCTTCAACAACATTGATCTATTCACGCTGTTCAAAGCTGAGCATAGATCCATGAAGGTCGGCTAAATGGATCCTTCTTTGACATTAGTTTAGTTATTAGTTAAAAGATGCAAATTGGGACACTGTTCAATTGCACCCAGGCCTGTCTGTATCAATGTTGGATAACTGAAATAATATTGTTTTTATTAGCCCACGGTACCAGTCTTCACAAAAGGACTGTTCCAAGGTTGGAACTTATTCAAAGCTTCTTTCCTGACTACCGATTTCCTCTGCCAGAGTACACACAGGTGTTTTCTAAAACAAACAACAGTCCAAAATGGGCCTCTGTAGAAGAATCAAGCCATATCTTTGACTTAACAAGTTTTCGCTGGGATGATACTGTCAGTAACCTTTTGACTGAAGAACAATGTAAATCAAACGAAACTAAAATAGCATTAGAATCAGCCTTTTTGTCCAAACAATAAGACATCTCCTTGGTGCTAAGTGCCAGAACGTATACCAATAATATCCCAGAGTTTAAAAAAATTCATTTTATTCGGAGATCACAGTATTCTATTGAATGGATTCAACTCTCGGGCACATAGTGGCGGTGTAGGAAGTTGGCTCTGTATGCACTATTTCAAAGTAAGGAATAGTATGCACAGAGTCCAAGGGTTCCCCTTAGAGGTAAGATAGTGGCAAAAATAGATAATACTAATGCTCTATTTTGTGGTAGTGTGTTCGAGCAGTAGGCTTATCAAAGGAGTAGTGTTAAGCATTTGTTGTACACACCCAAGCAATAAATGAGGAACACACATTCCAGGCCAATAGGTCTTTTTATAGAAAAATATATTTTCTTAGTTTATTTTAAGTGGGCAGTCCTCTGAGGAGTCAGAGGTCGCTGGTCCCTGGGGAAAGCGTCGCTGGAGCAGTGTCTTTAGAAGTGGGGAGACAGGCCGGTAGAGCTGGGGCCAAAGCAGTTGGTGTCTCCGTCTTCTCTGCAGGGCTTTTCAGCTTAGCAGTCCTCTTCTTCTTAGGTTGCAGGAATCTGAGTTCCTAGGTTCAGGGGAGCCCCTAAATACAGAATTTAGGGGTGTGTTTAGGTCAGGGAGGGCAGTAGCCAATGGCTACTAGCCCTGAGGGTGGCTACACCCTCTTTGTGCCTCCTCCCAAGGGGAGGGGGTCACATTCCTATCCCTATTGGGGGGATCCTCCATCTGCAAGATGGAGGATTCCTAAAAGTCAGAGTCACTTCAGCTCAGGTTGCCTTAGGGGCTGTCCTGACTGGCCAGTGACTCCTCCTTGTTTTTCTCATTATCTCCTCCGGCCTTGCCGCCAAAAGTGGGGCCGTGGCCGGAGGGGGCGGGCAACTCCACTAGCTGGAATGCCCTGTGGTGCTGTAACAAAGGGGGTGAGCCTTTGAGGCTCACCGCCAGGTGTTACAGCTCCTGCAAGGGGGAGGTGATAAGCATCTCCACCCAGTGCAGGCTTTGTTACTAGCCACAGAGTGACAAAGGCACTCTCCCCATGTGGCCAGCAACATGTCTCAAGTGTGGCAGGCTGCTAAAACCAGTCAGCCTACACGGGTAGTTGGTTAAGGTTTCAGGGGGCACCTCTAAGGTGCCCTCTGGGGTGTATGTTACAATAAAATGTACACTGGCATCTGTGTGCATTTATTGTGCTGAGAAGTTTGATACCAAACTTCCCAGTTTTCAGTGTAGCCATTATGGTGCTGTGGAGTTCGTGTTTGACAGACTCCCAGACCATATACTCTTATGGCTAACCTGCACTTACAATGTCTAAGGTTTTGCTTAGACACTGTAGGGGCACAGTGCTCATGCACTGGTGCCCTCACCTATGGTATAGTGCACCCTGCTTTAGGGCTGTAAGGCCTGCTAGAGGGGTGACTTATCTATACTGCATAGGCAGTGTGAGGTTGGCATGGCACCCTGAGGGGAGTGCCATGTTGACTTACTCGTTTTGCCCTCACCAGCACACACAAGCTGGCAAGCAGTGTGTCTGTGCTGAGTGAGGGGTCCCCAGGGTGGCATAAGATATGCTGCAGCCCTTAGAGACCTTCCCTGGCATCAGGGCCCTTGGTACCAGGGGTACCAGTTACAAGGGACTTACCTGGATGCCAGGGTGTGCCAATTGTGAAAACAAAAGTACAGGTTAGGGAAAGAACACTGGTGCTGGGGCCTGGTTAGCAGGCCTCAGCACACTTTCAAATCAAAACATAGCATCAGCAAAGGCAAAAGTTCAGGGGGTAACCATGCCATGGAGGCATTTCCTTACAGGCGGGATTCACTTTAGCGTTATTTGAGCAAAATAACTCAAAAAAGTTGTTATGATACCTAAAATTATCCTCAATGATTTAAAAACAGCAACAGAGCTTGTTGTATCCTTGTACATGAGTAAACAATCGATTGTGCTATGAGATCCTTTGCCAGTAAAGGTAGGAGTACATGTAGGTGGACATAAAGGTAAAAAGGTCACCTTTAAAATCAGGTCTAACACGCAATAGTCACCACCTTCTGAATTTGAAACGCAACAAAAGAATTGACTTTAAGTAGGACATAATTGAGAATTAAAATCTCCTGCAATAAAAATAAAATGAGGATAATTCGCGAAAAACAAAACAACTTCTTCATATTACCATACAAAATTATCATAATAGGAATAGACCAACAACATTTTCTGTGTATTTCTACTGTTTATTAATACGGCCTGTAAGTAGGGTAGGCCACTGACCAGAAACGTAACCTTCCAATTCAGTGCAATGGCCATTACATTCAGACGTCCCCCTTCTACCGTCCCACAGGGGAAAGGAATGGCAGGTGTGGCAAAAGAATAAAAACCATCAAAGTGAAAATATGATAAAGCCCACGTTTCTTGTAGTAACAAGACATCAAATTATTTTATAAAAGAGACTCACTCCAGGCTGTCACACTTAGACTAAGGCCCTAATTATGAGTTGGTCGGAATTTTCGTGATCCCTGTGTAAATCACTGATTGCGCAGTTATCAGAAAGCCGAGTTACCCGGTACTTATCAGGTGTGCTAATTATCTCTCCCTTTGTTAAATTTCAAAAGATGAAACCTGCCAGACTGCAACAGGAGAAAAGTGTACAGTATTTACCATTCCATGCGGGTTTTGCAGTGTAAGTACCGAAATCTGCATGCTTTTTCCCCAAATAGCGTTAATAGGTGCTATTTATTGCACCCGCTAAAAAAGTACCACAGGATATCATTATTTATCAGGCATGATAAATAGCACCTACATTCCGTCAAACTCAGAATCAGGGCCTAAAGTGTCTAAACTATCAACTGGTTTAGGCCCAACATCTTCTGTATCGAAGATGCAAGTGACAGGATTACCAGAAGAAAGTCTGTCATTGTTATCCAACTATTCTAAGGGCATAAATTTGTTGAAAGCGGAATTGGTATAAGGATTGGCAATGGATGGCCTGGATTCCTTCCCAGTGACCATAGCAGCAATAGCAGAATTATTAAAAGAAGAGGATTTATAAAAAGAATCAAGAGAAAGACTTTGATACTGCTACAAGGAGGATGAATGCAAGTAACTTTAGCAATTAAATTCCCTGCCAAATTTACCACAATGTAATCATCAGACCAGGATTTCATGCCATTACAATTCCAAGCCATGTTAATGTTGTCATAAATTTGACAGCCACCTCCTATGTGATCACCAACCCAGTTACCAATCTTAATTTTTAATTGTATAACGTTTTCTGTTGCATTACATTCCAAAGGTGGTACATCCACCAAACCAATGACAAAGACGACCAATTAAAAATAGTGGCCATCAGATTATTATTTTGGATGTGAAGAATGCACCATGTACAGCTGAAGAGAGTTTCTATCCTTTATGTGAAGGCCTTAAGTGTAGCCTGGGAATGTAGTTTCCTCAATCACCTGCAAGGAAATGGTCAGGCGAGGAGTCTGATGTTGTTGGGTTGGAAAAGTCCTCTGCATGGTAAAAGACGTGTACCCCTGCCCTGAGTGCCCAACTGTAGTGTTGTCATGATCGCTAATGCTGATTTTTTTTGTCACAGGCAAACACACATCATTCGTGTGCACCATGTCTTAGGCCTCTCTCACTGATTGCGGTCTCGGTGGACTGGGAGAGGCGCCCAATGTGCTACCCTCATCGTGGTGGAAGACTACCACCATCACCAAGAGTTAAGCAGCATGAGCATGGTGGTGGCAGCATACCCTGTAATGATCAGTAGGAGTGAACAGGTCCTATTTACCCTGTGTCACTGGACTAAAGCCTAGGGCTCACTCGCCTTTTCAAAAGTTCTGCTGCTGTGTGCTTTAGTCACCCTTGGCCTACAACAGGTAGTTATGTAGTGCTGTGCAGTGCAGGATAGTGACTATGCTGGATATAGTTGTGCCTGGGAATGGTACAGTACAGGGATAAAGCAGTGGTGTGCAGTACATGTATGGTTGGTGCATGTACTAAGTGTATTTATGCCTGTGAGAAACATATTAAATGAGAGATGTAGCGCTGTACAGTGTGTGCGCAATGAAAGCATGTGCTGGGTGTATGTGTGGTTGTGAGAAGTACAATACATTAAGGGTGAAGTGTTGTGCAGCACGCTGATGGTAAGAGTGTATGTTGGAAGTGTTGGTGTTTGGCAACACAATGCCTTGGTACAACACAGAAAAGTTATTGCACTGAACAGTGCGTGCAGATTGAATATGTGTACTAAATGTATGTGTGTCTATGGTGGCACAATACATCGAGGTACAGTACTGGAAGGTATGTGTGCTGTGAATGTACCCTAAGTACAAGTGTGACTGTAATGGTACATTACATGGAGGACAATGGGTTCCATTTTGAGAAGCACAGGCCTGCCTAATGAAGACACGAGGATTAGAGGAATCCTCCCAGACAGATTTGTGGATTGCAGCATTCCTGTGAACTGGGTGGGACACACTGGAAGAAGGAAGAAAGAGACTCCTCCTTTACACTTGAAAAGGTTGATCTTTCATTCAGTGAGAGATCACAAAGTAGGGGCCTGGACACATCTTAGGAAGAAGATGGGGTTGATAAGGGAATCATAATGAGTAGAGCTGGGGATCCCGGGATTAAACCTTTGATGTACATATCGCTGTGGCTGACATCTACGTGTGACTTCTATTCACTCCCATGGCCTATGTTTTAAGACAATAAGCTGTGGAGTAATTTCTGCTGTAACAGGCAGTCTTTCAAGTTGAAAGAAGAGAAAAAAGTTTACACTTCGAAAGAAGCAGAACCCCAACATAAAACTTCAAAGACTCAGACCCTACGTCATTGGGTGCCTGGAAATGGACTATAGAAAGGGGAGGTTGAGACCCCAAGAATTTGTCATCTGACAAGCAGCCAGATAGGCTGCGTGGGAAGAGAAAGCTCTGCATGCATAATGCCTGTGACCAGGACTGGGGGCAAAGGGCTGCTAGTCTCCCTGCTGGGTGAAGGGACATCACCCAGGGAAACCAAGACCACCTGCCCTGGAGCACCAGCAGCTGCCTGTGTGTCTTGTGAAGAAGAGGAGAGCATTGGAGTGAGTGATGTCCAGTAAGGCCTATTGAGAGAAGTCCCTGAACGAAGTGTGTGGATAAGCCTGTGCACCGATCGGGTAGTTGCCCTTGTTCGGTATTGATTCAGTGACCCCATATGGAAGGAGAGGGCTGCCGTGAACTGTGCCTTGAACTGAGTAACATGCAAGAAGCTCCAAACCTGTATCGCCTCATTATGGAAAGTTGTAAGTATTTATATAGTGTTTACAATGGCTGATGTGCTAATGGTATAGAACGGAGAATGCCCTTGCCAAAGTGTTACTGTGCCCAGATTCAGAAGCTTTTTAGCACTATAGAAAACTATGAAATGTGCCATATAATGTGCAGAATGTAACATAAGTTGTAAGTAGACAGAAAAGTCCAATAGGTTACAGCTTTTATTACAGTGATGCTTTAGGCTATGTGTTACTTTGGGTGAAATGGTTACAAAAGAATGAAAAAATACTCCTGACTGCTTATTTAGAGCTACAATATAGCAATAATTGGTGTTTAATGGGTGTTGTAGACCTTTTTGCCCCTGTGCCACTGCACCTGCTGCACCATTGACATCATGGCTCCTAGTGCCTGAAAGCTAACTGCAATTGTGACTGCTTATTTAGAAGTGAAATATAGCTTTAATTGGTGTTCAATGGGTTTCCGAGACCTTTTACCCATGTGCCACTGTAACTGCTCCACCATCCAAACCATGGTTCTAGTGCCTGCAAGGTAACTGCGCTTGTGACTGCTTGCTCAGTGGCAACATATTGCAATAATCAGCATTTAGTGAGTTTCCTAGACCTTTTGGCCCACCTGCCAATGCACGAGCTGCACCATTCAAATAATGGCCCTAGTGCCTGTAAGGTATTGCGCTTGTGACTGCTTGTTCAGTAGTAACATATAGGAATTTTCTGTGTTTAGTGAGTTTCCTAGAGCTTTTGGCCCCTGCGCCACTGCACCTGCTGCACCATCCAAATCAAGGCTCTAGTTCCTGCAAGGTAACTACGCTAGTGACTGCTTGTTCAGTAGCAACATATAGCAATAATGTACAACTGCTGCACCATCCAAATCATGGCTCTTGTGCCTGCAAGGCAACTGTGCTTGTGACTGCTTGCTCAGTAGCAACATATAGCAATAATCAGTGTTCAGTGGGGTTCCTAGAGCTTTTGGTCTCCGTGCCACTGCACCTGCTGCATCATCCATATCATGGCCTGAGTGCTTGTACGGTGACTATACTTGTGACTGCTTGCTCAGTGGTAACATACTGTATAGCACTAATCGGTGGTCGTTGGGCTTCCTAGAGCTTTTGTCCCCTGTGTTCCTGCTGCACCATCCAAATCAAGGCCCTAGTGCCTGCAAGGTAACTGTGCTTTTGACTGGTTGTTCCGTAGCAACATATAGCAATAATCGGTGTTCAATAGATTTCCGAGGGCTTTTGGCCCGTGTGCCACTGCACTTCCTGCACAATCCACATCATGGCCCTTGCGCCTGCAAGGTAAAAGCGCTTGTGATTGCTTGCTCAGTGGCAGCATATAGCAATAATCAGCGTTCAGAGGGTTTCCTAGAGCTTTTGGCTGCCGTGTCACTGCACCTGCTACACCATCCATATCATGGCCCGAATGTTTCTAGGGGGACTGCGCTTGTGACTGCTTGCTTAGTGGTAACACATAGCAATAATCAATGGTCGGTGAGTTTCCTAGAGCTTTTGTCCCCTGTACCACTGCACCTGCTGCACCATCCAAATCAATGCCCTAGTGCCTGCAAGGTAACTGCACTTTTGACTGCTTGTTCAGTAGCAACATATAGCAATAATCGGTTTTCAATAGGTTTCCTAGAGCTTTTGTCCCCTGTACCACTGCACCTGCTGCTCCATCCAAATCATGGCCCTTGTGCCCGCAAGGTAACTGAGCTTGTGGCTGCTTGCTCAGTTGTAACATATAGCAATAATCAGTGCCCAGTGGGGTTCCTTGAGTTTTTGACCCTGTGCCACTGTACCTGCTGCACCATCCAAACCATTCTCCTTGTGCCTGTAATCCATGCTTGTGACTGCTTGTTCAGTGGTAATATATAGCAATAATCAGTGTTCAGTGGTTTTCCTAGAGCTTTTGGCCCATGTGCTACTGCACCTGCTGCAACATTCAAATTATGGTCCTAGTGCCTGTATGGTATCTGCATTGTGACTGCTTATCAATTTTCTGAGTTTAGTGGGTTTCCTAGAGCTTTTGGCCCCTGTGCCACTGCACCTGCTGCACCATCCAAATCAAGGCTCTAGTGCCGGCAAGATAACAGCGCTTGTGACTGCTTGTTCAGTAACAACATATAGCAATAATCTACACTTGCTGCACCATCCAAATAATGACCTTTGTGCTGGCAAGGTATCTGCGCTTGTGACTGCTTGCTCAGTGGCAACATGTAGCAATAATCGGTGGTCTGTGGGTTTCCTAGAGCTTTTGTCCCCGGTGCCACTGCACGTGCTGCACCATTCTAAACATGGCCATTGTGCCTGCAAGGTGATTGGGCTTGTGACTGGTTGCTCAGTGGCAACATATAGGAATAATCTGTGTTCAGTGGGTTTCCTAGAGGTTTTGGCCCCCGTGCCACTGCGCCTGTGCACCATCTATATCATGGCCCAACTGTAAATCATGGTCCTTTTGTTTTTTTCCAATCTGTTGCACTAGGATTACAAAGAGCTTCTTTGAGAAGTAATAAAGTCTTCTTAGTACAGACAATCACAATCAGTGCGCTATGTCTTATGTCCTGACTTTGTGCTTCTCCCAACTATACACTCTTAACATTTAGGCCCTCATTATGACCCTGGTGGTGAGTGATAAAGTGGCGGTAATACCGCCAACAGGCAGGCGGTAACTACTGTCAAATTATGACCATGGGGTGATAACACCTATAGACAGCCAAGGGTGGAAACAAGACTCACCACTACGGTAGCCATCAACAGCCAGACGGAAGACAAAGTAATGGCCACCATATTAAGACACTACAATCCGCCAGATTTTCCGGGGTGGTACCAACACCATCAAAAGCCTGGCAGAAACATATCACAGAAGAGAAAAGACTCACCATCAGAGACACAGGGAAGAACAATGCCGCCATGGAACCCAAACTGCAAGTTTTATCCGATGATTTACGTTATGCTCCACCTGGAACACCAATGCCGATGAAGACGACAACGGTGAGTACAGCCACCTAGCACACAAGGGAGGGAGGGAGGAAAACGATAGTGACACACACACGCATGACACACACCCGACACACACACCATACACACAACCAGCTGCACATGAAAAACAATTTTCACCCGATACACCGCAGAATAATGCAAGGACAAGAGGAATGCACCAAGGTGAATGTATTGATATCAACAGCTAATAAACAGTCCAATTGTCCGTGAATCAGATATGTACAGATTTACACAAAGGGACACTGCCCAGTCCAATGTTCAAAGGGCCCACATGGCCACAGGGCACAGTCCAAGGCCCAACTCGAATCCTAACTTTATCTGGATATAACTCTGCAGGGGCATCCGTTTGCAAGTGGGCAGGCACCTCAGTGGGATGGAGGTGGGGGCAGCTCAGCCGAAGTCGGAAACAAGACCACTGGTCCTGGAGGGGGTAACATGACCATTTCTCTGTCCTGGGGAGTGCAAGGCCACAGTCTCTGGAGTAGGTGACGTGCCCACTGGGTCTGGAGGGGGCTCAATGACCATTTCTCTCTCTTGGGGAGTTCAAGGCCACAGTCTCTCAGGTGGGTGACTATCCCACAGGTTCTAGAGGGGGCTCCATGCCCAGTTCTCTCTGTTGGGGAGTGCAAGGTCACAGTCTCTCAGGTGGGTGACTTGCCCACTGGTTCTGGAGTGGGCTCCATGCCCATTTCTCTGTCCTGGGGAGTGCAAGGCCACAGTCTCTGGAGTGGGTGACTTGCCTCCTGTTTCTGGAGGGGGCTCCATGCCCATTTCTCCGTCCTGGGGAGTGCAAGGCCACAGTCTCTCAGGTAGGTGACTTTCCCACTGGTTCTGGAGGGGGCTCCATGCCCAGTTCTCTCTGCTGGGGAGTGCAAGGCCACAGTCTCTCAGGTAGGTGACTTTCCCACTGGTTCTGGAGGGGGCTCCATGCCCAGTTCTCTCTGCTGGGGAGTGCAAAGCCACAGTCTCTCAGATGGTTGACTTGCCCACTAGTTCTGGAGGGGGCTTTATGCCCATTTCTATGTCCTGGGGAGTGCAAGGCCACAGTCTCTGGAGTGGGTGACTAGCCCACTGTTTCTGGAGGGGGCTCAATGACCATTTCTCTCTCCTGGGGAGTGCAAGGCCACAGTCTCTCAGGTAGGTGACTTTCCCACTGGTTCTGGAGGGGGCTCCATGCCCAGTTCTCTCTGCTGGGGAGTGCAAGGCCACAGTCTCTCAGGTGGGTGACATGCCCACTGGTTCTGGAGGGGGCTCCAATGCCATTTCTCTGTCCTGGGGAGTGCAAGGCCACAGTCTCTCAGGTGGGTGACTTTCCCACTGGTTCATTGCGGGGAGCTCCATGCCCAGTTCTCTCTGCTGGGGAGTGCAAAGCCACAGTCTCTCAGGTGGGTGACTTGCCCACTGGTTCTGGAGGGGGCTCCATGCTCATTTCTCTGTCCTGGGGATTGCAAGGCCACAGTCTCTCAGGTGGGTGACTTTCCCACTGGTCCATTGTGGGGCACCATGCCCTGTTCTCTCTGATTGGGAGTGCAAGGCCACAGTCTCCCAGGTGGGTGACTTGCCAACTGGTTTTGGAGGGGGCTCCATGCCCATTTCTCTCTGCTGGGGGGTGCAAGGCCACAGTCTCTCAGGTGGGTGACATGCACACTGGTTCTGGAGGGGGCCCCTCGTACAGCAGCCCCTGGAGGATGGCCTACATTCCATCTGCTGGTGGTGATGGCTGCACGTTGGTGTCAGATGGAGGTGCCTACTGAGCAGCCTCTGCTGGGGGTGATGGCCGCACGTTTGTGTCAGATGGAGGTGTATCCTGGGCAGCCTCTGCAGGTGGTGATGGCTGCATGTTTGTGGCAGATGGAGGTGCCTCCTGGGCAGCCTCTGCAGGTGGTGATGGCCGCACTTCCTCAGCTGGCGGTGGGGGCTCTGTGACCACTGGTGGTGGTGTCACCCTGACAGCCTCCACTGGAGTAGAGGGCTTCGTTCTCTCCATGACATGGGGCGTGGAATCCTTACCCTTCCTGGAAGGGGTTGATGGCTTCTTCCCCTTCATGGCAGGTTGTACGTGCTCCTTAACCTTCGGGGAAGGAGTCAAGGGCTTCTTCCCCTTCAAAGCAGGAGGTGCAGGCTCCTTCCCCTTCTTGGCTGGTAGAGTGGGATCCTCCACTGACTTTTCACCACGACTAGGTGGTGCCACCACTGTCCTCGTGGACTGTTTGGCTGAGGTGCTGGCTTGTTGGGACCCTGCTCTTATGGGCAGAACAGGGGGAAGGGGGAGGGAAGAGGTCAAGTTGGGCAATGAAAAGCTTCTTAGGGACAGTGGGGCGGGTGGAGGTAGGAGGGATGGGAGTGGAGGTTGAGGGATTGGTTGTAGGAGGTGTATGTCTGTTGGATTTGGGTGCAGGTTCATGGGCAGTATGCTGATGTGAGGTGGATGGCTGCTGGGTGTGTGAGTGCTTGCATTTATGTCCTTTAGGGGGGACAGACAGAGAGGGAGAGGACACAGGGGACACGTGCATGGCTGTTGTGGAGGTGTCTACTATTGAGGTGTGTTGCTGCTTGGTGTGGTGATGTTTGTGGTGGATGTTGGTGCAGTGCATGCCGGTGTGAGTGTAGACGTGACTGGGAGAGAGGTGGAGCAGGAGGAGGGGGAGACAGTGGAGGCAGTGGTTGTTGTGTTTGCAACTGTCTAGTGTTTGCGTGAGTGTTTGAGGGATGAAGTGTGGTGCCTGTGTTTGCCTGTGTCACTCTTAGGTGTTGTCTTGTGTGCATGCTCGTCAGTATGTGCGAATGGGATGGGTTGGGGTTGAGGAGACTGGGACTGGGTAGTGGTAGTTGGAGGGGGGACGGTAGACACAGGGACAATGGCTGCCATCAGAGAGGAGGCCAGAGCCTGAATCGATCTCTGTTGGGCCGCCAATCCACCGTGGATGCCCTCCAGGAATGCATTGCATTGCTGCATCTGGGATGCTTGCCCCTGGATGGCATTCACAATGGTTGATTGCCCTACAGACATGGATCTCAGGAGGTCAATAGCCTCCTCACTCAGGGCAGCCGGGCTCACTGGGGCAGGGCCTGAGGTGCCAGGGGTGAAGGAGATGCCCACCCTCCTGGGTGAGAAGGCATGGGAAACTCGCTAAGGGGCTACTGGGAGGGCAATGCTGGTACAGGGGTGGCGTCTTTACCTGCAGCTGGGGTGGTCACAGAGTTGTCCACCACCACCAGAGGAGGTATCTGAGTCTGTGTTTTCACCCCCTGTCTCTGCCATGGTGCTCCTCTCGCCCGCCATCACACTGGTTCCCTCGGCGTCGATGGACTCTACCTCCAGGGTCCTGTGGGATGCAGCTCCCTATGTTTCTGGTGCCTCTGCTCCTCTGCCAGATGATGCTAATGCACACATGGACAGGATGGCAGAACAAAAAAGGGGGGGAGAGAGAAAAAGGAAACACTGGGTCAATTACTGCACCAACACCACAGTTGGCATACACAGCACTGTCACACACAAGGATCAGGCTTCAGCAATATGCATTGCACTGCAAGTGATATGGATAGATGCTAAGGCAAGATTAGAGCCACACACCGCTAACTCCACCCCCCTTGGTGCCCACAAAGCCCTGTCTTAAATGGAATGCTAACAAGCTAGGTTACGTGCATTTGCCATACACCTGTTACCCTAGAGTTGACCCACGCTGCAATGTCTGGCCTGGCCTTAGGGGCACCCACTAACTCACATCCACCACCTGGATCTCACCCACCTGCCAAATTATAGAATAATACCCACTGTACTCACGCCTCTGTGGCTGCTGTGAGTCCCTCAAGCACCCATCCGGCTCTGGGTAAGCCACCACCAGTATGCGGGCCATCAGGGGGTCAGGCTCTGACGGGCACCCCTTCCTCGTTGGGACGCCATCTCAGCTGGGCCTCCGCGGTCTTTCGTGCCCAGCATCTCAGCCCCTCCCACCGTTTCCGACAGTGGGTGCTCCGCCTGCCATAGACCCCCAGGGTCCGCACGTCCTTGGCGATGGCACGCCATAATCCCTTCTTTTGTTGGGCGCTGACCTGCAGAGACAATATAGACAGGAGAACACCATTAAACAAACAGTCCAGTCTGTCACACAAATGGCCCACCATTCCCGTTTCCATCACCATTGGCATACACATGGCCCGGCGCACACCATGTACACCACCACAAGACTTCCCCCCCGCTCCCCTGATGACATGATGCTTGCATACATATCTACATGCATCCTTCCCACGTGCATTGTGCCCGATGTGTACTCACCTGTTGGTCTGGAGGCCCATACAGCAGTCTGTACTGGGGAGCCCATCCACCAGTCGCTCCAACTCCTCCGAAGTGCTCCATTCTTGGCAACTGGTTCAGTTAGCTTGACAGCAGCAATGTCATAGCCAATGTTTTCAATCGTGCTGGCAAGAGTCTTGTCTGTCCTGGTAAAACACATGTGCAGCTACATTTCTTTCCCCCAGGTGGAAGATTTGGCCACTGTGAAGGCCAGATTCTATTCAATGGGACATATCCCCAATACTATTGGGTCAATTGACAGGACACTTATTGCGTTTGTCCCCCCGCCAGAATGAACAGATGTTCAGGAATCGTAGGAGTTGCCACTCAATGAATGTGCAAATGGTGTGCCTGGCGGACCAGTACATCTCCCATGTCAGTGCTAAGTATCCTGGGTCGGTGCATGATCCCTTTGTTCTGAGGAATAGCATCATCCCAAATGTGATGACCCAACTACAGAGGCACAGGGTGTGGCTAATAGGTGAGCCTTGGTCCCCACCCACTGTATGTTAGCATATGCCTTCAGGTGTTCCCCCAATAGGATTGTGTAAGGTTAAATGTGGTCCCTCAATACTTGCAGGTGACTCTGGCTACCCAAACCTATCATGGCTGCTGACCCCTGTGAGGAATGTCAGGACAGGTGTCAGAGGAACATTATAATGAGGAACATGGGCGAACCAGACAGATCATCGGGAGGACCTTCGGGCTTCTGAAGGCCAGGTTCAGGTGCATCCGTCTGACAGGTGGATCCCTGTGCTATTCACCTGAGAAGGGCTGCCAGATAGTAGTGGCATGCTGCATGTTGTATAACCTGGCCCTCAGACGGCATGTACCCTTTCTGCAGGAGGAGGAGAATGGAGATGCCACTGTGGCAGCAGTAGACCCTGAGGACAGTGAGGATGAAGAGGCTGAGGATGAGGGTGAGGACAACAGAACATCAGTTATCCGTCAATACGTCCAATGACACTCAGGTGAGACAGAGACAGAGCAACTGACCATTCCTATGACTATTGGTGTATTTTGTGTGGCTGTAGCATGACGACATTAAATTCCTTTGCATCTCAACTTACTGTCACTTACAGCTTGTCATTTTACAGATGTCTGTGATATAACAACTGTGTACTGATGTGCTGACTACAGACAGCTACAGGTCCTTATTTCTATGCTCTGATAGTGTTCAGATAATTTGCACTAGATGTGACTGTTTCCATAAATGCACATTTTCAAAACATAAAATACTAGTCAAGTTGTGTTCAAGGGTGTTTATTGTAGTGCTAAGAAATGGAGGGGAAAGTGCAATGGAATGGGGTGATGATGGAGGAAAGTCCAGGGTATTGTTCCAGTCTGTAGTGCAGGCCCAGTGTCCAAGTGGCCATAGGAAGGGGAGCAAAGGCAGTTCAAAGTGGACAAGGTGACTGCGTGGGAGACAAGGGGGACAATCAGGAGAGTCTCATTTCTTGGCGGTGGTCTTGGCAAGTATCTCTGGCTTCTGTCCGGTTCACAGGGAACGTTTGCGGGGTGGTTCACCTTCTACAGGGGGAGGGGTGCTGGAGGCCTGTGGGTCCTGTGGGGGGCCCCCTGCCCACTAGCTGTAGCGGAAGTGGAGGGCTGGTCAAAGGACTGGCTAGTGGTAGGGGCCCGTTGCTGTGCTGTTGCCTCCCTCATGATGTTGGTCACGTCTGCCAGCACCCCTGCTATAGAGATCAGTGTGGTGTTAATGGGCTGCAAGTCCTCTCTGATCCCCTGATGCTGTCCCTCCTGCAGCCGCCTGTTCTCCTGCATGTTGTTAAGGATCTGGCCCATTGTGTCCTGGGAATGTTAGTAGGGCCCAGGACCTCAGAGAGTGCCTCCTGGATGGTCAGTTCCCTGGTCCTGTCCTCCCCCTGGCCTGTGCCTCTGTCCCCTGAATGGTGTGCCCACTGACGCCAGGTCCCTGATTGTCTTGGGTATGAGGTGTGGCTTGGGTTCCCTGTAAAGGTGGGCACACTGCTGATTGACTTGTCCTGGGGACAGAGGTGTGGGTACGTTGGGTGGGTGCTGTGGTGTTGGATACTGACGGGGGAGGCTCTGTGGTCGACTGTGAGTGGGCTGGAGTAACCAGTTGTCCAGTGGTCCCTGATGGGCCAGGTTGTTGGTCTAGATCCTGAAGTCCAGAGTTACTGTCATCACTGGGGGCATCTTCTGTTGGGGGACTGGATAGGTGTGGCGTTAGTCATATCTTTAGGTGCAGTATGTGGAATGTAGTGGAGTGATGGTGAGGGGGTGAGATGGCATGCATGTATGGGGGGGTGATTAGTAGTAAATGTTGACTCACCAGTGTCTAGTCCTCCGGTTACTCCAGCAAGTCCCTCTGGATGCAGGAATGCCAAGACTTGCTCCTCCCATGCTGTGAGCTGTGGGGGAGGAGGTGGGAGTCCACCACCAGTCCTCTGTATGGCAAGCTGGTGCCTTGCTGCTATGGAATGTACCTTACCCCCGTAGGTCGTTCCACCTTTTCCTGATGTCGTCCCTTGTTCTTGGGTGCTGTCCCACAGCGTTCACCCTGTCCACAATTCTCCACTATTGCTCCATCTATCTTGCACTGGATATATGTGCTCCAAACAGCTGTGGCTCTACCATGACTATTTCCTCCACCATGACCCTTAACTCCTCATCAGTGAAACGGGGGTGCCTTTGTGGGGACATTGGTGTTGTGTGGTGTGTGTTGGTGAGAGTGTGTTGAGTAATGTGGTGGGCTGTGTGTTGTGGGGTGCGTTAGGGATGTATGGGTGTAAGAGGTGTGTGTGTCTAGTTGTCGCAGTGGTCTTGGTGTCAGTCTGGTGGCAATAATTTGTATTCGTAAAGGGTTGTGGGTAATGTGGGTGTGTGTTTTGTAGTGCTGTGGGAATGTGGGTGTGGTGTGTGCATGAGTGTCAGGTGTGTGTTTTTAGTATTGGCCAATGTAGCGTTATTTTGTATGTGGGTGTCCATTCTGAGCGCGGCGGTATGTACTGCCAATGGTTTACCACCATTGAATGTCCGTCGTGGTGATTTGTGGGTCATAATGTGATGGGCGTTGTTTTGCTGGCATATTGGTATGGGTGCTGGTAAGGCCATTTTATCACTGACCTTTGGGCTGGCGGATTTGTGTATGTGGCTGTATTCTGTCGGATTGGTGTGTGTGTGATGTCATAATATGGCGAACGGATATTCGTCACCACGGCGGTATGTTTGCAGCCATCACCGTGGCGGTAAGCGGGATTTACCGCCAATGTTATAATGAGGGCCATAATGTCTATATGTATGGATGATACGCGATTTATCCCCTTATAACGCTTGTTGTGTTATGGAACATTTCCTGTACAGTGATCTACACATTTGTGTGATTTATTGTGCTTCTGTGTGTGATGTAAAGTGCTCTGACATTCTACACTGGCATGAGTAGTGCTATAAAAGAATTAAAAAAAATAGTAGATGTCATAGTTTTTCTTAAGTACTTGTGATAAGCTGGATGCCTTTTGTTCCCTTCCATTGCACTGATATCTAGGTAAAAGGCTCCAGACAGCTCACAGCGGGGTGAAGAAATGAAGGGTCGATGGCCCTTTAAATCAGGGCTTTGTTTTAGACCCAGCTAGAAATGAAAATAAGAAAACCTCCTTGCTGCCTGCAGGTTACCGACAAATTCAGAATGTTCCCCTGGATTGGGGGGGTCCCAGATCTTACCCTGAAATACCTGCTTGAACTACAATCCGGCAGGATCCCCTTAGTTTCCAGCATTAGGTTTCTCTCTTTCTATGAGAAGTCAACCCCCTCTTCATTTTTCCCTTCTTTCATGGGGCAATTCTAATACAGCCTCTTAGAGACAGTCAACTCATTCAGTGGTTGGTCTGTGTTTACATTCAACAGAGAGACTAGTGCTATTGTATTTAGCTGTTCACAACTCTCCTTTATGATTCATAAGGTATTTACCTATTAAGGTTGTTCCCTTCCCTCTGGTATGTGCTTATTTATGTCCATCTCTCCCTTTTTTTCTGGTAAGGGTTGACCAGGTTTGTCTCCACTTCCATGCCTTCATTAGTAAGGCCCTTGTGCCACTCCCCTGTGGGACCTCAGCTCTCTTTCAGGGCAGGGGCCCGCAGCTCTATGCCATCCTTTCTCAGGTGAGAGCCCGTCCTCTGCTTCACTCTCTTGTTTTGCTCTTTCTCCATTTTATTGAGGTGTGGAGTTATCCCAGCACCCAGCCAGTGCAATGTGAGGTGCTCCCCTCCTCTTATGCATCTAGACAGGGTTGTCCAGGTCTTTCTCAAGGTCCGTGGTCTGCTTCCCCATTAATAAGGTGCTTGTGCAGTCTCCCTGTAAGACTCTTTTTCATATTGAGGCCCCTCTTAGCCCTGTAGCCTTTCCTTGGCAGTATTTTTTTGGCGATGGCTCTTCCCCTGCTTCACTTGCCTATTTTTCTTGGCACTGTGAAGGCCACCTTAGATATATGTGGGAGGCCAGGATGATTTCTCCAATTTCTCCTTTTTGTAGGTGTATCTCAGGTCATCATCTTGTGGGCAATATCTTTAGCATCTCTGGGGTCGTCTTTGCAGTAATTTGGTTACCATTGAACTCTGATGCTGTCAATTCTAGGCCTGAGCTCTGGAGCCAAGAGGGGCACATTCACTAAGGATCCCGCCCTGGCCACGCCCCTCTAAAGCTGGTTTCTTGCAAGATGTAAAACAATTAATGACTTCTGCGAAAAAGGTGATATTAGATAAGAGAAAGTGTTCTGGCATGAATCCAGCCTGATCTCTGCAATTCAGAGAAAAGGAATTCCAGAGCCAGTTCAGGAAGGAGGGAAGACTGAGGCTACTGGGCCCCAACTGTGGTGCTTGATATTGTTTGCCACTGCTGTTCTTGGATCCATTCTACTATGGCTCTGCACTCTGGGCAAAGGTCACCATTTCTGCATTTCACTCTCAGGGTAGTGAGGGCAAGCGGTCAAATGTTTCTCAAACAGGCAGTGTGCGGGGCAAGTGATCAACCCTCAACCGTCAAGCAATAGACATAATAATACAATTTCCAGCGCAGTGCTTATTGTAGTAAAAAGAACTTTAATAACACAGCAAAATGTAATACTATATAATTCAATGGGGCTCTACTATGAGATTCTGATTCCAACTATGATTTTTAGGTAAACATTTAACCTATAGATGGTGCCCTCACCCCATTTCTAAGAGCTTGTCTACTATCTGTGGAACATCTACCCTAATCATAGGCATAGACGTAGATTAGTCACAGATGCAGTTCTGTAGTATTTTGCTGTTCACCTCAGCAGATTAAACCCAAAATGGGATTCATTCAAAGTGTTTCCACTCAAGAAATGGTCTTCGTAGCAAGCTCAGTCTTTCGTGTCTGAGGCCCCATTACCTGCTCGAGTTGCTGTGGCCGTGTGGTGCTGGTGGGCGTTCTCCTAATGAGCACATTTAGTGGTGGCTCTGCTGACATGGGACAGCAGTGGCTGATTCACTTGAGTGTTGGGCCATGGTGGGTGAGCAGGGAGGTAAGCCTTGGAGGCTGCTAGTCCTGGCAGACATAGCCTACAAACTGGGATTAAATGATGCCAATTTAAGGCTGTTGTAGGGCTAGGATCACACAGGGTGCTTGTCTGATAGGTTCAGTGTCCAGGCCAGAATCATAATTCTGCTTCAATGATGACTGCAACTCCCCTTGTGCTTTCACTTATGCAAGGTAATGCTTTCACAACAGGTGGCAATGAGATTACCACCAAGCAGGAGTATCCAAAACAAGGACACAATAAAGAGGGATATCTTTGCACCTGGCTAACATCAGACTTCCTGAAACAGTAATCAAGGACAGACAACAGGACGGGTCCTGTCTATAAAAGTCTTTGTCTTGAACAACGGAAACTACAGTCCCACTTTCATACCTAACATCTTCCAAATGGCAGTGCTCAGAAATGAGCAGTCAGCAGCATTTTGCTAACAAGTTCCCCACTGAATTTCTAAAAGCAGCCTTGTCTCTATGCTCCATCACCTCATTGTCTTTATCTACACCCGTCAGGGAGAGGAATGCATACGATATAGTTACACTCTCTAGAGAACCTGTAACAATCTTCATCTTTTGCTGTGCTAAACCAGTGGCTTTCCAAAATGGATCCCATGGTTTACAATGGTCAGGCTCGTACCACAGATATGCTACAGATTCACTGGACATACACAAATAATACTCACATGGAGTGTGAGCACTAAGGGCCAGATGTAGCAACCCTTTTGCGAGTCGCAAACGGCGAAAATCGCCGTTTGCGACTCGCAAACGTGGGTTTGCAATGCACAAATGCATATTGCGAGTCGTTACCGACTCGCAATATGCATGTGCGACTCGCAAATAGGAAGGGGTGTTCCCTTCCTATTTGCGACTCGCAATGGTATGCAATACCATTTGCGACCGCATATGCGGTCGCAAATGGCATCGCAGTTACCATCCACTTCAAGTGGATGGTAACACAATCGCAAATTGGAAGGGGTCCCCATGGGACCCCTTCCAGTTTGTGATTGCACCCAAAAATAGTTTTTCAGGGCAGGGAGTGGTCCAAGGGACCACTCCCTGCCCTGAAAAAACCGAAACAAAAGGTTTCGGATTTTTTTAAAATGCAGCTCGTTTTCCCTTAGGGAAAACGGGCTACATTTAAAAAAAAAAAAACCTGCTTTATTGAGCAGCAGGTCGCTAACATGGAGGCCTGCTGACGTCAGCAGGCCTCCATGTTAGCGAGTGCCCATAGTCGCTATGGGGCCGCAATTTGCGACCCACCTCATTAATATTAATGAGGTGGGTCTTTGCGACCCCATAGCGACTTGCAGAAGGTGTCTGAGACACCTTTCTGCATCCCACATTGCGACTTGCAATTTGCGAGTCGCAGAGACTCGCAAATTGCAAATCGCAATTTGGTTTTTTCGTACATCTGGCCCTAAGTTCTGAGAGGTTAACATAAACACATATATTTGCAAGAGAGGGAATCAGCAAATTCCCCCTCCCTCACACAGAAAAAAAGGTATAACCATAGTAATAATTCACAAAAGGTCAGTACACTGACAGTGTTGCTTCACGTGATTCACCCAGAGCATGGACAGCAGTCTAGCACCTATTGCAAGTGCATGCTTTGTCTGCTCCTTCTGATCACAGATCTGGTTCTGGACGTCACATTACCAGGGACATGGCTAGGCATCTGTGTACATGCTTGTTCTGTGTGATGTTAGTGCAAAAATAAAAAGTCAAAATACCAGTTTCACATAGAGTTAGACACTTGTGTTTATCATGCAGGGACCATTCCCACCCAACAGGGGATGATTAATAATGTGATCTACTATTATTTTGTGGTTTTACGTAATGTAATTTGGCGCTTTGACCCTGGCACTAATGAACCTTTGTCTGGCTTAAAAAACCTAATGAGCACAGAATTTTTGAAAATGAAAGAATTATTCTACAATTAATCATATTATGCAACAAAAGTGACAACACTATGGTTAAAAATGACAGAAGGTCTTCTACTACTGCACAGGGAAGCCATCATCCTTGGAAGCTTTAACAGTAGAGAGCCCTACAATTACATCAAGGGAAACGGCCTAAACTACGTGGACACAGTCATGCGTAGCGGAAGGCCGCAAGCTAAACAATGCTTGCCTGAACAATGCATATGTCTTAACTACGCATTTGCCTGGTTAAGGCAGGCTGCATATGTGTTGTTCAGGCAGGGGTCTAGCTGTGCGGATGGGCGAGCAAGCAGGAAGGAACAAGAAGATGGATCAGTGGAGGTAAGTGGGGTTGGGCTTTTATTTTTTATTTTTGGGGTGCATGGCGGGGTTTAGGGCTCAGGGCCGGGGGGGGAGGGCGTCGGGGTAAATTAAAGGGTAGAGAGGCTGGGGGGGTCGAGGTAGTTTGGTGGATATCAGGGCAGGGCCGGGGGGTGTTGGGGTAGAATAAAGGGCAGGGGGCTGGGGGAGGTTTTTAGGGTGTGCATGAGGGGGTGAGGCTCAGGGCAGCGGAGGATGGGTGGGCAAGCACAAAGAAGGAGGCGTCAAGGTAAGCGGGGCTAGGTTTTTTTCGGGGTGGGGGATTGTTTTTATTTTGGTGGTGCTTGGGGGAGGTTTAGGGCTCAGGGCTAGGGGTTTCTTATAGATTTAAGGGTAGGTGGGCCGGAGTAGTTTGGTGAATTTATACCTCAGGGTAGGGGAGAGGGGTTAGGGTGGTTTGGGGAGGTATTGAGGGGTACAAGGGGGTTTTAGGGCTCAGGGTGGGGGGTTGGGTAGTTTGGGGAATTTAGGGCTCAGAGCCAGGGGGTGTTGGGGTAGATTTGGGGATTGAGTGGGTAGGGGTAGTTTTGTGGATTTGGGCCTCAGGGCAGGGAGCGGGGTGGTTTTACAGGGATGGGCGGGGTGGATGGCTGGTATGTTTTAGGGCTCAGGGCGTGGGTAGATTTTAAGGGTAGTAGGGCTGTGGGGTCATGGTCGTTTTCTGGGTTTAGGCCCTGGGGTAGTTTTAAGAACAGGGGAGGTTGAGAGGGGGTTGGGGTCGTTTTTTAGGTTTAGGGGTCAGGGAGGGGGCTTGGGGCATGTGGGAGTTTTAAGTACAGGGGCATGTTAGGGTGTAGGGCATGGGGGGCATTTACCATGCATACGTCTTTACCACATATGCTTATACAACAGCATTTTTTGTAAAGGCATGCGTGGTAAAGAGCAGTTGTGACTCTGACCGTGTTGTGCAGGCTTGCGTTGTTTTTGCAGGCGTGGTTGTGTCACACAACCTTACATCAAGCACTTCACAGTCACAAATTGGCGAGGATGGTAGATCTTGGGCTTCTTTCACCCAAGCTTGAAAGTTTGATTTTTGAAAGGTTCAACATTTCTTCTGATTTGTATATTTAGAATGAGGGGGACTCGGAATAGAGACCAGAAAAATGATTTCTAAAAATGTGGTTTATCTTTTGTCAGCTCTAATTTTTCCATTCTCTAAATGAAAGATTTTGGATATGTTGTTTTAAACTTGTCTTTCTCTAGAGGTATGCACCAAAGAAGGGACCGTATTTTACTTTCACGTGTACACTCTCTGTCCAATTAGTTTTTATTTTGTTAGCTTCCTTTGAATGAAATAATTATTTAATGCCAAACATGCTCCATCTTTATAATTACAATTTTCACTTGAGGCATTGTTTAAGAATCATTTTCTGTCTCTGTTCCATTTTTTTTTGTATTTGCTTTCTATACTGGTTTTGTGTCTTTTCTCTTGTACTGAGTAGTTGAGGAGCTGCACTCCAACAGTTGCTTTAGAAGCATACCAAACGAATACTGTGCGACCCTGTTCATGGCAAACAGGGGCTACTCGGCCTCAACTATAGGGTTTGGGGTCATGTGCCTCTGGAGTCCTCAGGTTCATCTCACTATGGCTCTTCAAATTGGGACAAGTGCACCGTTTCTGCACTTGACATCAGGATAGTGAAGGCAAGCAGTCAAAGGCTTATGATGGAGGTAGTTTAGAGGGGAGCAGAGACTTAGAACTCAACACTCAAACATCAGGCATAGTAATGTACTTTCCAGCCCAGTGCTGTCAAGAATTAGCAATGGATGGTGAGTTTACGACCCCGGAAGATCATGGAGACAGTCTCCTTTAAGACAGTGGCATAATGACCTTTGGAGGCTAGGACATCGGGACATACAGAGACACTTAAGGGCTTATTTACAAGCCCCTTGCGCCGCTGGTGTGTCACGTTTTATATGAGAAAATACCATGCAACCACCTTTGCAAGTTTCATATGTTAACTACTGTTAATAAAGTCTTATATGTTTTTTCATTGCAAATAGGGGCAGCCCTTTACCATCGCTGTGATATCTGACGTGAGACGAGAGGGAGTGGTACTGCAGAAGACGTAGGTGTGTTATTTGCTTTCCTCCTTCTCCATCCCATTCATTTCCCCTCTAGTATTTAGTTCTGTCTGGAACATTTTCTTTGGTTCAGTCAATCCTACATTCCAGGGAGGCTGGGTAGATTCCTGACAAGTGAAGTCTTAATAAAAGACAAATACTTTAATAATATAACAGAATCAAACAGTGGCAACTGAGATAGATGTTTAGCAACAGAATTCTATTTAACAAAGCTACTGGGCTATAACCAATTTCTACAGTTCCCACACCAACCAAATATGTTTTAGTACAGTTGCTACTGATCCAACACCACTACAGTATTCTAGCAGCAAAGGGATGCTCAAGGGTGAGAATCAGCACAGGTGCAACTTTACAATTTGGTTTATGTAAGCATTTAATATGTTTAGTAACCCGTGGGTAAGTTCAGTTTGTATCCTGTAAAAGAGCTTCCACTTGTATTCAATAATTCTTCCACATCACAAGTCGATCTTTTTAGCGCAACACAGAGGGCCTAATTTAAATCCCAATGGAGAGGTTACTCCTCCACAACGGTGACAGATTTCCTGTCTGCCGAAATCTAAATACCATAGAAAACAATGGTGCTTAGATTTTGGAGGACGGGATATCTGTCACCGTTGCAACAGAGTAACCTTTCCCCCAAGATCTAAATCAGACCCAGAGTCTCTCAGTCTTTCAATATGGCCTTGTGTTACCAAGACATATTACAAGGCTTGGCATGGAGGTTGTTGTGGTGTTGCGTTCCCTGTAGCATAGTCAGCACCTCTTGTCAGCAGATGCAGGGCTATGGCAGCCCCACAGTTTCAGATCTTGACAATGAACATAAATATTATGACAGGCCTTGTCAGTGTTCACATGTCTTTGGCAGCTGTGGCCTGTAAGCCATTGGGGGTTGCGAGGCTGGGTTTTCCACTTTGGTGGTGTTGTCCACTTTGTAGGTAACACAGCTCATCAGGGCAGCAGCACAACGGGTTCCTAGGGTGCTGCAAGTTTACTGGATAATTCAATATTGTTCATGGTTCATCTCTGCTTCACATACTTTGCCACATAACCAATGCATGGAGGCTGAGTAACCCCTTTCAGCTTGGGATGGTGCCTGCCACACACCCAGTGTGATTGGCTCTTCTGGGAGTTGGACATACTAGGAACAGAGCTAGGCTCCTCCTCATGGACAGTTTCTCCTCCTGCAGTGCTGGGCACTCGCCTTCACCTTCTAAACAGTCATGCAGGCTTCTAGTCCCTAGAAAGTGCCAGAGCAACTCCAGCAAGTTGCAGAGACTTCAGGTGTCACCCCAATTCCTTGTGGAGACAGGATGTCACACAGAAAGCAGCCTTGGAATACAGAAGCTTTTCAAGTAATCTGCAGAGCATTCCCTTTTTTGTTCATGAAGAACTTGAAACTAGAACGAAGTGGGATTGTGTGATCCCATCGTTATACTTGATGTTCAGATAGGAAAAGTTGATTCATTGTCTAAAGTCCAGGAATCGGTTTGGAGTAATTTTCTGACTCTTAAATTAACTGCAGTCCTCATATTGTTCTCCAAAGATGGAATTTGAATAAGATCATCTGAACTTCTCTTCTCTGTGTTAATAAAGAGGATTAGCCAGTCTTTTAGTACATCTTCAAGATGTAAGAGACAAGTCTTTTCTAAGGGTTTTATCATCTAGCAATAGTTTGACTATTTTTTTTAGACTCCTGATATTTAAACTGATATTTGAGAGCTACCACATTTATACAGACTCTTACCAATTTGGGGTACACACCCAGAGTTTCCGTATACTTACATAACTATGAATGACAACACAGGGTTAGGTTTTGATGACTGTTTTCTTATCACACCTAGCCTTTTAGATTCCAACATCACACAGGCAATTACACAGATTGAAGAGTGGGACTAATTACCATTATATGAGAAGTTACAAGAATACCTGAGGAGTAATTGTGCTACCCAAAGATTAATTTTCATTAATGAGCAAAGAATATTCATAGAGGAGATCTCTTGTATCTTAAATATATACCAGAGAATGGTTAATCCTCATTATTAACACAGCATGAGAATTTCAGATGATCGTATTATTTAAATTCAGACTTTGGAAAAGAATATGAGGACTACAGTCAATTTAACAATTTTCAAAAAATGTTTTGAAGAGATGAATAAAACAATAACAGAGAATTTTTAACCCAGAGTAAGATCACTAAATTGAAAAAGGATGTAGCTCGATTCTCACATTCACAGGTTTACCCATTCATAACAGAAGAGTACTACAAAGAGGCATGACCAAAGAGCAACTTAAAAGTGTGGAAGAATGACATGCGAGATTGGACTTTGGATTCGGAGCCTTTGAGTACCAGTAGTGAAGATTCTGTGAGGAGACAGACACGACAGAGAATATCATCAAGACGTAATTTCCTTCAATATCCCAATAGCCATATGGACCACCACCACCTTAGTGGTCATTACCATGGGGTTTCCTGATGGGACCTCCACAAAGTAATCCTTTTGCAGCACATTTGGGACCAGTACCTATTTTAGGATAAAAAGAAGACAAAGTCAGCAAGTCAACTGGAGCCCTTATTCATCACCGCGGCAGACACAGAGTCAGTCTATGCATCAACAGCCATCAACTAGCCGGAGCACCTGTTTTTTAACTTGAGTAACAACCCATTTTTTGATGAGGAGATGAAGGTTCTTAACAAGGACATGGAATATGTTCCCACTTATATAGAAGTCTTTAAAATAAGAAATGAGCTTGCCTACTTTTTCAGGAAGACTTGCCTTATGTGTTTATTTAGCTATCACAATATTTTCTTGCCTATCACAATACCGCTGATACTAGTGAAACCAATATGAGTTTAGGAACCAAATACACCTTTATCCTCCTCACATACTACACCTCTTGAGGTGTCCTTTTTGAGCGAGCTGCCACCAGGGGCTGGGAGACTCAACATAAAAAACATAATCTCCCATTACAGGAATTACAAATCATACACAGTCTAGGACAGACTACTAACATACCATCAAGCCAGCTGATAAAGTGGAAGGTGTTGCCCTGAGGCAGACAGATGATTGCAGAAGGGAGTGTTTGCGAAAATTGGAAAATGCTGAATCTTACCATCCTTTGCAGAGAGATCCCACAAAACAGTTACAACACAGAATAAGACAGATGTCTGATGAAACCTGTGAGAGCGGTTGGATCACAAAACATGAAAAATAATTTCTCAATACAGAGAATCCTCAGATATCTTATGTTTGTACTATAACTAAGATCCATAACCATAAAGATAAGGTTTCCACACCAGGAAGACTTTTTATGCCCAAATTGGTTTAATTTTGGAACCTTTTTAAAAAAAAGTTTGTTGATTGCTTTCGCCTACCCTTGGTAAAGAATATGCCTTCTTACTTGAATGATACTAAGGCATTGCTTAATCAGCACCAAGGATTTAAGTTTGACCTAGATATCAGCATCCTTGTTGGATTACATGTTGAGTCCCTTTATACAGGTATACAGCAATTTATCATGGCTTGTGTAGAGATGGCATTCACTGAAATTGTTTTCCTGACTGAAGATCAGTTATATTTAGAAGTAACAGGAACTTCAATGGGCACTGAGTTTACTCCAAGTATAGCAAATCTGCAAATGCATCATTTTGAGATTAAATATATTTACTCACTCACCAATTTTTGAAGATCACTTATTGGTAGATAGATGCCATATATAGATGACATTTTAGTCATTCGGGAAGGTGACAAAAGTACTACTAGTGATTTTCTTTTTGGTGGAATGATGGTCTTGATGCCCATTTAAGATTTGCAGGTCAATCTGACAATAATAGCCTACCTTTTCTTGACAGTTTGATTTGTCATAAAGACGGCTACCTAATGAGTGATGTTTTCAGAAAACCTACTGATAAGAACTCTCTTTTGAGCTGATGGCTTTCATCTGAAAACCTTAAAAGACATTCTCCCAGTAAGATAATTCCTCTGCTTATGCAGGAATTGCTCAGACAAAACATAATTAATTAAACATTTAGCAATTTTACATAAACAACTACAGCAAAGCTCCTATCAAAAGCATGTTATTTGTAAAGCCCAAAAAAGAAGTAAAAATAACAACAGGGAAGTGTTTAAACCTTCTAGGAAAGACTGGTTTGTATTAGTACATATTCTAGCTATTCTAACACTATCAATACCTTGATTACTAAACATTGACATATCTTACACAGGCAAACACAGTTTTGAAAAATCCTTATTCACTTCTGGGCGTAGTAACAACTTACAGAGCTTACTTGGTCATACACAACCTAAGAAGATGAAAACTACCACAAAAACAGAACTTTGGGGTATCCCCAAGGTCAGTGTACACCATGCTTGTGAATTATGCTCAATATGTCACCTCGCAAGTGTTATTACAAGGCCTAGGTGGAGTTTGAGGAGTTCCGTTATGTGGAATTCATGGAGTGAAAAAAACAGTCCGCAAACTATGCCTAACTCCGCGTGAGTGGGCCATCTGTTTGTGCTGATCAGTCATCCGTTTGTGCTGATCGGTGCGAGCCACGTACTGCACATTGCACACATGAGCATGAATGGCATTCTGCAGTCGCCCCAACGTGGGGCCATCTTGTTTTTCCTATTCTGTGCATGGTGCTGGGCCTACTTTTCAATCTAATCTACATCTTTGTGATTCTTACTTTGTCCTACTTATCGTCCCTTGTTTTACATGTATTTCATTAGTGTGTGTATTTGAGTTGTTGTGATTACGTTTTAGCCTCTTTTTTTATTTTCTGGGACTTTTTTGTCCCTTGATTATTTTTACCCTAACTTCTCCTAACTTCATTTCTCCCTTTCTATTCATTCTTTTTCCCCTGTCTTTTTTTATATCACACCCAGCGCAATGGCAGAATATGGGGAGCAAGGGGGCGCCAGTGCAGAGGGTGTGGCAAACTGCTCACCCTGTGGGCACTGGCATAGCCAAGTGGTGCAGCTTTGTGCCATATTTAGCAAGAAGGAGGTGGCTACACTGGTTTTGTTTGTGCAGCGCCACCTCCCCTCCACGCTGACAGCAGGCCTGGCAGTAGGTACAGCCTGCGGGAACTGCACCTGTGGCTGCTGTGGAGGAGGGTGCGCTGTTGCATCCGCTGATGAACTGGGGTTCGCTGCACCCAGCAGAAGCCGGGTGAGGGACCTGCTCGAACGGCAGGGCGTCCAGGTTGCAGGGGCTTGGTGAGTACTAGTAATTAATTATTACTAATTTTGTTGTGTCCTGTCCTATAATACATTTTTTATTTCAAATAGTATGCCGCTCACACTCAGAGGTAAATTCAATTCATGTAACGTATCATTACAAATACTATGTGATCCAATTTGAGGGAGCCAGGTCGGTTACCTACCTAATACAGCATGTTGCTGCACGCAATCATTTAGGCTGATTGTGCTGACTCCTCTTTCCTCCTGTCACTTAGATAGTGGTAATAGTAGTAATTAATATATATCAGTGAGTTAGTATTCTAGGGGGCATATTTATACTCTGCACCGAATTAGCGTCATTCTTTTTACTCTAATTCGGTGCTAAACTAACTCCATATTTATACTTTGGTGCTAGACCCGTCTAGCACCAAATTTATGGAGTTGAAGTCATTTTTGGGAAGTGGAAACCTACGTTGCCTTAATGAGATGCAAGGTAGACGTTTCCGTGCAAAAAATTACTCTATGGCCTTAACGCCATATTTATACTCCCATGCAAAAATGGTGCACAGGAGGGAGGAGGGGTCAAAAAATGGTGCAAAGCTAGCTTTGCCCCGTTTTTTATCTCCTGGGTCAGGGCAGGCATGGAACACCATGGAATAAGCCCACAGGTGCCCGCCCCAGGGGCACCCCCACCAGAGGAACTGCGGAAGATGGGGACCCCATCCCAGGTAAGTGCAGATAAGTACAGGTAAGTATTGCATTTTATTTTTTAAAGTACCATAGGGGGCCCTGAAATGGGCCCCCTTACATGTCACAGGGTGCAATGGCCATGACCAGGGGACCCTTGTCCCCTGTGCTGGCCATTGGGGTGGTGGGCATGAATCCTGCCTTTTTTAAGGCAGGAGTCAAGTGGCATTGTAGGTTTAGCACCATAAAATGACACTAATCTGGTTAGAGTCATTTTTTTTTACTCTAACCTGCCTAAAGTCATTTTTTGGTGCTAAACCCCTTCTTCTATACTGCAGCCCCACCCGACTAAAGTCATTTTTTTTTTACTCTAGCCAACCCTTTGCATCGGCTTGCACCATTCCATAAATATGGTGCCCGGCTGGTGCACAGAAATGGTGCTAAATGTTTTGGTGCAAAACTGAGTTAGTGCAGTTTTGCACCAAAAAGTATAAATAAGGGCCTCCGTTTATTCCTTCTTATGTTGCTTGTACAGTCCCAAGCAATCTTCCAGTGATGTAAGTATGCATCTATGCATTGAAAAGGGAAACTGACTGAACTGGAACGGGGTTGTGAATGCGATTTGCAAACCAAAGATCATTTGTTGCAATGCATTAGTATTTCTAAATATAGTTTAGAAATTTAAAATAGGGCTTAGATAAGTTGTCGGAAATTAGAAATAGGTTAACTTGATCATATAGATACAAGGCAATATGATTTAGAAAAGTACAATGACATTATGTTACTGCATTTGCCTTTGCCTGTCAAAATATTTTCCAGGAGATTGATTATACCACTAATCTATTTTTGTTAACTTCTTCATTTCTTACATCAGCACCCAAGGGCAAGAAGAGAGCATTAGAGGGTTAGGCCGAGGAGGGTGCCACCATCAGTACTCCAACGGGTGGAAGTTACATTGCCACCACTAGCACCGCGGCAGACGGCTCTGCTGGCCCCAGTAAGTGCTTGTTAAGGCTTATTTCTCTAACATTTAACTCTCCCTAATTAGATTACTTTTGCTCCTTTGACTCTTTTTTCAAATACTCTTCGTTCTATTCAATGTTTATTCTTGTTATCCCGTCCTGCGTTAAACTTTTTTCTATAATTGTTGTTCTGTAGCTGACTTCCTCTTGTTTTCGTAATGCTTTGTTATGCTTGGTTATGCTGTCCCTCTACCCTAACATTATGATACCCTGTGGATTGGTACTGTAAGTCTAAGACACTAGATTAGGTAGTCTACTGTGAAGATTACAGAGTTTGCAGACCCAAGCAAGCTCTTTTACGCTTGTTTGTTGAGAAGGCTTTCAATTTCCTGCTCATGCTCAAATGACGAGAGTGGCCAAGCTTATGGTGTACCTCCCCTCAACCAATGCTGTGTTGTATTGTCCCAGCAGTTTCGAAGACAGTGCAGCATGGCAGTAAAGCAGTATGAAGACGGTCCCATTGCATTTGCCAAAAGTGCCAACCAAAACCAGACTATGGGCCTCATTATAACTTTGGCGGTTTTTCAAGACTGCCAAAGCTGCAGCAGCCAGCATACCACCAATTCTGTCAGTATGTTGGCCACCCTATTAGGAGTTTTCTGCTGGGCCAGTGGGCAAAAACAGCATTTCTGCCCGCTAGCGCAACGGAAAACTCACCACAACATTGACACAGGCTTGTAATCGAGCCGGAGGCAATGTTGTGGTGCGTCGGGTGCGATGGCACCCGTCAAGCATTTCACTGTCTGTAATTCGGTCAATGAAATGTGCAACAGGGCTGTTCATGGGGGCTCTGTGCATTGCCCCTGCCAAGTGTATGGGCAGTGCAGGGGCCCCCATAGGGCCCCCAATGCCCCCTTTCTGCCAGCCTTTGCATGGCAGTGAGACCAACATGCAAAGGCTGGCGGAAAGGGGACTCGTAATCCACAGGCAGCACTGCTTCCATCTCGCGACCGCCAAGACTGCCAGGGTGCTGACAAGCGGCAACTTGGCGGTGCCGGCGGTCAGACCATGGCACATCTGCCACGATCATAATGGGGTGGTCAGACCGCTCTCTCTGTGGCGCTTCGTCCGCCATCACGAGCGTGGCGGTCTTGAGACCGCCACACTCGTAATGAGGACCTATGTGCCCTTCATTGGTCAATTTATTCTACTCCTTATTTTGCTTCAAATGACTCACAGTCATCATCCTATCCTATCTCTGCCCCTCCATTATGGTTGGCTTGAATACTGGCTTTTCTAACATTGTCAACCAGCAAAATGCCCAAAGTGATATGGGAGAAGAGATACTGTACACTCAACTGTAGTCATGTGTTGTAGTTGTAGTTTGTTAGAAAAAAGGAGAGGTGTATGTGGCATATAAAATGTGTAATGTTGTTTTTTCTAGCGGCACAAACCACCAGTGCCAGGGCCAGCACCAGTGCACCAGATGCAGCACCTGAAGGGGGAGTCTCTGTGGCGGCAGGAACTGGTGATGATAAGTCACTTTGCTTGGTTATTGACAATTACTAGTACGCCCACTGTATTTGTTAAGTCAGGCAGATCTCACCCATCCATCATCATCCATGACCTCTCTGCCCATGGCACTTCGTGAGTAACGACCCATGGGCCATGATGATGATGACCCCTCCCAACTGCAGCATGGTTCAATCCAGTTGGCTGTGCAATGTGTGCCTGCATCTGTTAATGTAACATTTACAAAGTTTTCAATGGATTGCAAATCAAAATGAAAAAAAGGTGACTTTCACTTCCCTCCCAGTGCCAACTCAGTCACCTCCCCTAGTAATTCACTACTTGTTCCTAACTTCTGTCCACATTGGGAAAAAACATTTTTGGCATGTACCAACTGTTACATTCCAAACAAGTGGTTAATACTTCATATGGCTTCCATAATGGATTTACACCTGTTCAAATTTGACATTCATTAACTTTCACTTTCAACAACAGTGACTGACTAAGCCTAAGCTACATCTGCAATTAACCCTCCACCCTAGTATTCTATAGCAAAACCTCTACCGTACCTCCCTGTACCTTACCCTGCTGCAGGAGACTAAGGCCCTCATTCCAACCCTGGCGGTCTGTGACCGCCAGGGCGGAGGGCAGCGGAAGCACCGCCAACAGGCTGGCGGTGCTTCCTGGGCTATTCTGACCGCGGCGGTAAAGCCGCGGTGAGAAAAGGGGTTCCCGCCAGTTTTCCCCTGGCCCAGGGAATCCTCCATGGCGGCGCTGCTTGCAGCGCCGCCATGGGGATTCCGACCCCCTTCCCGCCAGCCTGTTTCTGGCGGTTCTCACCGCCAGAACCAGGATGGCGGGAACGGGTGTCGTGGGGCCCCCTAACAGGGCCCCATACAGATTTTCACTGTCTGCTTTGCAGACAGTGAAAATCGCGACGGGTGCCACTGCACCCGTCGCACCCCTGCAACTCCGCCGGCTCCATTCGGAGCCGGCTTCCTCGTTGCAGGGGCTTTCCCGCTGGGCCGGCGGGTGGCCTTTTGGCGGTCGCCCGCCGGCCCAGCTGGAAAGTTGGAATGGCCGCCGCGGTCTTTTGACCACGGGGCGGTCATTCGGCGGTAACCGCATGGCGCCTAAATGCCTGATTGAGAGTTTGGCAGAAGGGGTTTCTCTGTCACAAACGTGACGGATTTCCCGTCTGGCGCATTATGATAAGATGGAGGATGGGATATCTGTCAAGTTTGTGACGGAGTAACCCTTCCATCAAGCTCAAGTCCTCTTTATCAGTCTCTATGCCAAGTTTCCTTTCCTTTTCCTTCCCTTACAGCCAAGTGAATGTATTTGAGTTAAATAATTTGTGTTTTCAGGGTGAGGCCAGGAAGTAAAATGGGATTAAGCACCTGTGATTTCGTGTTATGCAGGTGGGGATACTCTGTGAAGAACATGCCCAATAAAATCTATATATTCTGTTCCTTTCCCTGTACTGCAGTGCATCGTTTTTCCCCACTGTCTACTTAAGCCAGACAGAATATCTATTATCCGCATGTTTATACATGACATTTGTGACATATAATCATCATTTGCCTCTTGTAGTCAGGGAAGAATTGAAAGGCATTTTGAGAAGAGCAGGGCCATTGAAATCAACAATATTTTTTTGTCCACTGCAGCTGCCCTAGCTGCAGACTGCAGAAAGTAGCAAATTTGTAGTGTACCCAATGCACTAGCTAGAGCGCTTCCAGTCATTTAGCACAGCAAGAATAGAATACTTGCACTTCATAGTGGATGATGCCACCCTCATTAAACAAAGTTCTTTTTATTTTTCCCACTGTGTGTGTGGTTGAATTTTGTTTAGGAAATCCTTTAGCAGAAAAAAAATAATTCTGTTTTTTATTATTATGCTGCCTCCTTTCAGCCAGTCAATGGTTTCTTGAGACATGTGTAATCATGTCCCTCACTGTGACAGACTTTCGTAATCATCACATCAAGAATTCCAATGGCCCTAGGGGACCAGAAGCAATGGCATGTACTGTGCCATTATTACAATTTACAAAATAGCATTTGCAAAGAATATTTTTCACAATTTGTCTTTTTTTTTTTTTTTCTTGATATAGCTACACCTGCTGGTTCACCTCTTCCAACGACCCAGCAGGAGATCGCGGCCTGGCTCAGGCAGCAGAGGCTGGAGGCCACCAGGGCACATTACTAGCAGCTGGTGGACAAGGAGGACCAGTCAACCGGCTGTGCCTCTAGGCCACACTAGCTCCATCGCCAGCATGGAGCTGCCCATCCCTGTGCTGCCCCCTTCCATACTGGCTCTACCATCGCTGTGTGCTGCACATGCTGGCACAAGTGTGTCATCAGCTGGCATGCCCCTAGGGCAGCATTGAACATCTGGAGACCCTCAAGACCCTTGTACAAAATGCCCTCTTTTAGCGCTTTTTACGTTTTATTTTTTTTGGAGGGGGGGAGTTGTGGGTGGAGAGAGTGGGAATTTAGGAAGGACGATTTTGTATGGTCATTGTGCTATTAATTTGGACTTGGACATTTATTATGGACATTGGTTGGGGATGGGGAAAGAGATGGGAGAGGTATGGGTCTGTAGTGGGTGGATGGTGGGTTTTACATTTTATTATTTATATTTCATACGTTAGTATAGGGGAAATATTTATAGTCCACTTTATGTCTGAAGTTTTTTTGTGTTCCGCCTTGACTTTGCACTGATGTCTTTTCGCACAGCCTACCTTTTTAATCTATAAGTAAAATGATAGCTGGTAGCTTCTCCCTCTGACAATCTTCCAGGTTCCAACACCTTACTAGGAAATTTCCCAAGGTGCCTTCTTTATGGTACTGATAGTGCGCTAACAGGGAAGGCATACCAGGAAGGTCACACTCTCACTTAGGTGATCTCCAACTGTGGGATTAATCATAAGGATCACAGGCAACTAAATGTAAAGAAAAACTGAGAGTTAGTAGGTTATACATATATATTTATATTATGGCTTTAGAAAGACTGAGGACAGACTACTACCACCATGACACATGAAGGAATACCTCTTATCAAAAACTAGCAATATGAAATTATTCTGAGCAATGGTGAGCATAGAATTTGAAACCCAAAGTTATGAAATCCTCAAGTCATGAAAAATGTACTCAAAGTCTGTACTCTGTAGTCAACAAGGTTAAGCACTTTATTGACACACAACAAAGGCCTGAATGATGATGTTGACTTTGAGGAATGACGTTCTTTCTCACTTATGCATGGTTGAGTAAGCAAGGCTGGTGTGGGCTTTTGCTCAGGTAAAAGAAGATCCCAATGTGAGTTGGTGTCACATTTAACTACATCCACCCCAACTGTGGGATCTATTTGGTGTAAATTAACTTAAGTCACACCTCAATGCATCGCACAGCCCCGGGGAAGAGGGTTGGGGGTTTGATGAATGGATGGAAAAGGGGATTTGGGGAAAGGTGTGACAAAGACAACTATAATACAACAACTGCATTCATCAGGGTGATGAGCAGCACACGATCATCATCAATCTGTTGGGGAAGGAAATGAAGGAATAAGTATGACACAGTTTAATTAAATGCACTACAAACAGCTTCCGCCCCAGAGACCCAAGGTACAGCTATCTAAATGATCTGTCATCTAGTTTTGAAATGGAGGAGTGAATTGAATCCACCCAGTTTTAAAAAATGTGATAGTTTAAAAAGAAAAATTATACTGAATTGCCAAATTAGGAGTTGCATCTGCATTCTCCCCGGAATGTCCGTCACTCTTTGGTGCCTATGTCAATAACAGTCCGGTAGGTAAGCAGGAGCATTGAGCTAATCTTTCGTTCATGCAGTAGCGGAGAAGGCCTGTTAATTGTAAAACAAACTGTATTGAATTGTAGAGTCAGTGAGAAGGACAGAAGGAAGGTAAGCTTCATGAGGGATGTACCAAGAAGAATCAGAGGAAGCGCAAAAATCAAGAGGACTCAGAGTTTCACTTTTGCCACTAGTGAAACAAACACACTCATCAGCATTTCCCCAAACTACTCACCTGTATCTATTCCACATAGCTTAGAACTAGGCCTCAGAGTCATGGTTTCCATTTGAAGTCGCTAACTCCTTTCTTCTAGCTGTTGATGATGAGGTAGCCTCGACCTGAATCCTTCCATGCTCCTCCTGACTCCGAGTAACTCCGTCCCCAGTCCCGACATGAGCAAGATAGACGTGTAGTGCACTGCGGTTGTAGAGAGCCAGAATTGCCACATGATGTATAGCTTTGTGTGTATTAATTAAAGTGACTGTTCTGGTCTATGGAGAACCTGAAAAAAGTAGTAGACCGTACAGGTACATTTTTGTTTAGTAAGTTTGTAAAGCCAATCACCTTCAGGAAAAATGATTACTCACCAAGTACCAAAGATTTATCAAAGTTTACTGTTGATTGAACCCCCTCCCTCGCGGTATGCCACCACAGAAATCATCAATTATCACTCACAATCACTCACTCATTTTTGCAATAGTTGTACTCAGTTATAGTTACCTCTTCCAATCCAAGCACGGGTAGGTAAGGCACGTACTTGTATCTTCTATGCAGGCAACACATTGGAATTTGGTATAGGCACTCTTGTAAATAAATGACCTTCTGGGGCAACTCTGCTAAGTGATGCAGAAAATGGATAGGCATGCAGAGGAAGCAGGCATTGTCTACTTGTAGATATTGTGGAGGCTTCTTCACTGCACTCTGGCTCAACTCCAATCGGGCCAAGGCATATATGTGACTAAAAAATGGTGGGGCAACTTAAAATTAAGGCCCATATTTATACTTTTTTTGCGTCGCATTTGCGCCACTTTTTGATGCAAAAACGGTGCAAACTTACAAAATACAATTTAGAAAAAAACAAAAAAGAGCTAGTGGAACATTGTTTGTGTCAGATTTAGGCCCATATTTATACTTTTTTTGCATCGCAAAACTGTGGAGTGGGACTCTAAGTTCCAGCCGTTCTTCCTGGTGCTTGGCTTGCTCAACAATCCACCTCTTGTATATTCAAACATCCCCTTCAGAAAAAGAAATGACAGCGGGAAGACTTTTTTGTACCGTGGATCAAGTAGGGTGGCACAGATGTACTCTTTGGATGAGATAATGTCATTTTGCAGCCTTGCATTACATGTCAAGCAATAGCTTAAGCTCTCAACCAAGGCATGCACTTCTGGGTTTTCTTCACATCTCCGAGTGCAAACCTTTTAGATACCTTCTTTAGCTGGTCATGTAGTAGATGCAGCAAAGTGATAGTTTTAGCTCATCATACTGTCCACCTTGCTAACTTCCTGTGAAAACCTCAAAAGGGAGCAGCCTCTGTGTCCGGCATTTGATTAGGCCACATTTGTGCACATCTATGGTCATAGCTTTCCCAATTGCATCCCCTCCTCTTTGAATGAAATAGTCATTGAACTGTTTGTACTGCTCAAACAGATGTTGCAACATATAATAGGTTGAGTTCCAACTTGTTGGCACATCCTGTATGAGGGCTTTAACTGGTACTTTATTAGCACACAGAATAATCCTCAAATGCTTCAAGGCTTTAAAAGAATGAGTGAAGTGAGAGAGATTAGTCTGCAGGTGGTCAGTATGTAGCTAACTATGTCTTCATTTTTGAGAGTCTTGCACAACCAGGTTGATGCAGTAAGCCAAACAGAGGACCCTGAAATAGCCACTGTCTGCCCTGACCTTGACTATATTACAATCTTTGTCTGTAGCAACAGATCCAATTCGGAGACTTCTGGGTCGCAGCCATTCAGACATCTTGCTGTTAAATTCGTCCATGATATTTGCATCTGTATGTGATTTTTCTATGGCAAACATGAATAATGTTGCATGTCACCAAATGCTTTTAAAACTTTCTTCAGGGCCAAGACCTGTAGATAGCGTTGGCTTTACCCCCACAAAAGAGATCCAGAGTGCAGCGGTGCACATGTAATCAGTTGCCTGAAAACTGGTCCATATGCCTGTCATTGGGTGGATAGTGTGGACAACTCTATGCTGCAAAGCTTGTCCAACCAATTGCAGCACACCGTGACGCAGCGCTTGAAGAGCACCTCTGGCAAAATAGGTCTGACTTGGAACCTTCCATTTTGGCAGATGTCTTCCACAAATTCTAAGCATCTTATTCCTTCCACAAAAGAAAAAGGGAGGCGGTCCTGTGCTAATGTTTTTTATCAGCTTCCCATCGTACAAACGTGCCATTGAGTGGTTGTGGTTGTAGAGCCCCTCCTGCCTAAAAATGCCCATAAAAGTAGCCTGGATTTTCTTCTTTTCTGGGGCCACTGATGCAGACGACTTTCAAGAAGTAGGTGGTGTTAAACTCAATGTGTGTCATGGGGCAGTCACTGTATGCCGTTCTGTCTACATCTGACTCTGAGTCTTCTTGTACCATTGTGAGGTCACTGAAGTGGGTGATTCTGGTAAACTGCTAGGACAGGGCTACTTTGCGTGAGGATGTCACTCTCTTCTTCACCTCCCACCATGATTGGGCTTGTAGAGGATGTTTCCTGATTCTCCTCACCTTCACCACCACAACTACATTCAGCAATTTTTCTAAGGTGCTCCTCCCAACGGATTGCACGATTTTTTTCATATGGGTTGTTTGGCCTCGAGTACCATATTGTGAACCAGGCTTACTTTGACGAACACTTGTGTGGCCAATGAAGCATATTGCAATGTTCTCCTCCTGTTTGGTAATCGTAAAGAAAGTCCCAAACTGGGGGTGAAGCACTTTCTTAGTGGGCCACTGCCAATGCCTGAAAAAAACTGGAGGTAGGGGTGTGTGTCATCGATTGCCTTCTTGCGGTATATACATTTACTGAAGGAGGGGTTGGTGCAGTTCTCAGCTGAGGGTTTACAAATATGGGAGCTGGCAGTGCTATTTGTGCCACATCCATCGGAGCTGAATAGTAATGTTGTACTCCTCTGTGCCAGCTTCCACAATAACTGGCTCATCATCATCATCATCCTCCTCATCATCCCCTTCCATTGATTCTGAGGCTTTCAGAAACTTTTATTTTCCCTTGATTCTCTTGGCGTCTCCCGGACTTTTCCGGGGTCCACTCCTTGCCTCTATCATTGTCATCAGAAGTGGATGATAGAGTAGTACCCTTCCTTTTCCTTTCTGCGGATCTGGGAGCTAATGATTCTAAAAGAGGAGGTTCTTACTCAGTAGGAAGTTTGACCTTCTGTTCTGCTCCAACTTCAGGAAGATCTACTATTGTTGGCTGGAGCTGCTGTCTAATTTGCTCTGTTTTCTGAAACAATTGGGTACTACTTTGCAGAATGGACAAATCCAATTCAGCGTCACTGCTCGGTGCCTCTATGGTTGCAGTTGCCTCCTCACTGACCGACATGGTCTTGGGCTTAGGTTGGATGGTGTTGTTGATGTGGGAGTACTGCTCCCAGTTTCCTACCTGAAGGGCAGTATAGCAGGCACTAGTCTTCCGAAAAAATTGCAGTAGGCACATCACTGATGGAAAGCTGCTTCTTCTCACTGACCACTTTCTTGGGAGCAACTTTCTTTAGAGCCATCTTAAAGCTCTCAGTTGGCAGTGACACTAAGCTGCACAAGTAGAAGAGATTGGAGGACTAAAGTCACTGTACAGGCCTTCTGTTTGGCAGTACTGCTGATGATGTCTCGTCTTCTCTTGTGCTCCTAAAAGCAACCAAGCAAGAAAAACATATAGTTAGTGAACCGTGGAATTGTTGCAGGTTGAAATAGTACAGACAAATGCAATATTAGTGTGGTTGGTTACTTACGTTATAAATAACAATGCATCCAAACATTGTAAAGTCAAACCACACCTCATACAATAAAATTTATTTTCAAATCAGGCAACAGAATATACAGATATAGGTCTTTCCCTTATCACCAGCTATTTGAAAGGAGACACCTGTGGTAGGCAGAGAGGTCCATGAGTAAATGGAATAAACCTTAAAAAACCTACGGCAAGCAAGGTGGTCCAGGGGAAATGGAAAAATCATTCAAAAAATGAAGGCTGAAGCTGATGCGTATGCAGTGCACCGCAGCCAGGGTGTTCACTAGGTAATGGAATTATATCTGAAGAAACTGAATGCTGTACCAAATGGATGGGTGGATGGATAAAGGCAAAATGCAACACAAATTAAATAAATAAACGTTAAAAGAAAAATATCTAAAAGACAAAAAATAAATATAAAAAATAAGAAATTAAACTTATAAAAATGTAAAATTAAAAATTAAAATTAAAATAATAAAATGTAAATAAAAAATGAAATGAAACAATGATCAATAATTGTAGATGTTCGTATGGGAGGATGAGGAGAAAGAAACCTATTGTGAGGTACGGAGGTGAAAAATAAAAAGTGCAAAAAAATGTAATAATTGCACTGTTCACCAAACAAATACTCTTAGTATAAATATACTACAATGATCCCCAAGCATATTATGAAAGTGGTATCATATTGATCCATGCAAGTCTATGAAAAAGGTACACTGGCTGAATGGACAAAATGGCCTCCAGCCACATGGTCAAACAACAGCAGCAAGCAAGGAGACATGGAGAACAAAGAACACATGCAAGCCTATGGAAAAACACACTGGCTGGATGCACAAAATGGATGTCAGCCACATGGTCAAACAACAACAGCAAGCAAGAAGGCATGGGGAATGAAGAACACATGGAAGCCTATGACAAAAACACACTGGCTGGATGCGCAAAATGGTCACCAGCCACATGGTAAAACAACAACAGCGAGCAAGGAGGCATGGGGGCAATGAATACATGCTAGCCAATGGCAAAAACCCATTAGCTGGATGCACAAAATGGCTGCCAGCCACATGGTAAAACAACAGAGAGCAAGGAGGCGTGGAGAACAAAGAACACATGTAAGGCTATGGCAAAGGCACACTGGCTGTATGCACAAACTGGTCGCCAATCAGATGGTGGCATGGAGAACAAAGAACATATTCAAGCCTATGGAAAAAATACACTGGCTGGATGCAAAAAATGGCCACCAGCTACATGATCAAACAACAACAGCGAGCAAGGAGGCATAGAGAAAAAAGAACACATGCAAGCTGATGGCAAAAACACACTCGCTGGATGCACAAAATGGCTGCCAGCAAGCCTATGGCAAAAACACACTGGCTGGATGCACAAAATGGTCACCATCCACATGGTCAAACAACAACAGCAAGCAAGGAGGCATGGGAATAATAAATACTTGCTAGCCTATGGTTGGATGCACAAAATAGCCACCAGCCACATGGTCAAACAACAACAACGAGCAAGGAAGCAAGGAGAACAAATAACACTTTCAAGTCTATGGCCATGGACTTTACAAAATGGAAAATTAACTGAGCTATACAAGTTTCACACCAACACACATCCTCCTATGCCATCAAATATTACCCCACACATACACTTTTTAAAGAAAAAAATAAAATGCAAACAATAGTCAACATTCTTAATTAAATCCAATGCCATTCCTGCCCTAAATGAAGTTTTAAAACCATACACCACAAGAACATTTCTTTTATGCACTAATGACTAGTACTGGGCCTACTTACTAGGCCACAAAGTAAAATAAATTAATACTGCAAATGTAACATAGGGAAAAGGTACTGAGCTGTGCAACAATTTACCTTTTCAAAAGGTGAAATATCAATGAACTGCAAAAAAAAATAACTAGGCCTCTACTTAAACTCCTGGCCACCCACAGCAATGACATTTAAAAATCAAATAACAGTACAAAGAAATACTGGTGCATGCCCTATCAAACAAACAACACCCTTATACAATAGCTTTTTAATTTACTTGGGTGATTTCACAAAAACAAAGTCCTTAAATCCAAAAGTATATGTCTAGGAGACAAGGATAGTGATCCTTCCACCTCGAAATCCAAGTGAAAAGTGACTGGGAGATGCACAAAGCACTGGGAGGATCCTGCTGGACAGGAAAAGGAAGTTGGAGTCTTTGGGACACTTGTTTACTGCTGGAAAAATGTAAGAAAAATGGTTTGTCACACTAAAAGCAACTAGAAAGGTCTGTTGGTGAAGAAAATCCACAGATTTAACTGCTTTTTGAGTTGGAAATCTACTTGAGGTGGGTTTGCGCTCGCGAGTGGCACTATAACTGCGCTGTAACATCCAGAAGCTGTGCAAGCAAGTAAAAAATCTTGCACACATTAGCTAGCAGCCGGAGAATACCGTGGCACTCTCCAGCAAGTGCCAAAACCAACTTTCATGCTTGCGAAGAAGGAAAAAAACTGCTTTGCGCTGGATGGTGCAATTCTGGAACTCCTCACTACTCCGCGTAGTGTCCGAATTCTGAAAACTCCACAAGTGGAGCAGAGTTTTCCACCCTGTTTGAGCCCGGACAACCCATGGGAATTACAAAAAGTTACAAATAATGGTACTAGTGAAGGGATTAATTATCTTATAACCTGCCTGTGCTCATTACGTTACATAGGAATGTCAACCAGGAAGGTATAGGTTCACATTTGTGGATGCTGATGTAATGTACAAAGCTGAAGAAATATAACAAAAGTGACTAACCATTTTGTCAGTATGCCACATATTGCAGATGATTTGACCTGGGTGGTCATAAAGAAACCAACTTTGAAAAGTCAATGAATTAATTATACACAGTTACTTTTCTTTAGAGAACAGAGGTGGGTCCAGCGTTTACACACTGACCATGATGGACCTAAAGACGATATTCTGTGAATGTCTCTGTCTCACATTAAGTAAACATTGGGTTCTGGCACCAATATTGACATCTACCCTAATGTGAATGTTGATGTGCTGTGCCTGGAAGATTTTCTCTCCGCTTCTGGTTCAAAAACCACACACACGCAGGTGAGACACCATCACTTTTCTCACCTATTGAGGTCGACTAGATTTTTGGACTTGGCGAAGAGTGTAGTAGTGAGAATAATTAAATCACAAATCAGTTACATGATACCATAAATAATTCTAAACACAATGAACAATTTAACACTAAGTCAAACTCCAAACTGGACAAAGCTTCAAAGCTTTACTATAATCACAAAATCAATGTTACATATATGATGAGCAAAACTAAATTGTAAGCATGCAAAAAAAACATAGGCTGACCAAAACATCTGAAAAGATTTAACGTGCTAAACATCAACACATTATTATTCGATTTCAAAGCAGATGATGGTGACAACAGCAAATCATCAAAATACAATTTTAACAATCAATGTCCGAATTCAGGTTTCAAACCTGGGTCATTCCTATCACTAAAACGAATTTGGGCTTGCATATATGTGCGAACGGTCTAACAAATTCACACAAAAGCAAAAATAAAGAAAGGCAAAATTAATTTTAAAACATCTAAACTAGGGCATCTCACTATAATAATTATGCTGCTGTTATTATCTAACTGGACCTGGAAACAAGAAACCACATTTATTTATACCTCCCAACATGGGCAGCAAACAACAATAGGTCATCAGGCAGGACGGTCACCTTCTTCCAGCATCAGTTGACAGCAACATCAGGGCAGTGCAGAATACGGGCTGCGCATAGGGCAAATCAACAGTTCAGAATTATTTGGATTAGTTGGGTTTATTAGTGCTGAACCACATAACAGAGTAGGGAAATTAGACTATGATGAGGAAATTTACCTGGGGACTTAAAGACTAGGAGGGAGATAGCAGACTTAATATAGAAAAGATGAACTCAAGCAGACCTCAGGACAATATCGAGGCAGGAGGAGTTCTTAGTGAAGACTCACTTCAATTTCAAAGTTCCTCTCTAATTAAAATATGCACAATCCATTCATTGGTCCTTAGTGGGGCAAACTTCGGACGTCAAGCTTGATATCCAATGGCTGTCGATGATATTACCAAGTCTGCTACTATTTCAAATTTCCTTAGCAAAAGTGCATTGTCACTTCTATGACTTCATACAATTCCTACACAATATTACATTCTCTATTAACTTGCAACATTGGGTTCTTCTCTCACAGAGCTAAAGCTGTTTCACATAAGAATCATGAATTTCCTCTCCCGTTCGACTGCTATAACAAACAATGCAACATTGTTATCAACAAACGTGTTTCTTGCTTTCAATATTATAGCACATTCAACACCACATTAACTTCCTTGGAAAAATAATTCAGGTCAGTGGGGACAGAATAAACAACTGATTTTCCATCACTGCTGCAAAATGAATCTTTCAAACCTAGTCAAGCTAAGAAGCCTTATTAGACATTATACTTAATGCATTAATAAACCTACTGCGCACCTTACAATTCCATATTATTTAATTGCAACCATTGTTTATGACATCTTAAAATAATTTCAAACGTGTATTAATTTTGCTGCACGCATGTAACTTGCATTAATAAAATCCATTTAATTCAATATAAGTACGTTTTATCCATATCCATTTAATACTTTAATTCCTAGTCTACATTTTAATAAGAACACTCTTAATACTAACTCATTTTAATACTTCATTTAATAAAATGTAAACCTCTCATATTATAACATGGTGCACGTTACAAACGACGGCCACATGGTTCACCATAATTCAATTGTGCACAATTTATAACTTGTGTTATTTTCTCTGTTAGGCTTCTAAATGTAGGTTAATTACTCACCATATGCTCACTTCTATGCCACTGATATATTAATAAAATTTGATCACTCCTAGTCCCACCTCTGACGGCAATCTATGCCATCACAAAATAACTTTTTCTCATTTACAAGGAGACAAAATCTAAACTTTGTAGTCTGATAAGGCATAGATCTAGGTTTGTGATAATTGTCAATTCTGTTTATTGTCTGATAACGCCTGTTTCTCATATTCTCCATTTCCATTTCTTCCCTCCTCTGTTTATTCTTTACTCTTTGCCTTTTCCAGAAATTGTAAACCTTGCAAAATCCAAGTGCACATATTATGCCTACTGTCACAATCAATAAAGGTTTCAGGATCATTCTCACAAAACCATTTCTAAAAGTTGTCAAACCAGGATCCTTCCTTTGAGAATCCTTTGCCTAGTGTCTCCCAAACATTTGTCTCCTTTAAGTCATTTTTCAAACTTGTCAAGTTACATAAGTATCCCTTTATCTCCCTGCTGTTATTGGGTATATAAGTGCAGCAGTGCTGTTATTTCAAAACCTGGAAGATTCTGCCTCCCTTTGCTAAAAGGATGTCGAAAGCAAGGTGATTCTGCAGCATTATGGATCTTGCAGCAACCATTTCTGTGTCCATTATGAGCATTGCACCTGAAAATTCAGTTGTCATCTTAGCTACAAACTTTGATAATTTCCTTATCTTTATGTCAATCATGATCACACCCACTGATGGAATAAAAGCTCAAAAAATATCTCCTGTAATCTCTGAACCACTTGCTCCTATTCCAAATCTCATTTTAGGTCTCTCAATCCCTGCTAAATTGTCACTGTTGTCCACTTGATAGATTTTCGGGAAAACCACTCCTAAATAGCATGACCCATACCAGCCTTTCTCAACTTGAAATAAACCTTCTTACCCAGATGTAATAAACACCAGGTACAGCAGGGTCTTGTTCACTCAACATAGAATCCCATATACTCTTGAACAGGAAAACGTCTACATTCAGTTGTTCCTGCAAATTTATTGTCAGCTTTGATTGCGGCCAATACATACAATGCTTCCCTACATGCTGCCAATCTAAAGCTAAGTGTCCTTGTGTATCAGGTGTGTTGTGAACTAATTTGTTTCTAGAAACTATACCCTTATCTATCCTTACTTTCATTGCCTTTCTTTTATCATCTATCTGATTAATGAATTCCTTTTCTACCTGTGTAACAATACATGTTAAATTATTCCAGTGTGGATATGTTGTGCCAAACATCAGTGTAGGCTCAAAGAATCCTCCGACTATATCTATGTTTCTATCCTTTGCAATGCTACTCAAATACTGATTAATGGGAACAAAAGAGAAAACTAAATCATAGTTACAATAAAAGTACTGAATGGACTCTTGATTGTACACACGTGTTAATAATAGACTGTAACTAATGCCATAAGTTAGTGTAAACTATGATACGTGATTCCCTCTTGCACTGGTGAAGGAATTTGTGTACACACATAACAATCACGCACATTCATTGTGTCCACTTACTCATACAGCGAACTATAATAAACTTTGGAAGATACATCTCCCTTTGTGTTATCTTAATGAAGCAATCCCTCATCCTTATAAAACGTATGCTGCTTATATATTGTCATTCTCTGCACTGAAGATGCTGTGCTTTGCACCTCTCCATTCATTGAAACACTAATTTTCCGCAATTAATAAAATGCACATAATCATACATACAAATATTCAACCAAGGCACACATATTTGCCCAGTCCAGGGTTCATGGCTTCTGTCGAATCGGAGGAGAAAAATAAAAGAAAATGTCAAAGCAAAAATCAAAATATAGCAGCTTTCAATGTCTTTGTACTATTTACAGCAGATCTTGATCTTCAAGAAAGTTCTTCAAGAATCAACTAAAAGCTCTCAAAATAGTTTAAATGTTTGTTTTCAATAGAACACAGTTTGATGATAGATTATGGTCACTTCCATTCCAGATTGTAATGTCTTTGTTGATCAATTGGCAAGGTTATTTCAAAGCTCATTTCAAATGCAATTTCATAGTCCAGAATGTTCAACTGAATTTGCATGGTCAAAACAAAAGGCCATTCACTTGTTCTCCCATTTATTGGTGACAAGGTAGATCCATTCAGGTGAACAGTATCTCAGACTTGGCATTCTTTTCATTTTCGTACTTCTTTCAGCACCATCTTCATCTTCACTCTAATTTGATTCTTCAACTGCTTCTGTTATTGATGGGAGTTTACCAGCAACCAGTTAATGTGCAGCAGCAGACCATTTATCTGCTTTCACAGTTTCGGGTGCAACTGCATTCACCACGTTTGCTGTGCTGGCAGGAATCAGCTGACTTTGATTTTGCTCTCCTGCACTTTTGAAGGTTGAACCTCTTCTTCATCAGTATTCGCTCTTGCAGGATCAGACTCTGTGATTTAAAGAGGACGCAGAACTTGACACTTATGGCTTGCATGGATCTTGTTAGGAAGACCAGCACACTTCAAGGCTGTTGTCATCAAGATAACTTGAAACAGTACTTTCCACCTTTGCTCTAAGCAAGTCTTCCTCACGTGCTTCTTTATTACAACCTAATCTCCACCGTTCAAGCTGTGACACTGTTCTTGGGCCATGTGACCTGTTGCTGCTTCAACCTGATGACACAGAGAGTGAACCACATCAGCTAGACCTTTTCAATAATCCAGCATTTGGTCATTTGTTATATTCACAAGTACACTTGCAGGTACTCCTGGTAGCCTCATTGCACAACCTATTCAAATCTCGTGGGGACCCAGTCCTGTCATCCTGTCAGGGGTACTACGCATGCTCATCAGGACAGATGGCAATGCATCGGGCCATTTCAACGTTATAGAGGGACAAACCTTTCCCAATTGAGCTTTCAATGTTCCATTCATCTGTTCCACCAATCCAAATGCCTCTGGTCCATAACTGCAGTGCAATTTGCTCAATGTTCAGTTCTGCACACAACAACTTTATGATCTTATTATTAAAATGAGTTCCTCGATCTCATTCCAAAGAAGTCGAGAACACATACCTTGGTATCAATTCCCTGAGCAGCAGCTTAGCTACAGTGATACCATTATTCCTAAGTATTGGATAAGCCTCAATCCAATAGTAGAACACACATACAATGACCAATACGTACTATAATCCATTACAGGCAGGCATTTCAATGAAATCAAGTTGCATTCTGTTAAATGGACCTCCCAATCTGCCAATGTGGCTCAAATTAACCACTGTGAATTTCCCTACATTCATTTGCTGGCATGCAAGACATCTGTGACGTACTGCTTTTGCAATCAATCGAAATCTGGGGTTGTACCATGTCTGTTTTAATGCACAAATTATTACATCTCTGCCAAAATGAACCTGACCAAGATAATTTCTCGCCATTGAGTTCAACAAAAAATCTGGCAACACAACTTTACCTTCATTTGAAATCAAAACATCATCTCCCTCTCTTTGAGCACAACCTACTTTTATTCAACATGTGTTCTTCCTCTGTTGCTTCTTCCTACAATCTCTTAATTTCATCCCATGTATCAGCCACTAACATCAAAAAATGTTGATTTGTCTCAGTAGTGTCACTTCCACTACTCCACTCTTCATAGAAAGTGACGCAATGGAGTGCCCAATATCTGATATATGGCAATTTGGTCAGCATAGGCATTGCCCAACGATACATAATCATTTGATTGTTGATGAGCCATACACTTAACAGCAGGCATTCAACGAGTTATGAATTCTCTCACCATTTTGAATGGGTGATACTGAAGAGGTCATAAATCTCTCTGGTGCCATAAGTGCCTGAAGTCGTGGCCAACACGAAATCCGTAGTGACAATCTGATATGCAGCATTCTCTTGTAAGAGCAAACAATTCGGCTACGTGGGCAGAAATGACTCCTTGAAGTTATGAGCCTTCAACCACTCCTGAAAGGGTGCAAACTGCATATGCAGCTCTCATAGTATCTTCACTATCTCTTAAACAGGATCCATCAACAAAAACAACTTGGGCATTCTCCTCTGAAGGAGTATCCTGAATATCAGGTCTGGGTTTGGTACACAGTTCAGGAACATCAAGGCAGTCATGTTCCATTTCATTAACATCATCTGAATCATTAACATTAGTAGGCAAAAATGTGGTGGGGTTTAAAACCTCACACCTCTTAACAGTTACATTGGCTGACCCAAGGATCAATAACTAATAATGGGTAAGGCGGGCGCTGGTCACATATTGGGTCATAGATCTGGTCAGGAGAACTTCCAAAGAATGTGGGACATAAACAGTTAAAGGGTGTCCAATCACAATGCCTATACATTGACTTATGCTCACACCAGCGCTAGCCACGGCTTTCAAACAGACAGGTAAAGCAGTAGCAACAGGATCCAATGTGGCGGAAAAGTATGCCACTGGCCTGTTTGTTCCTCTATGTGGCTGCATCAAAACAGAAAGAGCACAACCATCACGTTCATGACAAAACAGTGCAAAACCTTTCATGTAATCAGGCATTCACAAAGCTGGAGGTCTGAACAAACTCTCTCTCAACTCAGCAAAAGCTTTCATGCATTCTTAGTTGAAGGGGACTAGGTCTGTGACTTCTTTGTATGTCAATTTCTGCAATGGTTTCGAAATTACTGAAATATTCTGGATCCATTGGTGACAATAGCTTACCATGGCCAAAAACATTCTGACATCTCTCTCTCTGTAACAGGGGAATCATTTGCATAATCGCTGCAACTCTCTCTCGAGACACTTTCCTCGCACCTTTCTGAATTTGGTGACCCAAATACTTTATTTCTTATTGACAATACTGCAACTTAGCAGTAGAAACCTTGTGTCCGTTTTCACCCAAATGATTCAAAAGCACTATTGTATCTTGTCTGCAAGCTTCACATGTTTTATACGCAACCCTCAGGTCATCATTGTACTGCACCAAAGCAGACGGAAATGGAATTCTTCAAGATCTGGTTAAAAATGGACAGACATTCTGAAAACCCCTGTGGAGTGCAGCACCGTAAATAAACACGGTTGCCGAATTGGAATGAAAAGAGGAATTGACAATCGTCGTGCAAGGCCACTGAGAAAAATGCATGTGACAAATCAGTAATGGAGAACAAATCTGCTTCACATGGAATCTGAAGTAAAATCACTTCTGGATTTGGCACTCCGGGATAACAGGTTACCAAAATTTTGTTCACCTTTCTCAAGTCTTAAGCTATGCGATATTTCCCATTTGGCGTTCTCAATCTCATGATTGGTGAATTACATGGGCTGCTCATCACTTCTTTTAACCCCTTGGGTGCGGGCGTTGGCCACTGGCCGACGCCCACACTACCTCCCTGGTGCGGGTCACAACCAGTGGCCGACACCAGGGAGGGGGTTAATAAATCCTCAGGTGCGTTGCACCCGAGGATTGATTTATTTTATTTTTTTTCCCCGGGAGACACAGAAGCTTTTCCGTGACTCCCTCCCCCCCCCCACCCGCCCCCTTGTGACGTCAGCGCGCCGTGAGGCGTCATGGCCGCTTCCTGCTCCGATGGGGAAAACGGCCCCAAACGGCCTTTCCCATGTTCGGGAAAGCCTTGTAAGAAAGGGGAGACTCTCCACATTCCAATTGCAATCTTCACTCAAGTTGCTTTTTGAAAATTCACCAGTGTCAGCTGTGCAGCCACTGAGCAAACCATCTTGTACTACCTGAGGAAGGCGGAAGCTGAAACGTTGTAGTAGAAATATATTTTTGTTCTTTAGTGAGATCATCTGTTTGAGTCACTTCTTTCTTGGATTTTACATTTTCTTGTGGCTCTTTGTATCCTTTGGGATCCAGATTTTTGCCCTGGCTGGCTGTTGTTTTCTTGTGATCCTGCATCTTCCAGTATATATATATATATAGATATATATATATATATATATATATATATATATATATATATATATATAGATCTATCTATAGATATCTATGTAGATAGATATATCTATATAGAGATTGATCTATATATATATGTGTGTGTATATACAGTATATATATATATATATATATAGATCACTTTTGTCAATACGTGTGTGGTTTCCCTGGGGGCTGTGATCGGCCCCCAGGAAAACCAGACCCACATATAAAAGTTATATATATATATATATATATATATATATATTTGCCACCAGTTGTCTTGCAGTTGCAGCTTGCGTCTTCAAAGCAATGCACATACTTCAACTGACGCATTCCAACTGTAGCTTTTAGGCAGCAATAAAAAAGTCAAGTAAGTATTGTGATTATGTTTCTGCTACAAAAGGATCAGACTTTTGCCTAGTGGCAGTTTTAGTGCCATAAAGAAGCGCAGAAGGTTTATATGCCTACTGCAAAGAGCAAATCTGTGTTTTATGTCAATAGCTGAGTACATTAGTAAAGTCAGCCATTACCTGCGCTATAATACAAATGAAATGTATGTGTGGGTGGGGGGCGGCTATGGAGAGATGAAGGGCACTTTTGCTGCGTGGTAATGAGGGAATCCGAGGAGGAGGGAGTGGGAGCACCAACGATGATTGTTAGACTGGGCACAGGAAGTGCTAAAGACTGTGACGAATGGTATGTGACAAGGTGTTTTTTGAGTGTCTTGAAAGAACGTGCTGATTGAGGGAAGAAGCGCAGATAAGGTGGCCTCTACTGTTGCACATATCTCACACACACAATCGATTTTGTGACTGTCTACGTAGGCTAGTGTTTTAGAGCAACAGTTTAGCCAATAGCAGAGATGGCATCTTGATGGATGACTGCTGCCGGCACTCGGGTTATAGAGGACAGCTCTGACATAGGATCAGAGACTGAGACATCATATACTGAGACAGCATCTGAGGGACAGGACAATGGCGCAGAATCTGGAAGTGATTTTTCAGTCGGAGGAGTCCCATTCGATAACTCCTCTTCCAGTAAATTATGAGGGAGGTGATGAGGACAGTCCTGCTGTCCCTTCGCAAGCATAGTCTGTGCAACGGGGTAATAGTGGTTTAGCCCAACCCAGAGAGCAGGTGAATGCGGTGGCAAGCAGAGAGAGAGAGAGTGCTCTCTTGGGAGATCCCCAATTTAGTTCAGCCCCAAATTCCACCGCCCAAATTGTATTGTGGAGACATCAAAATTATCTATCACAAAACAAACTGGTTTTGTAAGGCAGGCACCTGTGTTTTTGGTCCTGGGTTCTACGGCCATATAGAGAAACATACTAAACCCGAACATTTCTGGAAACTAGACATCTGGGGGAGTCCACAGAGGTGTGACTTGTGTGGATTCCCCAAAGTTTTCTTACCCAGAATACCCTGCAAAGCTGAAATGTTGAATAAAAACTCTATTTTTCTCGCATGTCTGTCACACAAACTACAGGAATATGCTGGGATCCACAAAATTTCTACCACCAAGTGATTCCTCACCTGTCCTGAAAAAAACACTAACCCACTTGAGTGCTTATACCTAGTGCCTGCGTCAGGAATGGATCACCCCAGGGTCAACAGCGGCCTCATGTAAGGACCAACATTGACCGTTGTGTGATTTATTCCTGTTGCGGGCACCAGGCCTACCCACACAAGTGAGGTACCATTTTTAGCGGGAGACTTGGGGGAACGCTGGGTGGAAGGAAATTTGTGGCTCCTCTCAGATTCCAGAACTTTCTGTCACCGAAATGAGAGGAAAAAGTGTTTATTTTGGTCACATTTTGAGGTTTGCAAAGGATTCTGGGTAATAGAACCTGGTCGGAGCCCCACAAGTCACCCCATCTTGGATTCCCCTAGGTGTCTAGTTTTCAAAAATGCACTGGTGTGCTAGGTTTCCCCAGGTGCCGGCTGAGCTAGAGGCCAAAATCCACAGTAGGCACTTTGTAAAAAACACCTCTGTTTTCTGTGAAAAAATGTGATGTGTTCATGTTGTGTTTTGGGCCATTTCCTTTCGTGGGCGCTAGGCCTACCGACACAAGTGAGGTACCATTTTTATCGGGAGACTTGGGGGAACGCTGGGATGAAGGAAATTTGTGGCTCCTCTCAGATTCCAGAACTTTCTGTCACCGAAATGAGAGGAAAAAGTGTTTTTTTGGCCAAATTTTGAGGTTTGCAAAGGATTCTGGGTAACAGAACCTGGTCAGAGCCCCACAAGTCACCCCATCCTGGATTCCCCTAGGTGTCTAGTTTTAAAAAATGCACAGGTTTGGTAGGCTTCCCTAGGTGCCGGCTGAGCTAGAGGCCACAATCTACAGCTAGGCACTTTGCAAAAAACACGTCAGATTTCAATGTAAAAATTTGATGTGTCCATGTTGCATTTCCTGTCGCGAGCATTAGGCCTACCCACGCAAGTGAGGTACCATTTTTATCGGGAGACTCGGGGAACAAAGAATAGCAAAACAAGTGTTATTGCCCCTTATCTTTCTCCAATTTTTTTACTTCCAAATGTAAGACAGTGTGTAAAAAAGACGTCTATTTGAGAAATGGCCTGTAATTCACATGCTAGTATGGGTACCCCGGAATTCAGTGATGTGCAAATAACCACTGCTTCTCAACACCTTGTCTTATGCCCATTTTGGAAATACAAAGGTTTTCTTGATACCTATTTTTCACTCTTTATATTTCAGCAAATGAATTGCTGTATACCCGGTATAGAATGAAAACCCATTGCAAGGTGCACCTCTTTTTTGGCTCTGGGTACCTAGGGATCTTGATGAACCTACAAGCCCTATATATCCTCGCAACCAGAAGAGTCCAAGAGATGTAACGGTATATTGCTTTAAAAAATCTGACATTGCAGTAAAAAGTTACAGAGTAAAACGTGGAGAAATATTGCTGTTTTTTTTAGCTCACTTTCAATATTTTTTAATTTCAGCTGTTATTTTCTGCAGGAAAACCTTGTAGGATCTACACAACTGACCCCTTGCCGAATTCAGAATTTTGTCTACTTTTCAGAAATGTTTAGCTTTCCGGGATCCAGCATTGGTTTCACACCCATTCCTGTCACTAACTGGAAGGAGGCAGAAAGCACCAAAAATAGTAAAAATGGGGGATGTCCCAGTAAAATGCCAAAATTGTGTTGAAAAATGTGGTTTTATGATTCAAGTCTGCCCATTCCTGAAAGGTGGGAAGATGGTGATTTTAGCACCAGAAACCCTTTGTTGATGCCATTTTCAGGGAAAAAACCACAAGCCTTCTTCAGCAACCCTTTTTTCCCATTTTTTTGAAAAAAAATAATTTTTCACTGTATTTTGGTTAATTTCTTGGTCTCCTCCAGGTGAAACCACAAACTCTGGGTACTATTTGAATCCCTAGGATGTTGGAAACAAGGACTCACATTTGGCGTGGATAGCTTATGTGGTCAAAAAGTTGTGAAGGCCTACGCGTGAACTACCCCAAATAGCCAAAAAAGGGCTCAGCACTGGGGGGGAGAAGGCCCAGCAGCTAAGAGGTTAATACTCCCTGCTGAAAAAAATCTGCAATTACTGGGGTAATACCTTCAATCACTTCTGGAGTCATGTTATATTGTGGCATTCTGGGGAAAAAACGCATTTGGCTTAACAATCCCTTTGACTGGTTCAATACCTCAAATGAGTCTCATGTCTTTCCCAGAGGGATCCCAAACTCTCAACTTTACTGTCTCCTGTAATTCATCAGTCAGGTCTTTAACTGTCATGGCAGGAAACAGTGTAATTAGAGGATACATCTCATCAGTTTGACTGGAAGTCTCATCATCACTATTGGTCTGAATTGCTAGCCCTTGATGTGTACATGTGATGGAACACTTTAATTTCCATAGCATGTCTCTTCCTAACAGATTCACACAACTTGAATCTCAAACCACAATTCAGTGCAAACCCTCAAATGTTCCTATTTTAACCATAATGGGCTCTGTAATGGGGTTTACCAAATTCTGGTTTACTACTCCTACAACTTGAACTGTTCTTCCTGAAAGGGGCATATTTGTGACTTTTGCAGATCTCACAGTGAAACTAGTTGCCCCAGTGTCAACTAGGAATGAAACATTATGACCCATAACACTCGCATTCACATAAGGACCACGTTGATCTACCCCCAATGAGGCAGCCAACACACATTCTTCCTCTTCTGAACTCTCAATCGTATATTCTTCATTCATTTCATCACCACTGAAATCAATCAATCGGTATTGTGTGATTCACTGATTTACATTTTAATTTGTTCTCATTCTGTTGAGGAACCACTACCTGTTGCTGTGGTATGAGAGCATGTGGTATCTGCATTTGCTGTGGGAAATGGATTTGCTGTTGGGGAAATTGTACTTGTTCCTGGGGGACCTGCATTTGTACTGCTTCAGTTTGAACATTCATACTTTGATTTTGGGGCCTTTGATCTCTCTGATTTTGATTTTGCCTGTTGTCAACCATCTGCGCAACACCATCACCTTGCACCAACTTATTTACATTACTAAATGGACACTCCTGTTTCCAATGTTGCTGCACGCATGACAGGGAAGCATTTTCTTCATGTTTTGAACATGAGCCATATACGCATTCAGATCTACTCGAATCCCACAACCTCTACCTCTGAACTGAGGCACCATAATACCCTGCTGCTGTATTCCCTGCATTCCTCCTGTCCTCATCATTTCTTGCTGACCCTGCATACCTGCTGCTTGGACATACTTGATTTGCATCACCATTGCCTTTTCCGCCAACCTCTTCTGCTTCAATTCAATGTTGACACTACAATATCTTGCGTAATGCAATACTTCATCAATCTTCTTTCCTTGCCAAAAAATCAAGTGATTCCGAGTCATATTGCTAATTTCAGGCTTCAATCTTCGAATGAATCTAAACACAAAATGAATCATGTCTCTTGGCTCAATAATCTCTGTGCCACTGTACTGCTTGAACGCTTGCAACAATCTCTCATAATAAGCAGACTCCTTTGTCTCCTGAGATGTCCTGCCAATCCTTTGCCAATCAATATCTTTAGGGGAAACTCTAGTTTTCAGGAACTCAATCACCTTGCAATAGCTCTTTATCACCTCTTCAGACGGCGCACCTGTTACTGCATCCCTTGCTGGCTCTGTTTACTCTCTTATACTCTGTTTGCACTCAACACACAAATCTGCTGGAACCACAGTCTCAAATAAAGTATTAAAATCTTCCCAGAAACACTTCACAAGCTTGACAAACCTCCTTGTTTGCTAACACCATTCCACTGGTTTCTCCCTCAAGTTTTGGTAATCATTTCTAAATGACAATACATCACTTCTGCTCAAAGGAACATTAACAACATTTCCTATTTATCTAACGCTCCCCATGTTTGAATGCTTTGAATCAACTCCTTAATGTGAATTTTCATTCCAGGTGATCTCATGTTCTCAATGCCTCTCGAATCAAATTGTAATCTTTAACTCTTCCTCAACTGTTTGTATTTATTCATTTACATTTCATATTTCCAAATTAGCTAATTTCTCATTAACCTGTCCCGCTTGAAGAGTAACATCCTTGCACATGAAACACAATTCATTTTCATTGTAAGAATCCAATCTTTCCAATTCAAGTGTTCCCTCAATCATTCCATTTAGTTCCAATTTTTAATCTAGTCATGTTCAATGTCTTTTCTCCCTCAGGTATGTTTCCTGGAACTGATGCTCCACTCAATTTGTCTAACCATTCAGTCAATAGTTGGGATGTCAAACCTTGTAAACTAAGGTTATTTCCATTGTCTCAGGGCATAAACTGTGAAATATTACACGGGGCTCTCATAGCCTGCTCTTGAGTCATCACAGATGCTCCCATTGAGCATGGGGGACATGTCACATCAATCAGTGGATCTAGTCCATTATGTGTCTGGTTTGAACCAAAAGAACTCATAGGGGTCATGGTTGGCACAGTAGTGCTCAGTCTAACCATTTCTACATTAATACCAAAAGGCAAATTCATTGCTTATACTGGATTTGAAATCTGGGGACCACTCTCATTATTATCCTGGGCATTCAACGGGTCTATAGGACCTATGGTTACAGGAATTGTTAATGCTCCTGTTCCGGACAAATTTGTCTGACTTGGCAGGAACATTAAACCTTTACTTTGGTCAGTAAATACTGTACCAAAAGCTTGATTTAACTGATTCGGGGCAACATTCTGCAGTGTCATTACTGAGGAATACATAGGCATGGTATGTCTCTGATTCACAATTTGTGCAGGTGTCTGTACATTAGGGGCCGTATTTATACTCCGTTTGCGCCGAATTTGCGTCGTTTTTTTCGACGCAAATTCGACGCTAAACTAACGCCAACTAACGCCATATTTATACTATGGCGTTAGAGGCGTATAGCGCCAAAGTTCCCGGAATGTGCGTCATTTTTTAGCGTGAACCCCTTCCTTGCGTTAATGATATGCAAGGGAGGCGTTCCCGTCTAAAAAATGACTCCCAGGCCTTTACGTGGTATTTATACTCCCGGGCAAAAGAGACGCCTGGGAGTGGGCGTGGCTAAAAACGGCGCATTTGCGCCGCTTTTTAACGCCTGGGTCAGGCATGGCGTTAAGGGACAAGTGGGCTCAAAATGAGCCCAGAGTGCCCTCCCCTGCCCCCAGGGACCCCCCCTGCCACCCTTGCCCACCCCAGGAGGACACCCAAGGCTGGAGGGACCCACCCCAGGGACATTCAGGCAAGTTCAGGTAAGTATTTTTTTATTTTTTTTAAATAATTTTTTTTGGCATAGGGGGGCCTGATTTGTGCCCCCCTACATGCCACTATGCCCAATGACCATGCCCAGGGGACAGAAGTCCCCTGGGCATGGCCATTGGGCAAGGGGGCATGACTCCTATCTTTACAATGATAGGAGTCATGTTGATGGGGGATGGGCGTCGTTAAAAAATGGCGCAAGTCGGGTTAAGACGATTTTTTTGCCTCAACCTGACTTGCCCCATTTTAAGACGCCCTAACGTCATTTTTGCCCAACGCCGGCGCTGCCTGGTCTACGTGGTTTTTTTCCACGCACACCAGGCAGCGCCGGTCTGCTTGCGCCGGCTAACGCCATTCCATAAATACGGCGCCCGCATGGCGCTTCAGAATGGCGTTAGACGGCGCAAAATTTTTTGACGCTAAACTGCGTTAGCGCAGTTTAGCGTCAAAAAGTATAAATATGGGCCTAGGTGTGGACTCAAACTGAGTCATTCCTGCATTCTGAATTGGCTGTGGCATGGCTTGAGCTGGAACACTCTGAACTGCATTAATGTGTGGAACTGTCGGATAAACCACTGGTATCTGTGCAAAATTAGCAGTAGGCACATTTAGAATTATCTGAACCTGGCTCCGTGCAACTGGGGCCGTGGCAGTACGCGGAACTACATTCTGGCTCTCTGATTCAATTGCATTATGTGGTGGAGGACGATTCTGCAACAACTGGTTTATAAATTCATTATCTGAATCACTCTCAACAGCTCCTACCCTTTTATTTTAACCCAATTTCTATTCTGTATCTTCCTCAGATTTCTTTTTGGCTTTCAGGTTTAACACTTCCATCACCTTCCTGTGTAATTGTTGGAAATACCTTAATTGCATATAATGTATCTGCTCTCCACATTCTCTGCCCTGCATCCCATCTAGCTTCTCCTAGCATCTTTTCTGCTTTCTTCATTATCCTTTAAAATTTCTGAGCCTTTTATTGTCTCACAACTAATTTCCAAATAGCAAGTGCTTCAAATTGTGCAGGCCTAGGAAGGGGTTTTGATTCATACAACACCCTCCTCAACTTCTCCAATATTCTTAAATTCTCAAACTACAAGTTCCATAATAGGGAAAAGCTAAGGTTTCCTCCTTCTCAGTTATTTTGCACCATCGATTCGCCCAAAGACGTGCTTAAATTCTTCTCTCCTCCATTACCTTGAATCTGGTGTACCCTCAGGTTGAGTAGGTTCACCCTCTCTAACTGGAATGAAAACTTCTCCTCTCAACACGTTCCTTAAAGCCTTGAAAAACTTTGGGGGTCATTACAGCCCTGGCGGTCAAAGACCGCCAGGGCTGTTGTGGTGATTGCACCGCCAACAGGCTGGAGGTGCAATCCAGGGAATTATGACCGTGGCGGAAGCGCCGCGGTCGCACCGCCGGGTCCGGCGGTTTCCCGCCACATTTGCCCCGGTGGTGATAATCCATGTGGGCAGCGCTGCTTGCAGTGCTGCCCAGGGGATTACAAGTCCCCGACCGCCAGCCTCAGGAAAAGGCTGATGGTATGGGGAATCGTGGGGCCCCCGGGGGCCCCATGCAGCTTTTCACTGTCTGCACAGTGTTTACTCTGCAGGAGTAGTGCCAACAGCGTGGCGCTTCTCCTGCAGAGTACATCAATAGTGTCACATTGAATGACGCTATTGGCTGTACGCTGTGCCATGGTGTGCCGTATTTTAAATACAGCGCACACATGGTGGCGCTGCACTGGGTGTAGCAAGCACCACTTTTCATAAATCTGCCCCAAAGTGATTATGAGGAGGAAGTTGCCCAACTTACAAGGGTGACTGTACAGGGATAGTTACAATCGAGTAGCACCATAGCTGCATATAAGCAACAAAAATATATTTTAGTGGAGTTGGAAAGGAAAGGAAAAGCAACAAACATTGAACAGTTTTGCAGGAAAATAACTGTCCATAATGCAACACCAACTTGATTAATTGACATGTCTGGGGAGGAAGCATCCAGTCTGATGTACCTGATACATTCTGCCTCAGGCGGTTTGCACCCATATGGTCAGAACTCCCCCAGAGGGCCATCAGCGTTTGAGAGGGCAGATTGGAACTCAATTAGAAGAGCATCCCAACTAAGTGAGATTGGATATTTATGTAAACCTCTGATATCTTCTCTGTTCAAAGCCTGCATCTGATGCTCCACTGTCCCCATCTACTGCCTCGCAAGTAGTCACAACCTGCCCTAACTAGTGTTCAAACACTCCCCCCCTACGCTCTCCTCCTATTGTTAAAACAGCATAACACTCCTCCAAAGACCTCTTCTTCTTGCCGGGTGGGTGGGTGGGCAACTTCTTGACCGCACGATGAGCAGTACGGAAGATGCCAGTCCCTCCATGCTAGCGAATATCAAAAAGGCTGAGGTCCAATTATCCATTGTTATTGGTACCCGCTGTCTGCGAGCTGGCTCCCACTCTTCTTCCTTAGAACCTTTCTTGGCCTGTATGTCTCTATGTAGGAGCTTGAAAACATTAACATACTTGTGCTTCCATATCCTTGCCTTCCTTTTCTCTGCTATGTGGGAGCCTAGTGGCATTGCCAAACCCATATAAGGAAGCCTCTTCTTGTGTCCCCTCCATCCTTGTCCTCAGACACTGTAGCCTCTCCAGTTGCCTTAACCCCAGTCTCGCTCGCCACTGCCGCACATGGGTCCTGTATCTTTGTGCGGTCACTTTCTAGCGTCACCCCAACTCCAGCGATTTCATTTACTGAAAAATCACCGACCCCAATAGACTTATGTGTGTGAGCCCCACCCGTTCCTGATCCTTCCTCCCACACTGACCACCATTTGCCCTTACCTTTGCCTCGTGACACCAAAGGCCATGATCCCTTTCGTGCCCCGTGACCACGTGCCAGTCCACGAAGCACCTCTTGTGGTTCACCACCAACCTTGGGTTCCTGCAAGATAGAAACAAAAGAAGGGGTTGTGCCGCTCCTGGGCCCTCTCCCCCTCCCTCTACCACAGCTCACCTCAGGCTCATGAATCTCCCCGTCCTCCCACTCATCCATCTCCTCCTCATAATCGAGCTCTACCACATCCTCATCATCCATCTCCCACCTGCTGTCATCTCCACCAGTTATCACCACATTGGTTGACGGGTCCTCTGCTTGCCCCCCATGGCACAAACCCTCTCTGCAATGACTTACTTCCTGCTGTCCTGGCCTGCTCACCTCTGTGCCCTACTGTGCTAACCCTGGCATAACCCCAGCCTGCCCTACCTGCACACTCACACCCTTAGGGGGCACTGTACACCCCCAACCTCCTGCACTCTACTCTTGGCTGCCCCCCCACTGCCTTGCCAGTGCTCTTGGTCTTCCTCTTGGAGGGGGGGGCCCCTACCTTGCCCATGCCCTGCCCACTCTTGGGCAGTGAGAGGTCCAGTGGCATAATGCCAGTACTGGGCCCGGCCTCCTCCTGTGCCAGGTTGGCTGCCACACCCAAGGCCTCAACCACATCTAATTGCCCTTCAGTGCCTATTTCATCATCAACCGCAAGGGCCTCACCCTCCTTCTCCCTGTCTGCATCCCCCCCCATCTTGGCCGTCCTCAAGTTTATTTTGGGGCACTTGGGGGGTGGACGCGCTGTGCGCCCTCCCCTGCAGATTTCTTCTTTTTGGGTCACTCTAGCGACCCACACGCGACCACAACTGCTGCTACTCGGCCCGACGCGACATGCGTCAGGCTCGCCAAGCAAACCCAGGCCTGGTCTAAAACACCAGGCCTGAGCAAGTTGTCAGGCATGCTTCACCTAGAACGTGTAGTGCAGCCCAAAAAGCCTCTGAGTCGTGGCTGGTGGCCATGGCGCTGAGGCGTAATGAAAACAAAAGAGACTCGCCTGACTAAAACTCTCCCCGGGGACCAGCCAACTTCTTGACTGTGCGATGAGCAGCGTGGAAGAGGACGGGCCCTCCCCTTACAGCCCTTAATAAACCCCCCTCCCATGTCCCGCCCCCACTTACCTGGAACCAATCCTGTCGTCCCCAGTCACTTCCTCTCCTGAATGTTCCCGCAGAGAGACTAGACCGTGTCTCTCTCTCCCCGCGGGCCCTCCATTGGCCAGCAGGAGACCTAGGTCTATGAAACAGGTAGCGACCCGGGTCTTTTGGTTCACCATTGCATGCTCGAGAGGCATCCCTCCCTTGAGTGTATGGAGTGTGCCCTGTGCACCTCATCAAATGTGAAGTAACACCCTGCCAGTACTGATGTTGGTCTTTTTATTTACTATTCTTTTTTCTTACTATTTTTAGAACTAGGGTAATCCATTTAGATGTCATATTTAGGATACTGCACAAAAGACTACACTTCTCATGATCATAGCATCACAGCAGCACTATGATGTCACAGCACCAGGTATTCTCATATTTACAGATTCTGACCTTTGGGCTTGCATTCCCCTCACTCTTAGGAGACGCTATTATGGGAAGGTCCTGACACTAATAGGTAAGGCTACCACAGATTTATTTATTCACTCGGACTCCTATTACCAAGTGTAATATTGGTAGTAAACAGAATGTTTGCTTTAGTAAAGTATTAGGTGTCCTCTTTCTTATATATTTCTTCTACTACATAGTTTCTGCATATTGTCTGCATGTTGATATCAGTGGTTTAGAGCTGTTGCAGAACAGTATTTGCACTGTTTCATGCATCAAAGTTTTCAGTTGTGTGGTTGTCATTATCAATTGCAGCTCCATTTTATCAATGTAAAAGTAGCTAGGTGGGGTTTGCATGTCTCTGATCTCACAATGTTAGTGCTCAAGATGAGATAAACACATAGGCAGATGCACAAAGCTTGGCAAGTGTTTTATTTAGAGAATAGATGTTAGTAGGTCCAACATTTGACTGTGACTCCAACTTAGAGGATGCGGATACAATCATAAATCATTATGTGAGGTACTCACACCAGCATGTGTGTGTGGCACATATTTTATTGCCATGCCTCATGTCACTTGACCACAACAATACACACAATTGAGTTACACTAATTGATTGTTGTTGTTGTAACTATGGGTGTTATCAGTTTATTGTTTGTTTTAAAGGTCTGCAGTTCAAAGTGTTGAGGTGATTACCTGATATCCTGTACAATACAACGGATGTGGGTGGTATATTAACAAAGTCTATATTTTAATTAATATTTTGCTCTTGGTCAAGCAGGGAGGGTTGCATGCATCCTGATGTATGCCATTGATACCCCTTTTCAGGGTTCAAATGGGAAGAAACATCACACTTCTTCTTTCCTGCAACTGGTGGGGAGGGTCAATAAAATTCCTAACTTCACCCAAAGGGTAGTTTTATCTTACATATATATTTTCCCCTCTGCATTCCCTCACACCCCAAAAGACCGTATGAGTGGCATATCTACCAATTAACATTTTTCCCCTTGTTAGAAATGGGGCCTATGTTGGCAGTCTGGTTACCCCCTGCCCAAGCAAGGACACTCACTCTAGTCAGGGTAAGTCACACACAATCCAAATTATCCCATGCCCACCCTCTGGTAGCTTGGCACTGAGCAGTCAGGCTTAACTTAGAAAGCAATGTGTAAAGTATTTGTGCAATAAATCATGCAATAACACAGTATGACACCATAAAAATACACCACACAGTGTTTAGAAAAATATATATTTATCTGGATCAATGCAGGTCAAAACGATTAATATTCAATAAGTACACGTTGAAATATCACTTAGAAAATGATATAAAGAGCCTTTAGTTCTTCAAAAGCAACAAATGTCTCTTGCAAGCACAAAGTATCTTGTTTGCTTTCAAAATCTCCGCAAGGGACCGCAGAGGAGGAGTTGCGTGGAAAACGGAGAGGTGTGCGTCGATTTTTCTCAGCACACACAGACGATGTATCATGAGTTGTCATGCAGGGCAGGCTTTGCGTCAATTTCCGGCTCATAGACTCGGATCCTCTTCAGGTTGCAGGGTTTTGGGACGCCCCGGGGACGATGCGTTGAAATCCTGGGCATGCAGGATGAAGTCACCGGGGCTGCGTCGATCTGGTGGGTGATGGGTGGAAAATTCTGCCACACGGCAGGCGCGGCGTCGATTCGTCTCAGGAAGTCGGGCTGCGTCGTTCCAGCTCGGCTTTGCGTTGATCCATTGGCCCGTGCGTTGAATTTCATGTTGCAACGCTGGCATTTCGTCATTCTCCTCTTCTGGAAATCAGACTGCGTCGATCCGGTTCGGCGTGCAGTGATTTTCTCCCCGCGATGCAGGCTTTGAGTCGTTTCTTGCAGGCTGTGTGTCTATTTTTGCCGCACAAGCAGTTCTTTTGCAGGAATGAAGTCTTTTGGTCCTGAGACTTCAGGGAACAGGAGGCAAGCTCTATCCAAGCCCTTGGAGAGCACTTCTCAGCAGAGCCAGAGGACAGCAAGGCAGCAGGGCAAGAGCAGGGCTGCAGTCCTTTGCAGAAAAGCAGTCAGGTGAGTCCTTTGGGTAGCCAGGCAGTTCCTCTTGGCAGGTTGCAGGTTCTGGTTCAGGGTTTCTTCTCCAGTGGTATCTTGTCCAGAAGTGTCTGAGTTGGTAGGGACAGAGGCCCTGTTTCAATACCCAAATGTGCCTTTGAAGTGGGGGAGACTTCAAAGAGTGGCTTGGAAGTGCACAAGGTCCCCTTTCAGTTCCATCCTGTCTTCCAGGGTCCCAGTAGGGGGTGTGGCCGTCCTTCGTGTGAGGGCAGGCTACTGTCTTTTGACATGTAAGTTTTAGGCCCTCCATCCTCCAAGCCCGGGAAGACCCATTCAATATGCAGATGTGTGCAAGTGTGACTGAGCATCCTGTGTTTGGGGTTTGTCTGAGTGGAATGCACAAGGGAGCTGTCAACTAACCCAGCCAGACGTGGATTGTATGGCACAGGATTTAAGTGCAGAGAAATGCTCACTTTCTAAAAGTGGCATTTCTAAAATAGTAATATTAAATCCAACTTCATCAGTCAGCAGGATTTTCTATTACCATTCTGGCCATACTAAATATGACCTTTTCACTCCTTTCAGACCAGAATCTACCACTCAAAGAGTATATGAGGGTAGCCCTAATGTTAGCCTATGAAAGGAGCTGGCCCTATGGGTTACCTAGGGCCTACCTTAGGGGTGACTTATATGTAGAAAAAGGGGAGTTTAAGGCTTGGCGAGTACTTTTAAATGCCAAGTCGAAGTAGCAGTGAAACTGCACACACAAGCCTTGCAATGGCAAGCCTGACACATGGTTGAGGGGCTACTTATGTGGGTGGCACAATCAGTGCTGCATGCCCATTAGTAGGATTTAATCTACAGGCCCTGGGCACATCTAGGGCACTTTACTGGGGTCTTACAAGTAGATTAAATAAGCCAATTGGGTATGAACCAATGTCACAATGTTTTAAGGGAGAGAGGATATGCACTTTAGCACTGGATATCAGTCTTAAAACCAGCAAAAGCAGTGTCCAAGAAGTGGAGGGAGGCAGGCAAAATGTTAGGGGTGACCACCCTAAGGCTGTCAGGTCTAACACCCCTAAGCTCCCCAATATTTTTATGGGTAGTAGCGTGCATCTACTATATTGGAGAGATGCCAAGAGGGGCCAGATGATGAAGCATGCCACCCATTGGGTGAGTAAGCGCTTATGTCCTTAAACAGTGTCACTTTTTGGGAAGAATACACAAGCCCCAACAGCAGAGCCATTCAGCCATGTGATACAGGATACTGGCAGAGGGCATAAATAGCTAGGACTAGAAAATTACAGCTTTTTAGAAGTGGCATTTTCAGAATTGGGCCCTAAAATCTGACTTCACTATTAAATAGGATTTTAAATTCCAATTCCTTTCAGTGTAAACACCATATCTCTAGCTGCTCTCAATCAAACGTTATCACTTATGAAATGTAATGAGATAACCCAGTGTTAGATAATGAGAGAAATGGGCCTTTATGAGTTTTTCACTACCAGGACATGTAAAACGTAAATACACATGTACTATGTTTCAAAAACATGATTCTTTAGGGCTTACCCAAGGGGTGACCTATAAGTATTTAAAAGAAATGATTCAGCCAAGTCAAAATGGCAGTTTAAAACTGCACTACAGGCTACAATGAAGGCCTGAGATGTTTTAAAAGGCTACTTTAGTGGGTGGCACAATAGGTGCTGCAGACCCACTAGTAGCATTGAATTTACAGGCCCTAAGTAGATGTACATTTACAAGTGACTTATAAGTAAATTAAATGTACCAAACAACTACAAACAATTTGTATCGGTCGCTACATATAGTCGCCACAAAATAAAGTTTGCGACAGGATGGAGAACTTGGAGGAGAAGTTTATGGTGGAGCTGAGGGAGATTAAGGAAACACTTACCACATTAGAGGGAACTGAATAAAACAGTAACTCTATATAAGGAGAGAGAACAAGCACTTCATCACTGGTTAGCATTGAAAAAGTGCTCGGAGTCATAATGCCAACAAAAATGGGTTCAGCAACTGGAGGCGAAAATGTGGGGGAGACCCTGCAAAAGAGGCCAGGTGCAACATCACAACCTCCAGCCAAAACCTTAATGGACTTACCTGCTTAAGCAATAAAATGTGGACAAAGGCCTTCTTTTGCAGTGGCATTTGTCAGTTCTACACTCATCTAAGCCTGACTGTATCCCTCTGGCAATCTCCTCTAGGGTTACTTCACGAGTCATGGGGAAGCTTCAACTCATCTATGGACCTCATCTGTGAGGCTCCTGACTTTATCTTGCTCACAGATGGATCCAAATATCCAGATAGTACCAATTAGGTGATAAACAGGTTATTAACCATTTACATTACTCTCACTCCACTGCTTTCTTCACCAAAGTCCTTACCTGTGGAGACCTTCTTCCACCTTGGATAACCTATCAAGCAACCAGAAAACTACCAAAAAGTTTGCCTGTGCATCCTATCTCGCGGTATGATGGCGGGTTGTGCCTGACGAACTTAATGTAAATTAAAAAAAGCGGCTATGTTCGAACTCCCTCTCGGCAGGGAGGGACGAGAACTGTGGCAAGGAAGAGTTGGAGTCAGCGTAATGAAGATTACCATTAAGTAACCGGTTCATTACATTCTCCCCCATCTTCCACACTCTAGTCCTTATCTGTGGCCTTAATACCCAAGCAGCCTTTAAACAGCCAGTTACATCAAAACACCAAAATTAAACTACACCACTTTATATGCTACACCGTGTGAGTTTATTGAGGAAACATATTGTGAAATCACTACATTTCTACTGATTGAATAAACTTATTTAAAAGTCTGAGGAAGACTCACAATCCACCTGCGGTCTTTAGTGAGTCATAAATGTGGATGTAGCTCACCAGGTGGCAGCTGTGCAAATGTCTTTCATCTGGGGAGGTAGGATTGATATGAACAAGCTAGAAGGATAAAATCCTGAGGAACATGGAACGTAAATGGGATCTTGATTAGAAAAGATGGATCTGGTCTTAGAAGTACTCTGTCTGAAAGACAATGTAGAAAGAGGTCAGATTGCAGCAAGAGATCCACTTCCCCAGTTTCTTAACATGAACAAACTGTCACTAATAACAGGAATTTATATGACAATCACTTAAGATCAACCATCTCTAGAGGTTCAAAAGGAGGGGATTGAAGATCCTTCAAGACTAAGAGCAAATCCCATACAGGTATTGCTGAATTTAGCACAGGCCTCTTTAAAGAGAAACTCTTTAGCAGCTTGCCTACGAGAGTCATGACACCTGCACAATCTGACTCTACAAAGGCTCAGATTGCAGTCCATCGGCTCCTAAGAGTTGACACTGTTTTTCACAAGAGAAGGTCATCCCTCAAAACGCTCCCTTGCCAGCTCACACAAGGTGGGACATAATCCCTTTTGATCACACCATTTAGCAAATGAATTCTAATGATTGGGATGGTCATTACACCGGAACGTTAGAGGCAGCAGGAGCTGCACAGACTACAGGATTCAGCCTGCTCCTGGCCCTGGAAAGTCTGCCCATTGCTACACTGTGCCCATCGGCACGAGGATAACATTTTCTCTTGCCGATTCTGCAGCACGGGATGGTCATTGCATTGGAGGGTTAGAGGCAGCAGGAGCTACAAAGACTAAGGGATTTCGCCTGCTCCAGGCTCTGGGAAGCCTGCCCATCACTACACCACGCCTGGAGGCATCAGGATAACTTTTGCTTGGAACTCCTCAATGTGGGATGGTCATTACGCCGGAGTGTTAGGGGCAGCAGGAGCTGTAAATACTACAGGATCCAGCCTGCTCCTGGCCCTGGGAAGCCCACCCATTGCTATACTGTGCCCAGAGGCGCACGGATAACCTTTGCTTAGTGCTCCCGCAGCATGGGATTCACCCTCGTGAAGACCGGGCCAAGAGCGCGCACGTCTGCACCCATCACCAGCCAGGCCCACTCTCTTGGCTCGTGGAAGACTTAAAGATGTGGCCTGATTTCAAAAGTTGGTAAGAACGTCCCTTCCACTTATGGCACCTGTGGATGATTGTTCCTAATATCAGCTGGTAAGGTATAAATATGGGCAAATATAAACTTGCACTTCCGGTGGGAAAGGTAAGAAGCCAGAAGAATCCTCTAATGCCATTACTAATTATCTCACTAATGCAATGGGTATTTTAAAAGTGAAATAGTCAATGCTGAGGAAAGACTTGCTGCAATAAAGTCTGCTTTACGTAGTGCTATGGAGGTTGCCATCAAAGACATTGCTTATTAGATGTGGGAACCTCACCCACATGCGATAATCCACCAAAGAAAAATGTACACAAATGCAATCATACAGTGTTTCCAATGCCCCTCTTGCAGAGCCATCTCCACTTCCTGAGAAGAAAAGTCGGCAACCACTGGCCTCTCAAGCTCACAAACCACAGAAAGTAAGGACTTCTATCAGGGCAAGTGGAACGAGGGGCAGTAATAGGGCGGTGGATAAGGAGAAGGACCTGGAGCTGAAGGAGATTAACCCCTTCACTGCCATGCCTTTTCAGCTCCTCTGTTGAGCCGTTTATTTGGCTATTTGGGCAATTCGATCTTAGGCCTTCATAACTTTTTATCCACATAAGCTTACCACATCAAATTTGCGTCCTTTTTTTCCAACATCCTGGGGATTCTAGAGGTACCCGGAGTTTTGGGTTCCCATGAAGGAGACCAAGAAATTAGCCAAAATACAGCATAATGTTTGCTTTTAAAAAAATGGGAAAAAGGGCTGCAGAAGAAGTCTTGTGGTTTTTCCCTGACAATGGCATCAACAAAGGGTTTGCGGCGCTAAAATCACCATCTTCCCAGCTTTCAGGAACAGGCAGACTTGAATAAAAAAAAAACAGTTTTGGCATTTTACTGGGGCATACCCCATTTTTACTATTTTTGTGCTTTCAGCCTCCTTCCAGTTAGTGACAGAAATGGGTATGAAACCAATGCTGGATCCCAGACAGCTAAACATTTCTGAAAAATAGACAACATTCAGAATTCAGCAAGGGGTAATTTGTGTAGATCCTACAAGGGTTTCCTACAGAAAATAACAGCTGAAATAAAAATAATATTGAAATTGAGGTAAGAAAACTGCAATTTGTCTCCACGTTTTACTCTGTATCGTTTTCCTGCGATGTCAAATTTTTGAAAGCAATATACATTTACGTCTGCTGAACTGTACTGGTTGCAGCGATATATAGAGCTTGTAGGTTCATCAAGAACCCTAGGTACCCAGAGCCAATAAATGAGCTGCACCTTGCAATGGGTTTTCATTCTATACTGGGTATACAGCAATTCACTTGCTGGAATATAAAGAATGAAAAATAGGTATCAAGAAAGCCTTTGTATTTCTAAAATGGGAACAAGATAAGGTGTTGAAAAGCAGTGGTTATTTGCACATCTCTGAATTCCGGGGTGCCCATACTAGCATGTGAATTACAGGGCATTTCTCAAACAGACTTCTTTTTTACACACTGTCTTACATTTGGATGGAAAAAAGTAGAGAAAGACAAGGGGAAATAACACTTGTTTTGCTATTCTGTGTTGCCCCAAGTCTCCCAATAAAAATGGTACCTCACTTGCCTGGGTAGGCCTAATGCTCACGACAGGAAATGCAACATGGACACATCACGTGTTTACATTGAAATCTGATGTGTTTTTAGCAAAGTGCCTAGCTGTAGATTTTGGCCTCTAGCTCAGCCGGCACCAAGGAAAACCTACCAAACCTTTGCATTTTTTAAAACTAAACATCTAGGGGAATCCAGGATAGGGTGACTTGTGGGGCTCTCACCAAGTTCTGTTACCCAGAATCCTTTGCAAACCTCAAAATGTGGCCAAAAAAACACTTTTTCCTTACATTTTGGTGACAGAAAGTTCTGTAATCTGAAAGGAGCCACAAATTTCCTTCCACCCAGCATTTCCCCAAGTTTCCCGATGAAAATGGTACCTCACTGGTGTGGGTAGGCCTAGCACCTGCGACAGGAGATGCCCCAAAACACAACGTGGACACATCACATTTTCCCAAAGAAAACAGAGCTGTTTATTGCAAAGTGCCAAGCTGTGGCTTTTGGCCTCTAGCTCAGCCGGCACCTAGGGAAACCTACCAAACCTGTGCATTTTTTAAAACTAGACACCAAGGGTAATCTAGGATGGGATGACTTGTGGAGCTCTCACCAGGTTATGTCACCCAGAATCCTTTGCAAACCTTAAACTTTGGCCAAAAAAACACTTTTTCCTCACATTTCGGTGACAGAAAGTTCTGGAATCTGAGAGGAGCCACATATTTCCTTCCAAACGGCGTTCCCCAAAGTCGCCCGGTAAAAATGGTACCTCACTTGTGTGGGTAGGCCTAGTGCCCGCGAAAGGAAATGCCCCAAAACACTATCTGGACACATCAAAATTATCAAATACAAAACTAACTGTTTTTTGGGGGGGGGGTGGGGGCCTGCGTTTTTGGTTCTGGGCTCAGCAGCCATTCAGGGAAACCTATCAAACCCAGACATTTCTGAAAGTTAGACACCCGAGAGAGTCCAGGGAGGTGTGACTTGTGTGGATCCCCGAGTGTTTTCTTACCCAGAAACCTCAGCAAAGCTCAAATGTAGCTAAAAAATCAAATTTTTCCCTCATTTCTGTGTAGAATCACCGCACAGGACAAAATTCCTACCACCCAACGTTCCGCTCAGTCTCCCAGGAAAAATGATACCTCACTTGTGTAGGTGGGCCAAATGTCTGTGACACGGAAAAGCCAAAAACATGTTGAAACTGCCCTGCCCTGGGGGTGTGTGGGGGAAGCCCACGGAGGGAGCTGCTCCGAGCTCCGGTGCTGGGAAGTAATGGTTACATCCTCGGCACAGGAGCACTGTGCCGCGGGACGTAACCATTACCTCCGCAGCACAGAAGCAGTTAAAGAAAAGTTTACCACATTAGAGGAAACTAAATAAAACAGTAGCTCTATGTAAGACCACAGCCAACAGCACGGCATGTCCTTGATTCCTGCACTGCATAATTCATTTCTGCAGACCTTAAGAGTAAAATGCCAGCTAATAGAATGAATGGGGACCCACTTAACCTTCAGATAGCAGACGCTTGCCCTTTTGATAACTCTTGAAGGTTACAGAACCCTTGCCTTATGCCCCAGAGCAAATCTCCTGTTCCACCTAAGAGAGCTTCTAAACTGGCACATAGAGTCTTTGCAGCACATATCTTGCATCTTCCACCAGAAGTGATCCCGTATGTTATTGTCCTAAGAGACATACCTTATTTACTTTCTAATTCATCCACGCCATGGAGAGCTTAGAAAAACAAAATAACACGCCTCTGATTTGCGATCCGAGCTTTCTGTACCATGAAGAATTGACAGTGAGAAGAGTTGATTGGGTTGGGCACTTTAGGAAATGGGCCAGGCTGATTCCATTTTGGTAAATCTTCGCTCTCCTAAGGTGGGTAAATCCCTTCTATCTGTCCTTGGTCATAGGCAATACAATGGAAGAAACATGCAGGGGGAAATCATAACTGAACCACTAGATTTCTTTTATAATCCTAATTGATCAATAAGGTTCATGATGGTCCTGTTAACATTCCCCCTGTTTCTAATCTCAATGAATATACATCTGTTGCAGTCTCCAATAGATCTGCACCTTTCACAAGCTGCTAAGAACAGGACTGAAATCAGTGGTCTGGTGTGCTTGAACGTGTATTAACCCTAACATTGCTCTAGATCATGCACCAGGGGAAAGACCATTGACACCTAATATTAATAATGTAAGAATCAAACTTGTTATTAGGTCCTGGAACATTGCGGGTATTAAAAATAAACTAAGAAATGTAGAAATGGCTATATAATATAAAATCAACCCACCACGTTTGCCCAATGGAAACATTGAGGGTGGTGGATTTTCACGTAGGTAATCAATCAATAAATAAATAATTTTATGTGGATGTATTTGACATCGATAAAAGTACATGAAAACATACAATAGCAATCATATCATCAAGGATTTAAAATAGAAAAATACACAAAAAGACAATAAATACAATTACTAAAATGGCCTAGATCTGAGAGTACGTACAGCTGACTTTTAAAAAAGACCCTACATAAAAAACAACTTCTTTGTTAGCCAGAAGCAACAAAAATCTCAGGACGGGTCTACACTGTCCTACACCATAAGAATATGTTTTTAGAAGTGGGATTAAAAAGAGTTTAGTATATCTAGTATAAAATGTACTAAAAAACATAAAATATAGGAAAGTGTGACCAGATGAGTCATTACAAGGATATGCCCTAGCATCAATGTTATGTAGAAATCAGGGAAAAACAAAGCAGATATTGTATGATTCCCGCCCTAAAACGGTAGAGCAAAGATTGTTCCAGAGAACAAGCCAACCACATATAATCAGTTGAACAATTCAGTTCCCTCAGCTCAGGCAAAGATATTTATTAACAGTGAGCTTCCCCTCCATATCTCTAAGACACCTTATATCCATAGTCATAAAATGCTTTTGCCACAACCTTCTTATTTAACTCAGTACATAAACATGGATCTGTAAATAAATCTGACATTCCTACTTTGGTAAATCAGCTTTTTACACAAGTAAATCAGGGTATGAAAAGGCCACAATCTAAAGCCAAGCAGTCCCTTATTATGTCCTTGGTCAGTTCAGCCTCTGAATGTTGCCAAATTGCAAGCCATAACATAATTGGCCGCACCCTAATCAAATCCCCAGTATAGGAGTTTTGTGACAAATAAAATGCAAGGCTGAAATGGGGACCAACAGCATCCTTCTACAGAACCTGTTCTCCTCCCGTTGGATGGGAATACATTTGACAATTCCCCATACCTTAGCTCCGTGCATGGGAATGGGTACTCACTGAGAGCTATATATTTTTAACATTGGTGACAAAAAAAAACCACCCTTAGCCTGAGGGATGCTACAAAGGGCCCTGATGGCTGACAATAATCTGAAAGAATGCTGAACAATATTAGGTGCCCAAGAAGCTAGGGCAGAAAAAACAATACCCAAATAGGGTAAATCCTTTATACTATCCAGATACTGGTTGCCAAATTACATTATAAATAAGGAGCGGCACTTAGGGTCACAGGCCATAATATGTGATTTATTAAAGTTAGTTTGAAGGTCCAAAGAAGACATGTAATCAACATAGGCATAAATTAACTGACGAAAAGCCCTAGGGGTACGAGATAAGAATACTGAATCATCCCCCAGAGGAGTGCTGGGAGTGATTTATTCTGAATTACAGGAACATTGGAAGTGGCCTGAATCAAATGTGAGTGTAAATCAATAATACATGAAATAAATAAAAGAGGGGCCAAAACGCAACCCCGTCTCACTCCATGATGTATTCCAAAATCCACTGTCACATTGTTCTGCCTTCTGATGTGCACCCTCATGTCCTTATGCAAATAAGCAAGGAAATGGACTAGGACTGGGTCTAAACCACAAGCAGCAATTTGAATGCCATAATTTATCATGATTTACACAATCAAATGCTGACAAGCGGTCCATAAAGGCTAAATAGAGTGGAACCTTTTTTGCTACTGTATACTTGCTTACTATCAAGTTAAGGTTAAGGCATTGCTCAATAGTTCCAATTTTGCACCTAAACCCTTATTGACAATAGTGCAAAACAGACTCATCTGAGACCCAGGCCATAACCCTATTATAAGTAATTCGGCCAAGAATCTTAGAAGTGGTATCAATAAGTGTTATTGGCTGGTAACATACCGGAGATGAACGATCCCCTTTTTTAAATATAGGGACAGTAATAGATGTCCCCCAGTTCTTGGGTAGAGGGGAGTAGGATAAGGTATTAAAGACAAAGCAATATTTCATTTAATGAGATCACTGGGGACCCCATCTGGACCTGGAGCCTTTCCTCCCACACACACTCTTAACTTATCCTCTACTTCATCAAGGGTTGTTCGAAAACAAGATACCAGGGCATGATCTATTCAGAAAGGGGCGGATGGAGGGGGAGCCACATACATATTGCTGAAATGATCCTCCAAAACACTAGCCAGAAAATCACAAGAAATTGTACTCTGTGCTTGTATATTGCCCTTAACAGCTGTTACTGAGCCCCAGAAAAGCTATTTCCTCGACTGAAGGCCTGGACTAAAAATTCCCATTGTGCGGACACAAACTCCTGCCAATGCTTGGCAGTAATTATTTTATATTGTTTACAGAGATGAGCCACTAAAACCGGATCCCTTGGGTTGGCACCAAGTGCAGACCTAAGGGCCCGGTTTGATACAGAACAGTCTGGGTTAAACCACCTGGGGGTATCAGGCATCAGTTTAATCAACTTCAAAAGGACCTTCCTAATCCCAGAGCACAATTTTATTTTAAGAAAACTTCCACTAATTGGAAGCCTTGAGGCTCCACTGCTAAGCAGAGATTAATCTGAACAAAGTTAGCTTTAATTACTTAATTCAAAGTTTGGAACGGATCAACCTCCAAGCCAGTATTAGGTTATCAGTACTCCGTTTCAAATACCATGAACCCACCGTCCCTCATGTACTTCTTCCCTCTAAAATGCAGGGATAGTATAACCTCTATGGGATTATGGTCACTATAACATGAAGGAAGGATGCTGCCTTGCATATTTAGGCCCTCCAAATTACGAGTAAAAAACACATTGGGGGTTATTCTAACTTTGGAGGAGTGGTAATCCGTCCCAAAAGTGACGGTAAAGTGACGGATATATCACCAGCCGTATTACGAGTTCCATAGGATATAATGGACTCGTAATACGGCTGGTGGTAAATCCGTCACTTTTCCGTCACTTTTGGGACAGATTAACACCTCCTCCAAAGTTAGAATAACCCCCATAATCTATTATTGATGATCTACCCTGCCTCTTGTAAGTAGGTACATTACTAATAGCAGTACCTAAAATGGCCAACACATTGACCATGTCAAAAGGAGTAAGAAAGGACACTAGTAAAGCGCTAAGAGGATCGGTAAAGATATAGGATTCTGATTGTAAATCGTCGTAGTTCACAGACAAACACACAATGCCCGGAGCAAGCCATATCACCTGCTAACTCTGAGATAAATAGATAAATTTAAATAAATGTGAAAATCCAGAGTTGGGAATACCAGTAAAATTCTTGTTATAAAAGTTCACAACATACAAAGTTAGAGCTAATTTTAGGACTATAGCCTGAAAACTGCTGTCACTATGCGCAGCAATGGAGATGTACCTGCTAAAAGCAGTACTGACCCAAATTGCCAAACTCCCCGATGCACGCACACTGTATGAGGGAGTTGAAGGGACCCTAAAACACTGAAAGCCATCAACAGTAATGGCAGTCATATCCCATGATTCTTGAAATAAAATATTATCATTCCCCTGATGAACGATAACCAATCAGACAGGATAACCTTGATCTGAGGCCAGACACATTCCAAGGCAGTTCATCCATTATTAACCCAGCCATTCCCACAAACAATGGAAGGGCCAAGGGTGGGCTAGCATTGTTAATTTCCATAACTGCCCCTCTTATACTGAAAAAAATATTATCTTATTTTCAGATTTCCCACCTCCAAATTGATGAATGTATGAACATCATCCTGATCAACTTCTATAATAAGATCTTTGATGGTACTAAAGCTAGGGTGATTGCCGATCTCGAAAGGAAGATGGAATCCTTTGTAAGGCATATCAAAGGAGATTACATTATTACCTGATTAGAGATTTCAACATCAGCAAATGTAAGGTTTCATTGTCCAAAAACTGCAGATATACAAGAGAAAATTGGGATGAGCTCCTCCATTTTCTGCATAACCACTATGGGACGACACTCAACAAAATTATTTTTAAATTCAATCCGGAATTGTTAGAACATCTTTATGATTTAGACAGGGCTACAATCCTAACCTTTCAAGGGAATGGCCACTATTTTACTATTGATCATGTCCTAGTTTCTGACAGTAGCTTAGAATCAATTAAATCCCTTGCGGTTGACCCAGGTCCTTTCAGTGACCATCACCCTTTGCTGCCGATTTTTAACATTAAGTCCTCCCACTCGCAAGGCCTGCAACTTGCAGATCATATTTAAACCAAGGGTAATAATGGTATTAGTCTTAGATGGATGAGTGTTGCCCTTTTGGTCAATGTATTGAAAGAGAATATCAGAGACTTAGGGCCTGATTCTAATGTTGGCGGGCGGCGGGAGCCGCCCGCCAAGCTACCGCCGCTGAACGACCGCACCGCGGTCAAAAGACCGCGGCGGCCATTTAGACATATCCTCTGGGCCGGCGGGCGCTCTCCAAAAGAGCGCCCGCCGGCCCAGAGGAAATGCCCCTGCAACGAGGACGCCGGCTCAGAATTGAGCCGGCGGAGTTGCAGGGGTGCGACGGGTGCAGTTTGCACCCGTCGCGTATTTCAGTGTCTGCTTAGCAGACACTGAAATACTTTGCGGGGCCCTCTTACGGGGGCCCCGCGGCACCCCCTACCGCCATCCTGTTCCTGGCAGGCGAACCGCCAGGAACAGGATGGCGGTAGGGGGTGTCAGAATCCCCCATGGCGGCGCAGCAAGCTGCGCCGCCATGGGGGATTCAAAGGGCAGCGGTAAACCGGCGGGAGACCGCCAGTTTGCCTCTTCTGACCGCGGCCGAAGCGCCGCGGTCAGAATGCCCTGCGGGGCACCGCCGGCCTGTCGGCGGTGCTCCCGCCGACCCTGGCCCCGGCGGTCTTAGACCGCCGGGGTCAGAATGACCCCCTTAATGACTTGCACAGACTGGAATAACCACCCACATATAATTATAGTGGCCTTTTGTACATTAACGTTGGAAATTGCAGGTAAATTGAAACAGATTAATTGGGCCACTGAAAGAATGTCTAATGGTTGGTTTGATCACAATTGTTCTCGAGCCAATCGGAATCTGAAAAGAGTGCTGCAGACTGCCCCCAGAAATAGAGGTGATAGCTCTGCCCTAAGAGTTATTTATAAACAAGCCCTGGCAAAGAGGAAAAGAGCGATATAAGACAGGGCTTGGGCCAATCTACAGCAGGCAGCTGATACTAGAGATAATATTCTTTTCTGGACGACCATTAATCAGCCGTTTCTTAGAGACTCATCCTCTCCTAGGGTTGAGGCCCTAGTACAACGGGAGGACTGGTTAAAAAATGATGGTGGGATTTTTAACCCTAATGACCACAGCATAGATCTTTACCCTGTTGAAATACATTTAACAGGATCTTACATCTAAATCAAAGAAGTTTAGAAGAGGTAACTAACTAGTGCTTTATAAAAGTCTGCCAACTTAATGGCACCTGGGACCGATGGGCCCTAAAAGATAACTATAAATCTAATGTCACCTTATGGGTCCCTATATTAACACAATTTTGCAATGCTGCAGTTAGAGGGTATGTGCCCGTCTCTTGGACAGGGAGTATCATAGTAACAATTTTTAGGAAGGGGGACAGGGGAGATGCATGGTGCTATAGACCAATATTCCACCTGGACTCCACTGTCAAATGAATGGGTAGGATCCTCCTTGAGACGATGGAAAGCTGGGTGTCGAATATTCACATCCTTACAGATGCACAATATGGGTTCAGAAGAGCCATTGGTACAATGGAAAAATATGTCAGTCGGCATCTCCTCATTAGCAAATATACAGCAGTAAAAGAGGGACATATTCACCTATGCATTGCAAACTTATCCAACGCATTTGATTTAGTGAACCATGCCAAGCTGTCACAGAGTCTGGCCCAGATGGGTGTGCCAATTGGAATTATTACACTCCTATCACAATTGTATAACCATTTAACTGCCCATTTACTATACCGGGGGGAATGCTCGTCCCATTTCAAGGTCACAGGTGGGATATGAAGAGGTTGTGTCCTTGCCCCAATTTACTTTCGCTACACATTAACGGCAAAAAGTAAAAGCTGATAAATGTCCCACAGCCATTCTCCTATACACTGAGGATGCAGTGTTGATTTCCAGATCTGGTAATGGGCTCCAACTCTTGACTGACACCTTCATCTCTTATATGGAGAATAAAGACAGGAAAATAAATTTTAAGCATTCACCATGGTTTGTGGAAAATGGAAGGCCAAAAAGAAGATCCATAATATCCATGGGGAGGTTTTTGCCTAGACTCAAAATGTTTGCTTCCTTGGCATACAGTTTTCTAGCGATGGTCACTGGTGATCACGAATAAAAGTCAGGAATCTGAAATTTCTCATATCTACAGAAGCCCTTTTCAGATGTTCTGCCAAAATAGGAAATAAACCAATTAGATAGAGACTGACCCATATAAAAGCAAATGCCTACCTAGTGTTAGTTATGGGGCGCCGTTGTGGGGATGGGTCAATTGCACCTCCCTACTGGCATGGGAAAATTTATTTTTAACCAGACTTCTGGCTGTTCCTAGGACATTCTCTTCTTATATTGTGCATAAGGAACTGGGAATGCAAGCCCTTTAAGACTCAAGTCAGATAAATCCTGTTTCATTTAGGCACAGCATATGGAGTAAAGCTGGTAGAAAATTCACCAAAGAGTTGATATTGAATTGTTTACATCTTGAGTACATAGAGAACATAGAGACATAGAGAAAATCCCACAGTTGGCCTAGATTAACAACCTTCTAAAGATTGTAGAAGCGATTGAGTATTATGAAAGCTGTCAATATATTACGCTACAGTAGGAAGGAATTAAAAAATGAGAAAGGCTGACAGGGACAAGCTAGAGATTAATAAGATCTCTGTATGAACTATTAGTTTGGTGTTGTAAAGGAAGGGATTCAACATTATTTTTTAAATGTAGGAAACATTCAACATAGCTTTTACATGACAAGATTACAGCTGGGCACCCTGCAACTCTTGGCTGCATTTCCTAAAGAGAGAGTTTGGTTGTAGATACTTCTTAAATATCCATGTGACGGTAAATCCTCCCACTCAGCAGTGCACTTTATTCTGTTTTGTAAATTCTATTAGTACATTAGAAAGCAAATATTATGACCATTGTTCATAAATGGAAAGTTTTTGTCTTTTCAGGAAGCCTTTAACTATATTCGCTTCCGTGAGAACATGGTCATATTGTGATTCTGTTTCCGCTTTCATCACATTATGAGAAATAAATGTCCTTCACATATGGATTCGTTAACATATGAGGTCGAGATATGAAAATTAGTCTGATTGAAATACCCGCCTGATAGTGCACCATTTTTGGTCCAAATCATAGGGTTTCTCTTGTAACCTTTGATGTTACTGGCAATGTAACTTATATTGATCAACAAAAAGCTTGATGCACTTTGCTTCCATAAGTTGTATGTGAACAGGTTTTTCCTAAGGACAGTTTTGTGACCCTTGTGCATAATTGAATGTTATTTATCTGTTTTTATCTTGTTAACTTGGTAATATTTTATAGCGATAAGGAGTTTATTATATTATTGTTTCTGTCTTATTCCTGTGATTCTTTTATGGATCTGAATTTTTATTCAAATAAAGATTATTTGATTTTATTTGAATTCCAATGATGATTGTAAGCTTTCAAGGTTGCTGGATTTCTGGATTCCTGAATATCTAATGCTACCTCACCATGGCAACCTTGCGATCTGAGATTTAACCTTTCAAGTTCCAGACACCTAGCTGTAACTAGGGTACTAATGCCTGGTCTAGGATCAGAAAAGTCAAGGGTGATGAACGTGTCAGAAATAGCCACGGGTGAGATATTGCAAACCTGTTGAGAAAGGGAAATCAATTCCTGTGAGGCCAAAACGGGGCTACCAACAACATCTATGGATGATCCTTCCATAAATTATGAATAACCCAAGGTAGCAGAGGAATGGGAGGGAAAGCATACAGTAGTTCCTGGCGCCACGGGATCAAGAGAGCATTTAAGGCCCATGCTTGGTCATATTGCTCAAGAGAACAAAACTGTGAGCAAAGAAAATTATCCTCCTGAGTAAAAATGTCCAACGAAGGGACTCAGAATTTTTGAGATTATGTTTCGAGCACCTTTGGGCGGAGACACCAGGACTTTGATGTCTGGAATGATGAGCTCAGATGGTTTGCCAGAGAGTTCTGTTTCCCCGGATAATGGACAGAACTTGGATGAATCAGGCTAGATCCTGCCCAAATCACTTTTTCTTGTGTCACTCGGAATAACTCACAGGAACCTGTCCCCTGGTGGTTTATGAGCGATCTGGCTACTATACTAACCACACTGACTCTGACTGCAGAATCTCTTAGCAAATAGACAAAATAAGCCAGGGCTAACAGAACTGTTTTCAACTCCTTCCAATTTGAAGACTTGTAGCATATGTGAGGACCCCATTTCCCCTGAACCTCTAGTGACTCCAAGGTTTCTCCCTAACCTGTCTCACTTGCATCTGTTATTACTATCTGAGGAAGTGGAGTTTGACACAGGCAACTTTCAGAAAGATTCTACCCTTTGAGCCGCCAATCAAAAGACTCTGCAATCTGAGGGAATACTAGGATTAGATGATACTACATCTGAGAAGCTGGTTTCCGGTGCTCTAGAATATGCCTTACTAATGAATACATTTGTAAATGTGCCCACTGCACCAAGATACTGTGGAAGCCCTATCCCCTTGTACAACCAACCATTACCTTGTAGTTGCTCTTGACTTCTTCAAGAGAGCCTTCAGATGGGACATCAGTTTTACCATCTTATAGTTGGCAAAAACGCTCTTCCGACCTACCAAATGAACAAGGTTCCAATTAATTTGATTGACTGCGCTCAAATGAACTGTGATTTGGATCAATTGATCAGAAACGCATGCTCCTCTAGGTCTTTTACCACCATCTTGACATCCTCTGAAGGAGGGATAATTAACTAGTCATTGAGGTAAGATAAAAGAGATATTCCCAAAGAATGAAATCTACCTACCACTGAGGCTAATAGCTTTGTAAATATGCTGTTGCCAACCCAAATAGGAGAACCTAGAACTGATAATGATGGTCTTGAACACAAAATCTGATGGATATGTGTGATAACATTTGCATTGGTACATGCAGATAGGCATCTAAGAGGTCCTTGGATGCCAGGAAACATCCCTTCTTCAATAAGAGAATGATGCCTGGAAGAGGTGTCATTGTGAAAGGCTAATGAGGGATACAAGAATTGTCCTTCTTTGAATCCGAAACTAGTTTGGACCCTCCTGATAACTTCTGTACCAGAAAGATTATCAAATAGCAACCAGTCACTGCATGATCTTCTGGTGCTGTAATTACTGCATTTGTGTTCAAGAGGGCTTGAACTCCTTCCATCAATGATGTGTGTCTCTCTTGGTCCTGAGGCACTGAGGAACTAACAATTCTTTCTTTAGGGTGGTGACCAAATTGACTAAATATACTTAAGATACATCCCTATTCGTCCGCAATGCGCTTCACCCAGATGTTCTGTAAATATTGCATCTGCATAAGTGTAATGTAAGTTGAACTGTCTTGGGATAGTCATGATTTTGCTGGGGCTGGTGTACCCGGAGCCTGGGTTGATTGGGACCGGGATTTGTCTGAAAGAGGGGTCTCCTGGCCATAACCCCACCCTCAAAAGGGCTGGATGCTCGTCTTGATGAAAAAGCAGGGACAAATGTTCTTTTATAGCCAGCTCCTCTTCAGCTGAATCAGGCATGTACCAGCTGCAGTAAATTGTGATATTCCGATTTTTAACAAGATCTTCCAGTTGAGGCCCAAATAGTCAGTGAAATATAGATGCATTAAGAATGACTTTTGAGAATTATCTGCCTTCCACAAGCACATCTAATGGCATCTCCTATCTGATACCGCAGCTTCCAGTAGGTCAAAAGACACATCAGAGAGGAAACACACCTGTTGCTCCATAACAACAAGAGTCTCAGTCAAATCAGCATCACCCTGAATCCACTAAGCCAAGAACTGGAAGTCTCTTAACAAAGACTGGATTGTATAATTGGCACAGCTGCTGGCTCTGATTGAAAAATGTGATGCTGCATAAGATCTCATAAACGTTGCCTCGACTTTCTTGTCCTCTGTTTCAGGAAGGACTTCCTCCTCTGAAATAATGACCCCTTGTAAGGAAAGCCACTCCATAAGAGAGTCCACTTTACCTGTAGGTGGGAACTCTTCTGTAATATTTTGTAAAGGATATCTGCGGTTCACAAATCTGGGAAAATACTGACAGTGAACTTCTTTCTACTCTTAAGTAAAAACGTTCACAATTTCTGGATGTACTGGGAGCATTCCAGCTCTTTGCACTGATAGAGGCTAGAAAAATAGTCTTCATTAGAAGACTGGGGGGGCCTCAGGCAAAGTCGGGTTACTCCTTAAATATCACAGTAAATCAGAAAGTTCCTGTCCCTGAATATACCACCCTTTGACCTCCTCCTCATCCACTCCAATCTGGGTAACATTCTATGAATCCATAAACACCTTAGGAATCTTAGATGGAGGTGCCTCCTCTCTGGCCACGAACGATGCTTCCATCGCAATTTCACTCCTTTTTCTATGACCTCCAAAGGAATAGGCTTTTAAGGTACAGCGGCTGGGTCCGTGCCCTCCACTGCTTTAGTGGGAGACCCCAAATGTTTGCATTTCGCAGAAGCTTTCAAATCCATTTTGAAATGAACAAGAAAGAAAATACTTCCTTAAATAATGATTGCTAAGCAACAAAATCTCTCTTTAGATGAGATCTTGCCACATAAATTAGAGACTCTGTATGGATGCTATTTCATGTGCGCTGTCCAAACAGAAGCCTTGAAGTGTTCTAGACCACTTTAGCTTTTTTCACACTTCCATCATTACTGTAAACCACTCTCCCCGTTTGTCTGTTAAAGCACCACAAGCATACTGGGGAGAGCAAACAAATACATAAATACAAAGGGTGTTTGGAAAAAATATCAAGTTGTTAATATCGGGTGACAGAAATATCAGATATACAATATTGTGATACATAAATATTGTGATGCAAGAACAAAATCATTTTTTCAGAAAATATTTTTTATTCATATAGTTTTTAATGTTATCCTCAGTAACAGAAATATTAATAATATTGTTTTTTAATTATTTCAATGTGTTTAAGTTGATATATAAATTTTAAGTGTTACTACTGTTTATATAAATGTTATGAATTTTTGTAAAATATAGGGCCTCATTACAATTTTGGTGGTCCACGGACTGCCAAACTCGCAATGGTGGTTGGGCTGCCACACTCCTGGTGGTGGAACCACTGGGCTATGAACCTTGTGGTTCAACTGCCAGGAGACCGCCGCCAACGCTGAGATCATGGATCCTGACGGGTTGGCAGCAGTCAAAGTCGTATCAGCCATGACTTCACTTTCCGCCAGCCTTTTCATGGCAGGTCCCCTTTCATGAAAAGGCTGGCAGAAAGCCAGTTCTAGGGGCCACAAGGAGGGCCCCTGTACTGCCCACAACCATGTCGTGGGCAGAGCGGGAGCCCCCCCAACCAGCACTCTCAAAATGTGGACTGTTTGCTATGCATTGGCTATGCATTGGCCTCAGCTCCCTAAGGGGATAATACATCATTTCTGCCGGTCAGACATGTGGAAACATCATAATACGACAGGGATGAGCCACTGTCAAACAGCTCGCATTCAGGAGAGTGGAGATTTCCTCTGTTTCCCTGCTTGCAGGCTCCCCCGGCGGTCCCCATCGTGACCGGGTGACCTGTGGGGGAACTCAGGTCACATTGCCGGGCCCCAGTGGATGCCCCAGGTCTGAGATTGGCCTGGGAAGGGGGGGCTGTGCAACCCCCCAAAAAATCAAATATTTGGGCAGCGCCCTTGGGGATGGGGTCCCCACAGCCGAGAATGGCCTGGGGAGGGCGGTCGCGCATCACCCCTTCACCCCAAAAAATGAAAGGCCCTCATAATGACTTTGGTGGTCTCTGAGCGAGACCGTCAAATCCACGGGTGCAAGAAGACCACCAGTGCTGGCAGTCTTCTGCCCGCCATATAATGCGAACTGCCGGATTTCCGCCACACTTTGGGAAGATATTTGGCAGTAGCCATGCTGGTGGGCGGTGGCGTACTGGCATTGCTACCACCTGCACCACCCCGCCAGAAGGACGCTGCCAGCCATATTAAGACCATTAAATACGGCCTGGTGTTGTCCTGCTGGTGATGTACTGCTGTCGGGGGCAGCACCCCTTACCGTTCCCTGCCAGATGACCTCCTCACCAGCCAAGGTAAGTTGAGCGTCTGACAGGGGAGGGGGTAGGAGGGTGGGTGATGTTGTGTGTGTGTGTATGAGTGTATGGTGTCTACATGAGTGTGTGAATGCGACTGTGAGTGTTGTGGTGTATGTTTGGTTGTATGCGTGTGAGTGAATGCATTTATGAATGTTGAAGTGAGTGAATGTCTGCATGTCAGTATTTATGTGTGTGAGGATGCGTGTTTGGATGTTTGTGTGTATGCGTGCCCGAATGCGTGTGAGTATGTGTAAGTGAATGCGTGGATGGATGAGTGTGAGTGGATGTGTGTCTGGAAGTGTAGGTGAGTGGGTGTATGCGTGGTGTGTGTGGGTGTCTGTGTGCATGTATGTGGGGGTGGGAGGTGCTATGTGAGTAGGGGGGTGGCAGGTGGGGGGCTATGTGAGTGGGAGGGTAGAGGTGGGGGGCGCTGTGTCTGTAGGGGGGTGGGAGAATCAGGTGCTGCTGGGGGGGAGCTGTCTACCGGTGACAGGGAAGGAATTCCCTGTCACCAAAAGCCCAACCGACATTGTTTTCATGGCGGTGCTACAGCCGCGGAAACCATGGCGGTGGGCCGGCTCCTAATACCACCGGTGGTCTTCTGTGAACGGCCGGGTCGGAGATGAACATCTCCGGCTCGGGGGTTCATACCACCATGGCGGTATGGTGGAGATGTGTCGGGTTGGCAGCTGTCAAACCACCATACTCATAATGTGCCGGTCCTCACCGCCTATTGGCGGTGATACCGCCACATTAACCCTGGCAGTCGGAAGGTCACCAGGATCATAACGACCACCTAAATGTTTAGGCTGGGCCACGAGGAAGACCAATCTCGGCCCCGGGGGGCGCACGGCCCCCGCCACAAAAAAAATACATCTTTAAACTGGGCCCCAGAGCATGGGGTCCCCAGGGCCAAGATCGAACTGGGGAGGCAGGCCATCCATGGTTTGGTTGGCATAAGGGTTGGCTACAAATGCTGACAAGCTTGGCCAAAGCATGTGCATGGTGGTGGTTGGATTAACGCATAGTAATGAAAATTACTTTACGTTAAAAAACATGGAAATTCACTGAAAAAATACTATAAACATTCAAATCTATATTTTCATAATGATACATTTAAAATATTTAAAAAGCTTAATATAATGTAACATCAACAGTTATAGTTACTTGACGGAAACTCTAACAGGTGAATTTCTATCGTTTGGTACATTTAAAATGTGAGCCTAACTATAATGTCCCTGTAACCTTTGGTTTTTTAAGTGAATTTCTATGTTTTTTAAAAATTCTATTTCTTCATTATAACGTCCCTGTAACCTTTGGTTTTTTAGTGTATATATAAATATATATAAAATCAAAAAATGCTCGGAATGAGATCTCAATCAGCCCAAAGGGGTGGTGCGAGAACCGGTACGAGCAAACCGGTAATTAATTAAGCAAAGAGAAAAATATAATACTCGCACACTCAGGTTTCAGGAACAAGAAAAATTCAGTTTAATCCACACACAACGCGTTTCGACTGACACAGCTGCCTTGGTCACGTGATATGTATCACCAATAAATTACCCTTTAAATACCCTCTTAGCATAAACATAGAAATAAGACAATTGACATGTGCAACAAATAGAAACCACACTCCAAAGTTCTCTGCAAATATTAGCGTAATAATAATATTATGATTAAAAACAGTTCACGCCCCTAAGTATTGCTAGATATAATTTAGATATCTATCGGGGTCTTAGTCTCTAATTCTAAAATATAGACTGACTCTTTTTTTCTTAGTACTAATTCTCTGTTCCCTCCTCTATGATGTGGAGGAACATGTTCAATCCCAAAATAGGATAATTTGGTGCAATCAGAATTGTGTTTTTCTTTGAAATGCCTTGCTACCGGATAATGTTCATCATTTGATGTGATCGCACGCATGTGTTCTAAAATCCGTTTCTTAACACCATGTTTGGTACTACCAATGTACCATCTCAGGCAAGGACATTCCAGAACATAAATCACAAAAGGGGTACTGCATGTTATAAATTGATTGATTTGTCTGACTTTCCCAGGTTTGCATACAGCATATTGCTTCCGCATAATGCTGTTGCGACATGCTTTGCAATGGCCACAAGGAAAGAAGCCTTGCAAGTTGTGTTGTCTTAGTTGTAGAATCGAGGTAATATCATTGGACCTCAGAATATCATGTAGACTGTCCTCTTCTATAAGTGATCAAGGGTCTCTTTTGTATATTACCTCCAATAACGGGATCACTTTTCAGGATATTCCAGTTTTTTAAAATAATGTTGTTAATCTGTCTTGTGTCCCCATTATACGTCATAATAAGTCTAGTCCCATCATTGTCATCTGCCTCTTGTTTGGTAATGTTATCAAAAAGGGTATCAGATCTTTTTATCCCCTTAACCTTATCAATTGCTCTCTTGATTACCCATTCTGGATATCCCCGCTGTTTAAATCTTATAATCATCTCCCTTTGTTCAATCTCAAAAGCTTCATCGGTACTACTAATTCTTTTTGCTCTTAGTAGCTCACCGAAGGGGATACTCCATTTTAAACTGTCTGGATGACCACTTGAGGCATGTAGTAAACTATTGCCCGCCGTATGTTTCCGGAACAGTTCAGTAGTAAACATACGGCGGGCAATAGAGGATTCCCTGGGCCAGGGGAAAACCGGCGGGAAACCGCTGGTTCCCCTTTTCTGACCGCGGCTTTACTGCTGTGGTCAGAATGGCCCAGGAAGCACCGCCAGCCTGTTGGCGGTGCTTCCGCGGTCCCCGGCCCTGGCGGTCATGGACCGCCAGGGTCGGAATGACCCCCTAAGATCCCGATAGGTTTGAATATGGGGGAGGAACTAAATACCTGTATGATAACCATTAATTCATCTTGATGTGACTCTATTATCTGCCCTTCTACTGTTTGAGGAAAGTTTTTATCAGCATTTGTAACAAGTTAACATCTTATTGTGTATAAAATTAATTTATGAGATTTAGGTCCTGCACTTCAGTTGATTATATGCTAAGAGTGTTAATATTGTATTCTAATACTATTTGATGTCTAAGCTTCCAGTTACTGATTTAACTATTTATTTATTTTGGATATTCCTTTTAGATATTCTGGGTCGGATGGAGAGCTACCAATCTCTACTTGTTGTTTTCTTCTATTCATTCTTCACAATTTTCACGTTACTACTGGTTGATCAACTTTGCAGATTTTCAGATAAGATCATTGAAATTAGTAATGTAGACAGTTTTTAGCCCTGAATAAGCTTATGATGATATATTTACAGTGTATATTTTTACTATCTGGTTAATTCTTTATTTTTGATTGAAATTGATAATATTTTTACAGATATTGCAGGCTGGAAGTCAAAATTATGAATTTTAATAGATAGAGCACTGTTACTTGATGTGGTCGTTTCCTTTTAAATTTAATGGTGAATTTTCACAAAAAACTGTAAGCAAGATTTTATTAATGAATTTGGGGAAATGATTTGAAATATTATATCTAAATATTATATCTAAATTATATCTAGCAATACTTAGGGGCGTGAACTGTTTTTAATAATAATATTATTATTACGCTAATATTTGCAGAGAACTTTGGAGTGTGGTTTCTATTTGTTGCACATGTCAATTGTCTTATTTCTATGTTTATGCTAAGAGGGTATTTAAAGGGTAATTTATTGGTGATACATATCACGTGACCAAGGCTGCTGTGTCAGTTGAAACGCGTTGTGTGTGGATTAAAGTGAATTATTCTTGTTCCTGAAACCTGAGTGTGCGAGTATTATATTTTTCTCTTTGCATATAGAAATATATATATAAATATACATATAAATATGCATATATATATATATATATATATATATATATATATATATATATATATATATATATATGACCTTAAACTCAGTTGTTATTAAAATATTTTAAATGCATTATGATGAATATATATATTTTAATGTTTATAGTTTATTTAGCAATACAAAAGGATGATGGACCGAGTGCTGAACAATGCAAACACTCACCCCCAGTCACAGAGCTGGGTTTAATCCATCGTTCTTTTGCTCACCATGCCACCCCAGTTTGGACCCAGACATATGCAAATCAGTCTTAACCCTGTTCCTCATGGGAACAGTCCAGCCCGACCTGCCAGGCCAGATTCTCCCTCGACCAGAAACAAGCATCCTGGGACTGGTTTCAGGGTATCACCCTTCATCAGCCAGGATAGCTTGAATCCAGTGGGACAGTAAGCAAGGGACCCGTGTCTGGGCATACCCTCCCACTTAGGACAACTTTAGCAACACAAAAGGATGATGGACGGAGTGCTGAACAATGCAAACACTCACCCCCAGTCACAGATCCGGGTTTAATCCATTGTTCTTTTGCTCACAATGCCACCCCAGTTTGGACCCAGCCACAAGCAAATCAGTCTTGACCCTGTTCCTCATGGGAACAGTCCAGCTGGAACTGCCAGGCCAGATCCTCCTTGAACCAGAAACAAGCATCCTGGGACTGGTTGCAGGGTTCATCAGCCAGGATAGCTTGCATCAAGTGGCACAGTGAGCAAAGAATCAGAAAAGAATGATGGACAGAGTGCTAAACACTGCAAACACTCACCCCCAGTCACCATGCCACCCCATTTTAGACCCAATCTATACAAATCAGTTTTGAGCCTGGTCCTCATGGGAACTGTCCAGCCCAAACTGCCAGGCCAGATCCTTCTTAGACCAGAAACAAGCATCCTAGGATCAGTTTCAGAACATCACCCTTCATCAGCCAGGCTAGCTTGAATCCAGTGGCACAGTGGGCAAGGAACCCACGTCTGGGCATACCCTTCCCGCTTAGGGCAACTTTAGCAACACAAAAGGATGATGGACGGAGTGCTGAACAATGCAAACACTCACCCCCAGTCACAGATCCGGGTTTAATCCATGCCACCCCAGTTTGGACACAGCCACATGCAAATCAGTCTTGACCCTGTTCCTCATGGGAACAGTCCAGCTGGAGCCTCCCTTGACCGGAAACAAGCATCCTGGGACCAGTTTCAGGGAATCACCCTTCATCAGCCAGGCTAGCTTGAATCCAGTGGCACAGTGAGCAAGGGACCCACGTCTGGGCATTCCCTCTTAGGGGTGACGTAGCGAGCAAAATAACGATGGGTTAAACCCAGATCTGTGACTGGGGTTGAGTGTTTGAAAAGTTTCAATACTCCGTCCATCATTTTATTTTGTTTTGTGATGTTGCTTTGTGCACCCTAAGTGGCAGGGGTATGCCCAGACGTGGGTCCCTTGCTAGCTGCGCCACTGGATTCAAGCTAGCCTGGTTGATGAAGGGTGGTACCCTGAAACTGGTTCTAGAATGCTTGTTTCTTGTCCAGGGAGGACCTGGCCTAGCAGTTTGAGCTGGACTGTTCCCATGGGGAACAGGGTCAAGACTGATTTGCATATGGCTGGGTCTAAACTGGGTTGACGTGGCGAGCAAAATAAAAATGGATTAAACCCAGATCTGTGACTGAGGGTGAGTGTTTGAAAAGTTGCAATACTCCGTCCATCATTTCATTTTGTTTTGTGATGTTGCTTTGTGCGCCCTAAGTGGCAGGGGTATGCCCAACCATGGGTCCATAGCTCGCTGCGCCACTCTGTTCAAGCTAGCCTGGCTGATGAAGGGTGATACCCTGAAACCGGTGCCATGATGCTTGTTTCCTGTCCATGGAGGACCTGGCATAGCAGTTCTGGCTGGACTGTTCCCATGGGGAACAGGGTCAAGACTGATTTGTACATGGCTGGGTCTAAACTAGGGACACGTGGCAAGCAAAATAACGATGGATTAAGCCCAGATATGTGATTGGGGATGAGAGTTTGAAAGGTTTCAATACTCCGTCCATCATTTTATTTTGTTTTGTGATGTTGCTTTATAGTTTGTTTAGTACATGTGTTTTGATGTTTTAAATTTTTAATATTTTATTTATTATCTGCATAAATAAATAAACTTTTTATCATATTTTTGTGCTTGGATTCTTTTTTTTGAGATAGTATATTCAGACATCACATGACATATTATTATCGCATGAAGCAAGGCATTGCATAGCAGTCACAGAAAATGAGACACAGATAACCTCACAATAGTAGACCATCGAAATCAAGGCAGCCCGAGCAGAGGAATCCCCTGCATAATCACATGTTGCCAGACAACAAAACAGTAAAACAACAATAAGCAGTAGGGTCAGGTCACTGGGTATAAAATGGAACTTCAGCCCAGGGATAGCACCAAGTGGCAGAGTGTGAGGGATGCCCACCGTCTAAAGGAGGGGGGCGACCGGGGAGGATGAATGGCCATTAAGAGCCAGTTTAGTCAAAGAGTTGCAGTGCCTTAAGCCTTGGAGGAGTACCGCAGGTGTACTCCAGGCAAGTGAAGTAGTCAAGTAGTGGGTGCAATACGCACCAAAAGTTGGCTTCGGTCTAGGCCATGCTGTGAAATAGATGCTCCAATGCAATAATGTACCAAAGACGAGTAAACTATAGGGCAATAGGCCTTTTTCCAGGCCAAGTCTATGAGCTGGCGTGCAGCACTCAGCAGTGACTGATAAGTCTCCAATTGGAATGTGTCATTGCTTCTAATGTGAGGGGCCAAATGCCTAATATAACTGTGATGTATGATGCGGAGAGCGGGTATCCTACTATGCCCATAATGTGACCAAAAATATTTTTCTAATACTTGGTTATGAGAGAGCAGGACCCCCAAATGTGTCAGAAGTCCCAAGGTTCCTTCACACAGCACCAGCAGAGGGGAGAGGTGGCGGGGTATAAGGTGGAAGGGCGAGCCGAGGTGTGATACCACTGGACCATGAGTTTATTGGTTGCTTCCCTCTGGGAAAGGATCCTGTATGTCTTGGGGATGTCCCTCCAGAGAGTCTACCACTGGTTTGAAGATATGCCCTCAATAGTGTTATTCTGCCAGTGGGTTTGGTAAGTGTGGGTACGTGGGGCATAGAGCGCTGTAGTGCATGATGAGTATTGGATATCAGTCTCCCAGAGTCAGTGTATGACTTGACTAGCTTTTTGAAGGAGGTATAAGCTTCAATGACCCCCCTGAGTATGATAAAGCGCCCAGTGGCACAGCTGGTAATACTGTGTCTACGATGACTTTGGGACTTGGTAATCTGTTTTAAATTACTCAAAAGATTTTACTGTGTCCCCTATGAAAAGGTCCCTCAGTGTCCCACAGTCCTCTGCCTCCTAACTAGAGAATGTATGTGGATGAAGAGACGGGGTGAAATCAAGGTTGCGAGTGATCAGTGTGTTGGGGGAAGGGAAGGTTGTCAGGCCCCTTTTGAGCAAGACCTTGCCTCATATCTCAAGCACCATCCTGGTAGGGGTGGCTATATAGGCACTGCGTGGCCTGGCATGTTTGGGGAGCCAGGCTAGGTCCCAAAGAGGGTGACTTGCCATTGCCCAATCCATGTGGAACCAAGGCTTATCACTCTTGCGGACCATCTACTCGGAAAAGTTTCACAAGTGGGCCACCCAGTAATAGTCGAGGAGGTTGAAAATCTTAGACCACGCCTGCCCCTGGGCTGCATTAGCAAGGAATTAGATACTCTAGGTTGTTTACCACCCCATATAAAGGAGCATATGTCCGGCTGTGCATGCAGAATGTCCTCCTGGGGAAAGAGGAGTAGTCAGGGATTGAAAAAGATAAAGAACCTAAAAGAGATCATTCATTTTTATAACATTGATATGTCCCAACCTGGAGTTTTAAACAGGCTTCTAACATATAAGTCTTCCAGAATGAACACCATGAGAGGTGGCCATATATTCTGCGTCCAGGAGGTCAACCTGGGGGTCATATTAAGGCCTAGACACTTAATCGTGTGGGAGGCCCACTGGAAGATCTCTAGTAGCTGAAGAGCGGGGAAGGTCTGCCTAGGGACAATTTGATTTAGGGCAAAAGACTTAGGGGGTGATTCTAACCCTGGCGGTCGGTGATAAAGCGGCGGCCAACCCGCCAACAGGCCGGCGGTCCAAAAAATGGAATTCTGACCCTGGCGGAAACCGCCAACACAGCCCGCCACCTTAACACTCCGACCGCCACGGCGGGACACACAAACAGGTTGGCGGTCACCGCCAACAGACAGGTGGGAGACAATGTACCGCCCACCCTATCACAACTCACCAATCCGCCACCTTTTCCGGGGCGGGAGCCCCGCCGATAAAAACACGGAGGAAACAGACTACGAACGGGAAAACGCTCACCTCTACGTACTCCACGAGGAAGGAGGACAGCATGGAACCCGAATTAAACATCCTACCTGCTCTCGTCTACCTGCTCATCTACCACGAGTACGAACGCCGGCGCAGACGACAACGGTGAGTACTGCACCTACGACACAGGGGAGGGGGAACGAGAAAAGTTTACGGCCACACACATATGCGACCCCCAGCCCCCCCCAAACTATGTACACACCAATGCAGAGCAACAAGTCACAGTGACACCACCCAAACCCCCCGGAAAAATGCAAAGACAATAATTAAATAGAGAAACAAGATTTATGTAAAAAATAGCCTCTGATAAGTCATGGTCAAATAGCAATAAAAATAATAAAAAAGAAAATAAATATTTTGTGCAATCGATAAACCGAGGCAATTAGTCCTGCACATTTAACGAAATTCCAAGTGTCCGTGGGCCAAAGTGTATCAACACAAGGGCAAAGCCCACACAGGAGACCTGAGTCCGTTGGAGAGAACACTGCTGGGGCATCTGATGATAAAACTACAGGCACCTCAGGGGGAAGGGAAGGGGGGGCACCACAGCCACATGAGTCCACGACGCCAGATCCACGAAGGGGATCCGTCCATCATTTCATTTTGTTTTGTGATGTTGCTTTGTGCGCCCTAAGTGGCAGGGGTATGCCCAACCATGGGTCCATAGCTCGCTGCGCCACTCTGTTCAAGCTAGCCTGGCTGATGAAGGGTGATACCCTGAAACCGGTGCCATGATGCTTGTTTCCTGTCCATGGAGGACCTGGCATAGCAGTTCTGGCTGGACTGTTCCCATGGGGAACAGGGTCAAGACTGATTTGTACATGGCTGGGTCTAAACTAGGGACACGTGGCAAGCAAAATAACGATGGATTAAGCCCAGATATGTGATTGGGGATGAGAGTTTGAAAGGTTTCAATACTCCGTCCATCATTTTATTTTGTTTTGTGATGTTGCTTTATAGTTTGTTTAGTACATGTGTTTTGATGTTTTAAATTTTTAATATTTTATTTATTATCTGCATAAATAAATAAACTTTTTATCATATTTTTGTGCTTGGATTCTTTTTTTTGAGATAGTATATTCAGACATCACATGACATATTATTATCGCATGAAGCAAGGCATTGCATAGCAGTCACAGAAAATGAGACACAGATAACCTCACAATAGTAGACCATCGAAATCAAGGCAGCCCGAGCAGAGGAATCCCCTGCATAATCACATGTTGCCAGACAACAAAACAGTAAAACAACAATAAGCAGTAGGGTCAGGTCACTGGGTATAAAATGGAACTTCAGCCCAGGGATAGCACCAAGTGGCAGAGTGTGAGGGATGCCCACCGTCTAAAGGAGGGGGGCGACCGGGGAGGATGAATGGCCATTAAGAGCCAGTTTAGTCAAAGAGTTGCAGTGCCTTAAGCCTTGGAGGAGTACCGCAGGTGTACTCCAGGCAAGTGAAGTAGTCAAGTAGTGGGTGCAATACGCACCAAAAGTTGGCTTCGGTCTAGGCCATGCTGTGAAATAGATGCTCCAATGCAATAATGTACCAAAGACGAGTAAACTATAGGGCAATAGGCCTTTTTCCAGGCCAAGTCTATGAGCTGGCGTGCAGCACTCAGCAGTGACTGATAAGTCTCCAATTGGAATGTGTCATTGCTTCTAATGTGAGGGGCCAAATGCCTAATATAACTGTGATGTATGATGCGGAGAGCGGGTATCCTACTATGCCCATAATGTGACCAAAAATATTTTTCTAATACTTGGTTATGAGAGAGCAGGACCCCCAAATGTGTCAGAAGTCCCAAGGTTCCTTCACACAGCACCAGCAGAGGGGTGAGGTGGCGGGGTATAAGGTGGAAGGGCGAGCCGAGGTGTGATACCACTGGACCATGAGTTTATTGGTTGCTTCCCTCTGGGAAAGGATCCTGTATGTCTTGGGGATGTCCCTCCAGAGAGTCTACCACTGGTTTGAAGATATGCCCTCAATAGTGTTATTCTGCCAGTGGGTTTGGTAAGTGTGGGTACGTGGGGCATAGAGCGCTGTAGTGCATGATGAGTATTGGATATCAGTCTCCCAGAGTCAGTGTATGACTTGACTAGCTTTTTGAAGGAGGTATAAGCTTCAATGACCCCCCTGAGTATGATAAAGCGCCCAGTGGCACAGCTGGTAATACTGTGTCTACGATGACTTTGGGACTTGGTAATCTGTTTTAAATTACTCAAAAGATTTTACTGTGTCCCCTATGAAAAGGTCCCTCAGTGTCCCACAGTCCTCTGCCTCCTAACTAGAGAATGTATGTGGATGAAGAGACGGGGTGAAATCAAGGTTGCGAGTGATCAGTGTGTTGGGGGAAGGGAAGGTTGTCAGGCCCCTTTTGAGCAAGACCTTGCCTCATATCTCAAGCACCATCCTGGTAGGGGTGGCTATATAGGCACTGCGTGGCCTGGCATGTTTGGGGAGCCAGGCTAGGTCCCAAAGAGGGTGACTTGCCATTGCCCAATCCATGTGGAACCAAGGCTTATCACTCTTGCGGACCATCTACTCTGAAAAGTTTCACAAGTGGGCCACCCAGTAATAGTCGAGGAGGTTGAAAATCTTAGACCACGCCTGCCCCTGGGCTGCATTAGCAAGGAATTAGATACTCTAGGTTGTTTACCACCCCATATAAAGGAGCATATGTCCGGCTGTGCATGCAGAATGTCCTCCTGGGGAAAGAGGAGTAGTCAGGGATTGAAAAAGATAAAGAACCTAAAAGAGATCATTCATTTTTATAACATTGATATGTCCCAACCTGGAGTTTTAAACAGGCTTCTAACATATAAGTCTTCCAGAATGGACACCATGAGAGGTGGCCATATATTCTGCGTCCAGGAGGTCAACCTGGGGGTCATATTAAGGCCTAGACACTTAATCGTGTGGGAGGCCCACTGGAAGATCTCTAGTAGCTGAAGAGCGGGGAAGGTCTGCCTAGGGACAATTTGATTTAGGGCAAAAGACTTAGGGGGTGATTCTAACCCTGGCGGTCGGTGATAAAGCGGCGGCCAACCCGCCAACAGGCCGGCGGTCCAAAAAATGGAATTCTGACCCTGGCGGAAACCGCCAACACAGCCCGCCACCTTAACACTCCGACCGCCACGGCGGGACACACAAACAGGTTGGCGGTCACCGCCAACAGACAGGTGGGAGACAATGTACCGCCCACCCTATCACAACTCACCAATCCGCCACCTTTTCCGGGGCGGGAGCCCCGCCGATAAAAACACGGAGGAAACAGACTACGAACGGGAAAACGCTCACCTCTACGTACTCCACGAGGAAGGAGGACAGCATGGAACACGAATTAAACATCCTACCTGCTCTCGTCTACCTGCTCATCTACCACGAGTACGAACGCCGGCGCAGACGACAACGGTGAGTACTGCACCTACGACACAGGGGAGGGGGAACGAGAAAAGTTTACGGCCACACACATATGCGACCCCCAGCCCCCCCCAAACTATGTACACACCAATGCAGAGCAACAAGTCACAGTGACACCACCCAAACCCCCCGGAAAAATGCAAAGACAATAATTAAATAGAGAAACAAGATTTATGTAAAAAATAGCCTCTGATAAGTCATGGTCAAATAGCAATAAAAATAATAAAAAAGAAAATAAATATTTTGTGCAATCGATAAACCGAGGCAATTAGTCCTGCACATTTAACGAAATTCCAAGTGTCCGTGGGCCAAAGTGTATCAACACAAGGGCAAAGCCCACACAGGAGACCTGAGTCCGTTGGAGAGAACACTGCTGGGGCATCTGATGATAAAACTACAGGCACCTCAGGGGGAAGGGAAGGGGGGGCACCACAGCCACATGAGTCCACGACGCCAGATCCACGAAGGGGCCACCATGCCAACTGTGCCATCCTGGGGAGTGCAAAGCCACAGTCTCTCAATGTCTCTACAGTGGGTGGCTTGCCCACTGTGCCATCCTGGGGAGTGCAAAGCCACAGTCTCTCAATGTCTCTACAGTGGGTGGCTTGCCCACTGTGCCATCCTGGGAAGTGCAAAGCCACAGTCTCTCAATGTCTCTACAGTGGGTGGCTTGCCCACTGTTACATCCTGGGGAGTGCAAAGCCACAGTCTCTCAATGTCTCTACAGTGGGTGGCTTGCCCACTGTTACATCCTGGGGAGTGCAAAGCCACAGGCCATCAGGTGGAGTACTGAGACCACTGGTCATGGAGGAGGCATGGTGGGCACAGTGAACCGTGAACAGTAGCTCGACACAGAACCGGCACTGTCATTGTGCCAGCGGTGCTTGAGACGGCGTGGCCCAGCGGAGCGGTGCTTGAGATGGCGGGGCCCAGCGGAGCGGTGCTTGAGATGGCGGGGCCCAGCGGAGCGGTGCTTGAGACGGCGGGGCCCAGCGGAGCGGTGCTTGAGACGGCGGGGCCCAGCGGAGCGGTGCTTGACAGGAAGGGCCCAGCGGAGCGGTGCTTGACAGGAAGGGCCCAGCGGAGCGGTGCTTGAGACGGCGGGGCCCAGCGGAGCGGTGCTCGACAGGAAGGGCCCAGCGGAGCGGTGCTTGAGACGGCGAGGCCCAGTGGAGCGGTGCTTGAGAAGGCGGTGCCCAGCGGAGCGGTGCTTGAGACAGCGGTGCCCAGCGGAGCGGTGCTTGACAGGAAGGGCCCAGCGGAGCGGTGCTTGACAGGAAGGGCCCAGCGGAGCGGTGCTTGAGACGGCGGGGCCCAGCGGAGCGGTGCTTGAGACGGCGGGGCCCAGCGGAGCGGTGCTTGACAGGAAGGGCCCAGCGGAGCGGTGCTTGAGACGGCGGGGCCCAGCGGAGCGGTGCTTGAGACGGCGGGGCCAAGCGGAGCGGTGCTTGAGACAGCGGTGCCCAGCGGAGCGGTGCTTGACAGGAAGGGCCCAGCAGAGCTGTGCTTGACAGGAAGGGCCCAGCGGAGCGGTGCTTGACAGGAAGGGCCCAGCGGAGCGGTGCTTGACAGGAAGGGCCCAGCGGAGCGGTGCTTGAGACGGCGGGGCCCAGCGGAGCGGTGCTTGAGACGGCAGTGCCCTGTTCAGCGGTGCTTGAGACGGCGGGGCCCTGTTCAGCGGTGCTCTTCTGCACGGCGGGCCCTGTTCAGCGGTGCTCTTCTGCACGGCGGGGCCCTGTTCAGCGGTGCTCTTCTGCACGGCGTGCCCTGTGCAGCGGTGCTCTTCTTCACGGCGGGGCCCTGTCCAGCGGTGCTCTTCTGCACGGCGGGGCCCTGTTCAGCGGTGCTCTTCTGCACGGCGGGCCCTGTTCAGCGGTGCTCTTCTGCACGGCGGGGCCCTGTTCAGCGGTGCTCTTCTGCATGGCGGGCCCTGTTCAGCGGTGCTCTTCTGCACGGCGGGGCCCTGTTCAGCGGTGCTCTTCTGCACGGCGGGGCCCTGTTCAGCGGTGCTCTTCTGCACGGCGGGCCCTGTTCAGCGGTGCTCTTCTGCACAGCGGGGCCCTGTTCAGCGGTGCTCTTCTGCACGGCTGGCCCTGTTCAGCGGGGCTGTTCTGCACGGCGGGCCCTGTTCAGCAGTGCTCTTCTGCACGGCGGGGCCCTGTTCAGCGGTGCTCTTCTGCACGGCGGGCCCTGTTCAGCGGTGCTCTTCTGCACGGCGGGGCCCTGTTCAGCGGTGCTCTTCTGCACGGCGGGGCCCTGTTCAGCGGTGCTCTTCTGCACGGCGGGCCCTGTTCAGCGGTGCTCTTCTGCACGGCGGGGCCCTGTTCAGCGGTGCTCTTCTGCACAGCGGGGCCCTGTTCAGCGGTGCTCTTCTGCACAGCGGGGCCCTGTTCAGCGGTGCTTGTCCAGTAATTCAGGGGAGCCAGACCTGGCCTGGACTCCCTGCTCAGTCGCCCTCCGACCGTGCAGTTGCTGGACCCTTCGGTGACGGAGTCCTGGGCCCTTGGGTGTCCTCCCTTACACCCGGGATAGGGCTTGTGGGGCCCTCCTGCTCCGTGCTCCTGCTGGCTGACTTCTCCGCCCTGCTGCCCTTTCGCTCCTTAGATGAGGCTCTCTGGCCCTTGCCTCCCCTGGATGTTGTGGCAGGTGAAGTGGCCGAACTTTGGTCCTTGGGGGCAGCCGTGTCAGTCTTCTCATGGCGGCCCTTGAGTTTCCTGGTCCTCTTTCCAGGGGGGGGGGCTGGCTGTCCCCTTGCTGCTGACAGATGTGTCACTGCTGCCAAAGGGTGGACTCCAGAACCCATGCACTACAGTGACACTTGAAGCTGGGCTGGTGGTGGCTGAGGTGCTCTTGGGACTCTTAGCAGATGGAGGGGGTGGGTCAGGGGAGGGAAAGAGGTTAAGATTGGAGAGGTACATTTTTTTAGGACCAAGGTAAAGGGTGGGAGTAGTGGTGATGGGAGTGGAGGAAGAGGATGTGGTTGTAGGAGAGTCAGGTGTGCTGTCTTTGGGTGCAGGTGATTGTGACGTAGGCTGTCATGAGGTGGATGGCTGTTGGGTGGGTGGCTGCCTGCGTTTGTGTGTCTTGGAAGAGGGGGTGACAGACACAGTGGGAGAGGACACAGGGGACGTGTAAATGGCAGTGGGGGTGGTGACTGCACGTGTGCGGAATGTATTGGAGGGTGTGGTGGTGATGGAAGCACTGGCTGATGGTGGTGTGCATGCAGGTGTGAGTGTAGACGTCACAGGGAGGGAGGAGGGAGACGAGGAGGAGGGGGACACAGAGGTGGTAGTGACTGTTGGCATGTCTGCATGTGGGTGTTGCTTGGGTGAGTGTTTGTGGGATCTGTGGTGCTTGTGTCTGGATGAGCTGCCCTTGGGTGTTGAGGTGTGTGCAGGCTGGTCTGATGGTGTGGATGGGATAGGCTGAGGAACAGGAGACAGAGACAGGGTGGAGGCAGTTAGAAGAGGGAGGCTGGAAACAGGGACAATGGCTGCCGTCAGTGCTGAGGCCAGAGCATTGAACGATCGTTGATGGGCAGCCTGACCCGAATGAATGCCCTCCAGGTAGGCATTGCTCTGATGCACCTCCCTTTCTACCCCCTGGATGGCATTCAAAAGGGTAGTCTGCCCAACAATGATGGTCTGAAGGAGGTCAATGACCTCCTCACTGAGGGCAGCAGGGGTAACAGGGGCAGGGCCTGAGGTGCCTGGGGCGAAGGAGATGCCCGCCTTCTTGGGCGAGCGGGCACGGAGCGAAGGCTGAGGGGCTGCTGGGAGGGCGGGGCTGGTGCGCTGGGTGGCGGCTGTACCAGTAGAGGCGGGGGGCCCGGATGTTGCCGCCACTGCTATGGAGCTCCCATCTGAGGACGTGTTGGTGTCGCTGGTGTCACCACCGGTCCCCGTTGTGGTGCTCCCCTCGCCCTCCGTATCACTGGTGCCCTCGGTGTCTGTACCACGGCCCACCGGGGCCTTGTGACTTGCAGCTCCCTCGTGCTCCGATGCCAATTCTCCTCCGCCTGATGATGCTAATGCACACATGCACAAGAAGATTAAGAAAAAGGGTGGGGGGAGAAATAATAAAAACAGGTTGAGTGCATGCAATGTCCACACCGTTGGCGGAGAGGACAGACACAGGAGCCTCATGCAGTACGCTGCGCAATCGGGGTATACTACTCAGTACTTGTGACCAGGCCTACAGGTCTATGCACAACAAATACACACATGGATGATGCAGGACCATGGATAGCTGTACTTGGCACCCTACAGAGGTGGGGGGCGGGGGCACAGGGCCATGCCTAAAGGAGAGGACTACACTACAGAAAACGCCCTGGCCTAATGTCACCCACAACCCTCCTCCCCCCCCCAGACGCCTCCACTGCGCATAAAGATAGCAGAGTGTGCTGATACTCATCCCCTTGTGTCTGCTGTGATGCCCTCAAGCGCCCATCCAAATCAGGGTAGGCCACCGCCAGGATCCGGGACATCAGGGGGGTCAGGGTACGTCTGGCACCCCTCCTAGGTTGGGAGGCCATTCCCAGCAGTGACTCGGCGGTCTTCCTGGTCCCGCGGCGGATGTCCTCCCACCTCTTGCGGCAGTGGGTGCCCCGTCTGATGTGGACCCCCAGGGCCCGGACTTCCTTGGCGATGGCACGCCAAATGTCGACTTTCTGATGGGCGCTGACCTATTTGACATGTACAGGGTGGGAAAGGAAAATTCATCATTTATCTGCATGTTAGATGTGATTGGCCCCCCCTCCCCAACTTTGCCATGTGGCACATGCTCTCATCTGTCGTGCGTTGCACTCCTCATTCGCTCCCCACCATCTTACATCCACCCCACTCAACACAGGCATAGCCCATTCAATGTGCACCCAGTGTACTTACCTGTTGGTCTGGAGGACCGTAGAGTAACGCATACTGGGGGAGGACCCCATCCACAAGTTTCTCCAACTCTTCAGACGTGAAGGCAGGGGCCCTTTCCCCAGTCGCAGCAGCCATTGTCTCTTCCAGACCGAGGTCACAGCAGCACTTGCAGTATAGGTCCTCTGATGTGGATGATCAGGTCTCGAGTGATTAAGCAGATAGAAAATGGCAGTCACGCCCGCGGCGGTGCGTACCGCGGCGGTGCGTACCGCGGCGCTGCGTACCACGACCACCGGCGCACCTCGTCATTGGCTCCTGAAACCCATAGGCTTCAATGTTAACCAATGCGGCTTCGTATAGCGGTCTTCGACCGCCTACCGCCACGGTGTGCCACGCCAGCGCATTGACCTCACATCCCATTGTCCCACTTCACAGGTCAGGCAGCCGCCATTTCAAGGGCCCACATGGCATAATTTGTACTGCGTCACACAGGCCTAGGCCTTGCATTGCCACACATACATGCCTTTCAATACATAGATAATCGTGTGCTATGCAAGCTGTGGTGAACGTACCTGTGATTTGCTTGACTCTGTGCTCCATGTTGTCCTTCCTAGGCACCGTCCGCTGGGACTTGCGAGGAGAAGGATGAATCCTCGCGTGTACCGCCCGCTGGTGGACCTGTCGACAATGGAAGAACGCCATATCATACTACGATACCGACTTGACCGAGCCACTATACATGAACTGTGTGCCCAGCTGGAGCCAGCCCTGATGTCCCCCATCCGCCAACCCACAGGATTTCCCCCTCTAGTGCAGGTTCTGTCAGTCCTCCATTTTTTGGCAAGTGGCTCATTCCAGACAACAGTGGCCATGTCATCTGGAATGTCTCAGCCTATGTTTTCAAAGATTTTGTCCAGAGTGTTGTCTGCCCTGATGAAACACATGCGGAGCTACATTGTTTTCCCTGAGGAAGTTGATTTGGCCACTGTGAAGGGTGATTTCTATGCCCTTGGACATATCCCCAACATCATTGGTGCCATTGATGGGACCCATGTGGCTTTAGTACCCCCAAAAGACGATGAGCAGGTGTACAGAAACAGAAAAAATTACCATTCTATGAATGTCCAGGTGGTCTGTTTGGCTGACCAGTACATCTCCCATGTAAATGCTAAGTTCCCTGGGTCAGTGCATGACGCGTATGTTATGCGTAATAGCAGCATCCCTTATGTGATGGAACAGCTACAGAGACACCGTGTGTGGCTAATAGGTGACTCTGGTTACCCCAACCTGCTGTGGCTACTGACCCCAGTGAGGAATCCCCGGACCAGGGCAGAGGAACGGTACAATGAGGCCCATGGGCGAACTAGGAGGATCATAGAAAGAACCTTTGGCCTCCTGAAGGCCAGGTTTAGGTGCCTGCATATGACAGGTGGATCCCTGATGTACTCACCAAAGAAGGTGTGCCAGATCATCGTGGCCTGCTGTATGCTGCACAATCTAGCATTGCGACGGCAGGTGCCTTTCCTGCAGGAGGATGGTCCAGATGGTGGTGTTGTAGCAGCTGTGGAGCCTGTGGAGAGTGAAGAGGAGGAAGACGACGGGGACGACACAGACAACAGGGACACAGTTATACAACAGTATTTTCAGTAGCACACAGGTAAGAATCACCCACGACATTTAACATTTACTTAAAGCCTCCTACATCTCTACTTTGTGTATTTCCCCCCAGTTCTTTTAAACTGATTTTTGATTTTCCCTTCCCTTTTCAGTGCTGTATGACCCACTGCATGACTTCTGCTTGGTTAGCCCATGGACTAAAGCTTATTGACATTGGTA